>NC_136422.1:130142500-131368750 GCF_052625555.1 Lactuca saligna | reverse complement strand
TCCCTCGTAAGAACGTGTCTAGTCTAAGACTCGCCGAGTTGTATGAACAACTCATCGAGTCCATCTTCAAAGATTGGGAGATTGCGTTGGACTCGCTGAGCCTATTCTCAGCACTCATCGAGTCCCATGATTCCCCGGTACCTTTACGTCTAAACATCTAAGGGGATTTCCTCCCTAACAACTGTTCTATTCATGGAAAGGATTTGGTGGCCATAACACTACGACTCGTCGAGTCCCAAGAACAACTCATTGAGTCCATCCTTGACCAACACTATATATTCGATTTAGATGGGCCTTAACACCTCAAAACCGTAGATCTGGCCCCCTAATGTCCATTTCATACGTAAAGCTCCAAACTTGGTGCATATGTATGGGGGCTTTGGCTCAAAAAGCCATAAAGGGTGCTCTACAAGATGCATGGGGCTCTCATGGCCATAAAGTTGGCACCTTTATGCCATGAGACCCTTCCAATGAATCAGATTTGAAGTGAAGACTCCATATAACACTCCACAAATCCGAAAATGGATTGGAAAGCCCTAAATATGCCCAAAATCCAAGTCTAAAGATGAACAAACACATAGAAGACCATGGCAGAGGTATTTTACCTTGATTGTGTTGAAAATGGAACTAAATCTCTGAATCTCTAAGCCCCCAACTCGAATTCACAAGCTTCTTTCTTCTTCTTAAGCTTCACAAACCACCAAATGTACCAAAATGGCCTTAGGACACACAAAAATGGATAGGGTTTCGACACACAGCTTTCTGGGAGTGATAAGGGCGATGGAGGCTGAGATAAGGTGTTTAAATAGGGTGCAAACCCTCAGATTTAGGGTTTCAATCAACCAACACCTACTCGCCGAGTCAGTCCCCCGACTCGTCGAGTAGGTTACTTAAACTGTCCATGGATCACGACTCTACTCGACTAGTTCAGCCTCCAACTCGTCGAGTCCTAAAGAAAACACAACGTACTTGAATAATAGGCATACTAGAAATCAGGTGTTACAAATCTCCCCCACTTATCTTAGACTTCGTCCTCGAAGTCTGCTACTCAATCCTGAAAAAGCTCGAGGTAATGATCCCTCATCTCATCCTTCGGCTCCCAGGTCCATTCTGAGCCCTTGCGGTGTTGCCACTTCACCTTTATCAGCTACACACTCTTGTTCCTCAGATCCCTTGACTTCCTGTCAAGGATTACCACTGGCCGCTCGATGTAGTCCAAACATTCATCAACCTCAATATCCTCTAGAGGCACCACTGCCGAATCCTCCACCAGACATTTGCGCAACTGGGAGATGTGAAAAGTGCTATGAATCTGAATGAGTTCGGCTGACAGATCCAACCTATATGCTACCTTTCCCACCTAGGCTATAACCCTGAAGGGCCCAATATACATGGGGCCTAACTTGCCCCGCTTCTTGAATCGAATGATGCCTTTTGTGACAACCTTATATTTTTCCAATGCAATGTAACACTCAAAAGTCAAATACAACGAAACTATTTGGAATCAACGACATTAACCTCAAAAATAAATTGTTCAAAAATCTAAATTTGGGATGCATCAAATGTTAGATATAGTGCCAAAGTGTCCAAAAACATAAAGAACGTTCAAAACCAGGCTATAATGAAGAAATTATAACCGCTCAAATATTCACGACACACCCAGTAAAACATTATTTAACGTAAAAAGTGAAATTTCAATAAAATACATTTTTAGCCTTAAGTATCTAAACAAAAGTCGTAGAGTTCGTTAAACCGTAAACGCACATAAAAAGATCGCCCAAATTGGACCTCGTATGAAGAAGTTACGAATTTTCTAACTTTTGTAACAGCAGTAGAGGGCTAAAAACTCAAATTAAAAATCGAACGATATTTAGCTAACACAACCTAAAAGAGAGTTGAAGGTCTCCACAACAGGAGTAAGATGATAAAAAGACAAACGAAAACAGACGTCAGATAAAGAAGTTATGAATTTTTAACGGACTTTAGCAGTCCCGGCCTATTAAAAACATAACATTAAAAATAAAGTCAAAACTAGCCGACGGAGTCTAAATGAAACTTGTAGAGCATAGTCTCACCTACGCGTGGATATAAAGAACGTGAAAAACGGAGCCCGTACGCGAAAGTTATGGAATTTAGAAGATTGAAGCAAGAATTACGCCCATCGTAATTTAAGAGTACGTCTAACGTACTCAGGTGCAGTGTTGAGTCCCATCGGCTGTAGGTTCTACGCCTAGCTAGACTCGAGTCGTAAGCCATGACCCAAAGTTACGCCCAGCATAAGCGAAGTACGCCCAGCGTACTCTGGTAGTACGCCCAACATACTCACACTTTAAACCCTATAAATAGAGGGCATGAACTCCGGGTTTTGTCACACTTTTCTCAAACTCTCTCTCACTTTCACACACTTATAAGCTCCAGAGGCCATCTCGACGCCCCCGATTCCATACCGAGCCCCTGACGAAGGTTCTACGCTACTGAGATCCCCGAGAAGCTCAAAGACGCAACTTTCCGTAGTTGAAGTTCTACTCAACTCTAGTCTCACTCTCTTCAAACCAAACAAGTGAGTTCATACCCCTACTTTTCAAGACTTTTCATGTTTAGGGGGGGGGGGGGGGAATACAAGTACAATACAAGAAAACGTATCATTTTATATAGATGTAAATACAACTTCTATCGTATTCTTATTCGATATCAACATTTTACTTTACGTATCAAGTAGTATTTCACCGAGTTACTTTCACCAAACGGAACACACTTTTTGAAACAAAAAATATAATGGGTATAGTTTGTGAGTTATTCATACATTCTTACGTAAACATCTTGAAAAACGAAATACTTTTATCTGGAGGGAAATAACGACTTTCTTATCATAAATCTATTTATACTAAGTATTGTGAGATACTCAACTTCAACATACTCTCAAGAATGCATTTCAAGTCCTGTATTATAAACCATAATCTCTTGGAAGGAGAGCGTGATAATTGTGTTTAGATCTATACGGTATTGACAACCCCGCACCTAAACTGTTAGCTACAGTTAGACCGGCAAGTCTGGGGTGACAAATGTCATAACACTACAACACCTGGAGAATGTTGTTACAAGCAGTCTATGTCAATAGCATGGTTATAAGACTCAAACGAAAGTATAAAAACAAGTTTGATTTACGAAACTCATGAATGCATTCAGTATTTACATTATTTTGAGGACAAAGTTCATCTTTATCATTTAAAGCACGAAAGATACTAACGCCCTCCCACTTTGGGAACTTTTCAAACTATAAGTGGAAAATATTGGATTTTATGGAAACTATGTTCATCTATTTTTCTTCCAAACAAAGACATACTTTTTTAGTACAAAAATTCTAATGAACTCACCAACTTTATTGTTGACACTTTTTCGAAGCCACTTGTATTTCTCAGGGAATCAGTAATACAAGTATCTACCAGCTTTTGAAGAAGGAACGCCAAGGCGTTTGTTATCAAACATTTTGAATCATCATATTGTAATATTCTTTTGGAAATACGTATAACACAACAATGAACATTTTTATTATATATATGATGGTTGTGTTACTTTCTTTACGATATTCAATTGTTATGGTACTACGTGAAGTCATCGTTCTCCGAATGTTTCTGCCATTTTGGTTTGGGGGTTTGACAGATTGGTATTAGAGCATTATTTATAGTGAACTAAGTATATCAAACCACATAAGATATACAAACTATAAATGCAAAGGGGACCAAAAACCCTATGACGAAACATTTTTCATAAACAATATATATATATATATATATATATATATATATATATATATATATATATATATATATATATATATATTAAAAATATACATTTTTACACGCATGCATCAGTCTCGTATCATAAAAAAGTTTTCTAAAAAGCATTAAGGCAAGTTACGACACTACGATTGGGCCTCGAGGTATGTAATCAAATCGAGAATGAATATAGCCTGATCAACTATATTTATCCTGGATTTGACCAACGTACGTCGAGGAATGGTCGTAGTGGACAACAAGTCAAAAACTTACCAAATAAAATTTCTAAACTTGTAAATTCGAAATACTATAGGAGTATTGTTATAAAATATAAGGACAATGAAAACCCTACACACCACAAGATATAGTTAAACTTAGGATGCCGTTAAATAGAAAGTTTTTTTTCCTATTAATTCTTATACCTCTATCCTAGTACAGACAAAATGGTCGGATTCCATAACAATTGAATATCCAAGGTAATGATGGATGGATAGATGAAGATCCAGAAGAAGACCCAGAAGAAATCGAAGAGGAAATCAAAGAGGAAGTCGAAGAGGAATACGAAGTCGACGAGGAAATTGAGGAGGGAAGTCACGGATGGAACAGATTCCGAGCCAGAAGTAATCAACTCTCCCGCTCCTCTTCCTCCCGAAGTTAGAATGGGTTACCAAGGTCCCATTCCCATTTGGGGTAGCCATCTCTACCATTTGAGCCGTCAACTAGGTGTACGCCCTCCCTTCGGCATGTATCGAGATTTTTACAATGTCAGTGGGGGAGGCTCAGCCGATCGAACGCTTCTCGTTATTGTGGGCACTATAGCCACCCAGAACTACCATTTAGACATGCAAGAGGTCAGAGTTCATGAGATCAGTGCTGCTACACAGGGTAACGCCACATACATCCATCGTTTGGAAGGACTACACGAAGGTACTCAACTATACACATGGATGCTTCAAAGCCAAATGGAGGCAACACTTGCAGAAATGAGAGAGATGAAGGAACAACAAACAGTTCTTGAGAGACGTTTAATGGGAGTCAAACAATCGGATACCGAGTCTAGTTCCAAACGCACAACACGCCGCAAGTAGGACTTGCCCGACTCCAACAGTTTTGATATAGAATAGGACATCGGATAAAGTTTTTATTACTTTCTTTGAACTTGTAATCAGAGACCTCTAGATAGGTCAAAATTTTCCTAAACACGAAGCATAATGTAACGCACCGTATGTATGACATATATATATATATATATATATATATATATATATATATATATATATATATATATATATATGAAGTATTTATTTACATACCTCTCGAAACTTATAGGATTATCTAAATTGCTATATCTACTTTGAAATCATTAGCTAAAGTCAAAACAAATTACAAGATATAACTAACCCTCTAGTACATGATTGTCAAATCATTAGAAACTTATAATCTTCATTATTATTTATCTACCAGAACATGCCTCCTCGTAGATCCTCACACAGAAACTCAGCTCCAACACCACCTTCACCACCCCCTCCAACTATGGATGCATCTATGTTCCAAGCTATTGTAACCGCCGTTGTAACAGCAGCGATGACACAAATGAGTAACAACGGGTCAGGAGGAGGAATAAACAGCTTTACACATAGCCAAAGCCAAGGTCGTTCCGGGGAATGTACTTACAAAGACTTCACCAACGGCAAACCTATCCCATTTAATGGGACTGGGGGAGTGATGGCTCTATCCCAATGGATAGAGAAAACGGAAGCCATGTTCGAAATTTGCGCGTGCCTCGAAGAAAGCAAAGTAAAATTCTCCGCCTGTACTTTCTCCGAACGAGCCCTAACGTGGTGGAATAGCCACGCCAAGACACTAACCCTAGTAGTGGCGAACTCCATGGGTTAAGAAAACCTTAAACGAATGCTCCTACGAGAATACTGCCCAAGAGGCGATATTCAAAAGATGGAACAAGAGCTGTGGGGCCTTACGATGGTAGGATCGGACATCGCAGGCTATACCAACAGATGCAGTGACTTGATAATACTTTTCCCAGGAATGATGATCCTGGAGAGCCAAAAGGTGGAAAGGTATATCTGGGGACTATCACCCCAACTTCGAGGGAGTGTGTTAGCCTCCAAACCCATAACGTTCGACAGCGCCAAAGAACTGGCGCAATCTCTCATTGATCATGGTGTCTGTCAAAGTGTCACAACCGTCGTCGCCGAACCAACCAAAGGAAGAAACAAAAACGACAACAATGCCAACAACAACAGCAAGAAGAAGTTCTGGAACAAGAGAAAAGGGCAAACTTCGCAAGAACCTTCAAAGAAACAAATGGTAGCGGTCCATGCCGCTACTGCCTCCACTACAACTCCTTCTACCCCTGCGCTAATGAAACAATATGCTGGGAACTTGCCAAAGTGCAACAAATGCAATTACCATCACCATTGTAATTGCCGAGAAATGCACTGTAAAAACTGCGATAGGAAAGGGCACACTGCCCATTTCTGTAAGGCACCGGCGCGACCGCTCACTCAAGTTCTTGGTACTGGAGTAAGCCAGGCATGTTACGGGTGTGGAGAAACTAGGCACTTCAAGAGGGATTGCCCCAAGGCAAAGAATACTGGCGGTGTAAGAAGAGTCCTTGTGATAGGACAAAATGAAGCAATAGTTGAGCCCACGGTCGTTACGGGTACATTTCTCCTCGACAACATTTATGCATGCATACTCTTTGACTGTAGTGCGGAGAGAAGTTTTGTGAATCATAAATTCAAACACCTACTTATTAAAAAAACCTAACCACTCAATAAAATATTTACGGTAGAAATGGCAAACGGTAAAACAGAAAGCGCAAGCGATATGTATGTAGGGTGCACATTAAATTTAAACGAGCACTTGTTTCAAATCGATCTTATGCCCATTTCAATAAGAAGTTTTGACGTCATCATCGGTATGGACTGGTTAAGCCTTCACCATGCTGATATACTTTTTCATGAAAGGGTCGTTCACCTCAATCTGCCAAATGGCGAAACTCGTCATTTATGGCGACAAACCCAATACAAATTTACAAATCATCTCTTAGTTTAAAGAACAAAAATACCTTCGTAAGGAATATCATGCCTTTCTAGCCCACTTAGTAGACAAGAAATGAGAATCAAAGAACATTAAAGACATTCTGGAAGTCTGCAACTTCCCGGCCATCTTCCCAGAAGATCTTCCAGGGATCCCACCAGAACGCCAAGTCGAGTTCAGGATCGACTTGATTCCTGGAGCTACCCCAGTAGCAAAATCACCGTACCATCTACCCCAACCGAGATGCAGGAACTGTCCAGTCAACGAAACGAGCTGCTGAGCAAAGGCTTCATCAGATCGAGCTTCTCGCCATGGGGAGCACCAGTCCCATTCGTGAAAAAGAAGGACGGATCATTTCACATGTGCATTGATTACCAGGAGCTGAACAAACTCACGATCAAGAACCGATATCCCCTACCGCGCATAGACGATTTGTTCGATCAACTACAAGGAGCGAGCTACTTCTCAAAGATCGATCTAAGATCTAGTTATCACAAACTGCAGGTGCTGGAAGCAGACATCCCCAAAACGGTATTCCGAACATGCTATGGTCACTATGAGTTTGTAGTGATGCCCTTTGGATTGACAAATGCACCAGCGATGTTCATGGAATTGATGAACCGAGTATGTCGTCCCTTCCTCGATAAATTTATGATCGTGTTCATAGATGATATACTCATCTATTCAAGAAGCAAGGAAGAACACAACCAACACCTCTGCCAAGTTTTGGAAACATTGCAGGAAAAGAAGCTATACACAAAATTTTCAAAGTGCGAGTTTTGGATTCGGGAAGTAGATTTCCTAGGTCACATAGTAAGCAACGAGGGGATACATGTGGATCCTTCCAAGATCAAAGCAATAGAGAATTCGATGACTCCAAGAACCCCAACAGAAATTCGACAATTTTTGGGACTCGCCGGGTATTACTGAAGGTTCATACAAAATTTATCGAAGATCGCTAAGCCACTTACCACCCTAACTCAGAAGAGTGTGACCTTCGACTGGGGAGAAAAACAAGACACCACGTTTCAAACACTAAAGCGAGCCTTATGTAGTGCACCCATCCTAACCTTACCAAAAGGAACAGAGGACTTTGTTGTCTATTGTGATGCGTCTAACCAAGGACTAGGGTATGTTCTGATGCAGCGAGGGAAGGTCATCGCCTACGCCTCAAGACAACTAAAGACGCACAAAGTAAACTACACGACGCACGATCTTGAGCTAGGAGCAGTCATTTTTGCTCTAAAGATATGGAGGCACTATCTCTACGGCACAAAATGTACAATATTCACCGATCATAAAAGCCTCCAGCATATCCTCAACTAGAAAGAACTCAACATGAGACAAATACGGTGGGTGGAACTACTAAATGACTACGAATGCGAAATTCGATATCATCCCGGAAAGGCTAACGTGGTGGCTGATGCACTCATCCGAAAGGAGTACTTGAACCGCCGAGTGAAGTCACTAACTATGACGATCCATTCACACCTATCCACGCAAATCAAGGAAACCCAAATAGAAGCCTTGGAATTTGAAAATGTGACGGGGGAAACCTTAAGGGGAATGGATAAGAATATTAAAGTCAAGAATGATGAGGTTCGTTACTTCATGGATCAGATCTGGACACCGAAGTTTGGCGGATTCAGAGAAGTCATCATGAACGAAGCCCATAAGACACGATATTCTATACATCCCGGCTCCGATAAGATGTATTTGGAACTCAAGAAGCTGTACTGGTAGCCGAACATGAAAGCCAGAATTTCTACCTACGTGAGTAAATGTCTAACATGCGCCAAAGTCAAAGTGGAATACCAAAAGCCCTCGGGATTGTTACAACAGCAAAAAATACGCAAATGGAAGTGGGAGCGGATAACCATGGATTTCATAACCAAATTATCCAAGACGACAAGAGGACTCGACACCATCTGGGTGATCGTTGACAGGTTAACTAAATCCGAGCACTTCCTACCAATCAAAGAAACAGATAAGTTGGAGAAGCTAACTAGAACATACCTCAGGGAGATAGTACGGTTGCATGGTGTGTCAATATCCATTATCTCAGACCGAGATAGTAGATTCACCTTAAGGTTCTGGCAGTCGCTGCAAAGAGCTCTAGTAACAAGGCTAGACATGAGTACTGCGTATCACCCTCAAACCGAAGACCAGAGTGAGAGAACTATACAAACCCTAGAAGATATGCTGAGAGCTTGCATAATTGATTTTGGCAAGGCATGGGACACCCATTTACCATTGGTCGAGTTTTCGTACAACAATAGCTACCATACTAGCATCAAGGCAGCCCCGTTCGAAGCCCTCTACGGCCGTAAGTACAGGTCACCCATGTGCTGGGATGAAGTGGGCGACACACAACTAGTAAGAGGACAAGCAACGGACAACACTCTCACTGGGCCAGAAATCATAAGAGAAACTATGGAGAAGATTGTTCAGATTCGGGAACGACTGAAGGCATCAAGGGACAGACAAAAGAGTTATGCGGATAAAAGACGGAAACCCTTGGAATTCCAGGTTGGAGGTCATGTCCTATTAAAAGTCTCGCCCTGTAAAGGATTAATACGTTTTGGAAAGCATGGGAAACTGAACCCAAGGTACATTGGACCATTCGAGATCCTTTCCAGGATCGGTCCGGTGGCTTACAAACTTCGATTACCTCAGGAACTCCACAATGTACACCCTACCTTTCACGTATCAAGCCTAAAGAAGTGTTTGTCCGATGAGACTCTCATCATCCCTGTGGACGAAATCGCAATAAATGAAAATCTCCAATTCGTAGAAGAATCAGTAGAAATCATGGATCGGGAAATTAAGAGAACTAAACAAAGTCGCCTACCTATTGTAAAGGTCCGCTGGAACGCCAAGCGACGACCTGAATACATCTGCGAACGTGAGGATCAGATGAAATAAAAGTACCCGCAACTTTTTCCTAACCCGTAAACTCTGTCTTAGATTAAATTTCAGGACGAAATTCCCTCTAACGGGGGGATGATGTGACAACCATATATTTTTCCAAAGCAATGTAACACTCAAAAGTCAAATACAACAAAACTATTTGGAATCAACGAGATTATCCTCAAAAATAAAGTGTTCAAAAATCTAAATTTGGGATGCATCAAATGTTAGATATAGTGCCAAAGTGTCCAAAAACATAAAGAACGTTCAAAACCGAGCTATAATGAAGAAATTATGACCGCTCAAATATTCATGACACACCCGGTAAAACATTATTTAACGTAAAAAGTGAAATTTCAATAAAATACATTTTTAGCCTTAATTATCTAAACAAAAGTCGTAGAGTTCGTTAAACCGTAAACGCACATAAAAAGATTGCTCAAATTGGACCTCGTATGAAGAAGTTACGAATTTTCTAAGTTTCGTAACAGCAGTAGAGGGCTAAAAACTCGAATTAAAAATCGAACGATATTTAGCTAACGCAACCTAGACGAGAGTTGAAGGTCTCCACAACAGGAGTAAGATGATAAAAAGACAAACGAAAACAGACGTCAGATAAAGAAGTTATGAATTTTTAACGGACTTTAGCAGTCCCGACCTATTAAAAACATAACGTTAAAAATAAATTCAAAACTAGCCGACAGAGTCTAAATGAAAGTTGTAGAGCATAGTCTCACCTACGCATGGATAGAAAGAACGAGAAAAACGGAGCCCGTACGCGAAAGTTATGGAATTTAGAAGATTGAAGCAGGAATTACGCCCAGCGTAATTTAAGAGTACATCCAATGTACTCAGGTGTAGTGTTGAGCCCCATCGGCTGCAGGCTCTACGCCTAGCTAGACTCGAGTCGTAAGCCATGACCCAAAGTTACGCCCAGCATAACCGAAGTACGCCCAACGTACTTCGGTAGTACGCTCAGCGTACTTCGGTAGTACGCCCAGCGTACTCCGGTAGTACGCCCAACGTACTCACACTTTAAACCCTATAAATAGAGGGCATGAACTTCAGGTTTTGTCACAATTTTTTCAAACTCTCTCTCACTTTCACACACTTATAAGCTCCAGAGGCCATCCCGACGCACCCGATTCCATACCGAGCCCCTGACGAAGGTTCTACGCTACCGAGATCCCTGAGAAGCTCGAAGATGCAGCTTTCCGTAGTTGAAGTTCTACTCGACTCTATTCTCACTCTCTTCAAACCAAACAAGTGAGTTCATACCCCTACTTTTTAAGTCTTTTCATGCTTTACGGGGGGGGGGGGGGGGGGGGAATAAAAGTACAATACAAGAAAACGTATCATTTTATATAGATGTAAATACAACTTCTATCGTATTCTTATTCGATATCAACATTTTACTTTACGTATCAAGTAGTATTTCACCGAGTTACTTTCACCAAACGGAACACACTTTTTGAAACAAAAACTATAATGGGTATAGTTTGTGAGTTATTCATACATTCTTACGTAAACATCTTGAAAAACGAAATACTTTTATCTGGAGGGAAATAACGACTTTCTTATCATAAATCTATTTATACTAAGTATTGTGAGATACTCAAATTCAACATACTCTCAAATATGCATTTCAAGTCATGTATTATAGACCATAATCTCCTGGAAGGAGAGCATGATACTTGTGTATAGATCTATACAGGATTGACAACCCCGCACCTAAACTGTTAGCTACAGTTAGATCGGCAAGTATGGGGTGACAAATGTCATAACACTACAACACCTGAAGAATGTTGTTACAGGAAGTCTGTGTCAATAGCATGGTTATAAGACTCACACGAAAGTATAAAAACATGTTTGATTTACGAAACTCATGAATGCATTCAGTATTTACATTATTTTGAGTACAAAATTCATCTTTATCATTTAAAGCATGAAAGATACTAACGCCCTCCCACTTTGGGAACTTTTCAAACTATAAGTGGAAAATATTGGATTTTCTGGAAACTACGTTCATCTATTTTTCTTCCAAACAAAGACATACTTTTTCAGTACAAAAATACTTATGAACTCACCAACTTTATTGTTGAAACTTTTTCGAAACCACTTGTTTTTCTCAGGGAATCAGTAATACAGGTAACCACCAGCTTTTGAAGAAGGAACACCAAGGCATTTGTTATCAAACATTTTAAATCATCATATTGTAATATTCTTTTTGAAATATGTATAACGCAACAATGAGCATTTTTATTATATATATGATGGTTGTGTTACTGTATTTACGATATTCAATTGTTATGGTACTACGCGAAGTCATCCACCCCCGTATGTTTCCGCCATTCTGGTTTGGGGGTGTGACACCCTTCAATGGCGACACCTTCAGGAGTACCATATCCCCGACCTGGAACTCCAGGTCCGACCATCGCTTGTCGGCATAACTTTTCTGCCGACTCTGAGCAGTCTGAAGCCTGCTCCAAACCTGCTGGATCCTTTCCATAATCTTTAGTACCACTTCGGTACTCCCCATGACCCTCTGCCCGACCTTTCCCCAGCATATCGGCGTCCTCCACTTCCTCCCATACAACATCTCGAAAGGAGGACGGTTGATACTCGCATGATAGCTGTTGTTATAGGAGAACTCAGACAATGGAAGGTAAGTATCCAAACTACCTCCGAAGTCTAAAACACACGCCCGCATCATATCCTCCAGAGTCTGGATGGTCCGCTTTCTTTAACCATCTGTATGCGGGTGAAAGGTGGTGCTAAGATGCAGTCGAGTACCCAGCTTGTCATGAAACTTCTTCCAAAACCTGGAAGTGAACCTCACGTCCCTATCCAAAATCACTGAAACTGGCACCCTGTGCCATGTCACTACCTACCTGATATAGATGTCAGCCAACTTTTCGGCCAAAATACTCTCATGAATCGGAATAAATAGGGAACTCTTGGTCAATCGATCCACGATGACCCAAATCGAATCCATTCCTCGCACGTTCCTGGGAAGCTTCGTATTGAGGTACATAGTAATATCCTCCCACTTCCACAGCAGGATGTCCAACGGCTGGACCTTGCCGTGAGGTCTCTGGTGCTCAGCCTTGACCTTCCTGCAGGTCATACACCTTTCCACAAACCAAGCTATGTCCCTCTTCATACATTGTCACCAATAATCGACAGGAAGATCCTTGTACATCTTCGTCACCCCAGGATGGATAGAGAACCTGGTTTTGTGCGCCTCTGCCATCAATACCTGGCGCACACCCCCATGATAAGGGACCCACACCCTACGGTGAAGTGTCAGCAATCCCTAGAAATCTCGATTGAAGGAAGAAACCTGAACCACAATTTGCTCACTCTTCCGATGTTCCTCCTTCATGGCCACCTGCTAGGCCTCCTGAATCTACTCCAATAGTGGAGTCACAATTGTTATCCTCAAACAAATGTCCCTGATCAGCGCTGCCTTGCGGCTAAGCGCATCAGCCATGACTTTAGCCTTCCCCTGGTGGTAGAGGATCTCGCAATCATAATCCTTTACCACATCAAGCCACCGATGATGCCTCATATTCAGATTTGGCTGGTCCATGAGATACCTCAGGCTCTTGTGGTCTGTGTAAATGATGCAGCGAACCCCATACAGGTAATGGTGCCAAATATTGAGGGCGAAAACAATAGCCCCAGGCTCCAAATCATGCATCGGATAATTCACCTCATGAGGCTTCAGCTGCCTCGAAGCGTAAGCTATAACATGCACCCTCTGCATCAATTCCATGCCCAAAACTGAGATGGGCGCATCGCAATATACAACAAAATCCTCCATGCCCTCTGGTAGGGCTAAGATTGGTGCCTCACACAATCTCTGTCTCAATGTCTCAAACGCAGCCTGATGCTCAGGCCCCCAGCGGAAGACCACGAATTTCCTCGTCAATCGGGTCAGGGGCATAACTATATTGAAGAAGTCCTGAATGAATCTCCGACAGTAGCCTGCCAGTCCCAGGAAGCTCCAAATCTCAGATGCAGACCTCGAAACCTCCCATCTCATCACGGCCTCTACCTTGGCCGGATCAACCGAAATCCCGTCCTGGTTGACAAGGTGCCCAAGAAACTGCACCTCGCGTAACCAGAACTCACACTTGGAGAACTTAGTATACAATCTTTCCATCCTCAAAGTATCCAAAACCTCTCGGAAGTGTTCCTCATGCTACTCTCGTGTCTTGTAATAAACCAAGATGTCATCGATGAAAACTATCACAAACCGATCCAACATCGGTTTGTACACGCGGTTCATGATATCCATGAATGCGACAGGAGCATCGATGAGCCTGAAAGGCATCACCACGAACTCATAGTGGCCATAACTTGTCCGAAAAGTAGTCTTTTGAACATCCTACTCTTAGAGAACCCTCATTTGATGATAGCCTGAATTCAAATCGATCTTGGAGAACCGAGATGCTCCCTATAGCTGGTCAAAGAGGTCATCGATCCTCGTAAGTGGGTGACGATTCTTGACCATTACCTTATTCAGCTCTCAATAGTCTATACACATCCGATGTGACTCGTCCTTCTTCTTCACAAACTGAATCAGGGCTCCCCTGGGTGAACTGCTCGGTCTAATGAATCCCTTGTCTAACAGATCCTGCAGTTGTGTAGATAACTCCTGCATCTCAGGAGGAGCCAACCGATACGGTGCCTTGGCTATCGGAGCCACACCAGGGACTAGATCGATCCTGAAATCTACCTATCTCTCCTGAGGTATCCCGGGAAACTCCTCAGGGAATACATCCGTAAACTCTCGTACCACGGGCACATCACCCAACGTCGCCTTACCCGCTTCCCGGGTATCCATAACATAGGCGAAAAATCTTACGCAACCCTGATGAAGGTAGCGCCTAGCTCTCACTGCTGAACATAAAGTCGGTCCTCGTTGTGGCCTCTCACCCTAGATCACTAGTTCTCCCCCACTTGGGGTACTAATCCGCATCAATTGCTGCACGCAGTCAATCACTGCCCCATTCGGGCTTAGCCAATCCATACCAATAATAACTTTGTTCCCCCGTAAAGGTATGGTAACTAGATCTGCTAGGTAACGCTCCTCGAACAGCCTCAAAACAAAATCTAGGTACACCTTTGATGCTCGCACTAACTGGTCGTCCTCAATCTCGACCTTTAGAGGGTAATCTAATATGCTCGAGAACTCAGGAAACTTCTTGCTAAGCGCAAGGGAGACAAACGATCGGGTAGCAACCGAATCAAACAATACTTGAACTGGGATACGGTTCACATGGAACGATCCTAAACAGAGCACATGCATAACATATCAAAATCATAGCAACATAACATAAATGCATAAGAAAGAAATCGTACCCGTCACCACATCGGGTGCAGCGCGTGCCACCTGTGTTGTTAAAAGAAATGCTTGGCTCCGCACCTCTGGAGCCTCTACCTTAGCCTTCCAGCCATCTGTAACGTGTGTTGACGCTGGGGTCGGCACCGCTGCTGTTGTCGCTGTAGTAAATCTAGGTCAGTTGGCCTTCTTATGGCCCCTCTGATTGCAGTGGAAGCAAATCAGGTTTGAAATATGTACTGTGGGGACGGGGGAAGTACAGTCCTTGCCAAATTTCACCATCTTGCTGCACTTGTAGCAGCCCGACGATCCCGTTCTACAAGCTCCCTCATGTGGCCTGCCGCATTTCCTGCAGCAGCTCTGTCCCGGCTGGCCCTTCGACGTAATGGCGGATCCCTTGGGTTTCTTCCTCGAAACCCCTATCACCTACTCAATCTCAATTTTCCTCTTCCTGACGTGCTCCAAATCGAGCTCCCTCTCCCGCGCCCTAGCAATCATGGACTCTAGGGTCGAGCAGGCTGAATAGTTGAAATGCTCCCGAATATCAACCCTCAAGATATCATGGTAGCGGGTCTTCCGTATCTCCTCATCCCTCGTATATTGGGGTACCAACAGGGCCCTCTCCCTGAACTTGGCGGTGATCTCCGCCACTGTCTCAGTCGTCTGTCTTATATCCAAAAACTCCCTGGCCAGCTGCTGAAGCTCCACAGCTGGTGCAGACTCAACCCTGAATCTGGTCACGAAATCTGACCATGTTATAGCCTTGACTGCTGTGGCTCCCAACAAGTCACCAACCGACTCCCACCAATCTCTAGTTCTATCCCTCAGACATCACATAGAAAAGCAGACCTTCAACCTTTCCATGAAGAAGCTCGTCAATTGGGCAGACTCAATGTCTGCGATCCATCTCTTGGCAGCAATGGGGTCCTTCACTCCGTGAAAATATGGCGCACCACTCCCTATGAAGTCCTTGAAGGACAGTGTGCGCATACCCCCTGGCCAGACACCAAATCAATCCTGAATAACCGGAGGCGATCCTCCATCAGCTCGATAATCCCCTCCTTGACCGACCTGAAAATAATCGGGGTCGACTCAAGGATACCTCTCGTGATCTCAGATGCAATGAACTCGTGTAGCTCGTCATCAACCTGCTCGGATCCTGCACCCGAGTCTGATCCTGATCCTAATACTGAACCTCCCGCTCCATGCCGTGTGGTCACCATACTGAAAATGAACACATAAACATCGGGATCATACATGCTCTCGAGATGTCTCACACACTCTCCAAGTTCCCTAGTTCCATCTCAGCCCTCCCTGACTTAAGTACGGATACTCTGCTTCCAGTAATACGGGCCCATACTACCTTCCACATCTATCCGTACTTTCCTTAAGGATTGCTTCAACTTCACTAAGTCCCTTTACCAAGACCATTTTCCACTAATCTCGTCCTAGGCTTTCCTAGGGTGCCCTCCGACTTACTCTCCGCCATCAGCTACACTAGGAGTCCCTACTTCCCTTCCCTAACTAGCTTGCGAATACTGTTACATATCCGCTCACTAGATAGTTAAACTTAGCCAGGACCCTTTAGCATAAAGCAAGCAACATTCGTGCATTGAGTAACCACATCAGGCATAACCTAATCAGGCTATCCGACCCTTGGCTAAACAGTCCTTGCATACAACTCATACAACAGGCATTTATGGCATCCTCCTAGATCCTTAGCCCTAATCTAGCATGCAGTTCTCAGAATCATAAGTCATACACATAACATAACAAGTATGGGTATCTTCGGGAAAACTTACTTGAGCTCGGCCGGTCGCACGCATCACACACCTTGTCCTTTCTCAAAAATTTTAACTTAAATTTTAGAAACTGTTTTCTTTGTGAAAAATCTTTTATTCCCTCGGTTTGAGTCCAGACACCCCCCGAGGGCGTGCCCGAATCCCTCAAACTAGGGCTCTGATACCAACTTGTAACATCCCAAAATTTGAGGCTAAAAATTTTGTTTTTAAGTTAAGTGATTCATAAATAAGTTTATCAAAACATTGTGTAAGATCATGTCAATACATAAAACCATAATATCAAGTTTCAAAATCAAATCATACGAAGTAACGAAATATTAGAGTACAATCCTAGAAAACTCTAAGCAGAAATCATGTGTGTATGTGTGATGCGCTGCTACACCGTCGACTCCTTCACCTTGAACGAAGAGGTACCTGAAACCAAAATTGAAACTGTAAGCACAAAGCTTAGTGAGTTCCCCCATCATACCACATACCATACAATCACATAGCATACATACTACCGGTCAATTCTGGGGTACCCGTCCTACACATGTCAAGCCATTTTGGGGTGCTGACCTACCCATGTAAAGCCATTCTAGGGTGTTGACCTACCCATGTCAAGCCATTATGGGGTGCTGACCTAACCATGTCAAGCTATTATGGGGTGCTGACCTACCCTCCAGTCTATTTCAACCGAACACAGGGACTATTACACCCTCTATTACTAACACATAATATCATATCATAATTATGCTGTCAGACATATCTGGGGTGTCCGACCTTCCCACTGGTCTTAACAACCGAATCGGGGACTAGTCCCTTTCTATTGATACTATCTCATATAACATGTCAACTAGCAAATTAGCATACTCACATATCTAGTAGTCTAGCATACTCATATATCCAACAAAAACAGACCATAAAATTATCACAAAGATAACCATCCTAACTAACAATTACTAATGGGTCGGCCTTGGTACCTTAGACCCACTTCTACTGGAAGGTAACTCACCTCAATGTCGTGTAGTGTCTAAATTGTCCTCGGCGTGAAGGTTGGCTCTCCTCTACTCCTCAATCCTTACATGAAAACCATCAAGTCATCAAACATAACATACAACCTTAACCAGTGTCAATACCAAAACCAGGGAAAGTCAAGATTGGTCAAAGTCAACACCCCATTGACCTGACTCGCCGAGTTGGTATGCCAACTCGTCGAGTCCATACTCCACTAACCTGATCCAACCCCGACTCCACTCATCGAGTCTAGCAATAACTCAATGAGTTATCTTTCATTCAAACCATCGGGACCATCTTCATCCAACTCGCAGAGTTCTTCTTTGAACTCGGCGAGCTCATCTCCCTCATAAGAATGTGTCCGGTCTAAGACTCGTCGATTTGTATGAACAACTCGTCAAGTCCATCTTCAAAGATTGGGAGATTGCCTTGTACTCATCGAGCCTATTCTACGCACACGTCGAGTCCCATGATTCCCAAGTACCTTTATGTCTAAATGTCTAAGGGGGTTTCCTCCCTAACAACTGGTCCATCCAAAGAAAGGATTTGGTGGTCATTACACCGCGACTTGCCGTATCCCAAGAACAACTCATCAATTCCATCCTTGACCAACATTATACATTCGATTTAGATGGGCCTTAACACCTCAAAACCGTAGATCTAGCCCCCTAATGTCCATTTCATACGTAAAGCTCCAAACTTGGTGCACATGCATGGGGGCTTTGGCTCAAAAAGCCATAAAAGGTGCTCTACAAGATGCATGGGGCTCTCATGGCCATAAAGTTGGCACCTTTATGCCATGAGACCCTTCCAATGACTCAGATTTGAAGTCAAGACTCCATATAACACTCCACAAATCCGAAAATGGCTTGGAAAGCCCTAAATATGCCTAAAATCCAAGTCTAAAGATGAATAAACACATAGAAGACCAAGGCAGGGGAATTTTACCTTGATTGTGCTAAAAACTAGATCTCTGAATCTCTAAGCCCCCAACTTGAACTCTTATGCTTCTTTCTTCTTCTCAAGCTTCATAAACCACCAAATGTACCAAAATTGCCTTAGGACACACAAAAACGGATACGGTTTCAATACACAGCTTTCTTGGAGTGATAAGGGCGATGGAGGCTAAGATAAGGTATTTAAATAAGGTGCAAACCCTCAGATTTAGGGTTTCACTCAACCAACACCTACTCGACAAGTCAGTCTCCCGACTCGTCGAGTTGGTTACTTAAATTGTCTGTGGGTCATGACTCTACTCGACGAGTTGGGCCTCCAACTCGTCGAGTCCCAGAGAAAACACAACATACTTGAATAATAGGCATACCAGGAATCAGGTGTTACACACCAGTTCTTAAGACTAGAAATACTGCTATATTGTGCTGAAAGAAGCACTCAAACATTCAGAACACAAGGACCAAGCAAATTTCTGCTTCATAAATTAATCACTGAAAGGCATTAAATGTGCACTTGACTTCCCGAACAATAATCATTAACTCACCACTCCCATGAACATATCAATGGATGAACCTAAATCTACCATTCCGTCCATATTCATCGCAAGTCAGGGGTACAACCACCTAATAAATCATTAAAGTCACCCACTATGAACTCTTTCACTTGAAAATTAAGTCATACAAAACGATTCTCATAAACAATAGGGATCCATTAAAAGCTAATCAACAATGAACTATTGATATATGATATTCCCTATTTTTCAAAAAATGAAAAAAAAAAATTCTTTATGTTTTGATAAACCATATCATATTTTGCAAGAAATTCCAGTATAATAAAACATTTTGCGGATACTGTTTCGTTTTATTAAAAAATATCTTTGAGTAAAGATGTTGTTTCAAAATACAAAAGCTCTAAGGTTGTCATAATCAATACATAACATAGTTACAACGTAAATACCTACACTCCTGAACTCTATTGTAGGACTTCTCTTTAATCACTCAAATCTTATTCAAACCGCCAATAGTCTTAATATCGCTACCTATGATGCATATATTTTGAGTGGTTCAGGTTGGGAAACTTGGTGAGATACATAGGATTTTCAATCCAATAATATTATTATGATAATAACTTATAATTATCAAACCCGCAAAACCAACTGTTGCAAAACAATATCATATAACCTAAATGTACTATAAGGCAGTCTATCCATAGTTACACGTCCCATTGATCCTCAGGCGCTAACCGTATGCAATGACCTCGCTAGATGTATCAAAAGGATCATTATGAACAACAAGTTGATTCGGGGATACCATGGCAGCAGAATAGGATAAAAAAGACAAAACATAAGAGAAATGGAGTACTCAAATGAGCATATGATCCAATAATTCAATAATATCACAAGATAGTTAAGTTAGGGATGGTTATCAAAACCCTTTAGATGTCTCTGACATACATAGTAGTGGTTCGATTCATGAAGCTCATTTGATCATCAAGAAAATGGAAATGCTGACGTGCGAAGCTCTTCAAAAGAAAAGGAGGGGAAACTAATATAATACTTATGTACACTCAGGTACCCTGACACATGATAGTGTCGAAAAAGGACTTTGTACATAATAGTACCCTGACACAAGTCGCACTTGTAAAACAACGCTCTACTCTCCGTTTCAATCTTAAATATATCCCAATATAAAACTGCTCAATGTCCAAGCTTAATGGAACTAAACATCCCTTTTAAGTATTAGGCAATAACAGATGAACTGTAATACCTATAATCATTCCAGAGTTCCCACTTATGTAATATTTTTACAATACAATATATAACTATATCCATTCAACTTAATAAGATCTAAAAATCCCTTAGACATCTGATTTTAAAACTTGACGAAACTATAATCCTTGATATCAAACTTTCAATATTAACCCTATTCATACAACACTATTATAATTTAGGGTATATATCTAACACAAAATATCTCGTATTTAATATGCATTAATTTGTTATGATTATGTGTTAGCTGTAGGGGTGAAATAAACTTGATATCGGTTGAAAGAGTATGAAGGGGTTAAATATACCCTATACAGGTTGGAAGAGACCGAAGGGGTTGAAATATACCCAATACCGGTTGAAAGAGACTAAAGGGGTTGATATATACCTAGTACGGGTTAGATGAGACCAAAAGGGTTGAAATAGACCCATTTATGCCTTGACTGTTAGGTATGTAAGGTATGGGGTATTTTTGGGGAGCTCACTAAGATTTGTGGTTAAGGTTTTCTATTTGTGTTTCTGGTACTTCCAACTCAAAATGTAAGAGTCCAGCTTGATTGCTTCGTATCTACCTATGTTTTCCGTATTTACATGATTTTTGGATTTGTACTCTGATATTATTTTCATTATGATATACTTTTGGTTGTTTTGTCATGGCTATTGGATATTTGAAATAAAAATTTTATCTAAAATTTTTGGGATGTTACAATTTAATATCAGAGCCTTGGTTTAAAGGATTTCGGCTTACTATTGGGTGTGTGTCTGAAATCAAATCGAGGATTTGGTAGATTTTTTTATAAAAAGAAACATTTTAATTGACGAATTTTGATAAAAGAAAGGGGTACGATGCATGCATTCAACCGAGCTCAAGTAAGTCTTCCCAAAATACATATACATGTTATATAATATTAGGATTGCATGCCAGATTAAGGCTAAGGATCTTCTCAGGATTGCATGATTGAATGGTTCAAAAAATCAGTTCAAGGGCTCAAATCCTAATATTCTATGCTTGAGGAAATGCTAGGAGAAATGCCTTTATGTGCCTATTGCATGAGCTTATAGATTTTCATGCTAGTATGAGATCAATTATCTAATAGGATGACCTGTTTAGGTTGTGTTCTAATTTGAATTTCTTGATGCTTGAATCCTGTGTGCTTCGTGGTTTTAGGAATTTTTATTAGTACCAGTTGACTACTGGACGAATGTGTTTGGTTACAAATTATTGAGCTTAGATAGTTTTAGGAATATAGGTTTAAATACTATTGCGTAACTCTTGTTTGAGTCCAACCGTTGCAGTGTGGGACTTTTCATTCAAAGAATTATCTAGTATCCGTAGTGTGTAATTGTATTCATGTGGTAGTTAAATGATATTAGTGGGAATTCCTTTTGCAGTTAATAGTAGACGGTGGTGAGGAAAGGAACCCTAGAATATGTATTGGCTTGTAGGACGCTTTATGGTATGAATAGAGTATTAGATAGGAAAGGGTGACTTGGAGGAGGCGAGGTAGTCCTTGGGGATGGTATAGATAGGTGTGGAGGGTAGTATTTTCTCCGTACTAATTGAGGCACATGATTTTTACCTGAGACAAGGAAAACTACGATGAATCTATAAAACTCGAGAGAGTGAGCCTCTTCATATTATTGATTGTTTTTGTGATTATGTTTCAACATGGTGGTGACACGCGGTGAACCTCTTCATATTATTGATCTGGTTTGGGAAAGGGAATCAAACTAATTGAAAGGGATTACGCGAGTTCTTTGCATCAGAGGTTATTAGAGGCATCCTTGATACAACCCCAGTGATGTTTGGTTCGATCAAGGAAGGTGATGATATTAGACCATTAGCTTAGCCTAGACAGCTTTGGCGTGCCAGCCTTACCTTGCGTACCCTTGCGAGCTTTTCCAGATAGTTTCCTAGTAGCCATGCCTGACCCTCTCTTGCCAACCCTGTCTGGCACTCTCCTACCTTCCCTACCTGACACTCCCCTGTTAGCCTTGCTTAGCACTCTCCTACCCTACCTGACACTCCTTTTCCATCCTTTCGTGGCGCACGTCTGTCAGCCTTGTCTGGTGTGCACCTTCCAACCTCGCCCGACACCTCCAGGCGGCCTTTCCTAGCTCCTTGCTAGTTGGGCTTGAGTTGGCCTGGCCTAAGGCCTGACCTAATTGTCCCCTATAAAGTTAACAGTGCCTCCCCCATGGAGGGGTTCTCTCTCCGGTAGCTTAGTCACCACCCTAGCTGTTCCCCTTGGCTCAAACTCCATAATAAACTTCGGCCAGGTGGCTTAGCTTCCACCCTCCACCTTCGACTGCCATACACCACCCTAACACCAAAATCGTACTCTCTAGCTAAGGAGAATCATATCATCTCTACCAACCGATCTAACTTGATCGCCAGAGCCTGCTCTCGTGCATAGTCGCTGGGGCGGTTCTAACAACCTTGCTCTATGATGACCAAATCTCCATAACAGTAGAAGACCAGAATATTCATAGGAGGTCGATGTCGCATAATTTGGCTCCATCCTAGACCCAAACGAGCAACTACCATCTCGCGTGGTTTCAAGCTTGTCAGTGCTTAGAATTTTTCAAATCTGTTGCATTTCAGCTTAGGTTTCCTAAGATCTATTCATTCTAACATGATTTGGTTCAGATCCATTTGGTTTTCGCCAAGATCTATTCAGATCTGTTAAATATTGTTAAGATCTATTTAGATCTGTTTCACCATTGTTCAAATCTCTATTTTGATTAAGCTTTTACTCAGATCTATTTATCAACTTCATTTTTAGCTCAGATCTCTATATCTGCATGTTTTATGTTCACTTAATCATCTCTTAATTTTAAAAACACCAACCCAACTCTGTTTTTACTTGTATTTTGATGGTTCACGTTAGCAAGATTGGGGAGAAAAGAGGTTCTTACGAGTCTTGCCCATCTCTATTCATATATATATATATATATATATATATATATATATATATATATATATATATATATATATATATATATATATATATATATATATATATATATATATATATCTGTGTGTGTGTGTGTATATATATATATATGTTTTATCCAAGCAACTTGAGAGGAGAGGATTTTTTTGTAATTATTTACCTTATTCTCAGTTTATGTTAACAAGAAATCACCTTCAGGTTATGATTTTCCTTGCACAACTCCTTTGAAGTTGATTATTTAATGTTTTCTTTAA
The DNA here is from genome assembly GCF_052625555.1 of Lactuca saligna. Lineage (NCBI taxonomy): Eukaryota > Viridiplantae > Streptophyta > Magnoliopsida > Asterales > Asteraceae > Lactuca > Lactuca saligna. The sequence continues at coordinate 131,344,923 of NC_136422.1, read as the reverse complement.
AATCTTAGAGAAGGGAACGGAAATTCTTTTAGATCTACCTTTGTTCACATTTTGGTGGATTTTTCAGCAACCCGAGGGAGGATAATTTTTCTTTTTCAAGTTTTTACCTCTTTCACTAGCTCATTATCAAAAGAAAAATCATTTTTAGTTTATGATTTTTTGTATACAATGCATTTCAAGTTATTTGAGAACACTAAATGAGTGTTTTCTTTAGAGATTTGCAAAATGAAAAAGGGGGAAAGAGAAAAGAGGTTTTTTTTTATGAGTTTTTACCCCATTCTCGGTTCACATATTTTTAGAAAATATCATTGAGTTTATGATTGTCTGTGCAACTTTACTCAAATTATTTATAAGCTTGGAGAAAGATATAAGTTTTTATGAATTTTCACCTTCTCAAATTTTTCAGAAAACCCATTTTCCATCCGAGTATTTCTATATATATTTCGCTCAGATCTTTAGAGCTGCTGGGATTTTTGTTCATTTCGAACATGTTTGCCAAGAATTTCCTAGATCTACTTTTGTTCATATTTTGGTCGTCTTGATTCAACTTCCAGAAGAAAAATAAGTTCTTATGATTTTTTACTATTTTTTTCAATTCACATATTATCAAAAATTCATTTTAGTAATGATTTTATAAGTACTACTTTATTTTAGTTGTGAATATTGTTGTGATTTTTGTACATTCCAAAACCTATCATATCATATTTCTTCAAGAAATATTTACCCTATCATTCCTAAGTTTTATTCTTAGTTAAAAGTAAAAAAGAAAAAGAAAAGAAGATGAGGTAGATAGGGATTTATACAACAATAAGTGATTTGTAAAAAGAGTTGTATACAAAAATATTACAAGAATGGTACTTGGCACCATGCTCTCTAACTGGCTCACCAAAAAGCAAATACAAAAAAAAAAAGAATAAAAGGGGAGGATAGCTGGTACACTATAGCATGGGGTACCACTGAAAAGCATGATATGTTGCTTAGAAAAGACAAAGTTGGGGCCCACCAAGACATCTATATTCTCAGAAATTATGGTCTCTCAAGATCAAACCACCCGACGACCACCTTGCTAGATTCTCCGTTATCCGTTGTCGGCAACAATCCTCGAAACCACTTACCCGAGGTCGAAAACCAGGCACCACGAGCCACTTCACACCTCGAAGAGGCATTTCCTATAGCAACTACCCGCCTCTGTGTTCTCTACTGTCATCGGCGGTAAATGAAGTCAAGGCATCTCCAATCAACAACGATCTCTAGACTACCTGTCGATCCCTATCATCTCCGTTGGATCACCTGCTATTACCGAACGTCCTCAACGGTGACCCAAGAGCCCCATATCTAGGCAAAATCATCGATCCTCAAACAGCCACCGTACCATTTCTAGTCGCTAGGAAGCTTCAGCCGGCAAACAAGCAGCTCTCCGCCACCACCAAGCTCTGCCAATCTATCTACGGTCGACACCCTCCAGCGAGGAGCCTCCCATCACAACTGGTTGTTATTCCTCTTTCTTTGACATCTTAAGACATATGAGAGAGCAAAGGCGGCTTGAACCCCTGATAAGGAAGATAATAGGCCCAAAAGACTCCTGACTTCGTATCCAATACAACCAACAAGAGAAATTGGGAAGTTGAATTTGGGCGATATTTCTTAGCTTGGTTTTCTCTTGGGCCTATTTATGGAAAACCTGAACAACATATGGGCTATTCTAATAATAAAAACAAACCATTTTTGAGAGATAAAGATTAGTCATCCAATGGTCATATGCTACGATCCCGTCCAACAAAATCTGACTTTAGAAGATAATTTGCAACCGAGATCACTCGACATTTAAAAAAAGGCGACATAGGCTTGTTAGACAACATTTTCGTTTTGGTCTCCTCTCAATTTGGTATATCTCAAATTTTGGGTTATTTCAACAATAAAAATGGGTTGTCTTTGCAAAATAAAAATCAACAGTTTAATGTTTGTGTGCTCCAATTCAGTTTAGCTAAAACTGATTCAAGAAGACGCTGTCTGACTAGCTCAACATTTAATAAAAAAGGGGGAGAAGATTAGTATGCTTTCGCTACTCCATGAAACATTCAGAATATTATTGCTAGAAAAGCTCAGGGTCCACTTTTTTTTTTCTCAAGTAAATCAATATCATTTGTATATTATCTCCACCTACTAAAACTCAAATATTTACTAAAGCTTTATTATGAAAATCATGGCATTCTCTTATCTTTAGTTAGTTAAGGTATTTATGTAAAAAATACTAACCTACTATTGAAAGGCTATACTTTTGTGGTTTGGGCTAGGCATTCTTTTGTATAGAGATTGGTAGGTTGATAGAGTAATAGTGTAGTGGTATGATGGTAGATTGATAGAACTGTCTGTGTGTGTGCAGCCACACATGTGTGTGCATCTACACACGTGTGTGCGGCCGCACACACCGTGTGTGGCTGTACATGTGTGTGCGGCTGCACTCATATGTGTTGGTGTGGGTTGTATATAAATGGTTGTGTCAGTTTATCAGTGGTACGGATGAACAGTGTATGTGTGACAGGTTGTACTTGACATTTGTATGATATAAATGTGTGCATGCTTGCTTTGATTCTTCTTGTACTCCTTCTAACACTCTATTTGATTGTTATTATCTTATTGATTACTGATTTGGATCCATAGTTTGGGACTTACAATTGGTATCAGAGCCATTTCAGTATCAATTTGAAGCATTTTGAAGTGTACGGTTGAGAAAATTTTCCATTTCTGTACTGAATTCATACTCTTTAATCAAGGAATTGTTGCTAATCACTATTTTTGATAGTTTGAAATCAAAATTCATTAAAAAATCTAGGATTGTTAGGTGTGCGGTTGAAGTAGTTTGAAGGTGTGCGGTTCTAATTTGAAGGTGTGCGGTTGTACTTTGCAGGTGTGCGGTTGTACTTTGAATGTGTGCGGTTGAAGTAGTTTGAAGGTGTGTGGTCAGGTGTTCGGTCAGGTGTGCAGTCAGGTGTGCGGTCAGGTGTGCGATCAGGAGTGCGGCCAGTGTGTGCAGTTGGAGTGTGCAGCCAGTGTGTGCGGTTGTAGTGTGCAGTCAGTGTGTGCGGTTAGAGTGTGTTGTTGCAGTGTGCGGTTGTAGTGTTTGTGGTTACACTCATTCAAAATTTTAAACATAGAATCTCAAAGCATGACTGCTCATCAAGAATTGGATGTAATTATGGGGACTACTACTCGAATTCCCGGATTGCTATCAGCAGAAGGATTTCCTAAATGGGAATATCGTATAATATATCAAGATGAAGGATTTCAAAATTTAGATAAGTATTTTGAGAGGTTCGATTCGTATTACAACAGTTCTAGAAGATGGCACTATAGCTGACAAACAAGTTGAAAACTACACTGATGACGATTTTGAAAGAGTCGAGGAACAAGAAAAGGCACTTGCTACACTTACCATGGATTTATCTCCAGAGATTGCTCAAGGATTTCATGAGTATACATTAGTAAAGGCTCTGTGGAAAGCACTGATAGAAGTCTATGAAGGCAACGAAGACATGAAACAAAGTTGCCAAGACATGCTGCGATAGAAATTCAATATGTTTAACTATGTCTTGGGAGAAACACTGGAAAATCAATTGCAAAGCTTTATCACAATCACCACATAAATGAGCTCTCCCGGTGTAATGGTTACAAGATTGGTGATCAACAAAAAGCTGCTAAACTCCCTTCCAAAATCCTAGGATATGAATGTCTTGGTGATTAAGAAAACTAAAGACCTGAACCGATTGAGTTTGGCCGAAACAATGGCTATCATCAAGGTGTGTGTTATGGATGACAAACAAAGAGAGATCAACCATGTCAATTCATACTCCACAGCTAATCTTAGAATTCAAAACAACAACAACAACACCGCTTTCTCAAGCTTCACTACTCATCAAGCTCCTCAAGCCCATGTTCCTCAAGTTCAACCCTATGTAACTCATCAACCTATATCATACGCTATACCTCAAATGCAACAAACTGAAGTTCCTCAATCTCAAACCTTAACTCATCATGTTGGTTCTAGTATCGGTTCATGTACAGCTACTTCAGTTCAATCTCATGGAATCAGTACTCAAGCTTCATCTTCAAACAAAAAGGAAGACAATTTGGCTCTCGCTACTAGTTTAGTAAACTGTTACAATGCTTTTGTGGCCGGAGAAATATGCCCACAACTCTCATTCGATGACCTTGACCAGATCCATCCTGAGGATGTTGAAGAGATGGACATTACGTGCCAAATGCCCATGGCGGTTTTCAGGGAAAGCAGTTCTCCAAGAAAATAGGAAAGAACAATTGGAGTGTAAATTCTGACAAGAAAGTGGGATTTAATAAAGGAAAACTGCGATGTTACAATGGTCGTGAGTCGAGGCGCTTTGCAAGGGAATGTCCAAAGCCAGATCGAAGAGAAAATTCTGACCGAACTATGGTGCCAATAACTTATGTTAACAAAGGATCATCTTCAAACAATTAGTTTGCTAACTTGGCGATGGTGGCCCAATCCTTTAGTTGGGAAGATCAAATTCAGATCCTAAACATTTCGGGACCTGAAAATGCACATCTTGCCCAAATCAAGGATGTTATGGGAGGAGAAACCGAGAGAGACCCAGAAAAAGAGATGATGAATCTTCAGTTTGCATTCATGGTGCAAACCACTCCAGAACCTGTCAAACCCGAGGTTAGTGAATTTGGTTGTTCTCAGTCTTGTATTAAAACTGTTAAATTTTTGCGAGATCAAATTGAAATAATCAAAAGAGAGAACGAGGACCTTAAATATGAGGGATACACACTTAGAAAAAATCAAAAGCCCTTAAAAACTCAATTAGAAAATAAAACAAAGTACTTTAAGAAATTGCAAGAGGATTACAGCAACAAATGTGAGAACTATGATCATCTCAAAAGAAAATTTGTTGTTGTAACCGCGAAACTTGACACATTGAAAAATCGTTTTGAAAATGCTAAATTTAATTTTAAAAAATATGATGGGTCAAGTGAAACTATTGCAAAAATGATCGAAGGCAAATGCACTAGAGAGATATTACTCAGGGAAATCAGATAAAAGTTGGACTAGGATTTGATAGTGTCCCCCCTCCCTTTAGTCATAATTACACTGCTATTCCCTTGTCTCAAAAAGAAATTGACAGAGAACCTTACATGGTATATGGAAAGTCAGCTTCTGAGCAGGCAATACAGTCAAATTATAAAATTTTGGATACTAACATTTCTACCTTAAGTGCAGATGTGTCAGTAGTTCAAGGGGAGCATGAAGCTGAAAAGTTGGAGTCAAATAATCACGTGTTTAAGTTTGGTGTTGAATTCTGTGATGAGTATGTGATAAATTCAAACGCTAACAATTTTATTTCTGGTGGTGTGTTGTTTCAGACTGATAATTTTGAAAATAATGGTGTTGTTTCGGATAAAAATCCTAAATCTGATTTGAATGCTTCTACATCTTCCATGTTTGCTACACCATCTAGTACATGTTCCTGCAAATGTGAAAATGCTAGAAAACATAATAAACACGTGAAATCTGATAAGAGTGGTACTCAATCCAATGATAATAAACATATTTGTTTCAATTGTGGTACTCCTGGTCACATTGCCAGAAATTGCTTAAATCGTGCATCACTTGTCAAAAAGGGGAGAGAATGAGTCTCGAGGACGATCTTTAATTAGAAAGTACTCAAGAACTCGATCTCGAGATGATGACTGGAAAGAAAAACAAAATACGAATTTGGAAGTTTTTCAAAAGAACAAACAGGTTTTTCATAAATTCACAAACAGTTTGTCAGAATCGACCCAAGCCAAATCTAAGTTAATTTCGTCAACAAGAAGCCTTGGATCTTCTAACTCTTCAAGTAGAAAATCCGTCTTCTCAAAGCAAACTGAAAAGAAAATTTTTCAAAACCTAAATATAAATGGATGCCAAAATTAAAATCTGCTCACTCATCATCCTCCTCTGTATCTGCTGAAAAAGAAAACTTGAAAAATGAATCTGTGAAAGTGAAGGGTCAACCCAGGACTGTGATGACCTGGGTCCCCAAATCTAAATGATTCCGCTCATCGTGCAGGGACAGTTGCGGAGGAATGTCGTCAGACCCTGGTATGTCGACAACGGCTGCTCCCGGCACATGACTCAAGATATATCCCAACTGCGCGACATTCAGACATTTAATGGGGGATATGTCTCCTTCGCGGGCGGTGAAGATGGAAAGATAACTCAGAAGGGAACAGTTTGAAATGGAGTGCTAAGTTTTGAGAATGTTAACTATGCCCATGAATTAAAGCATAGTTTGTTAAACGTATCCCAAATTTGCTACAAAGGCTACTCAACTCACTTCACAGATAAAGAATGTATGATCTTAAAGTCGGGCATTGTCATTCCGAAACAGTGGATTCTCGTCAAATCAAAGTGGGATGGGAATGCCTATATTATCGACATGAACAACAATGTACCTGATGAAGTCACTTGTCTCTTTTCCAAAGTCTCCGAACAAAATGCAATGTTGTGGCATCGTCGACTTGGGCATGCAAATGCAAAGAATCTGAATCATATTGCTAAGAACAAAATGGTCTATGGTCTTCCTGTCAGAGATTTTATTACTTTTGAAAAATGTGTTTCCTGTGCTCAAGGCAAACACCATCGGAAACCAAATCTGCCAAAGCAGGTCAAATCCATTAGTCAGGTGCTCCAATTTTTGCATATGGACTTGTTTGGTCCGGTCAACATCCTCAGCATCAATCGAAATTCATATTGTCTCGTTGTCATAGACGATTTCTCTCGTTTCACGTGGGTCTTCTTTCTGTCCAATAAAGTTGGGATCATCGATCTTATCAAGAATTTCATTGTGATGATAGAGAACCAAACCAACCACCAAGTGAAAGCGCTTCGTACATATAATGGAACCGAATTCAAGAACACTGTTCTTGATCATTTTTGCGCTGAGAAAGGGATCGTGCGTCAAATTAGCTCCATCCGAACACCACAAAACAAAGGTGTTGCTGAACGGAGGAATTGAACACCGCAACACACTGCAAGGACGATGCTTTGTGATTCTAAACTTCCAGTTTTCTTTTGGGCGGAGGCGATCAACACAACTTGTTATGTTCAAAACTGTGTCCTGATCAACAAATCCCAGATGAAGACACCATATGAGATCCATTATGGATGCAAGCCATCTATCAGCCATTTTCGAGTATTTGGTTGCCCTTGCACCCTTCTTCACTTGGAATCCAACCCAAAATTCAATGCCAAAGCTGATGATTGTTATTTTGTTGGTTACCCTGCTCGTACTGCTTACCGGGTATACAACAAGAGACAAAGCAAATTGTGGAGTCTTTCGATGTTCGTTGGCTTGAAGAGAATGAGATAAATGCTAGGGTGGGTCCTGATTGCCTATTTTACTACACATCTCTATTCAAATATTTTGTGTGTCGTCTGATAACCAGGCTGGGTCTACCTCTGGTTGAAAAACTACAATTGAAGATGATGAAGAAAAGGTTGTTTATAGTCTGCCATTGGTTTCTACTACTGATCTCCCGGTGGAGTCATCTGTTTCAACTGCTTCTCCAGAGTCTCCAACACGACAAGCTGCTCCAGATGTTGATGCTACTCCTCTAACTATAGTAGAAAGAGAGTTCATGAACCAAGATGCTTCCGCTGTCACTCAAAATCTAATGGAACTTCTTTTTCCCGAAAAAATCGCAAATGAGTTTGTAGCAAATCTACCACATGACGTCGGTACATCTACTATGGATTCTTTAGTACATGATGGAGCCATTAATATCCTTAATCTTCCTATCACATTCACTGACATCAATCACAAAATTCCTTCTCGCGTACAGCGCGATCATCCAATAGATAACGTCATTGGCCAGTTGAGCGACGGTGTTTGAACGAGAAATCAGAGTGGAGATGTCAACACATGTCTGTATTCTTGTTTTATTTCTCAAATAGAGCCCAAGAATGTCGAAATGGCTTTGAATGAGCCCATCTAGGTTGATGCTATGCATGACGAGCTTAATCAATTCGAAAGGCTTCGGGTTTGGAAGTTGCTAGAGCTCCCTAAAGGCAAGAAATCTCTCAACACTAGATGGGTGTTTCGGAACAAGCAAGATGATTCAGGTGTAATTGTCAGAGCCATAGTTCTTGTGGTTTTTTTGCCCTAATGTATGCTTGTGTTTTTTCAAATTAACATGGGAGATCTTGAATTTGCAAAGGCGCACAACTCAACAATCTTTCTTGAAAATCCTCCAGCTGCTCACAATGATCTAAAATTCATTGTTGAAGGTCTTAAGAAATGTTGTTTGGTTCATGCTTTGACGACTAGTCCGGTGATTTATCAGAATTTGATCAAAGACTTTTGGAGAAGTGCAATCGTCAAGAAAGATGACAAGGAAGAAAAGTATCGTGAAGCAACTATACATGGAAAGAAGATTCTGATCTCATAAAGTGTTATTCGGGAATCACTTCAAATCAATGACAGGCCTGAGTATTCTATGGAAATTGACGTGTATCAAACCCAAGACGTTTTGGACCACATGGGGTGTGAAGGATCATTTCCTCCTACCATCAAGAAACTAATTACTCCTTGCTGGAAATATTTAGATCATGTATTTTTTAGTTGTATTTTTGCAAGGAGATTAGGACCAAACGAAATCTCTTTGTTCAATACAAGAGCCATTAAAGCCTTGGCTTCAGGGATCGAGTTTAATTTTTCAAAATTTATCTTGCACGAATTGATTCTAAATGTTGAAGGAAACAAGAGAGACAAGTCATCCATTCTAAGCTCAAAAGAGGAAATGAGACACTGGATCTTAAGTCTGTCGGTCCAAGTGCTTTTGGATTGATGAAGCAGAAAAGGGGTGGAAAGTTTCTTTTTGAAGGGAAATTCCCTTTAATAAGATTTGGAATTTTTGCTGAAGATAGTAATCAATCAGATTCAGGAAATCACTCTAATCCTACAGAGACTGATGATGTTGTGATTTTAACTTCAGAGCCAGAGATTGAAGACGTTCATGATTCTCCTATAACAATAGTGGTAGCGGAACATAATTGTCTACACAATGTGGAAGTTGAAACATAGTTTGTTCATGAAGAAGGCGATGGGGATCTTCATGAAGATGTTGATTTTCTGAAAGAGATAGATTTTATTGGGATCAGTGGTGATCTCCCTTCGAGCATTGAACTCAATCTTGACGATGATGAATTTGGTCCACTTCCGGGGTTTGACAACAGGTGCTTTAAAAAGGTCAATGAAGTTGTTCAACCAATAACCAAGACTGGGGAAGACGTTAATGCTCTCAAAATTTTGTTCTCCTCTTCCAAGCCTATGGAGGTCTCTTCAGGTCAAAGAGATGTGATTTTAGAGATTCCTCCCTCTGATTCAACTATCTCTACTTTTGCTCCACTTTTGAGTGAATCATCACAGCCACAAACCTCCTAGTCTCCTTTGAAAATAAGTCGATCAGATTCAAGACTGGGAGTGCCATCTGTAAGCCAAGCACCACCAGTCTTATCCACTTACACCACCACTACTGTCACTACTACCACCACTACAGTCTCTATTCCACCACTACAGTCAGAAGAAGGCTCGAGCACAATATTTGAAGCAGGTGGTTCATCCTCTATTCCAGAGTATTCTCCTACACAACCCTCACTAGATGAAGCCTTGATCTGATTGGCCAAGCACCTTGCTCAAAACAGTCCAACTTCCTTCTCCCGGGGTAAAGGCATATCTTTCGGGGAAAAGCATTCAGGTGATGACAAGACATCAATGTCAATACTTCGTGAAGAAATTGGTATTCTCAGGTAAGAACTTATAGAGAAGAACATTCTACTGGAACAACAAACTTCTTATATAGAAGAACTCAAAGAAAGAGGTGAAATGAAGACGAAACAGATTAAGGATCTTCAGACAAATCTTGGGTCTATAACAGCTTTTTACTTCACTTTGAAGAATATTCTGTATGATGCCTTCGGTGATAAGGTTAAAGCTTTGTTTCAACAGCCGCACGAAATTGAAGATCCCCCCGTGGCTCCCACCCAATATACTCTTGGTGACTTTCCAATTGATCCACCTCCTCCTAGAACAACTACCATTGTCAATCAGTTTGAGATAGAACTTGAAAACAGCAGGTCTCGCATCACAATCAAACAAGGGAAGAGAACCGTCACTACCAACAAAAGTGAAGGATTACTATTTATGAAAAACTCGAATGAGAATCGCAAAGCTAAAGATTATGTGTTGACTGTGATGGATCTCAAAAAGAGAAATTTTGGTGATGAGTTCGGAGACAGATCTGGAATCAGAATGTGGGCTTTTGATCCCGAGTCAAACATGTAGGTTGTAAAGAGGAACTCTGGTGTCCCTGAGTATTACAAAAGTGTTCATGATTTTAACTCGTGGACTAAAGTGGATCTTGCTGAACTTTCAAGAGCCCCATTACATAATCCTTCAGAAGATCCAAGCACGATAAATTTCAAAAGATTTTTTGACAGGCAGGTCGAGGAAAACTTCTCAAAAATGAAAACCGCAAGAGCCTTATACAGAAAAGATAAGGAAATTTTGGATCCTAAATCAGGTGAGCCCATGAAGATTATCCTATGGCCAGCAACGAAACAGCAGAAGGAAATTCCTATCCCTCAACACTTTCATGAGGAATACCTTGATAATATGGAATTCTGGGCGTACAATGATGAAACTGCCACTGCTGCCATAAAATTCAAGGATCGAGAACAAGTGTTAAGGCTGATAAGTGCTAAGGATCTTCTAAGATTCAGAGAAAGAGATATTCGTATTCTGTTTCGTCACCACATGTTATGTCGAAAGGATGTCATGGAGGCTGCTGCCAAAGAATATATTGGAATGGTCACCACAATCATTAATGGGAGACTTTGGATGGGATCCATGGGAAAGTCAGATCTGAAGCTGTTTGAAAAACCCTCAAAATGAAGGCCAAGTCTATGCTAGCCTCAAACCAAGGGGGAGATTGAAAGTCTATACTTTTGTGGTTTGCACTAGGCATTCATTTGTATAGATCTTGGTAGGTTGATAAAGTAATAGTGTAGTGGTATGATGGTAGATTGATAGAACTGTATGTGTGTGTGTGTGCGCTGCCACACACGTGTGTGCGGACGCACTCGCCATGTGTGGTCGTACATGTGTGTGCGGCTGCACTCATATGTGTTGGTGTGGGTTATATATAAATGGTTGTGTCAGTGTATGTGTGACAGTGTGTTGGTGTGGGTACGAATGAACAATGTATGTGTGAAGGGTGTACTTGACATTTATATGATATAAATGTGTGCATGCTTGCTTTGATTCGTCTTCTATTCCTTCTAACACTCTATTTGATTGCTATTATATTATTGATTACTGATTTGGATCCATAGTTTGGGACTTACAACTATGTAGTAGAGAATCTTTTTACTACAACATCATATTTTCATATGCAAAGATGCCACTTTTTGATAATTGAATTGGCAAAAAGTTTTCAGTGTAATCAAACCATTTTGGCATCATTAGTTCACAACTACCAATCGCATGCTACACAAGTATTTTATTTAAGATACAAGTGGTTTACCTTACAAACCTACACAATGGCACATGTTGTGAAAAACTTCTAAAACTGCATGCTTAAATGCTTTAACTGCCATCATTACGCATTATGGAATTAGATAACTTACTATTATTTTTTACAATGTCGTGTACCAACGAATCAGACTTGAATGTGCAAACACAAGCCAATATCATATATCTGTTTGTTCTTACGCCTCACTGTTTCTAAAAGGGGAGAATATAAGGGTTAGCAAAACACTATGCGGAAGTGTTATTCCGAGGAAAGAGCTGAACCAAATAGCAAAGCGGATTTTATATATGATTGTGCATTCCTGGGAAGATATCAGTGTTAAAAATGAAAGAGCAACTTAATGCCCTAATCCTCAATTGTTGCGTTGTTTGGATCCCAACAGTTGTGCTGACCAGACCTTGGTAGTCTTATTTCCCAACTCTCAGTAGTCATGTTTCTCATCTATCGCTAGCATCTTGCTCCCCGAACCCTATTACTACTCAACTCTCGACGGCATTCTGGCTACGCACCTATCGATAACAACTCCACTATCCAAATCTAAGTAGCTTCATCGTATAACCCTCAACAAACAGAATCATTATGATCTCGACTGCCTCTTGGTGCACAACACTACCATTGCTACATAAATCATGTTGCTAACAAACCATTTGCATTATGGATAGGCTAAGATAGTGAGGCATTGACTGTCACCACATCTAATGATGCAGCAAAGCATCAGGTGCCATTACACTTCAACTCGAACTGATCACCTAGGCCAAACACATAGACTGTAGGCTGCTACATCCAAACCTGCAAAGTTAAGTACCTTTTCCTTGATTCACTTGGCTTCTCAGCCTGACTTCCTTATAGTGGCAAGCTATACCTGCAAGGTTCAACACCCTTTCCTTGAGTCGCATGGCTTCTCAGCCCAACTCCCTTATAACGGAAACCTCCGCCTGCAAGGTTCAACACCCTTGCTTTGAATTGCTTGGCTTCTCATCCCGACTCCCTTCTATTGGCAAGCTCCACCTATAAGGTTTAGCACCCTTGGCTTGAGTCGCTTGGCTTCTCAGCCCATTTCCGTTATAGCGGCAAGCTTTGCATGCAAGGTTCAACACCCTTGGCTTGAGTCACTTACCTTCTCAACCATACTCCCTTATAGCATAAAGCTCCTCCTCCAAGGTTCAACACCTTGTCTTGATTTGCTTGGATTCTCATCCTAACTCTCTTATAGCGGCAAGCTATGCCTGTAAGGTTCAACACCCTTTCCTTGAGTTACGTGGCTTCTTAGCCCGACTCCCTTATAGCGGCAAGCTCCACCTACAAGATTCAACACCCTTGCCTTGAGTCGCTTAACTTTTCAACCTGACTCCGTTATAGCGGCAAGATCTGCTTGTTAGGTTAATCACCCCTTCCTTGATTTGATTGGCTTCTCAGCCTGACTTCATTACAACGACATGCTTCGCCAATAAGGCTTAAAATCTTGCAACCTTTGCCTATATGATTCCACTTGATGATCTCCCGTGTGATCTATCTGTGATTGCTGGCAACTAAGCCCAATCTATCCCACGCGATGCTCTCCCATGTCATGTATCCACGATTGCTGGCAGCTAATCCCGATCTATTCCACACGATGCTTTCCCGGGTGATGTATCCATGATTGCTGGCTGCTAAGCCCAATCTGTTACATGCGATGCTCTCCCACATTAAATCTCCATGATCATTGACTGCTAAGCCTGAGTTATTCTTCTAAGCCATGCAGCATAAGTTGTGCATCATTGCACACCATAAGTCGTGCATCATAAGTTCATGCCATGCTTAACACCATGCTCGTCATGGTTTACTTGTGCTCGAACAATCAATAAATTATTTTCTACATTACATCCTACTATAGATAGGTTACTCTTCAAAAAGAACGCTACCATGAAAACAACCCTGCCACTTATAATTCCTCAACATCTATGTTGTTTAGCTCTTGGCAACAATTTTGATGTCTATTATCATGAAAATAACCTCATTGTGCATTCTTATAGTAACCTTACCATACGCACCATAGTTTGATATATATACCTACACTACCCACATCAGATTGGGGAAATCCATCCAGGTATAGCTTAGGCAAGAAATACCTTTAGAATGGCTATTAATGCTCATGCAAAACAGACTATGAATATAATCATCGATGATATTCCACCAAGATGATAGAAATGTTGTGACATCCATGTTGTATATTCATATATCATCCCTGCTCCATAAAAAAATTATTAGCAGCCTTGGTTTGCATGATCGTTGCAACAGTTACATTGCATCATACCGACCACATCATACTCCTGACATGGAAAGATCATTAAGCCAACCCATGCTTGGCACATCACGCAACACCATGGCTCTCGTGGCCTAAGTTTATTCGTTCTTTTTATTATTTGATGCATTGGTCCTTTGTTAAGTCCGATCTGATTGTTAGTAACCCAATCACATCGGATTAGGGGGACTTGATGACACACGATTTATATGATGTAGTCCAGTCCAATATCATTGGCCGCGTACTAATATCATCAGAATGGGGGGACTTGATGATATCAGGGCCATTAGCTTGATCTAGACAGATCTGGAACACTAACCTTGCTTGACGCTCCCTTGCCAGCCTCGCCTGGCACTCTCCTACCTGGCGCTCCATTACCACTACTGTTTGGAACTCTCATTCCATCCCTGTATGATGCTCCCTTGCTCGACGCCTCTGAGTGGCCTTACCCAGGTCCTTGCTAGTTGGGCATAATTGGGCTAGCCTAAGGCATGACCTAATTCCATTTGACCTAATTGTCCCTTATAAAGTGAACAGTTCCACCTCCATGGAACTGCTACCCAACCCTTTCCCCTTGGCTCAACCACCACACTAGACTCCAACCTGGTGGCCCAGCTGCCACCCTCCACCTTCGGCCGCCATATAGCACCCTCATCACAAATATGTTTCTTTCTAGCTAAGGAGAACAATCTCATCTCTACCAACCGATCTAACTGTTGGGTTTTGAGCAATCTAACACTTCCTAAGTGTGCATGCAACCCTAATAAACCTTGGATCTATGTTTGTCTAAATACATGCAAAATAATAATTTTTTCCAAGATTCATAACCTATCTAACATGCCATGGGGTACTTTTAAACATAAAAGAGTTAGAAGAGATTACATACCTTTTTGATGGGATTGATTCTTTGGAGTTTGAGGGCCAAGCACCAATAATGTGAATGCCTCAAATGGAATCAAAAATCACCACAAACACTTGGAAAACTTTGAGAGAGTATACACACTCTTGTATTTTTGGCCACACACAAGCACACACACTAGTTTACTAGTCCCATTTCATGCTCCATAAGCATGCTTATATAGTGTGCATCGTTAGGATGAAACCCTAATAATCCATGTCTTTTCCTTTCCAAGGATCCATGGGTTGAAAGCTCCATGGATCATCCATGGACTTCCATATAAGCCTAGCCCATTAACAAATGAGTATTAGCCCACACTATATAAAACCAATAGCCCATAATCTAATTAGTCTTCCTTTTAATCTCTAAATTAATTCATAATTAATTTAAGACTAAAACTAATTAAATAACATAACTTCATATTAATATATTATAACTTATAATATATTAATAAACATATGTGTATAACTCTCATAAAATTATGCATAAATAGTTTGGATGAAATGCAACCCAAATGGACCATGCCAGGTCGGGTCAAGTATATACCAAATAAGTTATGGACTTAGACACCTTATCCAACAGACTCCCACTTGGATAAGTCTAATAACTGTATTTGCCTATATAACTTCAGGAACCAACCAGCAATCGTAGCTCTCGAAAACTCCGCTGAACTATGAAGCGCCATTTTAAGACAAGTGATCACATAAACCTCTGTTCTCATGATATCAGCCGGACAACCACATGGAACTATGTCTTGCTTATTATATGGCAGTTGTTTCTCGATTTCCGATTTGTTTGACAAAGAACTTAGCTGAACACATCAATTTAGTTCTGACCGGGCCCGGTACATGGGTCAACACAAAATCATCGAGGGGCCCAGATATCGCTTCTATTTCTAGAAGGAACAGATAAACTTCGACTCATATGCTTGTTCTACTACTTGTTGAATTGTACACAAAGGCACGTTTTATAACATCAAGTTACCGATGCGTTTACGTGCAATCAATGCACAACCAACTCATAGGTAACAACTCATATCTCTAGGTTTTTAGACTTATATGATATTATCGTCTCACGATCACTCCAGATAAATTCCATGAAGTGATACAAGTGAGCGGGGGTTTAATCCAATACTCATAACTTATGGGTACTCATGAATGTTGCAGCAACCATTGCCATGTCTAAACACCTTTAGCCATCTACAAACCCAATTCATGACAATCTTGATTCATACCTACTTCCGATGTATGATCGATTGTGGAGGTTTGAATAAATTAATTATTCTGGAAGTCAAAACATGCAAAACTGAAACAATAGTAAATAATTGAGAATGACAGTAACACTTTACTCCTAAATAGATCACAAATTTTATTCATCATCAAACGTCGATTACATTTTACAAGCTTCAGGAAAACTATCTAATCTGTAAAACTAATATCATCCCTCAGCCCGATGCGCCTCGCATGCTGAAAATGCCTAACCCTCATCAGTCCCTTCGTAAGGGGATCTGCAGGATTCTCATCCGACGATATCCTCTTTGTCACGAGAAGTCCTTCTTTAATCTTGTGTCTTATGAAGTGATATTTTCTGTCAATGTGTCGGGATCTTCCATGATCTCTCGGTTCCTTGGCTAAGGCAACCGCACTATTGTTGTCACAGAAAATCTCCATAGGCTCCTTAATAGATGGTACAACTCCAAGGTCTCAGATGAAGTTCTTTAGCCATTTCGCCTCCTTTGCTGCTTCACTCGCTGCTATATACTCTGGTTCACAAGTCGAATCAGCCACCGTCTCCTGCTTGGAACTCTTCCAAGAGATTGCCCCTCCATTTAAGGTAAAGATACAGCCTGACTGAGAGCGTAAGTTATCCCTATCAGTCTGAAAACTAGCATCACTATACCCTAATACTCGCAAGTCATCACTCCCATCAAGGGTAAGGATCCAATCCTTAGTCCTCCATAGGTACTTGAGAATGTTCTTTACCGCGGTCCAATGAGCCTTGCCAGGGTTCCCCTGATACCTGCTGACCATGCTCAAAGCAAAGGCCACATCAGGGCGGGTACAAGTCATAGCATACATGATCGAGCCAACAGCGGAAGCATACGGTAGTTGGCTCATCTCAGCTATCTCTGCCTCTGTACTTGGACTCTAAGTCTTACTCAGTTTGGCATTGCTTTGGATCGGTAAATCTCCTTTCTTGGAATTCTCCATGTTGAACCTTTTCAACACCTTATCCAAGTAGGTACTCTGACTAAGTCCAATCAGGCTTCTACTCCTTTCTCTTAATATCCTTATCCCTAGGATATAGGCAGCTTCCCCTAGGTCCTTCATAGCAAAGCACTTCCCAAGCCAGGACTTAACCTCCTGCAAGGTTGGGATGTCATTTCCTATAAGTAGTATGTCATCCACATATAGTACCAAGAAGCTAACTATACTCCCACTAGCTCTGACATACACGCAAGACTCATCTTCACTTCTCGAGAAACCAAACTCTTTGACCTTCTCATAAAAACAAAGATTCCAGCTACGAGATGCTTGTTTTAATCCATAAATGGACTTCTTAAGCTTGCATACTCTATTTGGGTACTCTGCACTAACAAAACCCTCTGGCTGATTCATGTACACATCCTCAGCCAACTTTCCATCAAGGAAAGTGGTTGTGACATCCATTTGCCATATTTCATAATCATGAAATGCGGCAATGGCTAACATAACCCTAATAGACTTAATCTTTGCTACCGGCGAGAAGGTTTCATCATAATCAATACCTTGAGTTTGAGTAAAACCCTTCGCAACCAGTCGAGCCTTATAAGTATGCACTTTTCCTTCCATGTCGGTCTTCTTCTTGAAGATCCATTTGCACCCGACTGTTTTACGGCCTGGTACATTGTCAACCAAGTTCCAAACTTGATTGTCATACATGGACTGCATCTCGCTGTCCATAGCCTCCTTCCATTTAGTAGACTCTGGGCCTGCCATGGCTTCCTTAACACTGCTAGGTTCATCCAAATTTACCAATGTACTATCACTGATAAACGTATCACCTTCCGTAGTAATATGAAAGCCATAATAAAACGAAGGTGTGTTTCTAACCCGTGTGGAATGCCTCGGAGGTACAGACTTCTCAGCTTGCTCAACAGGAGTTTCCTCCTCAGGTTGATTGCTAGTGTTTGAGGTTCCTTCACCAATTGCTTCTTAAATTTCCTCAAGATCAATTTGCCTCCCACTGTCTCCTTGGCTCATAAATTCTCTCTCACGAAAGACCCCTCTTCTTGCTACAAAGACCACATTCTCACTGGGTCTGTAGAAGAGGTAACCGAAGGATTATTGTGGGTAGCCGATGAAAATACACCTTTCACTTCGGGGTTCGAGCTTATCTTGAGTCTCACGCCTCACGAAAGCCTCGCAACCCCAAATCTTGATGTGATCTAAATTGGGAACCTTCCCAGTCCACATCTCATTAGGTTTTTTGGTAACCTTCTTTGTAGGGACTAGATTAAGGATATGGGCGGCAGTCTCTAAGGCATACCCCCAAAAAGAGATTGGTAACGAAACTCGACTCATCATAGAGTGAACCATGTCTAACAAGGTTCGATTACGCCTCTCAGCTACACCATTCAGCTGTGGTGTCCTGGGAGGTGTCAATTGTGAGACAATCCCACACTCCTTAAGATAGTCAAGGAACTCGGTACTAAGATACTCACCACCTCGATCGGATCGAAGCATCTTAATGTTCCTGCCCAATTGTTTTTCTACTTTTTGTTTGAATTCCTTAAACCTTTCAAAGGTTTCTGACTTATGTTTGATTAAGTAGACATACCCATATCTACTAAAATCATGAATAAAAGTCACATAATACCGATTAGCATCCCTTGTGGCGGTTTTGAATGGCCCACATACATCAGTATGTATTAGGTCCAACAAATCCTCACCCCTCTCACAAGTTCCCGTGAAGGGTGATTTTGTCATCTTTCCAAGTAGACAAGATTCACAACTATCATCCGATTTAAGGTCGAACGACTCCAAGACTCCACTCTTTTGGAGTTGGCCTATGCGTTTCTTGTTTACATGTCCAAGATGACAATGCCACAATGAAGCTTTATCTAAGCTAGTAGAAGAATCAATATAAAACACATTATTTCCTAAGTTGTCTACAATCGACACAGTTTCATACACACCATCACAAGATAATGCTTTAAAATAAAACACATTATTAAAGAAAGCATAAATACCACCACATTCATTATCAAACGAAAAGGTAAAACCTTGTTTGTACAATGCATGAAAAGAAATAATATTCCTCGCCATTTCAAACGAGTACACACATTTATTCAAATCTAATTTCAACCCATTATTAAGCAACAAAGTATAAACTCCAATCTTGGAAACCGGCGAAGCCTTCCTATTCCAAATGATCAAGTTTATCTTCCCGTGCTCCACATCCTCACTTCTTCTTAGGCCCTGCAAATCAGAACATATGTGAATACCACATCCTGTATCAAGCACCCAAGAGTTAGAATATGATGAGTAATTAGACAATATAGTTTAAATACCTGCGTGGGTGGGTTTCACTTTCCCATCCTTTAGATCCTCCAAGTACTTAGGGCAATTTCGCTTCCAGTGTGCCTTTTCATGGCAATAAAAGCATTCAGCATCCTTGGGAATGGCAGAAGGAGTGATAGAACCGCTCTTGGTCTTCGATGAGGAGCCTTCAAGAGACTTTCCCTTGGTACCCTTCGAAGGGTGCTTCCTCTTCTTCCCTTTGCCTTGCCCGATAGCAAAAACAGGGGTAGATGTTGGAGTAGGAGTAGTAGAGGTAACAACCGCCTTACCCTTAAGACCGGATTCCGCGGTCTTCAAGAGTCCTTGAAGCTTGCTGAGGGTAACTTCCTCCTTGTTCATATGATATGTCATACGAAAATGGTCATAACAAGAAGGTAAGGAGTGCAAAATGATGTCAATTGCCAACTCCTCAGGGATGTTTACATTGAGCTTCAGCAAACGGTCCACATACCTTTGCATCTTTTGTATGTGGGCTGTGACGGATTCACCGTCCTTCATGCGGGTAGTTATTATGGAGGAGATTATTTCATACCGCTCCTGACGAGCACTCTGATGGTACCTTTCCATCAGGTCTTGGTGCATCTCAAAAGGGTAGAAATCTTCATATGACTTTTGGTGCTCGGCTGTCATCGTGGCCATCATGATACATGCCACCTTAGTAGCATCTCTCTCATGAGTCCTGAATTCAGCGATCTCCTCAGGAGTAGCAGTAGACTCATCAAGCTCTTTTAACTCGTTATCGAAGACATATTCTTTGTCCTCATAACGAGTATCCATCCTGATGTTCCTAATCCAATCCATGAAGTTGGAACCATCAAAGATGACCCTCCCACAAAGATTCATGAGAGAGAAAGAACCAGTTGGGTTAGAGCCCGAAGCATTAGTGTTGGGAGACATCTGAAAGAAGAAAGCAAGTTTAGATTAGATACATAGAATCCTTAATAAGACACCCAAATGTAATATTAAGGCTAGGACCCAATCACAATATATTATACTTAGAAGAGGGATGTCGTAATCTAAGTAATAATATATTTGAAAGGTAGGTGAATGACGATTCACCAATTTCCACCATGAAAACAAAATGAATTATTAGGTTTAATTGGATTTGAAATTCCTAGATTCTTTTGAGATTCATTGAACTTTTCAATGGCATGTTTCAATCTCGATTGTGCCCTTCAAGTTTTGTGACTGGGATGTCGAGGATCACAAAACAAGGTGTGAATAACCATGCTAATTCACTTGGTACCCTTAATATTATCACCTAATCAATGTGCCGGTTAACCACACACGCTCCATTGATCTATGACAAACATTAAGTCACCCTTCGTGATCCTTACTAGTCCAAGTTAGTGTGCCGGTTACCCACACACGCTCCACCAATGACTTGGTAAGGTACAAAGTGTGAATTCCATGGACTAGCACCATGTTCACATTTTTCCTAAAGTAACTAAGATTGGGAATTAAAAGGAGTTTAGTTACTTTATAATAATCATTATACTTTTAATGAGGATTTAAAGTCATTGTTCTACCCGTTCGGCTAACGACCCTCCACCGATCAAGCAAGTGGTGGGTGAGAATGGATACCCATTAAGTCGTCATTTTATAGGCAACAACCTTATACCCACCTTATAGACCGGCTTCGTGAATGAGGCCTACTAACGGTAAAACTACTTATTCTTATACATATATATAATAATTAACCATTAATGTTATAAATAGTATAAGGGTTGAATTTTAACTATTAAAACTCTAAGGGTTGGAATTAAAGTTTATTAAAGTGTGTGAAACTTTACAAATTCCAAAACTTGAGGGCACGTTTTGTAACTATGCAAAACTTTTCATTTCATAACTTATGAATTAAAGATTCATAAAAATGAAGACTCTTCATTTTCAAGCAACTTATGTGTTTTAAGTGTGTGTTAAATAAAAGTGACCTTTGGAAATCCATAACTTGAGGACAAATTATGGACTCCATTAAAACACATAAATGATCAAGAATTAATTCTAAACAATTCAGCAAATAATCCCTATCATTTTTCTAAATTCATAAGAACATGAACATGATCACCAAGATTTCAAGAATTATATGAACACATAAAATCATGGAATTTTGATATATGCTATTGTAAATGGATTAGAACAACCATTACACCAACTAAAACAAGTTTTAAAACACCAAACAGTTTAGGGTAATGTTTCTAGTCCATTTCCAGCAGCAAAAGTCGAAATTCTGTATTCTGTTCATTCTACTCGCCGAGTGCACGAACCAACTCAGCGAGTAGGATGAATTTTGCCTTGTAATCGGCGAGTCCCCCCATGGACTCGGCGAGTCCAATCGTCAGACAGCAACAATTTCAACCTTTTTCACTATTTTGCATCAAGTATCAAACAAGCAAGCCTAGGCTCTGATACCACTGTTGGGTTTTGAGCAATCTAACACTTCCTAAGTGTGCAGGCAACCCTAATAAACCTTGGATCTATGTTTGTCTAAATACATGAAAAATAATAATTTTTCCAAGGTTCATAACCTATCTAACATGCCATGGGGTACTTTTAATCATAAAAGAGTTAGAAGAGATTACATACCTTTTTGATGGGATTGATTCTTTGGAGTTTGAGGGCCAAGCACCAATAATGTGAATGCCTCAAATGGAATCAAAAATCACCACAAACACTTGGAAAACTTTGAGAGAGTATACACACTCTTGTATTTTTGGCCACACACAAGCACACACACTAGTTTACTAGTCCCATTTCATGCTCCATAAGCATGCTTATATAGTGTGCATCGTTAGGATGAAACCCTAATAATCCATGTCTTTTCCTTTCCAAGGATCCATGGGTTGAAAGCTCCATGGATCATCCATGGACTTCCATATAAGCCTAGCCCATTAACAAATGAGTATTAGCCCACACTATATAAAACCAATAACCCATAATCTAATTAGTCTTCCTTTTAATCTCTAAATTAATTCATAATTAATTTAAGACTAAAACTAATTAAATAACATAACTTCATATTAATATATTATAACTTATAATATATTAATAAACATATGTGTATAACTCTCATAAAATTATGCATAAATAGTTTGGATGAAATGCAACCCAAATGGACCATGCCAGGTCGGGTCAAGTATATACCAAATAAGTTATGGACTTAGACACCTTATCCAACACTAACTTGATCGTTAGAGCCTACTCTCGGGACACTGTCCCTGGGGTGGTTTACCATGCTCTATGTTGTCCAGATCTTGAAGGGTTTTGAGCATTCTAATACTCATATGGTGTACATGCAACCCTATATGTTTGGAACTATGTTTTCTCTAATATACATGCAAACATTGTTTTTCCAAAGCATCATCCTAACTAGCATACAATGGACTATCTTTACTACAAAATTCTAGTTAGATAAGATACCTTTTGTTGTAGTTAGAAACCTTGGACCTTTAAGTACTTAGTACCAATAGTATTAATGCCTCAAATGGAATCACAACACACCTAGAAAAAAGGATGAATTTTGAGAGAGTATTATAACACCAAAATCGACTCAATGATTCTCCAAGAATACTAGTGAACCATTTTGAATGCTAGAGGGCTTCTTATATAGTGTGGCAAGATTAAGGTTACCCCATGTAAACCTTAATGCCCATGACCTTCCATATCCCTTAGGCTCCATGGGTTTAAACCCCCATGGACCATCCATGGGTTGTAACATTGGTTTAGCCCATCCTAAAGAATCATGGATCATTGGCCCACACCACAAGAATGAATGATTTACCAATCAACCCCTTATATTTAATTAGTCTCTTTTGATCACAAAATTAATTCCAAATTAATTCTTGACCAATACTAGTTAAATAATATGATTTCATATTAATATATTAGAACTTATAATGTATTAACAAATCATAAATAACCTCTTCTCAAAAGTCCATCCTATCAAATTGTCCTGGTGATATGCAACCCAAATGGACCATGCTACTCTCGGGTCATGTACATACTAATTATAGTTATGGGCTTAGACACCTAATCCAACTGTCTCCCACTTGGATAAGTCTAGTAACTATTATTGCAAGTATGACTCCACAACTCGACTAGCAATCATAGCTCTTAAAATTCGTTGTCAAACTCTGAACTAGTCAATGACGTGTCCATTAGATAAGGGATCATATATTCTTCCATTCTAGATATCATATGGACATGAGACATGGATTTAATCATTCACTCTATGCATATGTTGTTTCCTAATTTCCAATTTATCATGATTGACTAATTAAACAAATGAAATCAGTCCAGGCTTGGCCAGGAACATAGGGGTGTCATCACTAAATCATCGAGAGGACCACATATATCGATTTTATCCACATGGGGTAATAGGAACGGATAAACTTCAACCCAAATGCTCGCTTATACTTACTCATCAAATTATACACAACAATATGTTTTATAACACCAAGTTACTGGTGCGTTTACATACGTCAATGTGCAACCATCTTGTAAACTACAACTCACATATCTTGGTTTTAAGAATATATGATATTATTGTCTGACAATCACTCGTGATAAAACCCAGGAAGTGATTCAGATGAGCGTGGGTTGAATCCAATACTCGAATCTTATTCCAGGAGTACTCATAAACACTGCAACTATGTCTATAACACCTAGACAAACTACGATCCCATTCATGACAGTCTTGCCTCAATACCTACTTCCAAAGTATGATTAATTGTAGATGGTTTGAATAACCTAGTTATTTGGGAAGTCAAAACATGCAAAGTGAGCACAAGAATAATACTAATCCTATATGGCCCCAAAACTTTTGAGCTATATTGTTTACTCATTATTCATTGTATAATGTTTCGAATAATCAACTTAATACTTGAATTAAAACAATAGTTATGCCACGATCCAAGCATGCACACTATGTTTGTCTATGGTCCTTTGTGAAATAAATCAATTGAAAAACATTTCAATGATGCTCATTTCACAATTCCAAAACCATATTGCAAGTATAAGAATTCCAAATTCTTGTCACTGCTAGAAAGTGTTACATTCTAAACTATCATGCAATGATTCTTTTGTAATGTCTAGGTACCAAAAGTCATAAAGACTTGACCAATGATATTACAAAATATTCCTTTGGAGATTGTTACAAGACAATTCCATGGAAATGAACTCTCAAATTCAGAGTACATTCCTTTGAACATCCTTCTTGCATAAAAGTTTCTAACTTCCTCATATATTCTTCAACTCCCAATATGGAAACATTCCATATTTACTAAAACTCATTATTAATAGACTCGTGTCTATTCATAATAATGCAAACATGGTCCATCCATTACTATACTTCCAACTGTCCTTAAGCGACTAATCTTTGGCAAACCTTAGATTGTCCTTAACAACTGTTTAACCACTTTAGTCATATCCGGCTCTATTCCTTTTTCCCTCTAAATTCCCTAGGCATTTGGAAAATTAGAACATGAGAATATTATAGCATAGGAATCGATCCTATAGCCAAAGCATATGGGACACGATTCAAAATGTCTAACATAAAGACATGATACTTGATCGGTCTTTTGCTACAATATTTCTATTTGCCATGTTCTCAAAATTTTGATTATGAAGAGGGATGCCGTAATCATAATCAAAATTTGAGAAGGCAATTAACATTTCCATATATAGAATTTCCTTATGTTGAATCATTCCAACATAACATTCATATATATATATATATATATATATATATATATATATATATATATATATATATATATATATATATATATATATAAATTTGATCAAATCTCAATGTAAGCTTTTAGTTTTGAAATGAAGTATAAATTCCTCTCCCTCAATTATAGCAAAACAACTTTTCAAATCCACAACTTTACGAATTGAAAATTTAATTTTCTATAATTAACATTGCTCACTTGAAATATTTATCCATTATAATTATGCTCCCACTAGCATAATAATTATCATCTTTATTAGCATAACCTTTATTCTCCCACTGGCTTTGACATATACCTAGAAATCAATTAGACTTATAGAAATCAATACATATTGACTTTCATTACAAAAGTTCTGATTTTTTATACGAGATGCTTCAATAGTTATTTGTCTAGGTTTCTCAAACTCATACACCTTTCCTTAGATAGCTCACATGTTGATGGGTTTCGAGTATTACATCAATCCTATGGTGTACATGCAAACCCTAATAGCTTTGGATCTAGTTTGTCTAATAAACATGCAATTGATTATCTAAAGCCATAAACCCTAGATCTAATAAACTATAACTGAAATTAGGGTTTAGATCTTACCTTTAATTGTTATACAACAATAACAATCAATCTTTGGCTTTAGAAAGCTTTGTGCCTCAAGTGTTGCACCTCTAATGGAGTCACAACACCACTAAGCAACTTGGATGAAGAGGGAGGAGAGATGAGGTAGCAAAAATGGATGAAAACCCTAAAGGAACACTTACCCATGTTTTTAAGGCATAGGGGCCCTTTATATACATGTAGCCTATTAGGGTTTACAGCTTGGAAACCCTAATCTGACTGCTTAAGCCATAAGCAGCCCATAGACCATTCCAGAAGGCCCTTGGACGATTTCTTTATGGACCCCATATAGAATTCGTCCATTGCTATCTAATGGATCCTAAGCCTAACTTTGTAACTATCTTAAAACTACAATATCGGTCTCCTTAATTTAATTAATCTCTTTTAGTCACAAAATTATATCTTAATTAATTGTTGACTAATATTAATTAAACAATATGATTTCTCCTTTAATATAGCATTCTTATAATATATTAATAAATCATAATTAAACCTCTCTCGCTTTAATTCATCCTACATATTGTTATGGTGAAGACAACCCAAAAGGACCATGCTCATAATCGGGTCAAGTTCATACCAAAATAGTTATGGCCTTACACACTAATCCAACAGTCTCCCACTTGGATAAGTCTAATAACTATTTTGCACAACTTCAGAACCTGATCACCAATCATAGCTTTCAAAAGCTGTTGTCAACTCTGATCTTATCAGATACGCGTGTCCTTTAGATGAGGTATCATATATTCCTCCATTCTGGATATCATATAGACAGAGACATGGATTTTAATCATTCTCTCTAGATTGTTTCCCGACATCTGATTTATGACGACTGACAACAAACTACAATTGAAGACATCAACTTAGTCCAGACTTGGCCAAGCGCTTAGGTGTCATCACTAAATCATCGAGGGGCCCACATATATTGCTTTTCTTCCACTTTTGGTAAAAGGAATGGATAAACTTTGACTCAAATGATCTCTTGCTCTTACTTACCAAATGACACACAACAATATGTTTTATAACACCAAGTTACTGGTGCGTTTACATATCATATATGTGCAAGTGACCAGCAAATAACAACTCACACGTCTCGGTTTCAAGAATATACAATATTATCGTCTCACAATCACTTATGATAAAATCCATGAAGTTATTCTCTTGAGCATAGGTTTAATCCAATACTCTAATCTTATTAAAGCACTCACGAACTCTGCAGCAAACTTGTGCTATGTCTAAATACTCTAGAGAATCTACAGACAGATTCATGACAGTCTTCCTTTATACCTACTTCCAACGTATGACCTACTGTGGAGGTTCGAATAACCCAGTTATTCTGGAAGTCAAAACATGCAAAATTGAAACACAATAATACTTAATCCTATATGGCCCCAAAACTTTTGAGTGTAAATAAAACACTTTTATTTAAACACCATATTGATTACGCATTATTAATTGTTTAATGTTTCAGCTAATCAACTTATCGCTTGAATTACAACAATAGTTGTCCCATGCCCCGAGCATACACACTATGTTTACCTATGGTCCATACTTTGTGAAATAGATCAATTGAAATCTTTTCCAATGATGCTCATTTCACAATTCCTTATCCTTATCATTAGTGTAAGAATACAAATTTCTTACCACTATTAGAATATGTTAGATTCTAACATTTTATGCAACGATCCTCTTGTAAAGTGATAGCACAAAATTCACCAAGACTTTGCTAATGAAAATACAAGGTTCTCTTTCAGAAATTGTTATAAAACAATTCTATAGACATGATGTCTTTCTCTCAAAGTACATTCCTTTGAACATCCTTTTTGCATAAAATTTTCTAATCTAGACATAAAAAATTAATTTCCAACTCCCAATATGGAAACATTTCTATATTTGCCATATGACAACTCATTTTTAATAGAATCTTATCTATTCATAATAATGTCGATATGATCAATCAATTACTATACTTCCAACTACTCACAAGCAACAAATCCTTGGGGAACCTTAGATCGTCCTTTGACAGTTGTTTAATAATTTCAGTCAAAAACCGTTCTAGTCCCTTTTCCCTCTTAATGCGCTAAGCATTTGGAAAATTTTAAAACGATTAAAAATTATAGCATATGCAATCGATCCTATACCCGAAGCGTATGAGACACAATTCATGATGTCTTACATTAAGACGTGATACTTTACCAATCGTTTGCTATAATATTTCTTAACACCATGTTCTCACAATTTTGATTATGAAAAGGGATACCGTAATCATAACCAAATTTTGAGAATGCAATTATCCTTTCCATATATAGAATTTCCTCATGTTGAACCATTCCAACACAAAATTCATATATATTTGACTAAATTTGATTAAAACTTCATAATCTAAGCCTTTAGATTTGAAATCAAGTATAATATTTTCTCCCTTAATTATAGTAAAACAACTTTTCAACCCTTGCGACTTTGCAAAGTATAACTCTTGTTTTCTATAATTAATATTGCTAACTTGCAATACTTACCATAATAATCATGCTCCCACTAACATGATGATTATTTCCTTATTGGCATAACACTTATGCTCCCACTAGCTTTGACATCTATTCAGAAAACAATGGAACTTCCAGAAAACAATGCTTATTGAATTCCTTAAGTTCATATTTCTAATACTTGATGCTTTGATATGCCTTTATCTAAGCTTCTTAACTTCATACACCTTTGCCTTAGAAAGCTTACATGTGTGTCTAAACAGATTCAGAACTTATGTTACTAAGTCCCAAATGTTCAGACTAATTGCCAAATCTCACAATTCGAACTATGAAGAGGGATGCGGTAATCATAATCAAATTTGAGAATACAATTTACACAACTGCTATCTTGTTAAAATCTCTCATAGTGAAAGCATTTCCTCACAGTCATTTTCATGAAGGAGAGAAATCTTATGACTCTTAGATTTTATTGCGTATGTGTTCCTATCCATGTAAATTTGTCATAACAACAATCATAAGACAATGTTTGGGACAAATCCAACTCATATTGACTAAACATGTTCAATCTTAATTTCTTACCTCATGGAAGCACGAGTGCCCACCATTGCTTCCAGGTTGTTAAGCATCTCACCCTTACCTAGCAATGTACTTTACGTTAATCAAGGTTCTTGCCTTTATGCATTCAAATGAGAAGTCATAGAACTCACATACATAGTTAACTCAAATAGAATGGCAAAAAAACTTGAGTATGTCAGTCACGATAGGTTATAAACCTCAAGTCGTGCGCTAGTGATGATCAACTAGGTTTATTCTTGAATTTGTTCTTGAAACTTTTCAATACATTTAAAACTCCCACTGACTTCTTGACATATAAGGTTCTCTTTTCAAGAAACATTTCTTAACAAAACAAATACTCAAGAGTTAGTGTAGCTTCTTATCAAGTTTAACACTTCACTCAATTGGTCCTATTTGGTCTTTGTTTTATCCAAGACATCACAACTTACCAATTTAAAATGTACAAGAATAAGAAACATTCTTATTCTACATTTGATAAGTGTTACAAACTTACTTAAGACTTTTCACTCAAGTCAAAATCTTGACTCTAAGACTTGATATTGGAACGAAGTATGATTGACTTCTTTATTTAACCATTTCTACAATTCTCGATTCCTCTTCTTAGACATGCAAATGCACTAAGACTCACTTAGAGGATCAACTGAGACATCGTTCTTAATCATTAAGACTTATCATAAAACACAATAAAAGGTACTCTCCCTTTTTCTTAGAATAGGGAAAATTTTATCTTATAGCCTACTTGATTCTTCTTATTTGTTCTGCTATTGATTGAAACTCTTTCAATCAACTCAGAGTTATACTTAATCTTATAAGTATAACCATATTTACTAAACTTTAGTAAATTATGACGAATATCTTTTTCAATCTTGTGGTAGACTTGATCAACGTACAACCTAGTGTACTCGATCATTAACACTTTGTCAAAGAATTAGTCTAAATTTCCCAAATGTGAAAGTTTTTCATTCATCATACAATACCCGTTGCATGATTTCAAGTTTCTATACACTTGAAACTTGGGCAATAAGAAACTCTCCCTATTTGGTACACTCTCAACACTTCCACAAATAAACTAATTAAGAATCAAATCCATTTTTCTAATAATAGAAATACCCAAACATCAATTTTTCATACACACCATTGCAAGGATATATAAATAAGATAAAACTCAAAATTTATTTTATTGCGGAAAAACTTGTCCTTACAATGCAATTCAACTAAAAAACTATGCAATTACATATTTCTTAGCAATCTACCCTAACTCTAAAGTAGTAGCTCAAAAATCCGATCTTTGAATCCAAGCGATCGAAATCAATTTCTTCGTGATCAGATTTAGCACACTTATTCCTTAAGCTTCCTTTTTTTCTTTGATCCTACAAAACATCAAAATGTAATCTTATTATATCATGTATTAAGAACCAAAAAATAGGAACATATAGAGTTAGTTAATGTATTTTACCTGAAGTAGATCCATACGTCTTGACTCTCCCATCTTTTAGATCTCTCAGGTAAACATGGCAGCTTCGTCTCCAATGCCCCTTCTATTGGAAATAAAAGCAAATGGAGTCCTTTGGCACATTACATGGGACAATCTTATGCTCAATCCTTTCTGGACTTCCAATGTTGCCAGTGTCCATTTAATCTTAGGAGTTTGACTCACCAGACAAATTTGATTGACCAGCACCCCCAAATCATTGTTGATTTAGCAGCTATAAGCAAATAAGTGAGATCAATTAGGGTCATGTCGTGTTCCATCATATAATACTCTCTTAGGAACTCACAATATGATTCAAGAAGTGATTGAAGAACCCAATCAATAGCCAACTCACCTGAAATCTCAATACCCAACATTCTTAACCTATCAATGTCTCATTTCATCTCTAAGATGTATGCACACATAGGTTTCCTATCTTCGTGTTTACTTGCCAAAAGGGCTTGAGAGAGCTTGAACTTTTCAAGCCTTTAAACTTGTGGGTCAAGGAGAATGATTGGAGGAGGTGGAGGAAGTGAAGCATGACTCTCATTTCCTTGATCGTATCTTGGAACGTCATCTTCATTTGGAAAGCCAGTACCAAAGGATTTGGGAAGACATTGTAAGATTCAAACATCTACAAAACGGGAGAAAATTCAAGTCAGTTGATAAGAATCCTTGATGTAACACCCAAAATGAAACATCAAGGCTAGGATCCAACACATTACTCTACAACCTAGAAGAGGGATGTCGTAATCTAGTTGTAGAATATTTGAAGGTAGGTAAATGACGATTTACCAATTTCCAGCATGAAAAACGAAAATGAACTTTAAGTTTTAAACGAATTGAAACTCCTAGATCTTTTGAGATTCATTGAACTTTTCAATGGCATGTTTAATCTCGATTATGCCCTTCAAGTTTGCGAGTGGGATGCCAAGGATCACAAACAAGGTGTGAATAACCATACGAATCTACATGGTGCACTCAATGCTACTATCACCTAATCAATGTGCCAGTTAGCAAAAACATGCTCCATTAATCTATGATAAACATCGAGCCACCCTTCACCACCAATGTCAATCCCAAATTAGTGTGTTGGTTAACCACACACGCTCCAATAACGTTGGACAAGGGTACGAAGTGTAAATCCATGGATTTGCATACAATTTCACATTTTGCCTAAAGTAACTATGAATTGGGAATTTGTAAAAGCATGTAGTTACTTTGTACTTCATTATACTTATAACAGAAGGTTTCTGTCCTATCCTACCCATTCGGCTAATGACCCTCCAGTAGTCTAAAGTGCGGTGGGTAAGAGTGGATACCCATTCAATCGCCATTTTATAGATAATTTCCTTAAACACCCCTTATAGACCAGCTTCGTGAATGAGGCCTACTAACGGTAAGACTGACTTTTACTCATACATATATATATAATATTAGACTTTTAATGTTATATATAGTATAGGGTGTATTTTACACTTTTAAAAGACTAGGTGGTCTAATTTAATAAATTATACTTTTAATTTAATTAAATGTAAACTAAAACTTTATGGGTTTATTAAATCTCTTTTAATTATACACTTTAAATAATTAATAAAACCATAAGGGTGTAAATTGAACTTTTTCAAATTACTTGGGTTTTAGAATTTAACATTTCAAATTAAGACTTTTATTCAAAATTTAAATTCCA
The DNA here is from genome assembly GCF_052625555.1 of Lactuca saligna. Taxonomy (NCBI): domain Eukaryota; kingdom Viridiplantae; phylum Streptophyta; class Magnoliopsida; order Asterales; family Asteraceae; genus Lactuca; species Lactuca saligna. The sequence continues at coordinate 131,313,011 of NC_136422.1, read as the reverse complement.
AAACTTGACGACAAGTTTTGAAACTTTCAAAACATTAGGGTTTAACTATTTAAATTTCAAAACCAAAACATTTAAATTCAAATTTAAACTATAAAACCTAAAGGGGGAAATTGAAACTTTTTCACAAGATAATTCAAATCTAAATTACAAATAATCAATATTTATCTAATAAAACAAAATATTATCTAAATTTTGACAATTATCTTTTATTTTTGCAAGGATAATCTCCAAATATTGATAAAAATCGGATTTTATTAGTAAAAAAACATTTTAGGAAATTATCCACAGTGAAAACAGGTCAAAATCCCAAAATCAGCTCCATCTGACTCTCTGAATCGTTGAGTTAGGCTTGGACTCGTTGAGTTCACTATGGACTCGGTGAGTCACCCAGTTAACTCGGAGAGTCAAGTCGAAAAAACTCAAAATTTTCGATTTTTCAGCCAATTTTCGTTCAAACGAGCATCAAATTCACTAACAAACAGCCCTAGGCTCTGATACTGTGACATCCCCAAAATCACGGCCAGAAAAGACCGATTTTGTTTGTGCTTTATAAAAATCAGAGTACTTCATTTTATAAAAAGGTTGCGGAATTTGTTCCCAGAAAAACATGGTAAATACGTTATTAAAACATTTTCGAAGAAACGTATTTATTTCATTTTAAAATGTTTGGGATGTCATCGTTAATACCGAAACATAAGCATAAACAGAACTTACAATGATTTACACTAGTGATCTACATCTCTTTTAAATCTCTCAATGTAATGTCACTTCACTTCGTCACCTGTGATATACATAAACTGAGTGGGTCAGGTTGGGAAACCTGGTGAGTACATAGGGTTTTCAACCGACAATAATATAATTACTATGTTCAATCAAACAATCAACCCAATTACCCATCCCCATTATCTTCTTTACTCTTTAAGGATTTAACCTAAGAGTCATCTATCCTGCATTCGTTTATTCCGAAGTCCCTTACCTCTAGGGTTATAGGACTGACACTAAATCCATAGCTGCCAATGTTCGTTCATAAAGCACTAATTCCATAGTTGCTATGGTCTATTCATCAGGTACTAAATCCATAGCTATCAGTCTTTATCTAATAGGTACTAAGTCCATAGCTACCAATGTTCAACAGGTACTAAGTCCATAGCTACCAATTCCCAACAGGTACTAAATCCATAGCTACCAACGTTTAATAGGTACTAAGTCCATAGCTACCAGTGTTTGTCCCATAGACACTAAGTTTATAACTGCCAATGTATCATCTTCTATCTCTCATCATTCATCTACCCATCTCATACCCAACATATTCGTATATATAAAATACGTACACAGCTTAAATTCTTTAAAACATGTATAAAACGTTCATCCAGCATAGACAGCAAGTATTCAGATAATATGCACACATAGCACGTAGTTTATATAAAATACTTCATATCTATGTGTAAGATGAAAGGGACTATGCACTCACCTGGGAAGGTGGTGACTCGGTACTCGGACAGCGCTTCGTTTACTTTAAAATAATTTCCTTTGACGAAACCTAATATTATCACCACTAGATTTTAGTCTAATATTACCGTCACTAATTATTAGTCTTATTATTATTATTATATAAGCGTTTAAACAATACTTTCCAACTACTATGTACAGACAGGGGCCAGACATAAAACACCGGAGGGCAGGACCATTTTGGCGTATAGCACTTCTGAAATCCAACAACCCTATGTGGCCCTTTAAACCAGATTCCCCGTACCGCGAGTAGTTAAAAGATATTATAACGACACTTATATAAGTCATAATAATAGTTCAAATATTTATTATAAATTTATAATAACAATACTAATTTTAAATATAAACTATATTTAAAATAGGGTAAGCATAACTTACTTTCAAGGGGATTTTAGCTAGGAGTCGGGCTCTACAGGGGCAGAACTTCGTCGCTGAATCTTTCTAAGAAAGATTCGTGCAGCGCTTCAGCGCTCACCTTACTATACTAAAACTACAGAAAGAGAATTCGAATCACGAGGGAAGAGAGACTCTTGAATCAAGAGAATGGTGCAAGAAATATGAGAGCCCAAGGCTCTTATTTATACTAATTGAATTTTCAAAAACTACCCTCCATAATTACTTAATGACCTTTTAGTTATATAAACAACTAAACACCCCTCTATAATACTATTTTAAATGGATTTAATGATATTTGTACTAAACTAATGTCGAAAGAACTCAACATTAGTCTTATAATGACCGCATCGTCGATACCTTTCTAATGATATATACATATGTATATATATGTGTACGTATACATGATTTATACTTTATTTTAATACGTAAATATGCTATTATAATTTGTAACTCGTTCATACGAACTCCGTTTTTGACGTTCTTTATATCCACGCGTAGGTGGAGACGTACTCTACAACTTTCGTTTAGACTCCGTCGGCTAATTTTGACTTTATTTTTAAAGTTATATTTTTAACAGGCCGGGACAGGATTGGTCCGTTAAAATCTCATAACTTCTTTATCCGATGTCCATTTTCGTCTGTCTTTTTATCGTTACGCTACTAATAACGAGATCTTCGATTCTTGTTTAGGTTGTGTCGGCTAAAAATCAATCGATCTAAAATTCGAATTTCGGGCTGTACACCGCTAATCTGAAACTTCGAAAAATCATAACTTCTGCATACGAAGTCAGATTTGGGCGTTCTTTTTATCAATGTTCTTAGTTTAACATATTCTACGGCTTTCGTTTAGAGCGCTAAGGCTAAATCTCTCTCTATCATAAATTTACTATTTACGCTTCCTGGCGCTGTGCCGGTTTCGACGCGAAACTTCGACGGGTCATAACTTCTTCGTTATAACTCGGATTTCGGCGTTCTTTATATGTACGGAAACCTTGTGACATATTGTACAACTTGGTTAAGATTATTTATTCTAAATAATCTTTTTGTCGAAAAGTCGTTTTTTTGACCCCTATTACCTTTAAATTGACTAGCCCGGATCTGCGAGCGTTACAGATACCACTGATGGGTTTCAAGCATTACATCAATCCTATGGTGTACATGCAAACCCTAATAGCTTTGGATCTAGTTTGTCTAATGAACATGCAATTGATTATCCAAAGCCATAAACCCTAGATCTAATAAACTATAACTAAAATTAGAGTTTATATCTTACCTTTGATTGTTATATAGCAATAACAATCAATCCTTGGCTTTAGAAAGCTTTATGCCTCAAGTGTTGCACTTCTAATGGAGTTGCAAACACCACTAAGCAACTTGGATGAAGAGGGAGGAGAAAAGAGGCAGCAAAAACGGCTGGAAACTCTAAAGGAACACTTAGCCACGTTTTTGGGGCATAGCCCTTTATATACATGTAGGCTATTAGGGTTTACAGCTAGGAAACCCTAATCTGACTGCTTAAGCCCTAAGCAGCCCATGGACCATTCCAGAAGGCCTTTGGATGATTTCTTTATGGACCTCCATATAGAATTCATCCATTGCCATCTAATGGAGCGTAAACCCAACTTTGTAACTATCTTATACTTACAATATTAGACCTCTTAATTTAATTAATCTCTTTTAGTCACAAACTTAATTCTTAATTCATTCTTGACTAATATTAATAAACAATACGATTTATCCTTTAATATATTATTCTTATAATATATTACTAAATCATAACTAAACCTCTCTCTCTTTAATTCATCCTACATATTGTTATGGTAAAGGCAACCCAAAAGGACCATGCTCATAATCGGGTCACGTACATGCCAAAATAGTTATGGACTTAGACACTAACCCAACAGTATGTCTAAACAATTTAAGAACATATAGCAATAAGTATCAAATGTTTAAACCTTTTGCCATTTCTCACAATTTGAATTATGAAAATGGATGCCGTAATATAAATTGAATTGGAGAATGCAAATATCACAATTTCTGTCTCCTTAAAATATATTTAGTGAAAGCCTTTTCTCACAATCATTTTCATGAATTTGAGAGAAACCTTATGACACTTACATTTTATGGTGTATGTGTTCCCATGCATGTGAATTTGTCATAACCAAAATCACAAGACAAGGTTAGTGACAAATCTAAACTCATATGGACTGAACTTGTTCAATCTAAATTTCTTGCCACCTGGCAGCACAAGGGCCTACCATTGCTTCCAAGTAGTTATGCAAATAACTGAGTACTCATAGAACTCACATTCATAGTCAAATCTAAATGGAATGAGCACATAAATAAGTATATGTTAAAACGATAGGTTACAAACCTCAAGCTACATGCCAGTGATAAACAATAGGTTTTTCTTCTTGATTAGTTCTTGAAACCTATCACGATCTTTAACACTCCCACTGAACGCTTGACATATAATATTCTCTTATCAAGTGACATTCCTTGACAAACAAATATTCAAGAGATAGTGTGGATTCTTATCAAGACAAACACTTCACACAATTGGTCTTGGTTTTTGTCTTTATCCAAAACATCACAATTTACCAATTTCAAATGTACAAGAGTAAAAAACCTTTTTTTCTACATTTGATGATTGTTATAAACCTTTCTTAATATTATGTCACTATAAGCAAAATGTCTTTTAGTGGCATACATTTTTAATGGCATATGTTTGATTTGCCACTATATCATGCTTTTAATGACATATTCTAAGTGTAATTATAAAATTCAATGGATTTAATGACACTTAACAGTTTATGTCACTAATATTCATAATTATTAATGACATATTTAAATATTCCACTAAAGGTTTTGGTATATTAAAAATATGGTAAATTACACGAATGGTTATGTTGTTGTGGATAATTTGCGTAGTTAGTCATCTAACTCAGTTTTTTTTTAACTCATATGGTTCGTATTGTTTTGTTTTTGCTTCGAATTTATTTATTACCATACCTAAAATGACATATATATACACTTTCCTTATTATCGTCTAATTAAAAATTATTATAAAATAAAAAAAACATTCTATTCCTTCTTTTTAATTATTTATTATTTATACTATTAAAAAAATATCAAGGATCCCACCCCAACCCCAACCCATCTCCATCCTTACCTATCCTACCCACTTTTTCTCTTCTAACCTGATGTCGTCCCCCTTTAATCACCTCTAAACAAAATGAAGCACCCTAAATCACTCTCCACAATCACCGCCTTGACAGTTTCCGATCAGTTGTCGATGCCTTTCATGTTTCTAATCATCAACTGCTGACCTAGTCCCTTTTCGATTAGCTAACGCATTGCCTCTTGTCGATCAACCACCTGATATATTTCGGCTTCTAGTTTTTCGGTGAGTCGTGAGTGAGATCGTAAGGATGCAAAGAGGAGGTTGAATTTCAAAGTTTATTGCAAAGTAAAATCATAGATTTCAAATCACAAGGAGGTTTGGAGTTGATGTTCACTTTTATCCACACATCTCTGATGAGATATGGAGTTTTCCAGCTAGGTATGGAGAGTTCAAAAGAATTTTATATGATCTCGTAATTAGTATTTGTTGGTTCTTTGTGTCAATCAGTGTTTGCTAGTTTTTTGTGTCAATTTCTAGCTGCAATAACAATTGAGGTGTGAGCTCATTTCATGTTGACTCCAGAATACATAGCAAGATTGTTTCCATTTTCACCAGTTCACCCCCTACCCACACATACACACACATACATACTTCTCTCCTCTTCACTGTGACCATGAGAGTATCATCTCATCTTCCCAATCAACCCTCCCTCAATGCAAATTTTTTTAAGAAGGTACAATAATTCCTTGTTAATTGATAATTCTCTTCATCTTTTCTTTAATCTAGTTATTTGTTGTTTTTTTTTTGTTGAGGTTTTCAATTTCTTTAATTGGCCTTCTTCTAGTGGTTTTTAGTTCATTGCCAAATCTTCATGTTCACTCAATTTCTTCTCTCTATTTGTTTACTGATGATTCATTTTGTGGTTTGTAAGTGCACATAATGTGTTCGATGTATTGCCTCATTGACATTCTTTATTTTTTTTACTTAGATTTCGGTTCTGATCCCTACCGTTTATTTTCATGGTCAAATGAGTGGCTTTAAGAAGAGTTTGAATTACACAAAAAAGAAGATGGATGATATCAAGTACATAAGAACAATATCTCGTGAGGAGGTAATTTGGATAATGATTGTTTATGTTCTTAATTGTTTTTCTTTTCTGTTCATAGGATAATTTCTAATAGAATTAGATTCTAGATGTCACAAAATTGCAAGTTCAGTTGTTTTTGGGAAATCTTTAATAAAGTTATTTGATATCTAGAGTTTCTTTAAACCGTTTATGTTTTGAGATTAATGCTTCTTAAAGGTTTTTGATCTTCTTTTTGTTCATGTTATATAGGTATATCGATGAGAAATTAATGTAATTTAACTGATTGTAAATTTTTAATTCTTTCCTAGAGTAGTATATAATGTTATTTGAATAACATCTTGAAATCATTTCTTAGAAAATTAGATGCAATACATGCTTGTGTGAGAGAATGAGATATAGAGAATTTGGTCAGATGCAATACATGCCAAGGCTGGAAATCTTTATGGGAGTAGTGTAGTAGCTGTTGAGGTGGTTGCTAATGCTGGAAAGGTATCTATTAATATCACAACTTCTTGCATTTAGCATTAAATCTAATGAAATTCTATAGCATATTTTAGTATGAAACAACAAGTAGTTCCACGTGTTGTGACTTGTTCTATATTATATCTTGCAGATCCATTATTATGTGCATTCGCACATTCAAATTAATGAATATCGCGATCATGATTTTGGTGAGAATGAAATGGTTTTACTTCGGCTTTTAAGATGCTAATTTTTAATTGTTGAATTCATTATAGTCTGCTACAACAAAAAAGAATGGAAAATATATTGACAAGTGTGTGAAGATTTTGGATAAGAGTGGGCTAAAATTCTCTGCATTGAACTAGATAAAGGTATATCTTATTGTCAAACATATTAGTTTAAGCATGCATATTTAAGTTAAATATCATTTTATTAAATAAAAATAGGGTTAAATGCAAGAAATATGAGCACTAATCTTTTGCTACTGTAGTTGCTGACAACAATCTCAACTGTTGATGATCTTAATTACCTAGAGAAGACAGTTACATATTATATAGTAAATGTCCCATATGTATTTTTGGCTTCCTGGAAGGTATTCTCTCCCACTATTGATATATATATTTACAACATTCTACTTCTAAGTATCACAAGATAAATGCAAAAAAGATTAAAATATGATTTCATTTTTTTTTGGTTCAGCTATTGCATTGTACTTCCATTTTTTCTTATTAAAAACTTAGTACTTTTCTAAACTATTTCTTATTAGGGTATATTGTACATTGAAATTTTGCACCCATTATAGCAATTGTTTAACCGGTTTAACAGTAGCATGTTCTGCATTGCTATAATTTGATAGATTTTTATAAGTACAATGCCCAAATAAGAAATAATAAGAAGATCACATGACTTTGACTATGTTGTAGTGCTGAAATATGGATTTTCTTCATCTTTTGTTTTGACAGATAGAAGAAATGCTTTTGTTATGCAACTCAAATATTGTTTCATCAAAATCCAAAGGCAATAATGAAACAACATTTGAATAGAAGAAACCCATAAGTCGGACAGCTCATAGACAATTTATTCAGTCCAAACAAGAAACAATCATTGTCTATAAATAAGGGTATAATGGTCATTTTTTTCATATTCAAAGAGTTCATTCGGTCCAAAAAAGAAGCAATCTTTGTTTATACAACATTTCTTTTTAAACTTTATTTATTGATTTTAGCTAGGTTATATTGGAAGAGATGGTGTGACTATGAATCTGTTCCATGGAGGGAATGCAACTGCTAGTAGAGGACTGAAACTTCAAGAATACTTCAATGGTATATGCATTATATATAATTTTCACTTTTTCACGATGTATAGGTCTATCTTGAATTTGATCATGGTGAATGTTTGTGCAGAATTAGAGAACAATTGTTATCTAGATTTGATACAACATATCAGAAAAGAGAATTTTCAACCATGGCAGAGTGTGCAAAAATCCTATCTTGGGTACTTAAAGATTATACAATTAAAATTATAAAGAAAGTAATTGTTGGCTTATTATGTGATTTTGAACTTTTTCTCTTTTCTTGATGCCAAGAACTTAACTATTCTATAATTTTTTTTGTGAATGTAGTTTTTTGATCTGTTTAACATCTTTGAGCTTAATGGTCTTCCCTCTGAAAAAAATCTATAAGTTATTCATACACTTTTTGCATTCAAGTGCATGTCTCCATCATATAATTAAGCCCACTTTTGATTATGTATCTTTATTGCTATTAAACAAGTGATTGGATCTTCATTTATGAGGTAATTAGATACTTTGATCCAAAAATAGATATTTGGTTCAGGTATTTAATTTGAGTGTTGGTTAGGTAATTTTAAATTTATATTAATAATTAGTTTTCTTGCAACTATTCAAATCTGATTATTTTGAGTTTTTTTTTACCTTAAATAATTAGAAAATCATATTTGTATTCAATTTTTACCCAACACTCTAAAAATATGATTATTGTGACTTCAAGTCACAATAAACCTGCATCCGAGTATCCCAGGCATACCGAGGGTACGCTTAGCGTACTCACATAAGGGGGTATTGGGCTTTTAGTTTCTATCCATCTTGGGCTTTCGATGTGGGGCTTATATTGGACTTGGAATGCCTTTTGGACTATTGGGCTAGTTTGGATTTGGGCCTTGGTATGTTAGGCCCAATAAGGGAAGGGTAAATCAGTCTTTACCCTTAAAGTCGTGATTTAGGGTTTGGACACTCGAGTTGGTTATTGACCTAATTTCTATTTAGGGTTTTATTATCTGTGATTTTGTGAGAGGATTTCATGATTCAGCAGCTCGAGTATGATTTGATATCTTCAGTATAAGGTGAGTTTCCTTCTCTTTACTCGTGGGTCGAAGGGGCCTATGCTGGCCCACTAGACTATGTTAGCTGGATGATAATTGTCTTCATGTAAATTTCATATATTTCCTATATATGTGGTTATTTCTCTTTTGATTATTTGTTAGTTGTAGGGGTGATACAGACTCGATACTGGTTGAAATATACCATCTATCAGTTGAACGAGACCGAGGGGTTGAAATATAACTAGTACTGGTTGAAAGAGCTTGAAGGGGTTGAGATATACCAGTACCGGTTGGATGAGACCAAAGGGGTTAAAATAGACCCAATTATGCATTGACTGTTATGTAAATAAGGTATGAGATATTTTGGGGTAGCTCACTAAGCTTTGTGGTTAAGGTTTTCTATTTGTGTTTCAGGTACTTCCAGCTCAAATGGGAGGGCCCGACTTGATCGCATTGCATCTACCCATGTTTTTCGCATTAACTTGATTTTGGGATTTGTACTCTAATATTATTTTCATTATGATACACTTTTGGTTGTTTTGTCATGACTATTGCATATTTGAAATGAAAATTTTGTCTGAAAATTTTAGGATGTCACAAGTTGGTATCAGAGCCTTGGTTTGATGGATTTGGGCATACTCTTGGATGTGTCTAAACTTACATCAAGGATTCGACCGATTTTCCATAAAAAGAAACATTTTAAATAATGGATTTTGATAAAAGAAAGGGGTATTATGTGCGGAATTAGCCGAGCTCAAGTAAGTCTTCCCAAAATAACTATACATGTTATTTGTTTTACACTATGATATGAGAGTTGCAAGCTAGATTAGGGCTAGGGATCTGCTTAGGATTAAATGATAGAATGCTAGGAGAGATGCATTTATGTGCCTACTATATGAGCTTATAGATTTGCATGCTAGTATGAGATCAATTATCTGAGAGGATGGTCTATTTAGGTTGTGTTCTGATTTGAGTTACTTGATGCTTGGATGTTGCATGCTTTGTGCTTTTAGGAATTTTTATTAGTACCAGCTGACTGGTGGACGAATGTGTTGGAACTTTCCTTCAAAGAATTATCTAGTACTGGTAGTATGTAATTGTATTCATGTGGTAGTTAAAAGGTATTAGTGGGAGTTCTTTCTATAGTTGATAACAGAGGGTGGTGAGGAAAGGAACCCTAGGAAGTTCATGGAATATGTATTGGCACGTAGGACACCTTATAGTATGAAGAGAGTATTAGATAGGAAGGGGTGACTTGGAGGAGTCGAGGTAGTCCTTGGGATGGGTATAGATACATGTGGAAGGTAGTATCCGTACTACTGGAAGCACATGATTTATACTTGAAACAAGGCAAACCATGATGAATCTATGAAATTCGAGAGTGTGAACCTCTTCATATGTTTACTAAACCAATTGATGAGGGATTACATAAGTTCTTTTCATCAGGATCTGGATCTGGTTCGGCATGGGTACTGAACCAGTTGGTGATTGATTACACAACTTCTTTGCGTTAGAGGATAACAACGGCATCCTTGCTGTGAGCCCGGTGATGCTTGGGTCGATCAAGGAGGATATCATCAAGTTGATGGAGGATCGTGTTTGGATCTTTAAGTTTGATTTGGATGTTAGCCAGTGTGGGGACCACACTTTTTCCTTCAAAGATTTCATGGGATGTAGGGCATGAAAATTTCTTGCGGTAAAGGAACCTATTGCCTCCAAGAGTTCGCTAGCAGATATTGAGTGTGCCCAGATGACGAGCTTCTGCCCCAAGGAGTCGAAGGTGAAGTTCGTTGTAGGATGCTTGATGGAGCGAGCCCAATATTAGCGGGAGGAGGTTGGCTATACTCTGGGAGCCCTAGCCATTGAGGCCATGAGCTGGTCAAATTTGTGACCCAGTTCCAGGCGGGTATTGCACCATCTGTTAAGGTGCAATAGCTAATGAGAGTATTCCTAGATATGGGATAGACAACTAAGAACGTGGAAAAGATCATCGTCAAGTTCAGAGAGAGCCCTACTGCTACCTTAGTATGTCACAAGCGAGGAGACATGATATGGGAGTTTGTCAGTTTTTTCGCCTGCCTGACACTAGACGACATGATATAGCAGACAACTGGGGTTTCGAAAAAGAAACCCAAGGGTTTTGATTCTAGATCGAGGGGCTAGCAGGTCAGGGCCATTGTGGCAATTGCGGAAAGATGCATGATGGAGTCTGCAGGACAGATTGCTCGGGCTGCTATAAGTGCAGCAAGACATCGAACTACGGTAGAGATTATATCGCCACCATTACCACCTAGGGGTCTTACATGATTTTCTTCCATTTCAATCAAAGGGTCGATAAGAAGGCCAACTACCCAAGTTTGGAAGCGGTGGGACCAATAGCAACACCTTCTTTGGCGACTATAAGGATCATTAACGGCCGATAAGGCAAGGCAGAGGCTCCACTTGTTCAAAGCAGGGCATTTCAGCTGATAGCCAAGGACGCTAATGCAACACCCGATGTGGTCACTGGTATGTATCTTCTCCTTACATTTTTATTTATGTTATTTTTCATGCTTATATGTTTGTATTGCTGTTTAGATTCGTTCCTTGTGAATACTACTCATGCATTGGTCTTATTCAATTCGGGGGCTATCCGAACTTTTGTATCCTTTGCACATAGCAGGAGGCTTGGAAGATGTCCCTAGAGAGTTTGATTATCCACTAGAGATTAAGACTACCATTGACCAGCTTGTGTGAGTGTCGAAGTTTCATCGGGGATGTAATTCGGAGTTATTCAATGAGCAGTATCTGATTGATTTGTTTCTGATTCCCCTGTGCGAAAGCAAGGTCATTATGGCGATGGATTGGTTGAGACCCAATGGGGAGATGATTGATTGTGGGATTCAGTTGGTATGAGTTCAGAACCCAAGTGAGGGAGATTTGGTGATCAACGGTGAGGGTGCTCAACATGGGCCAACTCTATGTTTGGCAGCTAGGGCCAGACATTATCTTCAGCAGGGATGCTCCGGGTTTGTGGCTTATATGATGGATAAAAATTAGATGGGTGAGGTGACCATATTGTTGGATTAATGTCTAAGTTTATAACTATAATTGCTAAGACTTGAACCGACCCGGCATAGTCCATTTGGGTTGCATGGCATCATGCATTTGGATTGACTATAATGAGAGAAATAACACTTAAGGTTTGTTAATATATTATAAGTTCTAGTATATTAATTAGATTATTTAATTAGTATTGCTCAAGAATTAATCTAGAATTAATTAAGTGATCAAAAGAAGACTAATTAAATATATGAGTTGATTGTGTAAATCATCCATACTTGTATTGTGGGCAAATGCTCCATGGACTGTCAAGTTGGGCTAAAACCCATAAGATGCTCCATGGATACTCCGTGGTATATTTGAACCCATGGATCCAAGGAAATGGAAAGCCATGACAATTAGGGTTTACCCTAATTGTCACTAACTATATAAGTATCTTATTGTTGACAAAATCAGTCACTAGAGTATGTGTGAAAGGCCTAGCCGATTTTATGACGTGGTCCATTTCTCTCAAGTCATTCCATGTGCATTTGATGTTGTGTGAACCATTTGAGGTGTCACACTTGGGGCACTAGGCACTCAAGCTTCATGAAGACATTATACATCAAAGAGGTATGTAATTCAAACTTGAGATATTCATATGAATCAATGTCATTATGCTAGTTAGGATGAATACCTTGGAAAATTCATATTTGTATGTATAATAGAGAAAACATAGATCCAAGGTATTTAGGGTCACATGTACACTTAGGAGTGTTAGAATGCTCATAACCCAATAGTGGTATCAGAGCCTAGGCTTGCTTTCTTGTTATACTTGCAAAACTTGGCTGAAAATCGAATTTTGTTGCTGTCTGCATAGCAGACTCGCCGAGTCCATGAAGGGACTCGACCCCCTGACAGCATATATTCGATTATTTTGACTGGAATTGGACTAGGAACATTACCCTAACCTGTTTTTGGACTTATAGAATTATTTTTGATGTAGTAATGTTCATACTAACCGAATTTCAAAGATAGTTTTCAATAGATTCATGTTTTGTATTAGTTTAAGAGTTATGCTAATTACATGAAAAAGATTGATGTGAATTATCTTTGTTCATATGAGTTGCTTAGATTAATAGAAAAATTGATTGAATATGTGTCTTTAATCCATTTTAATCTAAGAATTGATTCTAAAATGTGTTTGTGTAACTTGTCCTCAAGTTACATGAAAGGTCAAATTTATGTTTCTTAAAACTCATAAAAGTTGGCAAAGGTTAGAAAATGAAGAGTCTTTTCCTCATTAAAAGGTTTTATGACTCCATAACTTGTCCTCAAGTTATGGAGTTTCAAGAGTCTCTTCATTAAATAATAAAAATGCGTTACCTTAATTAGTTACATAAGTTATAAAAGAAGAAGATTTACATTCTTTAATGGTTTAAAGTCTTCCATAGCTTGTCCTCAAGTTATGGAACTAGATGAGTTTTCTTAATTAAAACTACTTTAAACACATAAGTTATGGAATTAAATAGTTTTGAATAGTTTCAAAACTTTCCCTCATGTTTTGGAAGTTGTAAAGTTTTCCCATGAATACTTTAATTCCAAGTTAATCCCTTACATTTTTAAAAGTTAAAATTCAAACCTTATACTTTATAATATTATAAGTTAATAATATATATATATATATATATATATATATATATATATATATATATATATATATATATATATATGTATAAGAGCAAGTCGTCTTACCATTAGCAGGCCTCATTCACGACGCTGGTCTATAAGGGGGTATAAGGTTACTGCCTATAAAATGGCAGTTTAATGGGCGTCCACTCTCACCCACTGCTTCCTTGACTGGTGGAGGGTCGTTAGCCGAACAGGTAGAATAAGGACTATAATTCTCCCTTCACTAAAATTATTATTGATAAATACTAAGTAACTAAACTCTTATTAATACCCAATCTTAGTTACTTAGAAAAATGTGAATTTGGTGCTAACCCATAAAATTACACTTTGTACTTTGCTTAAGTCGGTTAGTGGAGCGTGTGTTGTTAACCGGCACACTAGCTGATCTAACAAGGTAGGCAAAGGGTAACTTAATGTTTATCATAGTATCGGTGGAGCGTGTGTGGTTAACTGGCACATCGATTAAGGGGTAAAAATTAAGGGTACCAAGTACATTTGCATGGTTATTCACACCTTGTTTTGTGATCCTCGACATCCCAGTCACAAAACCTGAAGGGTACACTCGAGATTGAAATATGCCATTGAACAGTTCAATGAGTCTCAAAAGATCTAAGGGTTTCAAATCCAAGTAAAACCTAATTAAATTATTTCATTTTCATGGTGGAAATTGGTGAATCGTCATTCACCTACCTTCAAATATTCTATAGCTTGGATTACAACATCCCTCTTCCAAGTTATAAAATATTGTGTTGGGTCCTAGCCTTAAAATTTTATATTGGATGTTATATTAAGGACTTTAGATCAACTATCTTGAATATCTCCCAAAAGATGTCTAGTTCAGACATTTATGATCTTCCTAAATCTCTTGGAACTTCACTTCCTCCACCTCCTCCAATTATTCTCCCAAACCCACAAGTTCAAGCTCACTCAAGCCTTATTGGCAAGAAAGGTGTATGTGTGATCGCATCTTGGAGATGAAGTCACATATTGACAAGCTGGGAGAGTTGGGTGTCAAAGTCTTAAGAAAGTTGGATGTTCAATCACTTTCTAAGTCACATAAAGAGTTACCTTTGGGACTGCTATGAAATAGACTATGACATGACCCTTAATGATCTTATCTATTTGCTTGGTACTACTGAATCAACAATGGTTTAGAGCTTTAGTAAAGCAAATTTGATTAGTAGATCAACTTTCCAAACCTTCAATGGACATTGAAAATGGTTGCATTGGATACCTAGTAAAAGCTTTCTTTTCCCAATGGAAAGGGATTGGCCATAGTCAACTCGGTTGACAAAATGGTAAATAGAAAGGCTAAGTCTGAGATTGTCTCATGTACCATTCCCAAAGGTTCCATATGGTTCTATTGCCAAAAGGAAAGAGCATTGGTTGCGAAGCTGCCAAATTTACCTAAAATATCATAAGGCTGGTAAAGTCAATAAGTTTGACTCTACTTTAGGTAAAGTCCACTATCTAACTCAGTTAAGTTTCTATGTTGGGATTCTTATTACATGATGTAACTGGGTCACATGTTGATGTTTTAAGAATCAAAGGAAAAGTGAAGGAAACTTAAAGAAAGAGTGTGTTGAATCTGACCTCGAAGATGGATTTCTATCGCTTGATTGAAGATCGGATTCTTGAGCTACTCTTACGAGCTATGATAAATTACTAGGAAACATGTAATAGCATAGTTTTATTTTAAAGGTGCATTGTAAGGAAAAGTTTTCCGCATTTTATAAATAAATAAATGTTTGTTTTACTTTATTTTATATCTCCTTGCAATGGCATTTATGAAAACTTGATGTTTGTATGTTTCTAGCAATGTTGGAAATATGAATTTGATTCTTTCTTTTGTGGTAGTGTCTAAATTTACCAAATAAGGAAGGATTCTTATCACCCAAGTTTCAGTTGGATAGAAACTTGGAATCATGCAAGTTATATAGTATGATGAATGAGAACTTTCAGCTTTGGAAATTTAAGACTAGTTCCTCGTTCACATGTATATGTGAGTCAAGTGAAGGACTAAGTGATCAAGTACACATTCTTGTGCACTGATCAAGTACACCACAAAAGATCTATAAGACTATTTGACATTTTTTACTAAAGTATAGTAAATACGGTTACACTTACATGTTTAAGTGTAATTCTGATACATTGGAAAAAATTTCGATGTATGGAAGAACGAATGAGAAGAATCAAATTAGGCAGAAGGATAAAAGTTTCTCAAATCTGAAAAGATGGGAGAGTACTTTAGTATTATATTATATGATCATCTTAATGATTAAGAGACCTTATCGCAATTCATCATCTAAGTGCATTCTGATAGCTAAGAAGAGGAGCTATGAATTGTTGAAGTGGTCAAATCAAGAAGATGATTCATACCTCGTTCCAAAAACAATTCTTAGAGTCATACTCCAAGATTTTAACTTGAGTTATATATCTTAAATGAAGGTTTATTAACACTAGTCAAATGTAATAGTAAAGTGTGTCCTACTCTTGTACAGTTGAAATTGGTAAGTTGTGATGTTTTGGATAAAACAAAGACCAACTAAGACCAATTGTGTGAAGTGTTTGTCTTGATAAAGAATCCAAACTATCTCTTGAATATTTGGCAAGTGAGTCTTATGTGTCAAGAGGACAGTGGGAGTCTTAAAGATCCTGAAAAGAATTTCAAGATCTAATCAAGAATAAAAAAAAAAACCTGTAGTTTAACACTAGCACATGATGTGAGGTTTATAACCTATCGTGTTGACATATTTCTATTTTTGTGCCCATTCTAGTTAAAGTTGGCTTTGCATATGAGTTCTTAGAGTTCTCAATTGGTGGCATAACAACTTGGAAGCAATGGCAGGCCCTTGTGCTGCCAAGTGGCAAGAAGTTAAGACTATACAAGTTTAATTCATATAGGTTTGGATTTGTCATTAAAAATGTCTTGTGATTATGGTTTTGACAAATTCACATGGATAAGAACACATACACCATAAAATCTAAGCGTCATAAGGTTTCTCTCCGATTCATGAAAATGATGGTGATTAAACACTTCCACCAAGTAGATTTGAAGCAGATAACAAAGATCTAAGCAACTGAGACTATGATTATCGCATCCCTTTTCATAGTTCTAAAATTGTTTGGATACACCTGTGAGCTATCTAAGATAAGGTGTATGATTTTGATAAAGTATTATCAAGGCAATCTCGTCTTAGAAATATGAACTTTGGTAAGAAAGTCAGTAAAGTATTGACTTTTAGAAGTCCAGCTGATTTATGAGTACATGTCAAAGCTAGTGGAAGCTTAGGTGTTGAAAAGCTGCAAGTTAGCAATATTAATTATACAAAACAAAAGTTTCAATTCGTAAAGTTGAAAGGGTTGAAAAGTTGTTTTGCTATAATTAAGGGCGAGAAAATTATACTTCATTTCAATTCTAAATGCTTAGATTGAGATTTTAATCATCTTTAGTCAAGGATATATATGAATTTTGTGTTGGAATGGCTCAACATAAGGTAATTCTATATATGGGTTTATTATTAGCGTTCTAAAATTCGATTATGATTATGACATCCCTTTTCATAATCTGAATTATGAGAACTTGGAAAATAGAAATATGGTTGCAAAAGACTGATCTAGAATCAAGTCTTTATGTGTGACATCATGAATCGTGTCCTATATGCTTCGGATATAGGATCAATTACATGTGCTATATTCCTCATTTCTAAAATTTTCCAAATGCCTGGGGCATTAAGAAGGGAAAAGGTCTAGAACTGGATATGACTAAAACAATTAAGCAATTGTCGAGGACAATCTAAGGTTTACCAAAGATTGGTTGCGCAGGGACAGTTGGAAGGACCATAACAGATTTCAATAAATGATAAGGATTTGGATTTGTTACATTTACAATAAGGATTTGGGAGTGTAAAATTAGAATCATGGTTTAATTGCTTTATTTCACAATGTAAAGATCATAGACAAACATGTAGGATTAGTGTCTAAGACTGTCACCATATTTGGTAAGTACTTGACCCGGTTGTGCATGATCCTATTGGGTTGCCTTCACAAAAGCAACTTGACTGGAGAAATAAATACAGAAAGATGTTATTATGATTTATTAATATATTATAAGAATAATATATTAAAGGAGAAATCATATTTGTTTAATTAATATTGGTCAATAATTAATTAGGAATTAATTTTGTGATCAAGTGTAATTAATTAAACTAGAGGGGTTGAATTGTAATTATGTGATAATTGCAAAGTAGGGCAATGGTTACCCTAGATATAGGGTTGGACGAATTCAAGGGATAAGGAATCCTTGAAATCGTCCAAGGATAAGGGCTTTCAAGGCTTATCTTTTGGCAACTAGATAAGGATAAGGACTGAAACCCTAATATCTATCCTATAAAAGGACCCCTAAGTCCATAGAAATCAGACTCTTGATCCCTAGGTGTTCCTAGAGCCGATTTCTATCTCTCCTCTTCTCTCTATATAACATCTCCAATTGCTTGGGGTGTTTGCGAGCCATTAGAGGTACTACACTTGTGGTACTTGCTTTCAAGATTTTGGCTTTGAAGATTTGAGTTGTTATTGCAATATAAAAACAAGAGGTATGTGATCTATCTTTCTATGTGAATTTTGAAAATACTAGGACCATGCTAGGGTTCTTCATGTGTTCATCATGTTGTGTATCTAATAGAGAAAACATAGATCCCAATCTAGGGTTGCATGCACACATAGGATTGTTTGTTTAAAACCCATCAGTGGTATCAGAGACTTTGGTTAACTTGTTTTCAATTAGTATTATACAATTGTATGAACTTGACATATTCGGGTTTATGGCCAATAAACCGTAGGAGGCAAGATTCTCGAGATTAGGGTTCCTAAACCGTAATTTGCGAAAATTTGGTAAGGGTTTTTCAAATCCTTTCCTTAAGTCTCAAGATTTCGAAATCTAGGGTTTGCAAACCCTAGGATTTTCGAGATTAGCCTCCTCCCCAAGATAAGATCCTAATTTTTAGGGATTTGAATTATCCCATATCTTGTAATTATCCTTTAATGGTTACATATGGTAATTAAAGATTTTGAAATATCCTACCCCATGATTTTCGAAATCTAGACGGATTAAAAGGATTAAGATAAATTAATTGTTTAATTGGTAATTATTTTTTATGTTTTAATAATCCCTTATGATTTAATAATTTAAATTAATATTTTAATTCAAGATAATTATTAAATCGAGAGTTTTAATATTTAAAATTTTAATTTAAATAGTCTTAAATTTCGAAAATTTTAAAGTGGGATTAAAACCTAATTGTTTTGAAAAGCTTCAAAACATGTCCTCAAGTTTTGGAATTTAAATTGTTTGATTAAAAGTTTAATTTTGAAAGTCTAAATTCTAAATCCCTAATTTTAAAAAGTTCAAATTACACCCTTATGGTTTTATTAAATTAATTAAGTGTATAATTAGAAGAGAGTTAATAAATCCATAATGATATGGTTATATTTAATTAAAAGTGAAATTTATAAAAATTTAAACCACCTAGTATTTTAAAAGTGTAAAATACACCCTTATACTATGTGTAACATTAAAAGTCTAATATTATATATGTATAACTGAAATGCTAGTCTTATCGTTAGTAGGCCTCATTCACGAAGCCAATATATAGGGGGGGGGAGGTATAAGGTTATGGCCTATAACATGGTCGTTTAATGGGTATCCACTCTTACCCACCGCTTCCTTGATTGGTGGAAGGTCGTTAGCCGAACGGGTAGGATAGGACAATCCTCTCCTCATTAATAAGTATAATGAATCTATGTAAAGTAACTAAACACTTTTACAAATTCCCAATTCTAGTTACTTTAGGCAAAAGTGAAATTGATGCAATCCCATGAAATTGCACTTTGCACCCTTCATAAGAAGTTAGTGGAGCGTGTGTGGTTAACCAGCACACTAATTGGTTCTAAGCAAAGGTGGCAGAGGGTGACTCAATGTTTGTCATAGTTCAATGGAGCGTGTGTGGTTAACCGGCACATCGAATATGTGACTGTAACAATGAGGGCACCATGTACATTTGCATGGTTATTCACACCCACTTTGTGATCCTCGGCATACTAGTCACAAACGAGAGGGGCATATCGAGATTTAAACATGCCATTGAAAAGTTCAATGAATCTCAAAGGAAATCTAGGAATTCTCAAATACATTTAAAACTTAAGCTTTTATGTTTTTCATGGTGCAGAACTAGTGAATCGTCATTCACTTACCTCCAAATTATTTGCATGTTGGCTTACGACATCCCTCTTCTAATGTGTAAATAATGTTGTTGGATCCTAGCCTTAATGTCTCATTTGGGTGTTCCATTAAGGATTCAATCAACTAACTTAAAATTTCACCCGTTTTGTAGATGTCTGAGTCCAACCGTGGTCTTCCCGAATCCCAAGGAAAAGGTGTTCCTGTTGAAAGTGAAAGCTTGTTCCATAGTGAAGGATCAATGTGGACTAGCTTGATTTCACTTCCTCCTCCTCCTCCCGTTGTTCTCCCTAACCCACAAGAACAATGATTTGAAAGGTTCAAGATCACCGAAACCCTATTGGCAATGGAACATGACAATGGTAAACTCGTGTGTGCTCACGTCCTAGGGATGAAATCACACATTGATAGGTTGATTATGTTGGGTGCGTCTTTCTCCAATAAGTTGGATGTGGACTGGGTTCTTCAGTCACTCCCTGAATCATATGATAAGTTCAAAAGAGAGTATTATATGATGGATATTGACGCGACCCTCATTGACTTAACTTACATGCTTATTGTCGTTGAATCAGAAATGATTTGGAGAAGTAATGGAGCATATTTGTCTGGTAATTCAACTAACCATGCTTCTGTGCATATTCTAGAAGAACCTACCTGTTTCTGCTGCCAAGAGAAGGGGCAATGGATACGAAGCTTCCCAAAGGACCTAAAGAGTCTAAGAGATGGGAGAGTCAAGAAGTATGGCTTTACTTCATGTATAAAATCCACTATCTAACTCCATTAAATTCCTATTCTTTATACATAATGTGATAAAATTACATTTGAGCTTAAGAAGTTATGATAGTTTTTCATTCGTATTTTGCATTGTAAGGACAAGTTTTTCCACTGCTTTTATGAATAAAATAAATTTTGGTTTATCGTATTTGTTTATCCTTACAATGGCGTATATGAAAAATTGATGTTTGTGTATTTCTATTATTAGCAAAATGGATTTGATTCTTAAATTAGGTTATTTGTGTAAGTATCAAGAGTTTACCAAAAAGGGAGAGTTTCTCATCGCCCAAGTTTCAAATGGATAGGAACTTGGAATCATGCAACAAGTATTGTATGATGAATGAAAACTTTCACATTTGAGAAATTTAGACAAATTCTTTGACAAAATGTCAAATGAAGGACTAGGAGATCAAATACACTAGGTCGTACGTTGATCAAGTCTACCACAAGAGTGACAAAGATATTCGTCATGATTTAATAAAGTTTAGTGAATATGGTTATACCTATAAGATTGAGTATAATTCTAAGTTGATTAAAAGATTTTCAATCACTAGCAGAACGAATAAGAAGAATCAAGTAGGCAGAAAGATAAAAGTTTCTCTATTCTAAGAAGAAGGGAAAGTACCTTTTATTATGTTTTATGATAAGTCTTATGATTAAGAACCATATCTCAATTGATCCACTAAATGAGTCTTAGTATAATTTGTATGTCTAAGAAGAGAAATCGAGGAGTGTGGAAATGGTTAAATCAAGAAGTCAATCATACTTTGTTCCAATATCAAGTCTTTGAGTTATACTCCAAGATTGTGAATTGAGTCACAAGTCTTAAGAAGATTTATAACATTCATCAAATGTGGAATTTAAAAAAAAGGTTTTCTTATTCTTGCACATTGAAATTGGTAAGTTGTGATGTCTTGGATAAGACAAAGACCATCCAGGACCAATCATAAGAAGTGTTTTGTCTTGATAAAAGCTACACTAACTCTTGAATATTTGTTTGTCAAGAAATGTTTCTTGACAAGAGAATCTTATATGTCAAGGAGTCAGTGGGAGCCATAATGGTCATGAAAGGTTTCAAGAACAAATCAATAATAGACCTTATCGATCATCACTAGCACATGACTTAAAGTTTACGACCTATCGTGTTGACACTATTTTTGTTTCTGTGCCATTCCAATTGAGTTAATTATGCATGTGAGTTCTATGAGTTCTCATTTGAACGCATAAGAGGCAAGCACCTTGATCAATGAAAAGGTCATTGATAGGAAAGGGTGAGCTGCTTAACTACTTGGAAGACATGGTGGACACTTGTGTTACCACATGGAAAGAAATCAATATTAAGAAAGTTCAGTCCATATGATTTTAGGTTTGTAGCAAAATTGGTTTTGGAAAATTCACATGGATAGGAACACATACGCTATAAAATATAAGTGTCATAAGGTTTCCCTCCTTCATGAAACTGGTTATGAGGAAATGCTTTCACTAAGAGAGATTTTAGAAGATAGGAGTTGTGAAAATTGTATTCTCAAATTCAATTATGGTTACGGCATCCTTTTCCATAGTTCAAGTTGTAAGATTTGACAATTAGTCTGAATATTTGGAACTTGGTAACATAAGTTCTGAATTTGTCTAGACACACACGTGAGCCTCTTAAGGAAAAGGTGTGTGAGTTTAAGAAGCTTAGATAAAGGATTATCAAAGCATCTGGTATTAGAAATATGAACTTAAGGAATTCAATAAGCATTGTTTTCTGGAAGTTCAGTTGTTTTCTAAATACATGTCAAAGCTAATGGGAGCATAAGTGTTATGCCAATAAGGAAATAATCATCATGTTAGTAGGAGCATGATTTTTATGGTAAGTATTGCAAGTTAGAAATATTAATTATAGAAAACAAGAGTTATACTTTGCAAAGTTGTAAGGGTTGAAAAGTTGTTTTGCTATAATTAAGGGAGAGACAATATTGTACTTCGTTCCAAAATCTAAAGCTTAGATTGAGAATTTTTCATAAATTTAGTCAAAGGATACATAGTGTGTTCTCAAGTTTCGATTATGATTACGGCATTCCTCTTCATAGTTCAAATAGTCAGAACGTGACACATAAAATATTATGGCAGAAGATTGATAAAGTATCATATCTTTATGTAAAACATTATGGATCATGTCCCATACGCTTCAGGCATAGGAATAATTGCATATGCTATAATATTTGACCGTTCTAAATTTTTTTTCCAAATGCAAAGGGCTTTAAGAGGGAAAAGGGACTAGAACTGGTTTTGACTGAAATAATTAAACAACTATCAAAGGACGATCCAAAGTTCACTGAGGATTGGTTGCTTGTGAGTAGTTGGAAGTATAGTAATAGATGGACCATATTGACATTATTATGAATAGATAAGATTCTAGTAAGAATGAGTTGTCATATGGAAAATTTAGAAATCTTTCCATAATTAGGAGTTGGAAATTAAGAATTTATGTCTAGGTTAGAAAATTTTATGTAAAAGGATGTTCAAAGGAATGTACTTTGAGTAAGAGACATCACATCTATAAAATTTTCTTGTAACAATTTCTTATAGAGTACCTTGTGATTTCATTGGCCGAGTCTTTGTGACTTTTATGCCGTGACTTCACAAAAGGATAATTGCATAATATATTAGAATTTGACACATTCTAAAAAGTGGCAAGAATTTGGTATTCTTACGCTAATAGTAAGGATTGGGGATTGTGAAATTAGTTTTATTGATCTATTTCACAAAGTATGGACCATAGGAAACAAAAATGTGCATGCTTGGAGCATAGGACAAATGTGGTTATGATTCAATTTATAAAGTTGATTATCTGAAACATTAACCAATGAATAATGAGTAATCAATATGTTGATTAAATAAAAGTATTTTATTTATACTCACAAGTTTGGAGTCATATAGGATTAAGTATAATCATTGTGTTTCTCTTTGCATGTTTTGACTTCCAGAATAACTGGGTTATTCAAACCTCCATAGTCGGTTATACGTTGGAAGTAGGTATGAATGAAGAATGTCATGAATTGGTTTGTAGATTGTCTAAAGTGTATTAGACATAGCAAAGGCTTGCTACAATGTTCATGAGTGCTTATGAATATGATATTGAGCATTGGATTAAACCCAAGCTCACTTAGATTGCCTCATGAATTTTGTCACGAGTGATTGGTGAGATGATAATATCTTGTATTCTTGAAACTGAGATATGTGAGTTGTATCTTGCAAATCGGTTGCACATTGATAATATGTAAACGCACCATTAACTTGGTGTTATAAAAATTATTGTTGTGCGTGATTTGGTGAATGAGTGCAAATAAGCATTGAGTCGAAGTTTATCCATTCCTTTTACCCAAAGTGGGATAAAAGTGATATCTATGGGCCCCTCGATGATTTAGTGATGACAAATGTAAACGCTCGACCGGGCTAGGGATAATTTGATTTGTTCAATTAGTCAGTCGTCGTAAATCGGAAATCGGGAAACAACGCATAGACTAAGAGAATGATTTCACGTCTATACGATATCTAGAATGGAGGAATATATGATCCCTTATCTAAAGAACAGGTTACTGATAAGATCAGAGTTCGAAAGCGTGTTTGAGAGATACAATTGCTAATCGAGTTGTACTTGCATTTGTGGTTACTAGACTTATCCAAGTGGGAGACTGTTGGATTAGTGTCTAAGCCTGTAACCATATTTGGTAAGTACTTGACCCGGTTGTGCATGGTCCTTTTGGGTTGCCTTCACCAAAGCAACTTGACTGGAGAAATAAATACAGAAAGATGTTATTATGATTTATTAATATATTATAAGAATAATATATTAAAGGAGAAATCATATTTGTTTAATTAATATTGGTCAATAATTAATTAGGAATTAATTTTGTGATCAAGTGTAATTAATTAAACTAGAGGGGTTGAATTGTAATTATGTGATAATTGCAAAGTAGGGCAATGGTTACCCTAGATATAGGGTTGGACGAATTCAAGGGATAAGGAATCCTTGAAATCGTCCAAGGATAAGGGCTTTCAAGGCTTATCTTTTGGTTACTTGGTGGGCAAGCAACTAGATAAGGATAAGGACTGAAACCCTAATCTCTACCCTATAAAAGGACCCCTAAGTCCATAGAAATTGGAAACTTGATACCTAGGTGTTACTAGAGTCGATTTCTATCTCTCCTCTTCTCTCTCTATTGCCTCTCCAATTGCTTGTGGTGTTTGTGAGCCATTAGAGGTACTACACTTGTGGTACTTACTTTCAAGACTTAGGGTTTGAAGATTTGAGTTGTTATTGCAATATAACAACAAGAGGTATGTGATCTATCTTTCTATGTGAATTTCGAAAATACTAGGACCATGCTAGGGTTCTTCATGTGTTCATCATGTTGTGTATCTAATAGAGAAAACATAGATCTAAATCTAGGATTGCATGCACACATAGGATTGTTTGTTTAAAACCCATCAAAACATAGTGTGTATACTTGGTGTATGGCATGACTAGTGTTTAGAAAAGATAGTGTACATGCTTGGAGCATGGGACAACTATTGTTTTAATTCAAGAATAAAGTTGATAGCTGAAACAGTATGCAATGAAGAATGTGTAATCGTATGGTGATAAATAAAAAGTGTTTTATTTATATTCATAAGTTCTGAGACCGTATTGGATTCAATTATTCTTGTGTTTCATTTTGCATGTTTTGACTTCCAGAATCGCTAGGTCGCACTTCCTGAATGACTAAGTTATTCAAACCATCCACAGTCGGTCATATGTGATGGGTTTTAGTCCTAAGAACATCCTATGTGCTCATACAAACCCTAAAGCTTGGATCTAGGTTTCTCTATTGTACATGCAAGGTATCCAAGACTATAAACCCTAATTCTAGCATACAAGTAATCATATTAACATGAGAATAAGTTTATAATGTTACCTTGATTGTTATGTAGCAATAACAATCCCAATTCCTCCTTGAATTGACTTTGGAAGGCTTAGAGTCACAAGTGTCACCCCTCTAATGGTTCACAAACACCATAAGCAAGAGGATGAAGAGGGGAGAGGATGGGGGCTACCAAAACTCGTGTGAAACCCTAGCAAGAAGATTAGCCCCGTTTTTTAGCCTTAATGGGTCTTTATATAGTTAGGCTATTAGGGTTATCTAACAAGGAAACCCTAATTTGGATGCTTAAGCCCTAAGCAACCCATGGACCCTTTTAATTAAGGCCTTGGACGATTTCCTTATGGGCTTCCCCATAGAATTCCTCCACCTTATAATATAAGGCAATCCATGGCCCAAATTACAATTATCTTATAATTACAATTCCAGTCCCTTAAGTTTAATTAATCTCTTTTAGTCACAAAACTAATTACCAATTAATTATTGACTAATATTAATTTAACAATATGATTTCTCCTTTAATATATTATTATCATAATACATTAATAAATCATATTTAATCCTTTCTCTCCGTAATTCATCCTATCAAGTTGCTTTGGTGAAGGCAACCCAAAAGGAACATGCACCATCGAGTCAAGTACATACCAAAATAGTTATGGACTTAGACACTAATCCAACAGTCTCCCACTTGGATAAGTCTAATAACTATTCTGCGTATGACTTCAGATCCTGATATGCAATCGTAGCTTTCCAAAGCCGATGGGAACTCTGATCCTATCAGATACACGTGTCCTTAGATAAGGGATCATATATTCCTCCATTCTAGATATCATATGAGATATGATTTCAAATCATTCTCTTTGTACTATTTCTCGATTTCCAATTTATGACGACTGACTAATTGAACAAATCAAATTAGCCCTATCCCGGCCGAGCATTTACGTTTGTCATCACTAAATCATCGAGGGGCCCAAAGATATCGGTTTTATCTTGCTTTGGATAAAAGGAACGGATAAACTTTGATACATTGATCGCTTGCACTTACTCACTGAATCACACACAATAATATGTTTTATAACACCACGTTACTAGTGCGTTTACATATTATCAATGTGCAACTGACTCGCAAGGTACAACTCACACATCTTGGTTTCAAGAATATAAGATGTTATCGTCTCACCAATCACTCGTGATAGAATCCATGGAGTGATCCAAATGAGTGTGGGTTTAATCCAATGCTCAAATTCATATTCATAAGCACTCATGAACGTTCCAGCAAACATTTGCTTATGTCTAATACTCTTTTAGACAATCCACACACCAATTCACGACAGTCTTCATTCATACTTACTTCCAACATATGAACGACTGTGGCCCGTTCGAATAATTTGACTATTCTAAACCAATTAAATTATTCTAGTAGTCAAAACATGCAAAGTGAAACACAAGAATAATACTAATCCCATATGGCCTCAAACCTTTGAGTATAAATAAAACACCTTTTATTTATCACCATATCGATTACTCATTATTTGTCGTTTCGGGTAATCAACTTCTTACTTGAATTATTACTACACTTGTCCCATGCTCCTAGCATGCACACAATGTTTACCTATGGTTCTTACTTTGTGAAATAGATCAAATTGAACACATTTCCAATAATTCTCATTTCACAACCCCTAATCCATTTTATAAATGTAAGAATATCAATTCTTGCCACTTATAGAATATGCTAGATTCTAACATTTTATGCAACGATCCTTTTCTAATATCACTGCACCAAAGTTACAAAGACTATTGCCAATGAAATTACAAAGTCCTCTATCGGAGATTGTTACAAGACAATTCCTTAGATATGATGTCTCTCACTCAAAGTACATTCCTTTTAAACATCCTTTTGCATAAATGTTTCTAATCTAGACATAGTTTTTCAATATTCAATTCCCAATATGGACATGTTTCCATATTTTCCATATGACAATTCATTCTTAATAGCACCTTATCTATTCGTAATGATGTCGATATGGTCCATCCAATATGGAAACATTTCCATAGTTTCCATATGACAACTTATTCTTAATAGAATCTTTTATATTCATAATAATGTCGATATGGTCCATCTAATACCATGCTTCCAACTACTCACATGCAACCAATCCTCATCGAACTTTGGATTGTCCTTTGATAGTTGTTTAATTATTTTAGTCAAAACCGATTCTAGTCCCTTTTCCCTCTAAATGCGCTAGACATTTGGAAAATTTTAGAATGGTCAAATATTAAAGCATCTGCAATCAATCCTATACCCGAAGCGTATGGGACACGATGCATAATGTTTTATTTGCTATGTTCTCAAAATTTGAATTGTGAAGAGGAATGTCTTAATCATAATCGAGTACTTAAGAACACACTATCTACTTTTGACTAAATTTATTAACATTTCTCAACCTAAGCCTTTAAATTTGAAATTAATCATAATATTCTCTCCCTTAATTATAGCAAAACAACTTCACAACCCTTACGACTTTGCAAGGTATGACTCTTGTTTTCTATAATTAATATTGCCAACTTGCAATACGTGCCTTAATAATCATACAATCATAAGATTTATGCTCCCACTATCATGATGATTATTATAAAACATAACACTTATGCTCCCACTAGTTTTGACATGTATTCGGAAACAACTTAACTTTCAGAAAAATAATACTTATTGAATTTCTTAACTTCGTGTTTCTAATACTTAGTGCTTTGATAATCTTTTATCAAGGCTTCTCGAACTTACACACCTTTTCCTTAGATAGCTCATATGTGTGTCTAAACAATTAAGACTAATTGCCAAACCTCACAATTCAAATCATGGAAATGGATATTGTAACCATAATCGAATTCGAGAATGCAATTTTACAATCACTATCTTCTTAAAATCTTTCTTAGTGAAAGCATTTCCTCACAATCATTTTCATGAAGGAGGAAATCTTATGACTCTTAGATTTAAACGGTGTATGTGTTCCTATCCATGTGAATTTGTTAAAACCAAAGTTTACGACAAATTCAAACTCATATGGACCGAACTTTCTTAATCTTGATTTCTTGCCTTATGGTAGCACAACTGCCCACCATGTCTTCCAAGTAGTTAAGCAGCTCACCTTTTCTTATCAATGTACTTTCCATTGATCAAGGTCCTTGCCTTTTATGCATTCAAATGAGAACTTAGAGGAGTCACATGCATAATTAACTCGATTGGATTGGCACAGAAACAAAATAATGTCAACACGATAGGTTGTAAACCTCAACTCGTGTGCTAGTGATGATCAATAAGGTTTATTTGATTTGTTCTTGAAACCTTTCAAGACCATTAAGACTCCCACTGACTTTTTGACATATAAGATTCTCTTGTCAATAACCATTTCTTGACAAAACAAATATTCAAGAGTTAGTGTAGCTTTTATCAAAACACTTCATAAATTGGTCCTAGTTGGTCTTTGTCTTATCCAAGACATCACAACTTTCCACATTTGATAAATGTTATAAACCTTTTAATACTTGTCACTCATTGTCACAATCTTAACTCTAAGACTTATTTTGGAACGAAGTATGATTGACTTCTTGATTTAACCATTTCTTCAATTCTTGATTCCTCTACTTAGACATACAATTGTACTAAGACTCACTTAGAGGATCAATTAAGATATGATTCTTAATCATAAAGACCTATCATAAAGCATAAAAGGTACTCTCCCTTCTTCTTAGAATGGATAAACTTTTATCTTTCTGCTTACTTGATTCTTCTTATTCGCTTTGCTATTGATTTAAACCTTTTTGATCAATTCCGAATTACACTTAATCTTATAAGTATAATCATATTTACTAAACCTTTAGTAAATCATGACGAATATCTTTGTTAGTCTTATGGTGGACTTGATCAACACACAACTTTATGTGGTTGATCTCCTATCCCTCACTTGACACTTTGTCAATGAATTAGTCTAATTTCCAAATATGAAATTTCTCATTCATCATGCAACCAAGTTGTGTGACTCCAAATTTATGTCCAATTGAAATTTGGGTGATGAGAAACTCTCCCTATTTGGTAAATTCTCGACATTTCCATAATTAACATAAATAAGAATCATATCCATTTGTTGTAGAAATATGCAAACATCAATTTTCATAACGATTTCATTGCAAGAGAATAAACAAATAAATAAGTCAAACCAAAATGTATTTTATTTATAAAAACAGCAGAAAACATTTGTCCTTACAATGCAAAATCCATTGAAAACTATGTATTTCAAAAAGAAAATTTCTAACAACTCTATCATAACTATGTAAGCTCAAAATCTAATCTTCAAGTCCATGCGATCAAGATCCATTACTTGTGATTAGATTCATCTTGCTCTTTCACCAAACTTCCTTTCTTTTCACCGATCCTGCAAAACATTTAAATGTAATCTTATCACAACATGTATTAAGAATCAATGAATAGGAACTTAACGGAGTTAGATAGTGGATTTTACCTGAAGCACAACCATACTCTTTGACTCTCCCGTCTTTGGAATTTTTAGGTTCTTGGGGCAGACTTCTATCCAACGCCCTTTCTCTTGGAAGCAACCGCATGTCGCTTCTCTTAGAACGTCCTTGGAAGCATGGTCGGTTGACTTTCCCAACAAATACGCTCCATTGCTTTGCCAAATCATTTCTGATTCAGCAGCAATGAGCATGTAAGTTAGGTCAATGAGGTTATCGTAATGATCCATCATATAATACTTTCTTTTGAACTCATTATATGATTCAGGGAGTGACTGCAGAACCTAGTTCACAGCCAACTCATCGGGGAATGACACACCCAACATTATCAACCTATCAATGTGTGATTTCATTCCTAGAACATGGGAACACACGGATTTACCATCTTCATGTTTCATTTCCAATAGGGCCTTAGTGATATTGAACCTTCAATTCTTCGATCTTGTGGGTTAGGGAGAACAATTGGAGGAGGTGGAGGAAGTGAAGCATGATTTCTTGTTCCTCGATTGAATCGTGGAATACCATCTCCATGTGGAATGCTTGTTCCACTGGATTGGGAAGACCATAGTTGTCGAAGTTTGACATCTACAAAACGGGAGAAAACGAATTCAAGTTAGTTGATTGATTTAGTCCTTAGTAAATCACCCAAATGAGATACTAAGGCTAGGACCCAACACAATACGCTACAACCTAGAAAAGGGATGCCGTAATCCAGTTGCAGAATATTTGAAGGTAAGTGAATGACAATTCACTAATTTCCACCATGAAAAACGAAAAGAAATTTAAGTTTTAAATCTATGAAAACTCCTAGAACCTTTGAGATTCATTGAACATTTCAATGGCATGTTTAAATCTCGATATGCCCCTCTTGTTTGTGACTGGGATGCCGAGGATCACAAAGCGGGTGTGAATAATCATGCAAACTTACATGGTGCCCTCACATGTTACAGTCACCTATTTGATGTGCCAGTAAATCACACACGCTCCATCGAACTATGACAAACATTGAGTCACCCTTTGCTACCTTTGCTTACAACTATTTAGTGTGCCGGTAAACCACACACGCTCCACTAACGTCTTTGCAAGGGCACAAAGTGTAATTTTATGGAATTGCATCAATTCACTTTGCCTAAGTAACTAAGATTGGGAATTTGAAAAACATTTAGTTACTTTGTATTTCATTATACTTATAATGGAAGGTTTCGTCCTATCCTACCCGTACGGCTAACGACCCTCCACTAGTCAAGAGTGCGGTTGGTAAGAGTGGATACCCATTCAATCGCCATATTATAGGCAATTTCCTTAAACACCCCTTATAGACCAGCTTTACGAATGAGGCCTACTAACGGTAAGACTGACTTTTACTCATACATATATATATATATATATATATATATATATATATATATATATATATATATATAATGTTAGACTTTTAATGTTATATATAGTATAGGGTGTATTTTATACTTTTAAAATACTAGGTGGTCAAATTTAACAATTATACTTTTAATTCAATTAATTTGTAAACCTAATTTTTATTTATTTATTTATTTATTTTTTATGGATTTATTAAACCTCTTTTAATTATACACCTTAATTAATTAATAAAACCATAAGGGTGTAAATTGAACTTTTCAAAACATTACTAGGGTTTTAGAATTTAACATTCCTAATTAAACTTTTAATCAACTTTTAAATTCCAAAACTTGAGGGCAAGTTTTGAAACATTTCAAAACATTAGGGTTAGAATTTAAATATACATCATAGTTAAACTATTAATCAAAATTTAAATTCCAAAACTTTAGGGCAAGTTTTGAAACCTTTTTCAAAACATTAGGGTTTCAACTATTTAAATTTCAAAACAACAAAACTTTTGGGTTCAAATTTAAACTATAAAACCTAAAGGGGAAAATATTGAAACTTTTCATAACAACGAGAATCAAATAACAAATAATCTAAATTAACATTTAATCACATAATTATCCATATTTGATTTATTTAATGATTTCTTGCAAAACAGTTTATCAATTTAATCAATCAATTATCACATAAGGAAACAATTATTTTATTAATTGATAAATATCTTCAATTAGATCAGAAATATAGTCAAATATATCATAAAATCGGATTTATATTGATCTAATATGATAAGGTAACTATCCCAAAGCAAAAACAGCAAGAAATCCCGGTTTTCCCTCCTTCTGATGAGTTAACTCGTCAAGTCAGGAGTAGACTCGTCGAGTCTGCATGGACTTGGCGAGTTCAGCTATCGACTCGGCGACTCCAGCCTCCAAAACACCAAAAATCGAATTTTTTTCAAACATATAATGCATCAATACAATAGAAACCAGTCTAGGCTCTGATACCAATGATGGGTTTTAGTGTTAAGAACATCCTATGTGCTCATACAAACCCTAAAGCTTGGATCTAGGTTTCTCTATTGTACATGCAAGTTATCCAAGACTATAAACCCTAATTCTAGCATACAAGTAATCATATTAACATGAGAATAATTTTATAATGTTACCTTGATTGTTATGTAGCAATAACAATCCCAATTCCTCCTTGAATTGACTTTGGAAGGCTTAGAGTCACAAGTGTCACTCCTCTAATGGTTCAGAAACACCATAAGCAAGAGTATGAAGAAGAGAGAGGATGGAGGCTACCAAAACTCGTGTGAAACCCTAGCAAGAAGATTAGCCCCATTTTTGAGCCTTAATGGGTCTTTATATAGTTAGGCTATTAGGGTTATCTAACAAGGAAACCCTAATTTAGATGCTTAAGCCCTAAGCAACCCATGGACCCTTTTAATTAAGGCCTTGGACAATTTCCTTATGGGCTTCCCCATAGAATTCGTCCACCTTATAATATAAGGCAATCCATGACACAAATTGCATTTATCTTATAATTACAATTCCAGTCCCTTAAGTTTAATTAATCTCTTTTAGTCACAAAACTAATTACCAATTAATTATTGACTAATACTAATTAAACAATATGATTTCTCCTTTAATATATTATTCTCATAATACATTAATAAATCATATTTAATCCTTTCTCTCCATAATTCATCCTATCAAGTTGCTTTGGTGAAGGCAACCCAAAAGGAACATGCACCATCGGGTCAAGTACATACCAAAATAGTTATGGACTTAGAGACTAATCCAACAATATGTTGGAAGTAGATATGAATCAAGACTGTCATCGGTTGAGCTTGTAGAGGTCTATGATGATGGACAAGGTGATGCTACAACACTCATGAGTGCTCATAAGTTCTGAGTATTGGATTCAATCCACGCTCATTGGAATCACTTCATGGATTTTATCACGAGTGATCATGAGATGATAATATCTTATATTCTTCAAACCTTTGAGATATGATTTGTTACTATGAATTGGTTGTACATTGATTTCACGAAAACGCATTGGTAACTCGATGTTATAAAACTTGCCTTTGTGTATGATTCAACAAGTAGTAGAACAAGCCATATGAGTCGAATTTTATCCATTCCTTTTACCTTCGGGATATAAGCGATATATGTGGGCCCCTCGATGATTTAATGATGACGCATGTGAGTGCTTGGCCAAGCCAGGACAGATTTGATTTGTTCAATCAGTAAGACGTCATGAATCGGAAATCGGGAAACAACAGATGGACAGAGAGAATGATGACAATCCATGTCTCAGTCTATATGATATCTAGAATGAAGGAATATATGATCCCTTATCTAATGGACAAGTCATTCATAAAGGTCAGAGTTCATCCACAAGGTCCGAGTTCGACAGAAGCTTTTGAGAGCTACGATTGCTGATTGGTTCCTAAAGTTAGACGCAATAATAGTTTTAGACTTATCCAAGTGGGAGACTGTTGGATTAATGTCCAAGTCCATAACTATAATTGGTAAGACTTGACCCGACCTGACATGGTCCATTACTATAATTAGTCAGACTTGACCCGACCCGACATGGTCCATTTGGGTTGCATGGCATCATACATTTGGATTGACTATAATGAGAGAAATAACACTTAAGGTTTGTTAATATATTATAACATCTAATATATTAGTTAGATTATTTAATTAGTATTGATCAAGAATTAATCTAGAATTAATTAAGTGATCAAAAGAAGACTAATTAAATATATGGGTTGATTGTGTAAATCATCCATACTTGTATATTGGGCTAATGCTCCATGGATTGTTAGGTTGGGCTAAAACCCATAAGATGCTCCATGGATGCTCCATGGTATATTTAAACCCATGGATCCAAGGAAATGGAAAGCCATGACAATTAGGATTACCCTAATTGTCACTAACTATATAAGCATCTTATTGTGGACAAAATCAGTCACTAGATTATGTGTGAAAGGGCTAGCTGGTTTTATGAAGTGTTCCATTTCTCTCAATTCATTCCATATGAATTTGGTGTTGTGTGAACCATTTGAGGTGTCACACTTGGGGCACTAGGCACTCAAGCTTCATGAAGACATTGTACATCAAAGAGGTATGTAATTCTAACTTGAGATATTCATATGAATCAATGTTATTATGCTTTTTAGGATGAATACCTTGGAAAGTTCATATTTGTATGTATAATAGAGAAAACATATATCCAAGGTATTTAGGGTTGCATGTACACTTAAGAGTGTTAGAATGCTCAAAACCCAACACATATATATTATGTACAAATTGCTCGGGAATACGCAAATGTATTCTTGGAGGACTTTCCAGGAGTGACTTTGAAGAGGCAAGTGGAGTTTGGGATTGACTTAGTTCTAGGTGTGGCTCCGATAACCAAAGCACCTTATCGGCTAACATGTTAGTTGTTTATGTAGTTGCAAGAGCTGCTAGACAAGAGATTTATTTGGTTGAGTCGTTCACCGTGGAGAGCATCGATCTTATTTGTAAATAAAAAGGATGGAACGTATCGAATGTATATTAACTACGAGAAGCTGAATAAGCTAACAATGATGAACCGTAACCTACTCCCAAGGATGGATGATTTATTTGATCAACTTAAGGGCGCATGTTGTTTCACAAATATTGATTTGTGCTTGGGTTGTCACCAGGTGAGGGTAAGAAAGGAGGACATGCAGAAAACGACCTTCCAGACTTGCTATGGTCTTTAGGAGATCGTGCCATGCCTTTCAGGCTCACCAATGCTCCAATCGCATTGATGGATCTAACCGTGTATGGAGGCCCATGTTGGATCGGTCAGTGATTGTATGTATTGATTACATCCTGGAATGTTCCAAGACCTTGGAGCAGCATGAGGAGCATCTGAGTGAGGTATTGGAGACTCTTAGCAAGGAGAGACTTTATGTGAATTTCTCCAAGTATGAGATCTAGTCGAGCTAGGTGTAGTTTCTGGGGCACCTTGTCAACCAGAATGACATGCTAGTCGATCCGGCCAAGGTTAAGGTTGTGATGATGTGGGAGGTTTCAAGGTCTCCATATAAAATTTGAAGTTTCCTTGGATTGGTAGGTTACTCTCAAAGATTCATTCATGATTTCTCCAAGATAGCGGTTTCTTTGACTCGGTTGACCAAGAAGACCATAACGTTTTGTTGGGGGCTTGATCAGTAGGAAACCTTTGAGTTTTGAAGATAAAGATTATGTGAGGCGCTGATTCTGCCCCTTTCATAGGGTGTTGAGGACTTTGTGGCATATTATGATGCTTCGATCACATGCTTGGGTGCTGTTTTGATGTAGCGGGCTCATGTGATCGCTTACGCCTCGGGACAGTTGAACCCTCAGGAAGCGTATTAACCTACACACAATTTGGATTTGGGGGCTATGGTGTTTTCTTGTATGATTTGGTGACATTACCTGTATAGGGTCCACTGTACTAATTACACGGATCACAGGAGCCTGAGGTATTTGATGGATTAGACGAATCTGAACATGAGGCAGCGTAGGTGGTAGGATGTGATAAAGGATTATGATTGTGATATTCTTTATCACCTAGGGAAGGCCAACATGTTGGCCAATGTTCCCAGCCGCAAGGCGGTTTCTGCCACGATGAGGTATGTATGACGATGATTACCCAGCTATTAGAGTAGATATGAGAGGCTTAGGTTGAGGCTATAAAGAAAGAGCACTTAAAGAGTGAGCGTATAGTAGGTCAGGTGTCTTCCTTTGATTATGATATTCGGCGGTTATTGACCCCTCATTCGAGGGTGTGGGTTCCATATTGGGGTGGTGTGCATCAGCATCTGATGGAGGAGGTGTACAAGTAAAGGTTTTCTTTTCATCCCAAAGAGAAAAAAATGTAGAGACCTTCGGCATGACTATTGGTGGCCATGTAAAAAGCGGGATGTGGCCTGGTATGTGGAGAGGTGCTTGATTTGAAAGAAGGTCAAGGCTGAACATCCACGACCCCACAACAAAATGGAGTCGTTGGATATTCTCATCTCGAAATTGGAAGATATTACGATGGATTTTATTACTAAGTTACCTCTAACGGTGCGCGGAGTAGAATCCATATGGGTTATAGTGGACCGATTGACATAGAGCGCACATTTTGTCTTGATTTAGAAGAGCATCTCCATGGAGAAGCTGGCCGATATCTACATCTGGGAAGTGGTGGCACGACATGGAGTGCTAGTTTTTATGGTCTCTAATAGGGATGTTCGGTTAACTTCTGGGTTCAGGAAGAGTTTCAACGAGGAGTTGGGTAGTCGACTGCATTTTAGCATAACTTCCCACCCGAAAAATGATGGTAACAGTGAGTGGACTATCCAGACTTTGGAGGATATTTTGAGGGCATGCGTCTTGGATTTTGGTGGCATTTGGGATACATATCTTCCTTTTGCGGATTTTCGTATAAAAATAGTTATCACGCTATCATTGATCGACCTTCTTTTGAGATTCTCTATGGGAGAAAGTGTAGGACCCCAATTTGGTAGGGAGATGTCGGTCAACGAATCATGGGGAGTATCAAAGTGGTACTCAAGATGATTCAGCAGGTTCGAGGTAGACTTCAAACAATGCAAGGTTGGCAGAAGAGCTACACAGATAGACATCGATGAGACTTGGAGTTCCGGTTCGGGGACATGGTACTCTTGAAGATATCACATTGGAAAGGTGTCATCCAATTCAGGAAAAAGGAAAGCTAGGTCCCATATATATTGGTCCTTTAAGGGTTTTAACCCGGGTGGGCAGGGTGGCGTTTCGTGTGGCCCTTCCAGAGGAACTCAATTAGATTCACATCACTTTTCACGTCTGTCAGTTGTAGAAATGTGTAACATCCCGTTTAAAATATAGCGATTAAATAATAATCCTGGAACCTAGAGAAGTGATTCTTATTATTATCTTATATCATTATAGTCCAAAACTCAAATAATAATTCATGGGGTATTGGTTTTAGGGAGCCAATGATAAAATTTTGATTTCCGAGGGTTAAAGTGTAATTTTGGGACTTTATTGTAAGGATTTTCATAAGTCAAGGAGTGTTTGGTAACATTTTGGACTTGCTATATAATGAATTTCAGAAGGGAGGGTTTATACTGTAAATTAAAGACTTAATTTGAAAGAAGAAGAGAAGGAGGGGCGGGTCTTGTCAATATGGATAATAGATTGGAAGGGATCGGGTATAAACTGTTGCATCGCCTCTCCAACCCTGACCCTAGGAGCGGCCGTCACCTTAACATCCATCCGCCATCACCTAATGCTCCTTCGATCTCCGGCTCACACCACCACCCCACTTTCATATATGATATCGGCCGACGATGCTAACCATTGCTGCTCCTACAAATCGAGTCGCTAACCTTCACCTTCTCCTTCCATTCTTCTTGCTGTTTTCCGCTGCCACTTCCAGATTGGATACGTCGCCGCTGCTGTCTTCATTGTGGAGGTCGAAGAGCCCATTCATTGTTTTTGCTTGCGAGTCGCTGTATACCACCGCACGACCGAAGAGTCGGGAACGGGGAAGAACTCCATGTGGGATACTGGACACCTTGTGACAGGAGTTTGAACCGGTCTTGTGGTCATGGGAGTACTGGTCGTACCTCTTGACGTGGGATATCGATATGAACGTCTGTTGTCTCCCTTAGCCGTTGTGCTGCCCACTTTCCTTTTTGTTGCCACTACCTCACGCCACCGGGTGGGTGGCCGGAGTCCTTCTACAAGTAGAAGATTGTGTGTGGGTGTGTTTCTGTTATAAGTGCCTGATGTGTGTGATTTTGTTGGCCAGAAATGTAAAGGGACCATGGCCGCCAGCCATGGTGGCTGCCACTATCCAACCACCGCCCACCGTCCCAAGGTTGGTCGGGTATGTGTGTATATGTTCCCGTGAGTGTGTGTGTGTGTGTGTTTATTTGAATATCATGTTGTAATATTGTAATCATTGGAATAGTAAAGAAAATTCGTTACCACCATCGTTAGGTGGTGGTTGCCGCCTCCTGCCGCTACCGGCCGCCGTGTCGGGTAGTGGTGTGCTTTGATTGTGTTTGGACCTCGTTTGGGAGATGTTTGGACAATGTGGGCCCAATGGAACCCTAATAGGCCAATAAGTCCCAATGTGACCTAAAAGCCGAACCAATGGACTAATAAACTAGTATTGGGTTGGAAAACCTTAAGGGCATAAAAGCCTAACTTGTGGAAATTGATCGGGACACACACACAAGAATTATTTAATAAACATGAATTATTAAACAATAATCATTGGCAAACTAACTTAAGGCATTAATGGACTTAATGGATTAACTCCTTAATGGATCAAGTTCTTAATGGGTTAAGTGAGAATCACGTAACCATAATCGTCATTTCATGTGAAAATCCTATTTCTTTGGGGCCTTGAGTTGGGCCTTTCTTTTGGGCTTTGGTAACTGGATTATTAATGGGCCATCCAAAAATAATCATATGGACTGGAATATGTTGATGGGCTTAGGGTAAGGCCCATATGAGGGTGTGGGCCTAATTTGGAAAATTAGGTTGTGGATGGGCCATAGTTTGGGCCTTGATGATTATATGATATTGGGCCATTAGAAATGCAAAATGCTTGGACTGGACTAAGTAGTTGGGCCTTGATTATGACCATGTAAAGGTTTGCGTCCAATTGGGAAAATTGGGCCATATGTTGGGGCTTTGAGACATAGTTGGACTCTTGGGCCTTTGGTGTGTGAGTTGGACCTTGGGCTTGGAACCCTATTATTAATTGGGTGTTGATTGATGTTGGAAGTTCAGGGATCTGTCAACCAGCAGCTGGAGTTTCATCCGCGGGACTTTAGTAGTGTTAGGTGAGTTCTTCTCACTATACCGACAGGGTGTACGATGTTAGGTCAGTCCCTTCGGATTGATATCCGGGTAGCTATTGATATGTCAAGTTGAGTTAGTGATGTATGCCAAGTGATATGCTAGTTTGGTAGATCTGTAGGGGTACCTGTGATACTGATTGATTTCATGTTTGTGCATTTATTTTACATGTCGACATGTTATGTGCGATGGGTTGAGGTGGTACTGCTCTGTGTAGTAGCCAACAAACCCTAGAGTATTCTATATATGAGATGAGGGTCCGGTAGGCATTCCAGACTCATACTAAGGACCCATGATCATTGCAGATATGAGATGATAGGCATTCCAGACTTGTACTGAGGGCTCGGTGGCAATCTAGATGTGAGTTGAGGGCCCGATAGGCATTCCAGACTCACACTATGGGCCCAAGGGTATTCCAGTCTGTAAAGCTCTGGACCCGTTACGTGTTGTTCTATTTTCCTTTGTTATGTTATGATATTGCTGCTATTGTTATGTGGTTGTATGTGTATTGGTATTTTGGGGGAACTCACTAAGCCTTGGGTTTACAGTTTCAGTTTATTGTTTCAGGTACATCAGATGATCGCAGGAAGGTAAAGGCGTGATCGTACTACTCCTCACCTTTTATGACTATGTTTCTGGGATACTCTGATATAGAATTGTTTTGGAAACAAATTGGTAATAACTAATGGATTTTAAATGTATTAAAAAGTTTAAATTTGGCTTGATTTTTATGGGTGTTACAAAATGTTTGGTTGTTGATTCCACAGTGGGTAGGGAGTTGGTCCCCTGTCATATTATGGATTATCAGAGATCTTGCTAG
Source organism: Lactuca saligna (assembly GCF_052625555.1). Classification (NCBI taxonomy): domain Eukaryota; kingdom Viridiplantae; phylum Streptophyta; class Magnoliopsida; order Asterales; family Asteraceae; genus Lactuca; species Lactuca saligna. The sequence continues at coordinate 131,272,858 of NC_136422.1, read as the reverse complement.
TGTATTATTAGAATGGTGGTTACAAGACGTCTTGATGCCAGATTTGGGTCAGGATCGGTAGTTGGCAGCCAGTATAGGCTAGCATTAAGAGGATCCTGTCAGGGAGATCATCCACAAGGAGGTGATTAAGATCATTCGGGGACAGATTTCGGAGACAATTGTGTCTTTCAAGACCGTCATGGTTGAGTATTTGTTGAGCGCCATGAAACCATTACTGAGATACCTGTCGTAGCAGCTTCAACAGCTGTAACAATGATAGGGGGAGGAGCTGATCAAGCTTTCTAGTACGGGGACTTGTTATTGGTACATGTTCTGATGAGCAGAGGGTTGCAGTTATCTGGGATCAGGAAGATGATCGGTACTATTTATATTTATGCGGGTCAAGTATGAGGATAGTACATGAGTTTCTAGATTTGAGGCTTGGGGGTTTTGCTTAAGATAGGAATGTGAGTCACACGGACTCCGAAAAGTAGTGATGATTATGTTTAGTTAGGGTTCCACAAATGGAACTAGAGTGGTTAATTGGTGGATTGGAATGTCGTTTTATAGGGCAAGGATTGTTCCCTTCCAGTTTTCGAGCTCGAAGTAGTGAGCAGACATGTGACCCCAGGATCAGGTTGTGTTCCAGCTCGGGTCAGTTAATCGTAGGGGTTGGCGATAGTATTTCAGCGCTGGTGAGCGCAGGTGGGTCAATGTGGCATGAGTACCTTGAGAGGCGTACGCGATTACCGTTCCAACCTATAGGAGCTAAGATTCGATTCATATGGGATCTCTTGCATCTGACGATAGGGATTGATTGTGTGATATATTGCATTTCTAGGGATTGGAGACTATGTCTGGGGAGTAGTTTGTGGCTGGTTTATGGCAGAGGTTGTTTCAGCTATTGCAGTTCAGATGTGCATGATCGAGCTGGTGAATGAGTTAGGGTGCGAGACCCTGAATGATATGATTTCTAGAGCCAAGAGTGGGAGATTTGTTGGAGCACCTTGGGAAGAAGGGTATGATATAGGAGCTCTGCGGACAGGGTCCCACAGGATGGTTACTAAGCATTGTCAGGATTCAGTGGTTTTAGTACCATTATTGATTGGCGGAGGAAGGCACCAAAGGAAGTAGCTCGTTGTTGAGACATTAGTTGGAGCATCTATTTTTGGACTTCAAGATTTGGGTGTGGAATCATTTGAGCTTTAGGTACTATTGGTTTCTCGAAGATTCAAGAAGTGTTCATCTAGTTATTAGAAGCATATGATCATTTGGGAATGGCTAGTAAAGGAGTACTATTTGGAAAGGTCTGGTTGTCATCAGATCGATCGTTGGAAAGTGAGAAGGATTGGGAATTCACAAATTTTCATGTATTGTGAAGACTTGATTGAATCTAAGTGGGGGTGAATCATCTCGGAATGCAGAAACAGGATCGATTTTTTGAAACTGGGATAGGTTTCGCATCGTTTTCAGGAAGGAAGACAACCTTAAGGGATGCTTAGTTTGAGTGTTGTGTGAGTTGGGAGTTTGGTAAAACTCCCCAACATATGAATCGCGTCTTCTTGGTGCTTGATAACAGGACTTGGGGAAATTAGGATGGAATTGTAGCCATGAATTAAGTTCATTGGTGTGTTAGGTCGAGTGCGTGTTCAACTGGTATGGAAAGTGTTGTAAGACTGTGGGGGTAACCGTAGCATTCACTAGCAATCAATTAGTATGGGAAGTTTCGTAAGACTACGGGGGTAGCCATAGCATTCACAAGGTTAGAAAATAGTGCTGGAGTGATGTAAGTCTGTGGGTGTAGCCGCAACATTCGCTAAGTTGGTAGATAGTATGAGCGCGTTACTAGGACGCGGAAGGGACAATAGTAACGACCAGTTCGGATGTAGCAGTGAGGATATGGAAATCCACAGATTGGTTTATGGGTTTCTCCAGAAGTATTATACCAACTTAAGCCAGTGATAAGGCTGCAGGAACGTCACTACATTTATGAGACCAAGGAAGAAATGGATTGCTTAAGGTTGCTTGTGATGTAAGGCCACCATTGGTCATGTAGCAATCGCTTGTAGTCATGGATTTGGTAACAACAAGAATTCACACATGAATCCGATCGGTTGGATCAGGAGGTTGTTAGAGTCGCAGTGTCATGATAATTAGTGGTAACTAGTTCCAGGGAAGGATTTCGCTTGGAAGTATTGTGAGGTAGCTATGTAGGAGTCCTTTAGCTCCGTGACCGGGACGGAACCCGGTATTTCAGATGAGTGGTACTCGGTTGTGATGAATCAGAGGATTTTAGATGAGATGCAAGTATAGGTCCTTGGATTTCAAGTTGTGGGTTAGACCTGAGTTATGTATATAGTGGTATTTCAATCTAGGGTAATCCATCGTGGGGATGACTGGACCCTATGATTGATTGGATATGGCGTGTTTGGTATTCCAACCCGAGGGATGATTGGGATAAACATGTGCAGGATACGAGGGTATTCCATCATAAGGATGATTGGACCCATCATAGGCATGCCTGGTATTCCAGCCCGAGGTTGATTGGGCTAGGTATGAGTGTTGCACTTATGAACCAGTTATTATATGTATGTGGTTCGGGAACTAAATGAAACATTTTCTTGTTGATCCAAAGGGGTTCATCTCCCAATTTATGTCCCGTTGTTCATTATATCACTAGGAATTGGTTATCAGAACGAGTTTCTCTTAAAGGAGTACCTAATCTCTTGTCAAGAAGAGAATTACAGGTAGCAGTGTGGGATCTGTGATTCTATTTTTCCGGTGGGAACCTCAGGTTATTAGCATTCAAGTAACCAGTTGGGAGCTAAGTGCAATAAATTCAACAATAATGATTTAGTATGGAAATTTGTTAGGGAGCCAGTCCATCTTGAGACTACAGATTTCGACTTGAGTAAGGTGATCATATTGTGAGGAATTCGTGTAACCCTGCAAGGGTTGGATATGGTTGCCTTGGAAAGGATGGGGTATGCTTGTAATAGTGGCCATGAGGTTCAACTTGACTGGTTTTAAGGGATGATGAGAAACGATTTCGAGGACGAAATCAAATTTAAGTGGGGGACAGTTGTAACATCCCGTTTAAAATATAGCGATTAAATAATAATCCCAGAACCCTGAGAAATGATTCTTATTATTATCTTATATCATTATAGTCCCAAAATCAAATAATAATTACTGGGGTATTGGTTTCAGGGAGCCAATGATATAATTTTGATTTCCGAGGGTTAAAGTGTAATTTCAGGACTTTATTGTAAGGATTTTCATAATTCAAAGAGTGGTTGGTAACATTTTGGACTTGATATGTAATGATGTTCACAAGGGAGGGTTTATATTGTAAATTAAGGACTTAATTTAAAAGAAGAGGAGAAGGAGGGGCGGGTCTTGTCAATATGGATAGTAGATTGGAAGGGATCGGGTATAAACTGTTGCATCGCATCTCCAACTCTAACCCTAAGGAGTGGCTATCACCTTAACATCCAACTGCCATCACGTAATGCTACTTCGATCTTCGGCGCCACACCACCACCCCCTTTCATACATGATATCGGCCGGTGACGCTAACCATTGCTGCTGCTACAACTCGAGTTGCTAACCTTCTACTTCTTTCTCCCTTCTTCTTGTTGTTCACCGCTGCTGCTACCAAATAGGATACACCACCGCTGATGTCTTCATTGTGGAGGTCAAAGAGCCCAGTCATCGTTGTTCTTGTTGTGGCGGAGAGTGAAGCCACCGTTTAGGCGGCGTTCAATCGGGAAGTGATTACTCATGCCACCGTTGTTATTGCTTGCGAGTCGTTGTATACCACCGCATGAACGAACGTCGGGAATGGGGAAGAACTCCATGTGGGATGCCGGAGACCTTGTGACGGGATCTTGAACCAGTCCTGTGGTCATGGGAGGGACCGGTCGTACCTGTTGATGTGGGTTATCGATATAAACATTCGTTGTCTCCCTTAGCCACTTTGCTGCCCACTTTCCTTGCCGTTGTCGTTGCCTCACCCCACCAGGTGGGTGGCCGGAGTCCTTCTATAAGCAGGAGCTTGTCTGTGGGTGTGTTTCTGTTATAAGTGTCTGATGTGTGTGATTTTGTTGGCCAGAAATGTAAAAGGACCATGGCCGCTAGCCATAGTGGTTGCCACCATCCAACCACCGCCCGCCGTCACAAGGCTAGTCGGGTGTGTGTGTGTATGTGTTACCGTGAGTGTGTGTGTGTGTGTGTGTTTATTTTAATATCATGTTAGAATATTGTAATCATCGGATGGTAAAGAAAATCCATCAACACCACCTTTAGGTGGTGGTTGCCGCCTCCTGCCGCCACCAACCGCCGTGTCAGGTGGCGGTGTACTTTGATTGCATTTGGACCTCATTTAGGAGATGTTTGGACAATCTGGGCCTAATTGAACCCTAATGGGCCAATAAGGCCCAATGTGAATTAAAAGCCCAAACAATGGACTAATGACCTAGTATTGGGTTGGAAAACCCTAATGACATAAAACCCTAATTTGTGGAAATTGATCGGGACACACACATAGGAATTATTTAATAAACTTGAAATATTAAATAATAATCATTGGCAAACTAACTTAAGGCAATGATGGACTTAATGGATTCAGTCCTTAATGGATTAAGTCCTTAATGGGTTAAGTGAGAAACACTTAACCATAATCGTCATTTCATGTGAAAATCCTATTTCACTGGGGCCTTGAGTTGGGCCTTTCTTTTGGGCTTTGGTAATTGGATTATTAATGGGCTATCCAAAAATAATCATATGGATTGGAATATGTTGATGGGCTTTGGGTAAGGCCCATATGAGGTTGTGGGCCCAATTTGGAAAATTGGGTCGTGGATGGGCCATAGTTTGGGCCTTGATGATTATATGATATTGGGCCATTAGAAATGCCAAATGTTTTGACTGGACTAAGTAGTTGGGCCTTGATTATGACCATGTAAAGGTTTGCGCCCAATTGGGAAAATTGGTCCATATGTTGGGGCTTTGAGCCATAGTTGGACTCTTGGGCCTTTGGAGTGTGAGTTGGACCTTGGGCTTGGAACCCAATTATTAATTGGGTGTTGTTTGATGTTGGCAGTTTGGGGATCTATCAACCAGCAACTGGAGTTTCATCTGCGGGACTTCAGTAGTGCCAGGTGAGTTCTCCTCACTATACCGACAGGGACTACGACATTAGGTCAGTCCCTCCGGATTGATATATGGGTAGCTATTGATATGTCGAGTTGAGTTAGTGATCTATGCTAGTTGATATGTTAGTTTGGTAGATATGTAGGACTACCTGTGATACTAATTGATTTCGTGTTTGTGCATTTATCTGTTACATGTCAACATGTTATGTGGGATGGGTTGAGGTGGTACTGCTCTGTGCAGTAGCCAAAACACCCTAGAGTATTCAAGGTATGAGTTGAGGGCCCAGTAGGCATTCCAGACTCATACTGAGGACTCGGGGGCATTCCACATACGAGCTAAGGGCCTGCTAGGCATTCCAGACTCGTACTTAGGGCTCGGTGGCAATCCAGATGTGAGCTAAGAGCCTGGTAGGCATTCCAGATTCACATTGTAAGCCTAGGGGTATTCCAGTCAATGAAGTCGTGGACCCGTTACGCGTTGTTCTATTTTCAGTTTGTTATGTTATGATATTGTTGATATTGTTATGTGGCTGTATGTGTATCGGTATCTTGGGGGAACTCACTAAGCCTCGGGTTTATAGTTTCAGTTTATTGTTTTAGGTACATCAGATGATCGCAGGAAGGCAAAGGTATGATCGTAAAGCTCCTCACCTTTTATGACTATGTTTCTGGGATACTTTGATATAGAATTGTTTTGAAAACAAATTGATAATAACTAATGGCTTTTAAATGTTTTAAAAAGTTTAAATTTGGCCTAATTTTTATGGGTTTTACAAAATGTTTGGTTGTTGATTCCACAGTGGTTTCATTGAAGGATATTTAGGTGGATGACCGCCTGAATTACATTGAGAGACCGGTGGTGATCCTTGACCAGAAGACGAAAAGCTATGTGGGATTGGTAAAAGTGCAGTGGCAGCACAGAAAGGGTTCTGGGTGGACATGGGAGCCTGAGGAAGAGATGAGGGAGCATTACCTAGGGATATTTGCGACATCAGACTTCGAGGACAAACTCTGATTCTAGTGGGGGAGAATTGTAACGCCCGATTTTTCAGGTAAAACACTTAGCAAATTATTTCCGTTATTTATTTTCTTGGATCCGAGTATGTTTGGCGTACGTTAGGTACGCTGAGCGTACTCTTATGCATGCATGAAGTGGGAGCCCCCTGGTACGTTGTTCGTACCCATGCATGCTTAGGGCATACGTGAGTCATCCTCTACATAGATTTCACTCACATCACTATCATTGTCGAATTCAGATGTATTTTCAACATTAAGTTTATTTTCTGAACTCAACTTTGTGCTTAAAGAGTCAAACTTTTGTATAGTATCAGATTTAATTTTCTCTTTGTCATTTTCATCCAAGAGATGTTTCAACATATTTTTGTGATCTTTGGACTGTATATAAGATTTAATTTTGTCCAGTTCTATCCTATAAGCATCTGAAACTTCATCAGATGAGATGATAGATTCGCACCGATAACAATCAACATCGATTTTGTCCTCTTTCAATTCAAGAAAGGGCAAAATCATCTTATGGATTTTCTTCCTAATTTCACAATCAAGATGTAACTGGGTAATATTGAAATAAAGTCTTTTAGCAATTAAAAAAATGTTTCTTTGTTTTAACAACCCTAAATTGTCTCGTTGTGAATAAATTAAATTGTCCCTAGACCTAGACAACTCTAACTCTAACTTCTCAATCCATATGCGCCTCTTTTCACTTTTATTTGAAACCCTGCCGATTTGATCGGTTAATTTAGCATTGTTCAAACAAGTTCTTTTTAAACTTTCACTGAAACTAGATATCATATATTTTAGATCATCTAATTCAGTTTCATATTGAGACACAAGAATATTTAGAGATTTAAGAATGGTGTGTACCTTGTTTATCACCTTCTCGCATTTGCTGATCTCCTTAGGGACATGTTTCGCAGCGAAATAGCTGTCGGAGACACGACCACAATCATTAGTGTATCCTCTAAGCTCAAAACCTTCATTTGTCACCATAAAGCACCTTCCATCGATCTGTGAATCACCAACTTTCACCATGAAGCTTTTCCCGTGAGTCGGCCTACGAACCTCTTCATCCTCAGAGTTATTTGACCATACTTCAACTCTACCAAATTCATCATCCTATTCTTGAACAATTAAAGAAGGTTTAGTGTCATCAACACTCTTCTTCTTCTTGACTTCCTCCAACTTTCTAAGGAAATAAGCCTCATCATCCTCATGTTCCTTCTTCTCATTCATTCTTCGTAGCATGCACTCCTTTGCTAAATGGTTTTTCCCATGACAATAGTTACATTCATGGTCGAAGTCACCTACAAACTTTTCTCCTCCTTCGTCTCTTCCTTTTGAGAGTTGTTCGCACTCTCATCCTTTACCTTCTCAAAACTATAACTCCCCTGCCAGTTTTGGTTTTTGTTGCGACCGAAATTCCTCTTTGCGAACCTCTTTGGGTTGGACACCATCAAAGAAAAATCTTCTTTAGATAGTTTACAATCAGAGAGATCAGACTCCGAACCATCATCAGCAACCTTCTTTCCCTTTTCTACAAGCGCTAAAGAACCCATTCCAAAAACAACCTTTCTTTCTCTTGTCACTTTGTCTTCATGTGACATCAGAATTCCAACAAGCTTTGCTATGGAGTAATTTTTGAACCGCTCGTGTGCTTTAACTGTCGACACCACAACTTTCCCCTCAGACCTTAACCTGTTCATGAACATGACTTTTTGTTCTATCACTTCACATCTAGTATTATGTTTCATCATCCTACTTAGAAGATGATTATAGTGGTTGAATGTTTGGTCGAGCCTTTCCTCTAGCTTCTGAACAAAGGCTCCAAACTCCGAAATGAAGAGCGTTTGAGTAGAGTGCTCAAGATCAGCATCACTCGAGTATACTTCTTTGAGCCTATCCTAAATGGCTTTTAGTATATCACAGGAACTTACCAGACGAAATGTGTCTGGCGGAAAACCAAACGTAATAATCCTCATTGCCTTGATGTTGCTGATTAGCTTGTCTTTCTCATCCTGCAGAACATCTTTGACCTGAAGAAGAATATTATTATAATCAGCTTGAGTTTTTATTTCACTCCTAGTTCCAGAATGAGAGATTGTCTGCACACTCATGGAATCCCATATCAAGGAGCCATTATCTTCAAGACCAAAAATATAATCTTCAAAATGCAATGCCCACGCTTTATAATCATTTGGAAAGAGTATAGGGATCCTTGTTGTAGATCCAATGTTGCTTGAGAGATTGATGGAGTTAACGTGAGAATCGTCAGGATGTATGTCGTTGGTTTGATAAAAACCTGCAAGAACCAGATGTGTAAACCTAAAATTGAGTTTAGGGTAAAAATAAAGATCAAGATTGAACGTCTGTAATCGATGAAATCGAAGAAGACGACAAACTACAGATCCTATTAAGCAGAAACCCTAAAAGCACTTTAACAGAAGAGATATGTATGGATTACACAGTCTCCTTCTCTGATACCAATTGATGAGAATAAAACTCGAGTGATCAAATAGATTCAAACAGGTAAAAGAATCAAGAACATAGAATGAAGATCAAATGTGTCGAATGATTATTAATCACAGCCTTAGAAGAGCTCAATAAAGAACTGGTACTGTAATGGTGCGTAGGGTTTACAAAAAAAAAAGACCATTACGAGATACGGTGCATGTATGCACCTTAAGTAGTAACACCCTAATAATAAATAAGTGGCAGACAGGCCCAACCCGAATACAAAAATGACTAAACTATAAGCCCAAAATGACGCAACACTTAAGCCCCAACACAGTTAATCAGTTAATAGAATATATAATTGTTCTTGTTAGTTAGTAATAAGTAACAAGTATCAGATTGGTTCCATGTTGGGATTTAACTATGATATAAATTGAAATTTCATACATTTACGTTTTCGAGCTTGTGAGAAGTATTGGATATTGTTGGGAATTTTACGCAGATCTTAATGCAAATTTTCTTATCTTAATTAAGAACTTGTTTAATTAGACTCTAAAAATGTTAGGGTTAGCTGAATAGCTTGTTTTGGTTAATTAACTGGGTAAAAGAGATTCTAATAGAGCTTGCTAGGTTTGTTGGATTAATGTCTAAGTCCATAACTATAATTGGTAAGACTTGACCTGACCCGGCATGGTCCATTTGGGTTGCATGGCATCATGCACTTGGATAGACTATAATGAGAGAAATAAGACACTTATGGTTATTAATATATTATAAGTTCTAGTATATTAATAATAAGAATAATGAGATTATTTAATTAGTATTGATCAAGAATTAATCTAAGATTAATTGAGTGATCAAAAGAAGACTAATTAAATATATGGGTTGATTGTGTAAATCATCCATACTTGTATAGTGGGCTAATGCTCCATGGATAATCAAGTTGGGCTAAAACCCATAGGATGGTCCATGGATGCTCCATGGTGTATTTGAACCCATGGATCCAAGGAAATGGAAAGTCATGACAATTAGGGTTTGCCCTAATTGTAACACTATATAAGGATATTATTCTTGAAAAAATTGGCACTAGTATTATTCTAGAGAGGGCTAGCCAATTTCATGAAGTGTAGAATTCTCTCTAAGTTATTCCAAGTGCTTATGGTGTTGTGTGAACCATTTGAGGTGTCACACTTGGGGCACTAGGCACTCAAGCTTCATGAAGACAAGCACTATCAAAGAGGTATGTATTCTATCTTGTTATATTGATAGTTTTGTATGCTAGATTAGGATAATACCTTGGATGTTCATATTTGCATGTATAATAGAGAAAACATAGATCCAAGGTATTTAGGGTTGCATGTACACTTAGGAGTGTTAGAATGCTCATAACCCAACAGTGGTATCAGAGCCTAGGCTTGTTTTCTTGTTATACCTGCAATAGAAGCTGAAAAAACGAATTTGTTGCTGTCTGATCATCAGACTCGGTGAGTCCATCAGGAGACTCGGCGAGTCCATGCCTAAAATGTGATCAATTCAATCCAACTCGCCGAGTTGGTTCATGCACTCGACGAGTTGGACCCCAGACAACATATTTTCGAGTTTTTTAGCTAGAAATGGACTAGGAACATTACCCTAAGAGGTTTTTGAACTTATAAACTTGTTTTTGATGTGGTAATGTTCATGCTAATCCAATTTCAAAGATAATTGTCAATAGATTCATGTTTTGTATTAGTTTAAAGGTTAGACTAATTACATGAAAAAGTTTGATTTGAATTATCTTGTTCTTATGAGTTGCTTAGATTAATAGAAAAGTTGAATGAAATACTTGTTTTCAATCCAAATTAATCTAAGAGTTGATTCTAAAATGTGTTTTTGTAACTTGTCCTCAAGTTATATGAAAAGTCACATTTAAGTTTCATAAAACTCATAAAAGTTGGCAAAGGTTACAAAAATGAAGAGTCTAGTTCTAATTAATTGGAGTTATGACTCCATAATTTTTCCTCAAGTTATGGAGAACCAAGAGTCTCTTCATTAAATAAAAAAATAATAATAAAAAAAAAATGTAACCTTAATTAATTCCATAAGTTATAAAATAAAGAAAAAGTTAATTCTTTTATTAGTTTAAAGTCTTCCATAACTTCTCCTCAAGTTATGGAACTTGAAGAGTTTTTGGATTAAAACTACTTTAAACACATAAGTTATGGAATTAATTAGTTTTGAATAGTTCAAAACTTGCCCTCAAGTTTTGGAATTTGTAAAGTTCTCTTATGAATACTTTAATTCCAATTTAGCCCTTAGAATTTTAAGAGTTAAAATTCAACCCTTATACTTTATAATATTATAAGTTAATAATATATATATGTATAAGAGTAAAGTCAGTCTTACCGCTACTACGCCTCATTCACGAAGCCGGTCTATAAGGTGGGTATAAGGTTGTTGCCTATAAAATGGCAACTTAATGGGTGTCCACTCTCACCCACCGCTTGCTTGACCGGTGGAGGGTCGTTAGCCGAACGGGTTTGACAGGACTATAATTCTCCCTTCATTAAAAGTATTAATGATAAATACTAAGTAACTAAACTCTTAATAATTCCCAATCTTAGTTACTTAGGAAAATCTGAATAAGGTTTAAGTCGGTTAGTGGAGCGTGTGTGGTTAACCGGCACACTAACTCGTATTTAACAAGGTAGGCAAAGGGTAACTTAATGTTTATCATAGTATCGATGGAGCGTGTGTGGTTAACCGGAACATCGATTGAGGGGTAAACAATTAAGGGTACCAAGTAGTTTGCATGGTTACTTCACACCTTGTTTTGTGATCCTCGACATCCCAGTCACAAAACCTGAAGGGCACACTCGAGATTGAAACATGTCATTGAACGGTTCAATGAATCTCAAAGATCTAGGAGTTTCAAAAACCAATTAAAACCTAATAATGCATTTCGTTTATTTTGGTGGAAATTGGTGAATCGTCATTCACCTACCTTCAAATTGTTTTATAGCGTGGATTACAGCATACCTCTTCTAAGTTATAAAATAGTTTGTTGGGTCCTAGCCTTAATATTTCATATTGGGTGTCATATTAAGGACTTTAAGATCAACTATCTTGAATATCTCCCAAAAGATGTCTAGTTTAGACATTTATGATCTTCCCAAATCTCTGGAAACAAGCTTTCCTAAATGAAGATGATGTTCCAATGGAAATCATACTTCTTTCACCTCCTCCAATTATTCTCCCCAACCCACAAGTTCTTGAAAAGTTTAAGGTCACTCAAGTCCTATTGGCAAGGCAAGGTCTAGGTGTGGTCACATCTTGGAGATGTAGTCACATATTGACAAGCCGAGAGAGTTGGGTGTCAAAGTCTTGAGAAAGTTGGTAGTTCAATCACTTTCTAAGTCACATAGTGAGTTCCTTTGGGACACCTATGAAACAGACTATGACAAGACCCTTAATGATCTTATCTACCTACTAAGATCAACTTCCTAAAACTTGATGGACATTGACAATAGTGACACAGGAAATCCAGAAAAGCATTCAATTCCCAATGGAAAGGGATCGGCCATAGTCAGCTAGGTTGACCAAATGGTAAAGAGAAAAAGGCTAAGTCTGTAATAGTCCCGTGTACCATTATCAAAGGGTCCATATGTTTATATTCCCAAAGGAAGGGTCATTAGTTGTGAAGCTACCAAATTTACCTAAGGATGTTAAAGTCAATAAGTTTGACTCTACTTCAGGTAAAGTCCACTTTCTAACTCTGTTAAGTTTCTATTCTGAGATTCCTGATACATGATGTGACTGGGTCACATGGTAATGTTTTAAGAATCAAAGAAAAGTGAAGGAACTTAAAGAAAGAATATGCTGAATCTGATCGCATAGATGGATTTCTATCGCGTAGTTTGAAGATCGAATTCCTGAGCTACTTCTTAGGAGTTATGAGATATTGCTTAGGAATAGATAACAACAACTTTTCATGTGGATTGTAAGGATAAGTTTTTCCGCATAGTTTTAAAATAAAAAAAATTTTGATTTTAGTTATTTTAAAATATCCTTACAATGGCATTTGAGGAAAAATTGTTGTTTATATGATTCCATTAATAGTAAGAGTGGAAATATGAAATTGATTCCTTCATTTGTGGTAATGTCTAAATTTACCAAATAAGGAAAGATTCTCATCACCCAAGTCTCAATTAGACCGAAACTTGGAATCATGCGAGTTGTATAGCATGATGAATGAGAACTTTCAAGTATTGGAAAATTAAGACTAATTACTTATTCACATGGATATGTGAGTCAAGTAATGGACTAAGGGATCGAGTACATAGTCATGTGCACTGATTAAGTCCACCACAAAAGATATAAGGCTATTTGTCATAGTTTACTAAAGCTCAGTAAATATGATTATACTTACAAGCTTAAGTGTAACTCTAAGACATTGGAAAAGGTTCCAATGCATGGCAGAGCAGATAAGAAGAATCAAATTAGGCAGAAGGATAAAAGTTTCTCAAATCTGAAAAGATGGGAGAGTACTTTAGTATCAGTTTTGTGATCATCTTAATGATTAAGAAACCATATCCAAATTAGTTCTTTAAGGAAGTCTTAGTGCATTCTTATGACTAAGAAGAAGGGAACTTGAATTGTTGAAATGGTTAAATCAAGAAGATGAGTCATACTTCGTTCCAATACAAGTCTTAGAGTCATACTCCAAGACTGTAATTTGAGTGACATGTCTTTAAGAAGGTTTAAAACACGTGTCAAATGTAAGAGTAAAAGTTCTCTACTCTTGTACATTTGAAATTGGTAAGTTGTGATGTTTTGGATAAAACAAAGACCAACTTAGGCCAATTGTGTGAAGTGTTTGTCTTGGTTAGAATCCACACTATCTCTTGGATGTTTGACAAGGGAGTCTTATAGGTCAAGAGGACAGTGGGAGTCTTAAAGGTCTTGAAATTCTCAAGAACTAATCAAGAATAGAACCTAAAGTTCTTCACTAGCACACGACTTAAGGTTTATAACCTATCGTGTTGACATATTCTGTGCCCATTCCAATTAAAGTTGGCTTTGCATATGAGTTCTTGGAGTTCTCAATTGATTGCACAACAACTTGGAAGCAATGGCAGGCCCTTGAGCTGCCAGGTGGCAAGAAATTAAGATTGAGTTCAATCCATATGGTTCTGGATTTGTCATTATCTTTGTCTTGTGATTATGGTTTTGACAAATTCATATGGGTAGGAACTCATACACCATATAAATCTAAGTGTCATAAGGTTTCTCTCCGATTCATGAAAATGATGGTGAGGAAACACTTTCACTAAGTAGATTTTAGCTAGATAGCAATTGTGATGTTTGCATTCTCAAAGTCGTTAGTGGAGCGTGTGTGGTTTACCGGCACACTAACCTGGACTTGTGAGAAGTGGCAAAAAGATCTAACCATTATGATTACGGCATCCCTCTTCATAATTGTTTAGACACACAAGTGTGCTATCTAAGGGAAGGTGTATGATTTTGATAAAGTTCTATCAAAACAATCCAGTATCAGAAATCTGAACTTTGGTAAGAAAGTCAATAAAGTATTGATTTCTAGAAGTCTAGCTGATTTCTGAGTACATGTCAAAGCTAGTGGGAGCATAAGTGTTATGCTAATAATCATCATGTTAGTGGGAGCATGATAATTATGATAAAGATTGCAAGTCAGCAATGTTAATTATAGAAAACAAAAGGTTTCAATTGGGAAAAAGTTGTTTTGCTATAATTAAGGGAGAGGAAATTATACTTCATCTCAAATCTATAAGCTTAGATCGTGAGGTTTTAATCATTTAGTCAAGGATATATATGAATTTCATGTTGGAATGGCTCAACATAAGGAAATTCTGTATATGGGTCCATTATTTGCGTTCTAAAATTCGATTATGATTACGGCATCCCTTTTCATAATCTGAATTATGAGAACTTGGCAAATAGAAATGGAAATGTTATAGCAAAAGACTGGTTTAGTCTTTATGTGAGACATCATAAATCGTGTCCCATATGCTTCGGATATAGGATCGATTACATGTGCTATAGTTATTCTTTCTAAAGGTTTCCAAATGCCTAGGGCATTAAGAAGGGAAAAGGTTTAGAACTGGATATGACAAAAAGGATTAAACAATTGTCAAGGACAATCTAAGGTTTACCAAAGATTGGTTGCTCAAGGACAGTTGGAAGTATAGTGATAATTCTGGAAGGACCATATTGATATAATCTGTAAGGAGGCAACTCTTATTCAGAAGTGATAGTCAAAATGAATCTGGAGATGTTTCAAAGTCAGAAATTTCAATCTGTGTAAGATTAAGGAAACTTAATGCAAGAAGGATGTTTCCAAGGAGTTGATCTCCTTTGGAATACTCTGTAATGATTGTTGCCAAGTCTTTGTGAATTTGTGCATAATCGTTACAAGAGGATCAATGCATATAAGTTTAGAATCTAACATATTTCAGTAAATGGCATGAATTTGGAATTCTTGCATTTGCAGTAAGGATTTGGGAGTGTGAAAAGAGAATCATTGAAGTTATGTTCAATTGATCTAGTTCACAAAGTAGAGATCATAGACAAACATAGTATGCATACTTGGTGTATGGCATGACTAGTGTCAGAAAAACATAGTGTACATGCTTGGAGCATGGGACAACTATTGTTTTAAATTCAAGAATAAAGTTGATAGCTGAAACAGTATACAATGAATAATGTGTAATCATATGGTGATAAATAAAAGGTGTTTTATTTATGTTCATAGGTTTTGATACCATATTAGATTCAATTATTATTGTGTTTCACTTTGCATGTTTTGACTTCCCGAATAAACTAGGTTATTCTTCCGGAATGACTAAGTTATTCAAACCATCTACAGTCGGTCATATGTTGGAAGTAGATATGAATTAAGACTGTCATGGGTTGGCTTGTAGAGGTCTAAGGTGTTGGACAAATGGCTACAACACTCATGAGTGCTCATAAGTTCTGAGTATTGGATTCAACCCGCGCTCATTGGAATCACTTCATGGATTTTATCACGAGTGATCATGAGACGATAATATCTTATATTCTTCAAACCTAGAGATATGAGTTGTTACTATGAGTTGGTTGTACATTGATTGCACGAAACCGCATTTAGTAACTCGGTGCTATAAAACGTGCCTTTGTGTATGATTCAACAAGTAGTAGAACAAGCCATATAAGTCGAAGTTTATCCATTCCTTTTACCTTCGGGATAAAAGCGATATCTGTGGGCCCCTCGATGATTTGATGATGACAAATGGAAGTGCTCGGCCGGGCCAGGACTGATTTGATTTGTTCAATTAGTCAGTCGTCATAAATCGGAAATCGGGAAACAACAAATGGTCAGAGAGAATGATTATAGTCCATGTCTCAGTCCATATGATATCTAGAATGGAGGAATATATGATCCCTTATCTAATGGACAAGTCATTGACAAAGGTCAGAGTTTATCGACAAGGTCAGAGTTCGACAGAAACTTTTGAGAGCTACGATTGCCAGTTGATTCCTGAAGTCATACGCAATAATAGTTTTAGACTTATCCAAGTGGGAGACTATTGGATTAATGTCTAATTCCATAACTATAATTGGTAAGACTTGACCCGACCCGGCATGGTCCATTTGGGTTGCATGGCATCATGCACTTGGATAGACTATAATGAGAGAAATAAAACACTTATGGTTATTAATATATTATAAGTTCTAGTATATTAATAATAAGAATAATGAGATTATTTAATTAGTATTGATCAAGAATTAATCTAGGATTAATTGAGTGATCAAAAGAAGACTAATTAAATATATGGGTTGATTGTGTAAATCATCCATACTTGTATAGTGGGCTAATGCTCCATGGATAATCAAGTTGGGCTAAAACCTATAGGATGGTCCATGGATGCTCCATGGTGTATTTGAACCCATGGATCCAAGGAAATGGAAAGTCATGACAATTAGGGTTTGCCCTAATTGTAACACTATATAAAGATATTATTCTTGACAAAATCGGCACTAGTATTATTCTAGAGAGGGCTAGCCGATTTCATGAAGTGTAGAATTCTCTCTAAGTTATTCCAAGTGCTTATGGTGTTGTGTGAACCATTTGAGGTGTCACACTTGGGGCACTAGGCACTCAAGCTTCATGAAGACAAGCACTATCAAAGAGGTATGTATTCTATCTTGTTATATTGATAGTTTTGTATGCTAGATTAGGATAATACCTTGGATGTTCATATTTGCATGTATAATAGAGAAAACATAGATCCAAGGTATTTAGGGTTTCATGTACACTTAGGAGTGTTAGAATGCTCATAACCCAACAAGGTTTTCTCAGTACCAACTTAGATAAAACACATTCTGAATAATTAGATCTAGGTTGATTACATGATTAGGAAAGTCGCAACAGAACTGAATTTGTTTTTATTACTTATTTCATTTAGTTTATTTCACGACAATTTTTGTATTTACTCAATAATTAAAACCCCTTTTTTATATTTTCTGTTTAATGACTAGTATACGCCTTGTGCAAAGAGGCATTGGCTAGGCTGTATCATTGAGGATTCGACCTTGCTTACCTGTGCTATCCTTTAGTACAACCAGTAGTGATTACTTTTTTTCTGCTTAAATCATGCATGACAGTGGTTTAACAATATAGAACTATAGGTTATCCGTAACCCTGAGACTATCAGCAATCCTAAGGCTCACAACCTATGGGTTATCAGCAACCATGGGTTATCAAGAACTATGTGGACTATCAACAGTCTTGGAGTTATCAGAAACACAGATAAACATATAACAACAATCAATGATTAAGAACACAAGCACATACAATACCTACACTAGTCTACCAGTCTAATAACTCACTACTTTATATCAGGCCTCAGCCAGTACTCTACGTCACCATTAGTAAACCACTATTGAATGCATAACTATAGATAACAAGAGGTAAGATAAACAATTGAACATGTTATCCCACTCTAGAGCTACAACCTAACAAGGAACATGCAAGAAATCCTAGATTAAGAGTTCTCAAGCTATCCTATATGACTACATACATCTATTAGAGCACTCAACTAGATGACTACCAACCTCCTGGTACTCTAACCAATACACCAATACTCATATGTCAATATAAAAATCTATGCGTTATCAACAACCCTGAGACTATCAAAATTCCTGTAGACTATCAACATTCCTGGAGTTATTAGCAATTCGGTAAATAATCATAAAAACCATTAAGACTCAACTAGTCTAGCATGCACCCTAATAAGACTCAACTAGTCTAGCATGCACCCTACTATGGCATAGGTAGTACAGCGAGAAAATTAACCTGAATTAAAGACTCGGGGAATTATAGCAATACAATCACTCCAGGTACTAATCGCTCCCACAAATCGGCTAACACCAAACAAGGTTGAACCTTAATCAATAACCTAATTCCGTCAAGTTTGGCCTAAAGTCAAATTGGTAAAAAAATTAAATGGTAAACTGCTAACAAAGTCGACGATCAGCTAGTACCACGACATGGAGGACTTTTGGCCACATCATGGGAACATCCGAACAAAACAATCGTGGCATCCTCCTATCCCACGACGTAACAGGCCTATCGCCACGTCATAGGAACTGATTTTGGATAGTTCAATGGATTAGACCTTTAATCTATTAAGCCACACACTTATCTCCTCCATAAAGCTTTCCTACATCCATTGAGTCATACAATTTCATTGCATTATAGTCATGCATGTAGAATGCATGTATTTCCCCAAGCTAACTCATAAAAATGGTGGAAATGAGGTCAAAATCTCATGGATGAGCCAAAACGTAACCGAATCTAAATCTGGAATATTAAACCTCAAAGGGACCTCAAGGATCCATAAAGTTTCCAACTTTATGGAATCTAACCACTCAAACTCTCCCAAACATGGATAAAATGCACAAAAATCCTACATTTAGAAGCATAGAGCATAAAGTTTGGAACTTAAACACTAACAATGGTCCAGAGTAAGTGTTAGAAGATGATGATGAGATTTGCAAGCTAGATCTATGCACCAAGGATGCTCCCTTCATATTCAAGACAACAAAAACACCACCAAAAGCTGAAGAAATCAAAATGGATACTAGGGTTTCGTTGAAAGATTTGGAGGCTGAAGAGAATGCGTTAAACCTTGATTTTAGGGTCTTAAATATTGAAGAAACCTAAAAGATCATGGGCTTGGACTGCAACTGCTGTTACGTCTTGACCTCCCTCTCGACACATTCTGAAGGCCATCGTGGATACGCATTCATGAATTTGGCATGCCACACCGTGGTGCTCCAACCACCACATCGTGGCACAAGGTAACTACCTACATATCGGGAATCTTTATGGCTTCAAGAAAATCGTGAAGGAAATGACATAGATATTCCTAATCCATCATCTTTTAATAGGTGGAATATGGAAAAAGAAACAATATAAAGGAAACAAACCAAAAGAAAGATGACAACCAAAAAGGATCCAACAAGAAACCAAATCTTGTATTTTGGAAATGTAAAAAATGTGAAATGAAACAATATAACAAAGGCATATGGGCAAATCTCTCTCTCTCTCTCTCTCTCTCTCTCTCTCTCTCTCTCTCTCTCTCTCTCTCTCTCTCTCTCTCTCTCTCTCTCTCTCTCTCTCTCTCTCTCTCCGGTGATCATAATCTTATTTTCCATCTAATATATGTTGTGTATTATATAACAATAATTCCCAAGACATTATATGTTCAAGATGATAATCATGCACCGAAGAGGGACTCAGGGGTGACTAAATACCGACTAATCGAACATTAATAATCATCAAGTTAATAATAAGCAATCAAAGTTAGATTATAATATCCACTGAATAAAATGTACTTTAATGCATTGTAATATATATATATATATATATATATATATATATATATATATATATATATATATATATATATATATATATATATATATATATATATATATTAAGCTATGTAAAAGCTTGGAAAAAGTAGTTAGTAAACAGTGAATTTAATCATAAAATAAGAATCGAGACAAATAATATGGAATAAAAACTAATGCGAATGAAGCGTAAGTATAAAAGTCGAGATCTAAAAACGGTACTTGTTATTTGTTATTAGCATGTTGGGCTTCCGATGTTGGGCTTTTATTGTTCTCAAATGTGGGCTTCAGATTGCACTTGATAGTTGATACCTGTTCAACAGGCTTCCGATACCTGTTCAACAGCTTCCGTGATTCATGAATTTCATTGCCTTCTCTCTATTTTTATTCTTCTTGCCTTCAAAAGGCAATCCCATTATCCCAATTAGCATACAATATCGCATATTATATAACATGTGAAACCCAACCATGTAACACACATGAAATGATTAGAATGCAAAATGGATAAAAAAAAAAATGCTAATATGAATGTAGAGTGCATGACAATGTATTAATGTGTTACAAATGAAATAAAATATCAACATATCACTCAATACTGGTGTACAGTATCATCTTCTATTTAGCCTTAAGTTCATGTCATGTTTCAATGTGGATCATCATCGAATCTTTAAGCATTCTCCTTTTGAGTACATATATACAGTAATAATTGCAAGTACATGAAACTAATTGCTAACTAACCATAAAAAATTGACGGTAGTTTTAAAAGCAAACCCTAGTCTATCCACCCTCTCTAATAAACAAATGAAACTTGCCACTTGAACATGATCTTTTCACACCAAAATGGCTCACACATAGCAAATATTAAACCCTTGTTTCTCTCCAAATCATCCTAGATGATCCGGCGTCGCTCCCCAATTGGATTTGTTGTCGTGCCATTTCTTCGGCTTGATCAAAGAACATAACTTCGGCAACTGAAGCTCGAGTTTGACACAAATAGGTCAAAGATTTAGATCTTTTAATCTTCCTAAAACCCTCTTCTCCGATCTCAATAGCAACATCTCGTCCTTCTAAGTCGCTAGTCATCACTGGTGGTGGTGGAGATGGTGGCCGCGGAGGAGGAGGTGGTGGTGGCTGGGAGATTAGCGGCGAAGCTTTAATATCACAACATACTTTTGCTCTACACAACGGACAATTCGAGTGACTTTTGAGCCATGTGTCAATACAATACACATGAAATGCATGGCTACACTTTGGTAGAAGCTTAATGCTCTCATCTTCTTGAAACTCCCCTAAACAAACCGAACAATCTGTACACGAGACCAATCCATCGCCTCTCTTGTACTTACATATCGTGATGGACTTGATCAAAGCCTCATCCAGACCCCTACCTAAAACAAGCCATGGTACATAGATCAATGGATCGTGATGATCTTCACCATGACCATCTACTCCCATTTCGGGATCATGGGTTTCTTGATTCTCAGTTGATGTGTTTAATGACTCGGATGAATCATTGTTTCTTAAACAGTAACGCGAGATTACAACGTAGTAACCCATCAAAAGGAAAAAACTTCCGATTAGAGAAATGATAACAATTACCACCGGTGAGAGTTTGGCACCACCCAAATCATCCTGTGGTGCCGGTGGCGGAGGTGAAGGGAGGATAACGTACTGACACCACTTTGTACAGTATATGTTGCAGATCTTTTTGGAACAATCTTTAGGGTTTATATGAGGAATCCATGTTTTTGGATCCTTCAAAGACCCCATAAGATTAAAAGTTGTACGCAAAAGCTCTTATTAACAGCTAAAATATACATTAAAACAAAAAAATTCTTAAGGTACAAAAGTATTTACAGATATTTAAGAGCTATAAACTCTTTCCATGTCTTCTCAAGCTTAAAGAAGACATATTAACTGCTGCATCAATGGCGTCTTGAAGGTTGTAAACAAAATACAAATATGGGGTCCGGGTTTTGAAGTAAAGATTGAGAAAACTTATAAAGATGAACAATTAGGAAGTTTGTTTTTTTGTTGGTGATATTTGATAAGTGTTGGGTAGGAAGTCATGAAAGTAATCAATGCTCTTTTAATAAAATAGAAGGCAAGTAGTAGTTGAAATTTTAATATAGTATTTATTTTAGAAACATGGAATGATTGACTTAAGACATGATTAGACGGGCTAAGAAAATGCTGGTCATATCTGTTCAAATCTTGTAGATTGTTTTAGGTTCTTGGATCAAATTCTCGGTAATTCAGTTGCTCTCAAAAACAAAACCTTTATCTTAAACTAGAAAGGAGTTGCCGAAATTAGAAAGGAGTTTACGAAATTAGAAGGTTTTGTTTTGTAAAGTAAATTAGCATGTTGAATTGAATTGAGATAATCCAATAAAAAAAGATAAACAATGTCATCTAATTATATAAGTAAATAAATCTAAATATTTATTTCTTACAATAAATGAGGAAAATAAAGAAATGGTGTCACAAATTAAACTTTATTGTCATTTATGGCAGCGGCCGGAAAACCAATCCGGAAAATATAGACCATTAATTTTTGTCCGTTAATATGAGGGTAATTTGTTCTTTTCAGGTAGTAGGGACTGAATTTGTGACCATGGATAAACCATATGGACTATTTATGTAATTTTGGCGGTGGTGGAGGTGGTGATGGCAGGTAGTGGGTGACTTTATAGTATTGGACGAGTATTTTCTAATAAACAAAACATTAATTTAAAACGAAAAAGAGAAATATAAATTAATAAACAAATTAGATTATGAGTAAAACAGTAATTTCGGATTCCATCACTGTCCTCAATTAAGCATAATATTATCCTTTCGATTTCACATTTTCATTTAAAACAACGATTATAATTTTATATAAATAGAAAAATATATATCTTAATTAATAATTTATTTACAATAATTGATTAGTAATTATAAGCTTTCTTATAAATATTTAATCTATTTTATAACCATGATTATCACGGGTTATAACATAGTAATATGTAATAAAAAGCGAGGGTTATGAAAAATTCAAATCAAAGTTAAATGGTTGTTTGTGAACCAAAGCATAAAGGTAAATGATCAATGTTGTAAATAGTGGAGGACCAAAAGTGACCAAAAATACACCACTTTACTGTTAAAATTTTTCAGAACTTTAAGATATATATATATATATATATATATATATATATATATATATATATATATATATATATATATATAAAGAGTAAGCTTTTAATTGAATTCTATATTTTTGAATTAAAACAAATACAAATACAAACAAAACATTTACTCAACTAAGGGAGACAATTTTTAACACATCACAAACACAACATGCAAATAAACAAGTTTAGGTTAGAGATTTTTACCCAAACGTATTAACACAACACCATACGGAAATTAAACAGATACGTTTAAGGTTCAAATTTTCAACACAAAAATGAAACGAAAATTACCGGTTTATATATATATATATATATATATATATATATATATATATATATATATATATATATATATATATATATATATATATATATATATATATATATATATATAGAGAGAGAGAGACAGAGAGAGAGAGAGAGAAGTTCAAATGTTTCTAACAACTATTGTATACATGTATGCATAAATGAGAATTCAAGAAACAATAAATCATTAAATAAATTAATAAATGGTATAATGGTAAACTTAGTATATCTAATTATGGTAAAAAATAATAAGTCATTTAATGCCTCCTTTAGATAATGGAAATCAGTTTAAAACCCTATATACCACCCTCTTTTTCGTCTGCATCGAACGACCACTTTGTTCAAACCTAGGGCTTGTTTTCGACTGCATCCTTTTCCCCCTATCACTGCTCTATCAAAGGTCCTCACGCCTCCACCTTATCTTCATCTTCTTGATTTTAGTCCTGGAAGGTACAATCACTATGGATGTAATCTTGAATCCGAACTGGGAAAATGTACATTATATGATTTTTCTCACTTTTTGCTAATCTTTACTTGCTAGCTTCAATTTTTGATGAATCGTTTCAATCAAATCAGGACTTCCCAAAAGACCCAAGTGGAAATTCTATTAAGTTGAGGGATTTTATCAAGGAGAGCATCCATGTGAATATGAAGCCTTTACAAAGCAACATATTATCCGAAGCTTTGAGGCATGAGTAAATCTGAACAAAAAGAAAGTTGACTCAGTAAAAGCCTGAATTTGAGAAATATCTAGACTTTTATATCTTTTTGTGAAAGGAGTAGAGAAAACTTGAAGTAAACCTACGATTGCATCCGACAATGGGAAGATGTTGACATATCTTTTACTAATGCACATGTAAGTCTTTGTTATTATTCGTTGATTCTTTTTCTACATAGAATGTTGTGAATGGAGTTGCATATGATTGATTTGTATGATATTTGTGAATAGCCTGTTAATAAACACGCCATGTAGGCGTGTTTTTCTTTCTCCATTGTAGAATAAGGTTGTAATATGTTTTTGATATCTATAAATATAGCTTGTTCAAGGCTTGTTTTCATGGAAGTATCAATGTCATTCGGTTTTGATTTAGAATGTAAAAAACAACAAACAGGTGTAAAATAGCGATTTTGAAAGAATTCAGGGTTTGTGTTTTGTAATGTTACAAATTCTTTAAGAATACTCAAAACCATTATGCAAGAATAGTTTATTATGTAAGAATATTTATTGTCGTATTCTATTAGAATTATAGTTAATTATTTATATGTTTAATGTGCAGTTGTTACCAGTGTATTACTACATAAATTTTGCAATAAATTTGTGATCAAAATGGCTTGAAGACCTGATGGGAAAGGCTTGAAGAATGAATTAAAGAATGATTACACTCATACAATGTAATTAAGAATGTTATTTTTTTAGGAATTACAATTGTTATTCTTTCAGAATGTTGTTATTATTCAATGAATCACAATCATACAATGTAATTATTTGGTATATTATTAGTTCAAGAATCGATTTTGTGTATTCTTTCAGAATGTATCTAGTAGTTTATGATTGACATTTTGTCATTCTGACAAACTAAAATCGAAAATACATTTACTAGTTCATTGTTGGCATTCTGTCATTCTGACATAATAAAATTGGATTTTTAAATTTGAATTAATTTAAAATATTCAGATTTTTAAAAATAAAAGAATCAATTATCCCAAAAAATCTTAAAATTTCCTTTTTTAGTATAGGTTAATTGACTAAAATGTCTTTATGCTGAAATTAGTGTGATTATATGGTACATGTTATCCTATTCTAATATCATAGTCCCTCAGATCATCACTTTTGATTTTATTCCATCCGGTGGTCCAGATATGTGCATTCTAGCACACAATAATTAGTAATAACAAAATAACCTAAGCATATATATATATATATATATATATATATATATATATATATATATATATATATATATATATATAGGTTTAAGTTCTATAGAAAACAAAAAACCCTAAAAATCATAAAAATGCATAAAAAAAATACCTAGACATCACAAATCTTTTTTTTTTTACTTTATATTTTTTAAAACCGCACATTTTTATACAAATTTGTGATATATATATATATATATATATATATATATATATATATATATATATATATATATATATATATATATATATATATATATATATATATATATATATATAGTTTTAAGTTCTATAAAAAACAAAAAACCCTAAAAATCATAAAAATACATAGAGATCACAATTTTTTTTTACTTGATATTTTTTAAAACCACACATTTATATACAAATTCGCTATTTTTTAAAAATAAAAAATAATAAATAATAAATAAATAAAATAAAAAATAAAAAATTGATTGTTTAATTTTTTTCAACGAATTTATTAAAAAAAAGTTGCTATTTTTAAGAATATAAAGTCAAAAAAAAATTGTGATCTCTAAGTATTTTTTTTTATGCATTTTTATAATTTTAAGGGTTTTTTATTTTTCATATAACTATTCCGTGTGAATATATATATATATATATATATATATATATATATATATATATATATATATATATATATATATATAATCTTTTAAATAACAAAACATTCCTAAACAAACACCAAAAGTAAAAAAAGAAGAAAATTACTAAACTAACCAAAAAACACTAATTATTCATCGATTTTGTAGCAAAAAAAATATAAATCATTTATCCTAAAGTAATCATAGAAACTGTAAACGATTAAGATCATCTACGGTCAGGAGCCCTACTCTTCTCTCAATAGTCTTCAAAGATCACCAATGTATATGTCGAATTTTGTTGTGATTTTATCATATTGTACATTATTAGTATGTTTTATGAATCGAGTTTGTTGTTTTCTTTTTTAATTACGAAAACCATATATATATATATATATATATATATATATATATATATATATATATATATATATATATATGTGTGTGTGTGTGTGTGTGTGAAACCGTAAGCTTCATGCGAAATCTACAGTATACAAGTAGACAATGCACAGATTGTGCATTGTCTACCTTAGGTTTCGTACGAAATTGTATTTGTTTTATATACTAAAACCATAGGTCATTGATAGTCTACCGTAGGTTTTTAAAAACCTCCAGTTTTGATTTAAAAAATAATTTTTTTATACTTAAACCGAAACCTTAAGTTTTAGGGTGAAATAGTAAGCGACCCTAATCGTCCACCGTTCTGGTGACTATTCTAGGATAATTGCTAATTTTTGCCTAAAAATGGGTAAGTAATTATTGTTTTAGGCTAGTTTAGTAATTTTCTCAATAAAAATAAACTTTTGTTTAAGTCTGCAATCCAGTAATCAGCCGTCACAATCAATATTTATGCTTATTTTTTCACTTTTTTTTATTAATATCTCATATTCCAAAATCTGTCTTGTTTAATTCATTTTCAATGTAACTTTCATCGTTTGAACTTATTGTGAATTTCATCAATGCGTCCCCAAAACTACTACTTCTTAATGTTTTCCAATTTTTTTTTTCGCCTCTTCAAATCCTACTCTTTAAACCTATCTAGTGTTTCAATATAACACGACACACATATTTACAAGCTTTAAATCATAATCCTACAAATCCGGAAAGAACTTAACACAAAAATAAATGGGTTGATACGATACAAACCGATAATTAACCGAGTCGGGTTAGATTCAAACAATCTCAACTCATTTAAGTTTTAACCTTACACAAACACGACATGACACAATGTGTCCACCCATCGAGAAGTTGTGATGCATTCTATGTGTATATGTGGAACTTGTTTTTCGTTCAATATGAATCGATCCAACCATGATGCACGTCAAGTAATAGCTAGTTAAGGGTTTTGAAGCCACCCAACCCCGTTAATAGTTTTCTTAGACCTAACATTACACCAACAAAAGAGTGCATGCCAAACTTATCAAAAATATTTGCCACCATCGGCTTAGAAAAATCAAAAAGCCAAGCATTTCTAAAATTCCAAATCTGCCACCAAGAATAATAGAACATACCCTCGAAACAAATATTCAACACTCTAGAAAGACGAAGAGAATTAAACCAAATCAATCAATATGTATAAGAGTATATAAGATGCACATCAAGGCCCCATTACCAAAAATCTAGACTCGTAACTCCATGGCTAAATGAAAAGAAAAAAAACCAAATTATTGGAAGTTTCAATTCCAACCTCACAAATAAGACACTGCAATCAAGCACATCCAAACCATAAATCTCTAGATTAGCTCTACTGTGGAGCTTATGTCTAGAAAGATGTTGCCAACACACTAACCTTAATATGAACCCCATACTCCACATTGTTAGAGAGGAAGACAATGACAACATCTTCTTATTTATAAAAGTACATGCATAAGCCACATATTTCTTCCTCGACTCTACTAAGGACCAAAACCATATATCAGTAACATAAGACAGAGTGATTGAACCAATTAAATCTATAAACCATTCCCATTGAAGGCTCTCCCTTAGGAACCCTACAAAATGACACAAACATGGAAGTCTGCTCCACCTTAGCTTTAGCTATAATATTTTTCTCTGTCTCTAAATTGAACAATATATGGTATTGAATTTTAAAGAAGTCCCTCCTAACCAACCATCCTCCCAAAAAGAAGTTAAATAACCATCTGCAACCTTCTTATTACACATTTGTACTAGAACAACCCCTTTCTCTTTCAACTAGTAAACAAATTTACGAATGTCAACCTAAACAGAACTCTTTCATATAGGTGGAGTAATATATTCTTCATAGAGGAAGTGTGTGTTATATTTCATTATATTGGCTTTCATTTCATATTGTGGCATTGCATATTAAATTTCTATCATGTTGATGCTAATCATTGTGATGTTGATGAACTAAATCTATGTAACGTCCCAAAATACTTATCAAAATTTTGATGTTAAAAATCATCAATCCATACATCATACGTCATATTTCATTATATTGTGCAGTCACGCCAGACTCTTTTCTTTGGAACTGGAAATACTAGAAGATGTTTAAACCACAAATCGTAAGCACAAAGCTTAGTGAGTTCTCCAAAATATCACATACCATAGAAATGGGCCTAACCCAATATCTAAATAGGTCCAACCTGTGACAACCCGATACTTTCTAGTCGTCAAAAGTCAATTTCCGTTAAATAAAATTTCGAAATTTACTTCTTCCGTTAAGTTCTTATGGGTTAGAAAATAATCTAAAATATATAATTAGAAGTTATATAAGTTTTTAGAACCAAAAACACTCGAAAAATCGAAAATTCCCTCAAAAAATCAGTGAAACTCGACCAACCATGCATTTAAGGCCGTAAACCCGTTTACCACCGAGAACCCAATCCCGACCACAAACCCAACCGGTATAAAGGTTTTTCCCAGAGAGATTTTTCATTTTCACCCAAAAACTCTCTCAAGTTGCTCCCAAGAACCTTCATATCTTCAAGGGCTGCAAACCCAGTTCACGGCTACAAACCATTTCACAGCCGCAAACTCAGTTCATGGTTGTAAACCCAGTTCTTAGCCGCAAACCAAGTTCACCGCCGCAAACCAGGTTCATGGCTGTAAACCTGAATTCCGGCCGCAAACAGCTTTGAGCCGAGAACCTTGGCTAAAAACCCTCTTTTTCCACTTCAAACAAGTCTCGGTAACATTCCTAACCTAAAAGCAAGTGTTTTCTAACACTTTAATTAATGATTTCGTTAATTAAAATATAAATATGTGTTTAATTATCATTAGGATACCGTTAATTCCGCGTACTCCAACTCGAGGGTCATCTTTCGGTTTTGTTGTCAGGCATGTGCGCATAATCAACTGTGAGTTCACACCCTTATGCTATTACTATTTCTAACGTTTCTAGGGGTAGGAGGATACAAGCCAAACACAAAGAAATTTTTGGTGTTATTATACAAAGGATTTCAACAGAATTAAAAATTTATGCAATTGATACAACCAAAAGATCATTACATTTTATAAAATATTTAGATAATTTATCCATTTTGTAACATGTTGAGCATAAGGGAAGTTTTCAACTTACAACCATAATTGCAAAGTTTTTTGGACAATATATAAATTGAATACATAACATACATGAAAACCATAATAGGTATAGTTTGGGATTTAACACACAGTTTCATCAATTCCAGAGCTTACCCACTCACAAACATATAAATTGCGATAGATGTAGCTTATGACATACAATACTATTTTCTGAACACAAGAGTACAACACTAAATAATTATTTAAGTATAATTATTTTTACTCTACAAGTATACATAAAGTTTCAAGTACAAGAGAACACAACAACACTACACATAAACTAGTTAATACAGGGTTGCGAGGCACTACTTCAATTGTACCCTTCAGGGTGCGGACTAAATCCTACCACCGTATATCAGAGTCTTCTGGAGGGAGAGCCTGAGATTTGTGAATAAATCGTTTATGGACTGACAATCTCACACCTAAACTGCTAGCTACAGTTAGGCAGACATGACTGAGGTGAAAAATATTATACCGTTCCAACGCCTGAAGAACGTCGCAAAGGTCACTAGGTCATATCAAGCATGATAATACCAAACTCACAACACTATAAACCATATGTTTATAGGATTTCATTCTTCATTAGTTTTATTTTAAGTAATAAAACTACTATACATATTGGTGGTAGCCAGAGTTTTCATACAGAACTCTCTATAAAATACACCTGGTGGTAACCACGCATACAGACTAACATTTTCATATACCACTACAGAATACAGTAACAAATTTACACTTTACGCCTTAGCGCTAAGACTATTTTTCAATACTAAATAAAATATTGGATTTTCTTGAGAAACATACAAACATTTTCACAGACTCAAAGGCAGGTTTTCACTTCAAAAACATTCTTATGAACTCACCAACATACATGTTGATAGACATTCAAAATCGCTTGTATTCTTAGGGAACCAGTAGACAGGTACACTGGCAAGCTTTTGAGAAGACGGAACATATAGAGTCGCATCTTATACATTAGTTGTACACAAATTATGTATCAAACAGATGTAAATAGCTTATATATTCAATGTACTAGTTGTGTTTACTTTGATTACTATGATGTAATTATTGTGATACTACATATGATGTCCTCCATCCCCGAACGGTTCCGCCATCGTGATTTGGGGGTGTGATAGATTGGTATCAGAGCTATTGTTTATAGTGAACTAAGTATATCAAACCTTACATGGTATACAACTATAAACACTAAGGGACTGAAGTGCTCTGAACTAAAAGTATACTTTAAAATATCTAAGTATTTTATAAGAAGTATACAAGTACACATATATACCAGAAGTAGTATCAGAAGAAGAATAAAACAAAAGTATTTAGATGTTGGACACTGCTGTTAAACCTGGACAGTTATGTAATCATATCTGGAATAAATATAACCTGATCAACTATATTTATTTGAGATACGACCAACATGTGTTTGGGAGTGATTGTGGTGTTGCAGCAAGTCTAAAACTTATCAAACTTTAAACAAAAATGGAACAATAGAATAGAACACACAAGCTAAAAATAGTATAGGATTATTTTATCTAGAGCCTAACACATTGTAGATCATTCATTCCAAGTGTTGCTATTAATTTTCTAGCGATCGTTTACTTGCATTGGTAGACTTCCTCTATAAAACCGCTTAATAGAACACTTTATCTATCAGGTTGAGATATATCTTATTCAATATCACCTGACTTTGAATCATAGAGGACTTTCCATCCTTTTCTCTTTTGTAGGGTTCAAAGTACTCCATGGATGATAACAATGGGCCCCTTTGATGAAGTCTAGGTTAAAAGCCCAAGACTTGTCTTTTCCTTATAAATAGTCATGTATTATTCACAATTAGGGTTAAGAGTGAGGCAAAATGTAGCCGCCACATGAGGTTTCTTATGTAGTGTTAGATTCTTTAGTCTATGCTGAAAGTGTAATTTATTCCTCATATTTGAATAAATCGAGTGATCATTCGACATATCTTCATATTTGTGTTTGTTCTTATTTTCCGCATCTTGTTCATCAAATCTCAATTAGGGTTTTAATCCCAACAAGTGGTATCAGAGCGGGTCTTTGAAGATCTATTGATTTTGAAGTATCGGTTCTTGATTTGATGATATTTTGCACACGTTATTGAAGATTTTTGGTGTTTTGGCGTTTTGGAATCAAGCTTTCTGTACAAGCTACTGTTCATGATGATTTATGGTGTCCTGTTCATCCGGTATTATTTCAACCTGATTCGTATCTCTGTTTCGTATATTGTGTTTGAATCTCATCAATTCTTTGATCCAATATCGATTTTATTGTTTTGATTGTTTGGCCCAATTGTTTTGATCCATATTTACTCCATCGATTTGTTTTTGTTATTGAGCCCATTATTTTCACTACTGTTCACGGTTTGACCTTACCATAGATCTTGTTCTTTAAAATCGTTTACTGACTCATCTTGAATCTGTAATTGTCGTTCCTTCAAATTCTTCTGTTCTTGAGTCCGATATCCATAAACAATACCATTCTCAGAATAGATTTCTATTTTGTTATTTGATTATGTTGTTTGAATCGATTTGCTCCATGTGTTCTTCTTCTCGATTACATTCTGAGGATTATTTTGAATAAACCTCATTAAATGGTGTTTTGTTGATTCCTAATGAAGATCAGTCAAGAACAATTGATAATGATTCTGAATTTGATGTTTAATCTGAAGTGGTTATGTGGAAATTAAACTTTGGTGTTTGTCGGCAATTGGATTTGAATTGTCAAACAAGAAAAGTCATAATTGAAAATTATGGAGATTGAATCGATACTGTGATTTTTTTTGGAATGGTGCTCTCATCTGCTAAGAAGTGAACGGAAGTAAACTATGGATTGCGATTGTTATGAACTGAAATAGAAAGTCAGTTTGATTTGGAAAGATGGTATCGTAACTTTTAGCATCTGTTCTCCTAAATTCGTCTTGCAATCAGGATCAATGGTCTCTCAATCAAGAAGATGTACAAAGATGTTGTTATGAGTGTGTATTGCAATCATGGTTTCTATCGTACTCGGAAATTTGATGTGAACGTGTATTAATCGGGATGAACAATGGTCAAACTGAAAGTCAAATTGGTTTGAAGACATTACCTGCGAACAAATCGAATCTCAATTGGTATGCATAATGATATAAATGAAAAGTCAAAATTGACTAAGAACTTTGGAACGAACGCCTCTCCTGTAAACATTATCGGATTCAGAATGTACTCCATTGGGAACAAAAGAAAGAACTCTTACCTGTGAATGTTAGTTTACTGTGCTTCTCTTTGTTGTATAATCAACGAAATTGAGTTCGTTTGTTAGCACATGGAACGAAAGAATGGAGATTCGCATTGGGATAAAGCTGATGCACTTGGACCGAACCTAGAACAACGAACTTGGGTTCGCTTGTTAATGGATGGAGTGAACGGAGGATGAACCGAAAGTGAACCTTTTCTCGGACCGAACATGGTTTCGGTTCAATGAAACTGGAACGAACTTGGGTTCGTGTGTTTATGCTTGGAACGAAAGAAGGGAGGACCGAGAGCGAACCTGGTTTCGCTTGATGATTCACATTTCGCTTATAGTCTGTTGAATTGAAGCGGTAGATGATGGAATCGGATTCGCTTCATGAAGCTTGGAACAAACCTGCTTTCATTTTTGTGGAGATCCCCTTAAGGTGTACTTGGAACGAATGGTCGATTCGCATCTCACATCTCTCAAACGATCCTAGTACACGGAACAAAAGTATGATTCACGGGTATTAATTTTGGGGTCTTGCATTTATTCCATTCGTTGCATCCCCTTTATCAGGCTTATAAATGGGGAGATGATGCTTTAATGTTTCATATATGGTCCCTATAACTCCAACGAATTGGCACTTTTGGTCCCTGTTGTTTTCACAGTTTGATATTTTTGGACCAATCCCTGAAATTGTTACAAATAAAGGGGTATATTGATGCAGAATTACCATTCCAGTCCCTATCTTTAATCAAGTGACAGCTTCGGCCCAATATTCAGAAAAGTTTACTACATTGAGGGCCGGTAAATAGTTTTGGATTTTTCAACGCTCATATTTTTTCGTGAACAGCAAAATAATGATTCCAACAAGTCTTGGCGGTTCGGAAAGTCGTTTTTTGTGATAACGACAATTTTTCACGACTTTTTTCGGATTTTATACTTCATTGTATATACCATTTTGTCGTGGGGGAGCACATTAATTTTTATCCATTCAAGATCATTCTCATGGCCATAAGAAGGCTTTATAATCACGTTCTCGATTATAAATCGGGGGAGAATTTAGTATGGCCATTCGAAATTGGATTTGTGACTTTTCAAAGTTGAAGATTTTTGATAAAGTTTGTGGTAGAATTATGAAGGTAGCTTTTACAGCGGAAGTTCTTCATCGAGCTCTGCTAAAGCTTTTATAGAGAAGTATCCTTTACAGCGGAAGTTCTTTATCAAGCTCTGCTAAGGACTTGTTATATCTCCAATTTCTTGTATTTTCTCGATCAAGTGGCGTTACAAATCTTAAAGTTTGGGTTGTTACATGATTTTTTGATATCTTATATTATTAGCTTATTTGAAGATCATTGTGACTTGGAGGGGGAGCTCTTCAAAGACAAGAAGTGATTCAGTTTATTTGTTCTGAAATGGGTTTTTATAGCGGGTTTGGTTTTCATGAAGATTCTTTAGGATTACATTCGAAAATGAAGTTTAAAGACATTACTTCAGTGCTTGATTTATATATCCTAGAGCTCGTGATTGAAGACTATTGAAGAATCAAGATTCGTGGATTGCTTCATATATTCCTCGTTGCAAATCTTTTTATTTGCTAGATGCTTGTTTTGGAAGTTAAAGCATTGTCATCCATTCCATACTTTGAGGGGGAGATTGTAGGGTTTCAAAGAACTCCATGGATGATGGCAATGGGCCCCTTTGATGAAGTCTAGGTTAAAAGCCCAAGACTTGTCTTCTCCCTATAAATAGTCATGTATTATTCACAATTAGGGTTAAGAGTGAGGCAAAATGTAGCCGCCACGTGAGGTTTCTTATGTAGTGTTAGATTCTTTAGTCTATGCTGAATGTGTAATTTATTCCTCATATTTGAATAAATCGAGGATCATTCGACATATCTTCATATTTGTGTTTGTTCTTATTTTCCGCATCTTGTTCATCAAATCTCAATTAGGGTTTTAATCCCAACAAGATCTCAATTAGGGTTGTAATCCCAACATCTTTAATTATTTTAGAGAAGGATGCCTCCAAAGAAGAGACCCCAAAGAAAGAACAACAACCCTCCGACAGATCCGTCGCCGCCACCTCCTCAGTACGATCCTGTTTTTTTTTCAAGTAGCCGTGACAGCCGCCGTGGCTGCCGCCATGTCCTAGATCAACACGAATGGCACTAGTGGAGCGAGTAGTGGTGCCCACACCTATAATCTTGGTGACAGTCATGGACATATGAAGGAGAGTTCATATAAGGATTTCACAAACGCTAAACCTCGGTCTTTTGATG
Organism: Lactuca saligna; assembly: GCF_052625555.1. Lineage (NCBI taxonomy): Eukaryota > Viridiplantae > Streptophyta > Magnoliopsida > Asterales > Asteraceae > Lactuca > Lactuca saligna. Next base: position 131,238,291 of record NC_136422.1, on the reverse strand, counting down.
GCACTTGAGGTGTCATTGCCCTAACCCGTTGGTTCGAGAAGACTAAATCGATTTTCGAGATATGTGCTTACCCCGAATCTAGCAAAGTGAATTTTGCAACTTTCACCTTCACTGAAAGAGCACTAACTTGGTGGAATGACCAAGTCAAATCCCTAACTCTCACGGCTGCGAGTGCCATGAGCTGGCATGATTTGAAAGAACTAATGCTCATCGAATACTGCCCGCGGGGAGAGATACAGAAGCTGGAGTAGGAGCTCTGGAAGCTAAATATGAAGGGCTCCGACAACGCTTCTTACACTGAGAGGTTCAATGATGTTGCTCCTTTATGCACCAGGATAGTTACCCCGGAGAGCAAGAAGGTAGAGAGATTTTTATGGGGATTAACTCCCCAACACAATGGAATGTTCTGGCTGCTAACCTGCTGACGTTTGATAGCGCCATACGATTTGCGCATACAATGATTGACCATGAGGATCGTCAAGATCCTGAGCCAACTTCCTACGAACCACCCAAGGAGAATGGTGGAAAGAAAAAGTTTTGGAACAAGCGCAAGGGCAAATATTCGCAAGAGCCCTCCAAGAAGACACAAATAGTGGAACTTGACGCTGCTACCACTCTTGCTGCTGTTCCTACAACTCAATCACCTACCAATAGATATGTTAGGACTCTCCCAAGGTGCGACAAGTGTAACTTCCATCATCACGGACCCTACCGTGGAATGCAATGCAACAACTATGGCAAAAAGGGGCATACAACCCGTTTTTGTAAAGCACAAGTCCAACCAACCAATCAGGCTCCTGGAGTTGGAGTAAGCCAAGCTTGCTATGGTGGTGGTGAAACTGGGCATTTCAAGAAGAATTTCCCTAAAGCAACAACAACTAGCAATACTAGGAGAATGCTAACTATGGGCTAGGAGGAGGCAGTCAATGACCCCATCGTAGTTATGAGTACGTTCCTCCTCGAAAACTCTTATGCATTCATTCTTTTTGATAGTGGTGCGGAGAGGAGTTTTTTTCAATATTGCATTTAAACATCTACTCAAGCATAAATTCCAAGCTCTAACTGAAACGTTCACCGTTGAGATAGATAACGGAAAGAAAGAGAGCACTAATGATGTATTCATAGGCTGAACCCTTACCCTGAATGATTATTCTTTTCCTATCAATCTTATGCTGGTCTCCATTAAGAGCTTCGATGTCATCATCAGTATGTTAAGTCTTCATCATGTAGATATTATTTGTTTTGAAAAATCCATTCGCCTCAACCTGCCAAATGGTGAAGCCCTCATCATTTATGGCGATAAACTAAATACAAACCTTCATATCATATCGTGCATTAACGCCCAAAAATATTTGCGAAAGGAGTGTCATGCATTCCTAGCCCATGTTGTAAACAAAAAGCAGGAAGTCAAAGACCTCGAGAGCATGCCCCGAAGTCTACAACTTTCCTGATGTCTTCCCTGAAGATCTTCCAAGACTTCCTCCCGAATGCCCAGTCAAGTTCCAAATCGACTTAATCCCCGGAGCTACCCCCGTAGCCAAATCCCCTTACCGTTTAGCACTGGCAGAAATGCAGGAATTATCCAGCCAGGTGAACGAATTGCTCAACAAGGGATTCTTTAGACCAAGTTCCTCACCCTGGGGAGCACCGATCCTGTCTGTAAACAAGAAGGATGGATTTTTACGGGTGTGCATAGACTATCGTGAGCTCAACAAACTTACTATCAAGAACCGCTACCCTCTACATAGAATCGATGATCTCTTCGATCAACTCCAAGGAGCCAACTACTTCTCAAAAATAGACTGAGATCCATTTACTACCAGTTACGAGTCCATGAGGGTGATGTCCTAAGATAACATTTAGGACTCAATATGATCACCATGATTTTGTAGTGCTGCCCTTTGGTCTAACCAATGCACCCACAATATTTATTTATCTGATGAACCAGGTTTGCCGCCCTTTTCTATAAATTTTCGTGATGGTGTTCATAGATGATATCATCATCTATTCACGTAGTGAGGAAGAACACAAACAACACTTGAAGCACGTGCTAGGAACTTTAAGGGCGGAGAAACTATATGAAAAAATCTCAAAGTGCGAATTTTGGATTATAAAGGTAACTTTTCTCGGTCGCGTGGTTAGAAAAGAAGGTATACACGTGGACCCTTCCAAAATTAAGGCAATAGAGAATTGGTCAGCACCGAAGAGACCCACCGAATTTTGTCAATTCGTGGGTCTTGCTGGCTACTATCGTAGGTTCGTCCTAAACTTCTCCAGGATTGCTAAGCCTCTTACTGCCCTGACTTAGAAAAGTGTAACCTTTAGTTGGGGAGAGGAGCAAGACACTGCGTTTCAAACATTAAAGCATACCCTATGCAGCACACCTATCTTGTCTCTTCCAGAAGGGATGGAGGACTTTGTTGTCTACTGCGATGCATCGAATAAACGGATGGGATGTGTGCTCATGCAGCGAGGAAAAGTTATTGCTTATGCCTCGAGACAACTGAAGACACACGAAGTCAATTATACAACTCACGATCTGGAGTTGGGAGCAGTGGTCTTTACATTAAAGATTTGGAGGCATTACCTCTATGAAACCAAGTGCACTATCTTCACCGACCAGAAAAGCCTCCAACATGTTTTTGATCAAAAGGAGTTGAACATGAGGCAACGACGATGGGTAGAGCTACTCAATGGTTATGAGTGTAAAATAGGCTATCATCACGGGAAGGCTAATGTGGTAGCGGATGCCCTCAACCGGAAAGAGTACTATGGTCGCACAGTGAAGGAACTAATAATGAAAATCCATTCCCATCTATCCAACCAAATCAGAGAGGCTCAGCTGGAAGCCTTGAAACTAGAGAACATGGCGGATGAAGCCTTGAGGGGAATGGAGAATAACCTAGAGATCAAGGGAGATGGAGTTTACTACTTCATGACCCAGATCTGGAGCCCAAAGTTCGATGGTTATAGGGAGATTGTCATGAATGAAACTCATAGAACTCGATACTCCATTCACCCAGGTTCCGATAAGATGCATTTGGATCTTAAAAAGCTCTATTGGTGGCTAAACATGAAAGCAGAAATTGCTACCTCCTTGGGTGAGTGCCTAACTTGCGCTAAGGTGAAGGTGGAATATCAAAAGCCCTTAGGTTTACTTCAATAGCTAGAAATACCTGAGTGGAAGTGGGAAAGAATCACAATGGAGTTCATCACCATGTTACCCAAAACCCCGAGTGGCCATGACACTATTTGGTTAATTGTTGATAGACTGACCAAGTCCGCCCACTTCTTACCAATCAAAGAAACATACAAAATGGAGAGACTGGCTAGAACCTACATCCAAGAGATTGTACGACTACACGGGGTGATTGTATCTATTATCTCGAAAAGGATAGAAGATTCACCTCATGATTCTGGCAGTCACTTCAGAAGGCTCTTGGAACTAAGCTGGACATGAGTACAACTTATCATCCTCAAACTGACGAGCAGAGTGAGAGAGCCATCCAAACCCTTGAAGACATGATGAGAGTATGCATCAACGACTTTTGCAAGTCATGGGATACCCATTTAACACTGGTCGAATTCTCCTATAACAACAGCTATCACACTAGCATAAAGGTTGCCCCTTTCAAAGCTCTCTATGGCCATAAGTACATATCAATGTTTTGAAAACCGGACCGGACATTGAACCGGTCGTATTACCGGTTCGATGGTTCAAATGGTTTGACCAGTTGGACCGGGCCTAAAAACCGGATGAACCGTGTGTATATATATATATATATATATATATATATATATATATATATGTATATATATATATATGTATATATATATATATATATATATATATATGTATATGTATATATATATATATATTAAAGTGAACAACTTTATCACATAACAAACAGTTTCTTGGTTGGATGGTTAAATTGCTTGGCTTTTGTTGAAATATTTCCATTGTTGGATAGTTCGAAACTTGCCATCGACAAGTAATATTTTATTTGCTAGAACCCATACTGTCCCACATCGTTGGCATGATAAAACATACATCAATTTCGACTATAGAAAATGATTGCTCGTATCCTTTTAACTCTAAGCTTGGAGGTATCCCACATCGGGTGGGACAAGAAATATTTTCCAACTTAATCCTTTATATAACCAATCCGTTGGGTTGCTGCTTAATGGACTAACCCGAGTTGAAAGCACCGAACTGTGGTTTCAGTTGGTTGGACCGGTACAGTTGAACCGTGGTTCATAAAAAACCAGCAGTTTAAAACGGTTTGCAATAAAAGTGGTTTTCAACGATTAAAAAACCAGTAACCTTGCCGGTTCCCGGTTGACCGGTCGAACCGGCCGGTCCTGTCCGATTTTCAAATAGTGGTACATATCCCCTCTGTGTTGGGTTGAAGTGGGTGACATGCAGCTAGCTAGAGGTCAAGTCCCTGATAGCACTCTCACTAGCCCAAAAATCATCTGAAACCACTGAAAAGATTGTACAAATCCGAGAACGACTAAAAGCCTTAAGGGATAGACAAAAGAGTTACGCCGGCAAAAGACGAAAACCTTTAGAGTTCCAGGTTGGTGATTGTATTCTATTGAAGGTCTCACCCTGGAAGGGCATGAAATGCTTCGAAAAGTGTGGAAAGTTGAATCTAAGATACATTGGACCATTCGATATCCTCATAAGGATCGGTCTCGTAGCTTACAAACTCTGATTACCCCAAGACCTTAGTAACATTCATCCCATTTTCCACGTGCCAAATCTTAAGAAGTGTCTATCCGACGAGACACTTGTGATTCCATTTGATGAAATCAAGATCAACAAGAGTCTTAACTTCGTGGAAGAGCCAGTCGGGCAATAGGCCATAAATTCAATCAAACAATAGCATCATAAAGCATATAAGGCATCTTATAGCATAAATCGTTTAGCACATAAAAGCAATTTAAGCATCTCCTCTAAATAAGCTAGTACTCATGTCTATTCAGGTATACCTCCTAAATATAGCAGACACTCATCTCACAATCATTGCTTCATATTCTAGGTTTATGTCTAGAAATAAATCCTTACTCCTAGTTCGCTTAAATAACTGCTCTGATACTAACTATGACATCCCAAAATTTCACTTCCAAAAAAGACCTATTTGTTTATGCTTATTTAAATATCAGAGTATCCTTTTGAAGAATAATATGCTGGGTTTTGAGCATTCTAACACTCCTATGGTGTACATGCAACCCTAAAAACCTTGGATATATGTTTGACTAAGATACATGCAAAATGATTTTCCAAGGTTCATAATCCTATCTAGCATACATCGGGTTCTTTTATTCTAATAGTTAGTAAGAATTACATACCTCTTTGTAGCTTAGATTCCTTTGAAACCTTGTGAGCCTAGCACCTCAAGTGTGATGCCTCAAATGCCTCACACAACACCAAGTACACTTGGAATAAACTATAAGAGAATAAGAGCACTTGCAAAATCGGTTTGCCCTCCTCTTTCTTTCTAGTGGCCGATTTTGGTGAATAGAATTAGGGCTACACCATGTAAACCCTAATTGTCATGACCTTTCATTTCCATCACCCATGGGTTATGTAACTCCCATGGAGCATCCATGGAGCATCTTATGGGTTTAACCCAACTTGATAATCCATGGAGCCTTGGCCCACTATATAAGTTATGGATAATTGACACAATCAATCCATATATTTAATTAGTCTTCTTTTGATCACATAATTAATTCTAAATTAATTATTGATCAGTACTAACTAAATATTATTCTTCTTATTATTAATATATTAGAACTTATAATATATTAATAAACCATAAGTGTCTTATTTCTCTCATTTAGTCTATCCAAGTGCATGATGCCATGCAACCTAAATGGACCATGTCGGGTCGGGTCAAGTACAAACCAAATATAGTTATGGACTTAGACACTATATCCAACAGTCTTCCACTTGGATAAGTCTAATAACTATAGTTGCAAGTATGAATTCAGGAACCGGTCAGAAATCGTAGCTCTTTCAAGGTCTCTCGGAATTGAGAAGATGATGGTGCGCCATTTTAGATAAGTGATCATATAATCCTCTGTTCTAGATATCAGCCGAACAAACACACAGAACAAAGTTTTTCTATTGTCTTGCAGTTTTTTCCCAATTTCCGATTTGTTTAACATATAACTTTAATTGAAAACATCAATTTAGTTATGGCCGGGCCAGGTACATAAGTCAAAAAAAATCATCGAGGGGCCTAGATATCGCTTCTAATTCAAGAAGGAACCGATAAACTTCGACTCATATGTTTGCTCTACTACTTGTTGAATTACACACAAAGGTACGTTTTATAACATCGAGTTACCAATGCGTTTTCGTACAATCAATGCATAACCAACTCAAAGGTAACAAATCATATGTCTAGGTTTGAAGACTTATATGATATTACCATCTCACGATAACTCGAGATAAATTCCATGAAGTGATACCATTGAGCGTGGGTTGAATCCGATACTCATAACTTATGAGCACTCATGAGTGTTGTAGCCCCCTTTGTCCAACATCTTGGACCTCTACAAACCAACCCATGACCGTCTTGATTCATATGTACTTCCAACATATGATTGATTGTGGAGAATTTGAATAATATGATATATACCATAACATAATTATTCTGGAAGTCAAAACATGCAAAAAGAAATACTAGTAAATGATTGACAAGAGATACTAACACTTTACTCATAAATAACAACTTTTATTTATCATCAAATTTCAATTACATTTTACATATTTCAAAATTATCTAACTTCTAAAAACTAATATCATCTCTTAGCCCTATGCTCCTAGCATGCTGAAGATGCTTAGCCCTACTTAGTCCCTTCGTGAGGGGATCTGTGGAGTTCTCATCTGATGATACCCTCTTTGCCACAAAGATTCCTTCTTCTATTCGATGTCTGATGAAATGATATTTTCTGTCGATGTGCCTGGATCTCCCATGATCCCTTGGTTCCTTTGCTAAGGCAACTGCACTTTCACTATCATAGAAAATTTCCATGGGCTCCTTAATAGCTGGTAAAACTCCAAGGTCTCTGATGAAGTACCTTAGCCATATAGCCTCCTTTGCTGCTTCACTTGCTGCTATATACTTTGATTCACAAGTAGAATCAACCACTGTATCTTGCTTGGAACTTTTCCAAGTAATTGCCCCTCCATTTAGGGTAAAGATCCATCTCGACTGAGAGTGGAAATTATCCCTATCAGTCTGAAAGCTAGCATCACCATACCCTGCTACTTTCAAGTCATCACTTCCACCATGGGTAAGGACCCAGTCCTTAGTCCTTCGTAGGTACTTGAGAATATTCTTTACTGCAGTCCAGTAAGCCTTGCCAGGATTACTTTGATATCTACTAACCATGCTTAAAGCAAAAGCAACATCAGGACGAGTACAAGTCATAGCATACATGATCAAGCCTAGAGTGGAAGCATATGGGACTCGACTCATCTCAGCTATCTCTTCATCTGTACTCGGGCTCTGATTTTTACTCAGTCTGGCATTACACTGAATAGGTAAATCTCCTTTCTTGGAATTTTCCATACTGAACCTCTTCAACACTTTGTCCAAGTAGGTACTCTAACTAAGTCCAATTAGTCTTTTACTCCTGTTTCTCAAAATCTTTATCCCGAGGATATAGGCAGCTTATCCTAGGTCTTTCATAGCGAAACGCTTACCAAGCCAGGATTTCACTTCCTGCAAGGTTGGGATGTCATTTCCTATGAGCAGTATGTCATCCACATACAGTACCAAAAAGCTAATTATACTCCTACTAGCCTTGACATATATACAAGATTCATCTTCACATCTCGAAAAGCCAAACTCTTTGACTTTCTCATCGAATCAAAGATTCCATCTGTGAGGTGCTTGTTTCAATCCATATATGGATTTTTCAAGCTTACACACCCTATTAGGGTATTCTATACTTACAAAACCCTCTGGCTGAACCATGTGAACATCCTCAGCCAACTTTCCATTAAGGAAAGCGGTTTTGACATCCAATTTCCATATTTCATAGTCATGAAATGCAGCAATGGCTAACAGAACCCTAATAGACTTAATCTTCACCACTGACGCAAAGGTCTCATCATAATCAACTCCCAGAGTTTGAGAATAACCCTTTGCAACCAGTCGTGTCTTATAAGTGTGTACATTACCATCCATGTCGGTCTTCTTCTTAAAAATCCATTTGCACCCTACTGTCTTACGACCTGGTACATTGTCAACTAAGTTCCAAACTTGATTGTCATACATGGATTGTATCTCAATATCCATAGCCTCTTTCCATTTAGCAGAATCAGGGCCTGCCATGGCTTTCGTGTAGCTGTTAGGCTCTTCCAGATTTATCAGTGTATTATCATTGATAAGGGTATCACCTTTTCCAGTAATATGGAGACCATAATAATGCTCAGGTGCATTCCTAACTTTGGTGGAACGCCTCAGAGGTATGGACTCTTCATTCGGCTCATTAGGAGTTACCTCCTCAGGTTGAGGTCTAGGGTTTGAGGTTCCTTCACTGCTTGACTCTTGAATTCATTCGAGGTCAACTTTCCTCCCACTGCCTCCTTGGCTTATGAGTTCTCTCTCTCGAAAGAGTCTTCTTCTTGCTACAAAGACTACATTGTCACTGGGTCTATAGAAGATATAACCAAAAGATTTATATGGGTAGCCGATGAAAATACACCTCTCACTTCGAGGTTCGAGCTTGTCGTGAGTCTCACGTCTCAAGAAAGCCTCACAACCCCAAACCTTGATGTTTTCTAGATTTGGAACTTTTCCAGTCCACATCTCGTGAGGTGTTATGGCAACCTTCTTTGTAGGGACTAGGTTAAGGATATGGGCGGCAGTCTCTAAGGCATACCCCCAAAATGAGATGGGTAGCGAAACTCGACTCATCATGGAACGAACCATGTCCAACAAGGTTCGATTGGGCCTCTCAGCTACACCATTCAACTATGGTGTTCTGGGAGGTGTCAATTGTGATACTATCCCACATTCCTTAAGATAGTCAAGGAACTCGGTACTAAGATACTCACCACCTCGATCGGATTGAGGCATCTTAATGTTCCTACCCAACTGATTCTCCACTTCTTGCTTAAACTCTTTGAATTTATCAAAGGTTTCCGACTTATGTTTGATTAAGTAGACATATACATATCTACTAAAATCATCAATAAAAGTCACATAGAAACGATTAGCATCTCTAGTGATGGTTCTGAAGGGTCCACACACATCTGTGTGTATGAGATCCAACAAACCTTTATCCCTAGCACAAGTGCCAGTATAAGGTGACTTTGTCATTTTTCCAAGTAGACAAGATTCACAAATATAATCCAATTTTAGGTCGAATGATTCCAAGACTCCATCCTTTTGGAGTTGGCCTATGCGTTTCTTGCTTACATGTCCAAGACGACAATGCCATAAAGATGCTTTATCTAAGCTAGTGGAAGAATCGATACACAATACATTATTTCCTAAGTTATCTACAACAGATACAGTTTCATACACACCATCACAAGGTAATGCTTTAAAATAAATAACACTATTATGGAAAGCATCAATACCACCACTTTTATTATCAAAATAAAAGGTGAACCCTTGTTTATACAATGCATGAAAGGAAATAACATTTCTTTCCATTTCTGGTGAATAACAACATTTATTCAAGTCTAATGTAAACCCACTATCTAGTAAAAAGGAATAAACTACAATCTTGGTGACAGGTGAAACTTTCCTATTCGCCATGATTAGGTTTATCTTTCCATGCTCCAAATCCTCACTTTTTCTTAGTCCCTGCAGATCAAAACATATGTGAATTCCACAACTTGTATCCAGGACCCAAGACTTAGAATGAGGTGAGTTATTAGACAATATAGTGTATATACCTGCATGGTTGGGTTTTACTTTCTCATCCTTAAGATCTTGCTGATATTTAGGGCAGTTTCGCTTCCAGTGCGAATTTTCATGGCAATAGAAGCATTCAGCCTCATTAGGGTTAGCAGAAGGAGTGACAAAACCTTTCTTGGTTTTGCTTGAAGAGGAGCCTTTAAGGGTCTTACCCTTGGTACCCTGAGAAGGGTTGTTTCTCTTCTTTCCTTTGTCATGCCCGATTTCCAAGACATTGGCCGCAGTAGGAGTAGGAAGAGTAGTAACACCCGACTTACCCTTAAGACTACTTTCTGCAGTCTTTAAGAGTCCTTGAAGTTTCCTAAGTGTAACTTCTTCCCTATTCATGTGGTATGTCATTCTAAATTGATCATAACATGAAGGTAAGGAGTGCAAAATGATATCTATTTCTAACTCCTCAAGAAAGTCAGCATTTAGTTTCTTCAAGCGATCCACAAACCTTTGCATTTTCTGCATGTGGGTCGTGAGGGACTCATTGTCCTTCATTTGGGTGGTTATCATGGAGGAGATTATTTCATACCTCTCTTGATGAGCACTTTGATGGTATCGCTCCATCAAGTCCATGTGCATCTCAAAAGCGTAATAGTCCTCATAGGACTTTTGGAGATCAGCTATCATTGTAGCAGTCATGATGCATGCTACTTTGGTAGCATCCCTTTCATGTGCTTGAAATGCAGCATTCTCCTCTGGGGTAGCAGTTGACTCATCAATCTCCTTCAACTCCCTATCAAGGACATATTCTTTGTCCTCATAGCGAGTGACCATCCTGATGTTTCTGATCCAATCCATAAAATTGGATCCATCAAAGATGACTCTCCCACAAAGGATCATGAGAGAGAAGGATCCAGTAGGATTTGAGCCAGAAGCATTGTTTTTGGAAGACATCTGAAATGAAAGAATAAGTTTAGATTAGATTTCAGGATAGTCCTTAATAAAGCACCCAAATGCTATATTAAGGCTAGGACCCAACACAATATTTTATAACATAAAAGAGGGATGCCGTAATCCAAGCTATAAAATATTTGAAGGTAGGTGAATGACGATTCACCAATTTCCACCATAAAATGGAATAAATATTATTAGGTTTTAAATTGGTTTAGAAATTCCTAGGTTCTTTGAGATTCATTGAACTTTTCAATGGCATGTTTCAATCTCGAGTGTGCCCTTCAAGTTTTGTGACTGTGATGCCGAGGATCACAAAACAAGGTGTGAAGTAACCATGCAAATTACTTGGTACACTTAATGTATTACCCCTCAATGCAAGTTCCGGTTAACCGCACACTCTCCAACGATACTATGATAAACATTAAGTCACCCTTTGCCTACCTTGATAAGTGCAAGTTAGTGTGCCAGTTAACCACACACACTCCTCTAACGACTTAATCAAAGTGCAAAGTGAAATTTCATGGATTAGCACCTTATTCACATTTTCCTAAAGTAACTAAGATTGGGAATTAATAAAAGTTTAGTTACTTTAGTATATTCATAGTACTTCTAATGAGAATTATAGTCATTGTTCTACCTTTTCGGTTATCGACCCTCCACTTATCAAGGAAGCGGTGGGTGAGAATGGACACCCATTAAGTTGCCATTTTATAGGCAACAACCTTATACCCCCCTTGTAGATCGGCTTCGTGAATGAGGTCTACTAATGGTAAAACGACTTTTATCTTATACATATATAATTATTATTCACTTATAATAGTATAAAGTATAAGGGTTGAATTTTAATATTTAAATTCTAATGGTTGGAACTAAAGCTTTAATTATGACTTTACTTGTTCCAAAACTTGAAGGAAAGTTTTGTAAACTTTCAAAAAATTTCATTTCTCATCACTTATGAGTTTATTAAAGTATTAAAATGAAGACTCTTCATTTTCATAACTCTGGTATTCTTTTAATGGTTTTAATTCAAGTGTGACTCTTAGTTTTCCATAACTTGAGGACAAGTTATGGACTCCATTAAAACACATAATGATCAAGAATCAACTAACATGGAGGTTAGAAATAATTCCTATGCCTATCTAAATTCATAAGTTCAAGGACATGATTATCAAGAATTTCAAGAATCATAACAAACTTATATAAAAATTGTAATTTTTTATAATAGCCATTGTAAATTGATTAGCATAAACATTACACCAATTAAAACAAGTTTTAAAACACCAAAACAGTTTAGGGTAAAGTTTCTAGTCCATTTCCAGCATCATAACTCGAAAATCTGGACACTGCATCCTTTACTCGTCGGGTGCATGAACAGACTCGACGAGTAGCATGCATTTCTTCATGGAATCGTCGAGTCCCCCTATGGACTCGGTGAGTTCATATGTGTAGTGAACAAAAACATTCGTTTTTCAGCTATTTTGCATCAATTATCAAACAAACAAGCCAAGGCTCTGATACCACTATTGAGTTTTGAACATTCTAATACTCCTATGGTGTACATGCAACCCTAAAAACCTTGGATCTATGTTTGACTAAGATACATGCAAAATGATTTTCCAAGGTTCATAATCCTATCTATCATACATGGGGATCTTTTATTCTAATAGTTAGTAAAAATTACATACCTCTTTGTAGCTTGGATTCCTTTGAAACCTTGTGAGCCTAGCACCTCAAGTGTGATGCCTCAAATGTCTCACACAGCACCAAGTACACTTGGAATAAACTCTAAGAGGATAAGAACACTTGCAAAATCGGTTTTCCCTCCTCTTTATTTCTAGTGGACGATTTTGGTGAATAGAATAACCTTTATATAGTGTGTCACAATTAGGGTTACACCATGTAAACCCTAATTGTCATGACCTTTCATTTCCATGACCCATGGGTTATGTAACTCCTATGGAGCATCCATGGAGCATCTTATGGGTTTAACCCAACTTGATAATCCATGAAGCCTTGTCCCACTATATAACTTATGGATGATTGACACAATCAACTCATATATTTAATTAGTCTTCTTTTGATCACATAATTAATTCTAAATTAATTATTAATCAATACTAACTAAATATTATTCTTCTTATTATTAATATATTAGAACTTATAATATATTAATAAACCATAAGTGTCTTATTTCTCTCATTTAGTTTATCCAAGTGCATGATGCCATGCAACCCAAATGGACCATGTTGGGTCGGGTCAAGTACATACCAAATATAGTTATGGACTTAGACACTATATCCAACATAATATTACCGAATTTGTTCTTAGAAAACAAGATAATGATATTACCAATGAATTTCTAAAGAAATGTAATTTATTTGTATTAAAACATTAGGATGTCATCATCAATACAAAAACATAAGCACACTAAAATATTACAAGACTTGAAGTAATTAAACTTGTAGCCTAATACTCTGTGAATCTTTTAACAAAATGTATCTTTAATATCGCTACCTGTAATACAATAAACTAGGTGGATAGGTAGTGAAATATGGTGATTACATATGGTTTTCAACCCAAAATAATATAAATAGTATGTTGAATCATAAAAAAAACTAACCGATTTCTCATCCCCATTGTCTTTTTTATTCTTAAGGATCTAGCCTAAGGATCATCTATGCTGACAATACTAGTTCAGGTATTCCTACATAATACTTGTTAGTAGGTATTCTTCAATATTTGTTCCTAAGGATTATTCCAAAGGAATAGGCACAAAGTCCATCACTACCAAGGTTTTTCTAATAGGCATTAAGTCCATAGCAGCTAGTGTTTATCTATAAGGCACTAAGTCTATAGTTGCCAACGTTCATCTATAAGGCACTAAGTCCATAACTACCATGGTTTATCATCTTTGTTGACAATACTATTTTAGGGAGTCCACCCACAATACATGTCAATGGGTTTTTTACAATACATCTAGTGAACACTTAGTTCAAAAACACCTACAGGTTGTAAGTCTGCTAGCATTCCATGAGACTGTCTAGAATAGTCAGTGGTTGTCATCTATACTCTGCGAGATGACGTTATTTTTAAAGTCAAGCCCTCTCATCATTTATTTCATCTCTCATCTCTCATCATCTATATCGTCTTTCATCTCTCATCATCTTTCATCTACCAATCTTTACCCAATATATTTATGGGTATAAAAATACATATAAACTTTAAATCAAGTAAAACATATATAAATCGCTCATCTAGCATAGATATCAGGAATACATATAATAAGTACATATAACATGTATTCATATTAAATACTTCATATATATGTGTAAGATGAAAGTAACTATGCATTCACTTGTTAAAGTGACAATTCGAAATTCAGACACCGCTTCGCTTCTAGCAACTATCACTTCCTTTGACGAAACCTCATATCAATATCATTAAGTTGTAGTCTAATATTTATTGTGACTAATTATTAGTCTAGATTCATCATTAATTCAAAGTCTACTTCAAGATCTATAAAGTAAGGAACAACCAAGTAGGATCATATCGGAGATAGGGCCTGTTTGGTATACAAAGTATGTTGTTTGAAAATCCTACTTTAAACACCTCACTTAATCCAGCCTATACATCATTCCCGTAAGTAGATCAATCAGTATGACGACTTAGAATCACTGATAAATCTTGTTTATAGGTCCATAATAACGATAATGAACTTAAATATAAGTTATACTTAAAGTACGATAAACATAACTCAACTTACAGGTGGCTTAGCGAGAAACTGGACTTTACATGGGTATAACTTCTAAAGTCGAAAGCTCTACTTCTCGGAGCTTTCAGACGCTCTGGAGCTTCACTACTAACATCTATGAAGTGCTAAAGAAAATGCCTAGGGACCTTGGGGGTTTAGGAGTGAATGTAATGGAAAGGTGTGATGAAATCGTGCATGCAAAACCAACATGTGTTCATACCATTTTTATTTGATACGTTCGCTTTCCTTGCACCGGATACAGTGGAACTTCTTAGTAGTGTACAACGGATCATGCATATCGATGTTATATCCCCTAGATCTATGGATGTACTCTTCAAAAGAATTAGTTTTACAATACAAAAAGGTTTAGCGACGCAACTTGTTACCCGTTTGCATTTTCCTTCATTGTGAGGTGATAACTAAAAGATATTAACAAGTCTATTTGTGAAAATTCCTAAAAATATATAGAAAGTTTTTGTGTTAGGTTGTATGGAATGCATAACATCATTCACGTAAAGGTGTACAATTTCACCCAAAAATTGAAGTCACTAGCTTTTTACAAGGTATAGAAAATGGCATTCAATGGTAAGTTGCTAATGAGTTGGGAAGAAAGAGAGAGATAGAGGGATGAAGAAGAGTGTGAAAGAGAGAAGGAGGAAGGAAAGAGATTGTGAGCATCCCTAGTTGGAATCACAAGCCATCACAATGCACAAGAGAAGATTGAGGGTTGTATTTAGATGCAAGTCACGCATATACCAAGTCACCTTACGAGTGAAAATGTTGTACACTTTGTACAACCTTATCATTGTCCACTTATTTATGTTCATTGTTTGTATTTTGTACTTTATTCAATTTGGGTAATTTCCGTTTTTTTTTTTTTTTTTTTTTTTTTTTTTTTTTTTTTTTTTTTTTTTGTGTGTGTGTGTTAGAATGGTTATATATAGTTGTTATCAAATTCGAAATACTTTCTTTGATATTCATCACTTTGATTCGAATTAGCAGAATACACATTCAGAATTATATATAAAGTCTCATTTTCTAAAAGAAAAAATATTACATGTTATGTCTCGTGTAAAAACTAAATATCTTTTGACAAAAATTTGGAGAACCCTATTTAAACATTAACCAACAGGCTCAAGTTATTGATTTCTTGTCAAATACTTCAAAGATTTTTGTTTATCTAAGAGTAATTTTCTTGGCCTTGTTAAATTTTTATTGTTATAGTCTATTGTTACATACATTTAAACATATATATAACAAAACTCTAACTTTTATAGAAATTTAAAACTTATAATATAGGAAAAAGTATTTTTCATCAACGCTTTGTTTGTTGTTTAATACTACCGATATGGCTCCACTTATCAGTTTATTTATTTATTTATTATTTATTTATTTATTATTAGACCAAATTATATAAATTATTTTCTGCTTTATGCCTTTATCAAATGTTCCAAACTCAATACTCATTATTTTTTTTTTATGATTATAATCTTTTGGTTTCCAAACTTGCATGAATAGTTATTTTGCACATATAATTACCAAACTCAATACTCATTATTATTTTTTTGTGATTATAATCTTTTGGTTTCCAAACTTGCATGAATAGTTATTTTGCGCATATAATTATTTTCCGTTCGAGAGTAATTTGGTTATATTAGATTTAATAGGGTTGAATTTTTGACCACGAGTAAATCATATAAAATCATATAGATAATTTATTAATTTTGTCAAAATTTCATGTTTATAAGTTTGTGGTTTTTTCGTCCATTTACTTTTTAAAATGTCATTTTAACCCGTCCATTTTTAACTTTATAAAATGTTACTATCATCCCTTCATTTCCTAAACATTTGTGTTTATCCCGATACTATATATAATCTACTTTTTCTTGAGTAGCTTTCGTTCGTTGATATAAAAAAAACTAATTATTTAAGTATTTATTTATATACATGTGTTCGTAAAAAGTCAATAAAAAAATAAAAGAGGTCAATATTTTACCGTAACTTTAAAAACTTTTGTTCGTTAATCACAAAAAAAAAAAAAAAAAAAAAAAAAAAAAAAAAAACCTTAAGTGCTATTTTATATACGTGTAGGTTTAAATTTGAGTTTATCTACGTTTCAACGTAACCTTTTTTTTTTTACATTTTCATGTTTAACATTATGCTCATTTTCTACGTATGATTCCGGTCACATATAATATGTTTTTCATTATTTGAAGTTTTGTTTTTATCTACCTTACTACATATAATTTGATTTTCCTTAATAAATTCCGTTCGTTGACTTAAAAAAAAAAAAAAACTAATTTTTCACATGTTTATTTTTATGTTTATGTTCGTATAAATTTTGTTGGATTAGGTGTCCAAACCCATAACTATAAGTGGGATGTACTTGACCCGATGGTAGCATTATCCTTTTGGGTTGCCTTCACCATAACAATTTGACATGATGAATTATGAGAAAGAAGCTGGTAAATGATTTATTAATATATTATAAGAATAATATATTAATTGAGAAATCATATTATTTAATTAGTATTGATCATAAATTAATTTCGAATTAATTTAGTGATTAAAAGAGACGGATTTAAAAAACGATAACTAATTATGTAAATTAGTAATAGTTGTACCTTGGGCTAATGGATTCTATTAGTATAGGGTGGACGAAATTCTATGGGGAGCCCATAGAGATTATGTACATGGCTTGCCATGGTTCATATGTTACTTAGGGTCTAAGCAAATGATAATTAGGGTGTCAGTCTAAAACGCTAACAACACAACTAAATAAGGACCCCTTGGCTAGCTGAAATTGGCCCCCTATGCTTTCATAGAGAACCTCAGCCGATTTTAGTAGCTTCATTCTCTCTCTTTCTCTCTCTCTCTCTCTCTCTCTCTCTCTCTCTCTCTCTCTCTCTCTCTCTCTCTCTCTCTCTCTCTTCTCTCTTGTTTATCCATTGCAAGTTGGTGTTTGTGACTCCATTAGAGGTGCAACAATTGAGGAACTAAGCTCTTGAATGTCAAAATCAGCAAATCAACAAGGAAAATGTATTCTTCTAACTTTGGTTAAGTTATTGATTTCGAAATGTGTATGCTAGATTAGGATTTTGCTTTGGAAAATTATTATGCATGTATTGTTGGATTAGGTGTCTAAGCTCATAATTATATTTGGTATGTACTTGATTTGATTATGAGCATGGTCCTTTTGGGTTGCCTTCACTCATGCGACTTGACATGATGACAAGTGGAGAGAGAGTAGGATTTATTATATGAATAATAAATTGGTACTCAAAATGATTTTATTAATATATTACAAGACTGATATATTATTTGGAAATTATATTATTAATTATTAATTAATCAAAAATTAATCTAGTATTAATTTTGGGATTAAAGGAACTGATTAATAATTGAGGGACTGTTGTGCAAATCATTCATAGTTGCATAATTGGGCTGATGGATGCCATAGAGTGGAGTAGACGAAATTTATGGGTAAGACCATAAGGAATTTCATCTAAGGGCTCTAAGGAAGGAGTCTATGGGCTGCTTAGGCCTTAAGCAGGAATTAGGGTTTCCTCCACAAACCATAGCAGCCCACACAGCTATTTAAAGACCCCTCCATAAGGAATTTCAGCCCCCAATGCTTAAGATACGCTAGAGTGGCCAATTTCATCTCTCTCCTTCTTCATCCTTTGCAAGAGTGTTTGTGACTCCATTAGAGGTGCAACACTTGGGGCACTAAGCTTTCAAAGGTCAAGGATATTCAAGGTGAACTTATTGTTGGTACATAACAAGAGAGGTAACATCTAAACCCTAATTTATGTGTCAATTTAAAAATTATATGCTAGTCTTAGGGTTATTGCTTTGGAGTTTGTGTTTGCATGTTTGTAACAATTGGTAAAACTAGGAATGATCGTATGATGCTATGTTTTGATTATTAAGCAATATGAGTATCTTATCAAGAATGGTTGAAGGAATTTAACCTCTTGTATTCAAATAAGTTATTGTCAAATATAAAACAAGTAACCGTTGATAAATTTCGTTATGATGTATGACTACGAACCATCACCGGTTTGTGAAATTAGCATATAACATCATTTGAACGCAACAAACTTAATTTTTGTATCAACATGTATATAGTTGATAATTAATTTAGGTTCTATGTAAAACGTGTTCTTAATAGATGTGGAGGATCTAAATTTGATAAATATACGAACCAAAGTGACAAAACGTGTTTAAAGATATGGTTAACCGGTTAAATGTCACGAAATTATACATTGGTCAATAAATTTTATATTTAAATAAATAAAAATATAAAATGACTTATTATAAGGTATAAATAGAATGTATTTAAGTGTTTTTGAATAAAAAGAATAAAACATAAACATTAAAGTTCAAATACACAAAAACTACATTGTTATTTTATACTAAGTATACATGTATATATTTGTACATATGTATTATTATCTAGTGAATGACTAGTTATGGGTCATGATTTAAGTGATTTCATGTAAGGAATATAATGTCTAAATCAATTTAGATAAGAGAATTGGTGGAGATATGTGCCAACTTAACTAATAAGTGCTTAATCACTTAAGAAATTTTACTAAGAATGCTTATTAATCCCTCTTCTAGTTTTCAAGATTAATACATTCCCTCTCCTTAACTAGAACTCGTAACTAACTAAAGAACTAGTAGTTAGTTAGTTAACGAACCCAATCTCTAAGCAACCACCCAAGCAAGTGGCTAGACAATATCACATCACTTAAACTCACATCCCATCACAAACTAGTCTAGGTTTTGTCCCATTATCCTCTTCCACCCTTTCCTCCTTCATAATCACAAAATTTCCATATCATTTTACCCTAAATTCACCAGCCAATACTCCAGAGAATTACTCTCAACCTTCATCTCATTTTCAACCACAAGAACCTCCTTCCAAAGCCATCAAAACCGTGAACTAAAGGGCTGTTGTCCCTTTTGTGTATCAGCCACATTTCACCCATCTACACCTTCTTTTTGCTTGATATTTTTACCACAAAATACCCCTGGAAGTTAGTTGTTATGCTACTCAAAATTATAGATTCAAAACAGTGAGCAAACTATCCTTTTCTTACTCTTTTGTTGTGAAGTTTTTGTGACAGCAACATAGCCAAAACAGTGGCTGTTTTGGAGCATCAAACCACCACCCAAAAGTTCTTCATCTTCAAGCTTCCATTCTTCAAGTATTCACATAAGGTGAGTTCATAACCCTACATTTTCATGTTTTCTTCAAGTTTTAAGGGGGGGGGGGGGGGGGGGGGAATACAATTTAGAACACTAAACATAACTTAAATTTAAATGACAGTTTTCTTCAGAAAAGTTGAGTCCTGTTCACAGACTTTTTTAACCATCTTAAACTTAATATATTTCAAAAATGTACAATATGCAAATAGTTCAAGTTTATACCTTTCTAAGGACTACTCGCACGCATTCATATGATTTTTCTATAATTTATGGCGATTTTTATAAAACTGTCTGTCATTTCAGAAGTAATTTCGGAGCAGTCTGTGAAGATGTTCATTTTCACACTAGTTTGAGACCACTAAAAATCATAATAAAAATTAGGAACAAATTAGACTCACTTTATAAACTCTCAGAGGTGACCGATCCAGTTTTTGACTTACGATGATTTTTCTATGAGTTTTCTAAAAACAGGGACAGTAAAGGGTAAAACTGTCAAAAGTGCTTTATAGATTTATTAACACCTTCTAACATTTTTGAGCAATGTTTATACATTAAGGAAGTTAAAACACAATCATTTAAATATGTTTAATTACAATTTTTACAAAAATTATAAGTACAAAAAGGTCCTAGTATCAAACTTAAGGATTATTTCATGCAAAGTTTCTAATAAAAACGTAAGAATATGAACAACAATTACGAAACATACCAAATCATCTTTTAAATTTTATACATATATATATATATATATATATATATATATATATATATATATATATATATATATATATAACCATTTACATATATATGTTTTGTTTACAAACTTGTCTTCTACATAAAAAATATACATATATAGTTTACAAAACTCTACTCCATTTGTATCCTATTGAGCAAATGGTAAAATATTGTCAAATGTATATCTATAGATTTCACGTCGTTTTTCAAATGGTAAAATATTATCAAACTTATCAAACTTAAGGATTATTTCATGCAAAGTTTCTAATAAAAACTAAGAATGTGAACAACAATTACGAAACATACCAAAGCATCTTTTAAAATTTATAAATATATATATATATATATATATATATATATATATATATATATATATATATATATATTTATATATATATATATATATATATATATAACCATTTACATATATATGTTTTGTGTACAAACTTTTCTTCTACATCAAAAATATACATATATAGTTTACGAAACTCGACTCCATTTGTATCCTGTTGAGCAAATGGTAAAATATTGTCAAATGCATATCTAAAGATTTCACATCGTTTTTCATAGCTATCCCAATCTTAGGGGATGATCATTTATACAAACATTTTCAACACAAAAACATGTAAACTCGTTGAACAAATTTAGTGAGTTTTGTCTTCACGGTACCTTATAAAGTGCACACGAATGTCCTGTTAAATATAACCAGAGTCTCTTGTAGGGAGAGCGTGATAGTTGTGTATAGATCTATATTGGGACCGACAATCCCGCACCTTAGCTGCTTGCAACAGCTAGACCGGCAGGTCTAGGGGTGACAAATGTCATAACGAAATCGACACCTGAAGAACGTCGCGAACAAGGCAGTTTGGGTCAATCAAGCATGGTTATAAGATAAAAATTAAAACTCACATAAAACAGCAACACTTTTAGTTTACGCAAAGACAGTCTTCAAACAGTTTTATATACAAACAAAACTGCATATCATCATTTTAAGTAGGAAAATTACTTATACGCTTTAGTCTTGGTTCATTTAAGGCCCCATCTCATTTTAGGGAAAATATAGGATTTTCCGGAAAACAAACATTACTACATTTCATAGAAAAGGTTTACAAATATACATACAAATGCTTATGAACGCACCAACTTAAATGTTGATACTCTCTTTTCAAATAACTTGTATTCTTAGGAAATCAGTAAATCAGGTAACAATTGGCTTTAAGGATGGGACGCTTAGGCATCTAAACAAATCTTTTGACAACATATTGTAATTGATATTTTGAAACATGTAATACGTACAAATGATGTAACTTTTTCAATTATATATATGTTGGTTGTGTTTGCTTTGAACATTTATACTCAACTTTTATGATACACTACATGATAGTCACCCGCCCCTGGACGTTTAGCCATCCTGGTTTGGGGTGTGACAGATTGGTATCAGAGTATTGTTTATAGTGAGCTAAGTATATCAAACCATATAAGATATACAAACTATAAATACATAGGGACTAAAACTCTCTAACTTAATAATTTCAAAACAGGAACATTAGGGGTCTTTTGCTAGTAAGTCTGTGTTTGCTAAGTGTATACGTTAAGGTGGTATATACTGAAGGCTTTATAGACTTAGAATTTGTGATTTTCACTTTACTTCCTTTTCCTTGTTTGGATGTGGATATAAGGTAAGATCACTAATTCGACTGACTATTCAATCTTGATTGTATATGACCTGTATACACAAGGCAACCATAGAAGGACCAGGAATGGACCGAGATTTCATGAAAAATGTAAGTGCATACAAACATACTAGTAAGGAGTAATATTGGTAACAAAAAAAAAGTATTAAGATAAGTTAAACACTACGAGTAAGCCTCTGAGTATGTAATCATGTCTGGGATGAATATAGCCTTATCAACTATATTTATCCAAGAGGTAACCAACGTATGCCGAGGAATGGTCATAGTGGATGACGAGTCTAAAACTTACCAACAAACCATACAAAGAAAATTTTAACATACAAATTTAAAATACTATAGGAGTATTTTGCGTTACTATAGAACCACACACTGAGATTCTTCATATGCTTCTTACCCTTATTCTCGCATAGGCATATCAGCTAGACTTCATCTCCACATAGACCCCTACTATCCTGCCACCACAGCCAACAGATGGATCCAAAAGAACATTCCGAAGAGTACCAATAGATGAAATACGAGGAAGAAGATTTTCGAGAAGGGACCAGATGGAGAAAGAAGTTCGGGAGATACCATCAATAAACCTTACCTATCAAGAGGAGTGTGAGAACCTCCACCTCTCATTTCAGGAAGCAACCCACAATTAACTACCTAGCCACACGTATAGACTGTACAAGACAGCCGACGATCCACAACCGACATAAACTCACTGCACCGTTCTTCGGTCCATAGCACCCACAGACCGGCAAGCAGATCAAGAGAACAATACGGATCACCTACACTCCTTAGAAAAGGAGATAGTCATTATAGGACAAAGAAACCTTACAGCTACAACCTGGACAATCATCACATAACAGAGAACAGAGGAGGCCACTCGTGAAATAGGTGAAATAGAAGGCCACCTTGTACATCACGTTAGTATATGTCAGACCAGTATAGCTTAGTGAGTTAGGGACTACACTACTTACACTATATGCTAGACTAAAGGTAGTTTTCATCACATCTGGTAGTTGAAATTCAAGTGAAGTAAAGTCCTCCAGAAACCCACGAAACACGAATCAACTTAAGATTTTTATATCTAAGTTCTGTCTAAATAACTTAACATTTGTATAGTACTTACTACTACTCACTACCACAAGTATGTCACAAGGGTGTTGGCCGAAAAACATTAAGAATTGCACAACAAAACATGAAATTTATGTGTACCTATAAATATAGAGGGAATACAACTAACAATATCTATAGTTACTTACAAAACTATTTCACGCCTTGTAATAGAATCATGCCGACACATGAAGGTAATCAGCATACCGGTGCAACACTAGTTCTACAAATGGACGCTGCAACATTTCAAATTACGGTAACAGCCGCCGTGACAGCAGTCATGCCACACCTCGGCTCTAACAACACAAACAAAAGCGGGAATGATGCCGCAAGTTCCAATCGTAATAACAACCAAGGACACCCCCAAGTATGTTCCTGCAAGGACGCCCTAACTTACAAAACTGAGAACGTCCACGACAATGAAGGAGTACTACCCAAGAAACGAAAGTTCTTGACCAGGAGAAAGGGCATTCCGAATCAAGGACCTATCAAAAGACAACAAACAATGACCGTACATACCACCACCATCCCTACTACCTCAGTTCCGACAATACCATATGTTGGAAACCTGCCAAAATGCACCAAGTCTAGCTTTCATCACAAAAATGAAGTGCAGGGAAATGCACTGCAAGAACTGTAACAAAAAAGGGGCATACCACAAATTTCTGTAGGGCGCCGGCTCAACAGACCGCTCAGGACATAAAAGTTGGGATGCATCGGACTTGCTACAGATGTGGAGAAGTAGGGCATTTCATAAAGGAGTGCCCAAAGACCAAAAACAAAGATGTAAGGAGCATCGGAAGTGTTTCAGCAACATAGTGTGGGAAAGAAATAATAGACCCAGCTTAGATTCCGGTACGTTCATTCTCGATAGCACATATGCATGTATACTATATAATAACAATGCGGAGAGGAGTATTGTGAGTCGTAGATTTAATAAATATCTCAACCAAAAACCTCAAACACTTAAACGAAATATTTACAGTAGAATTGGAATAATCAAATCACTAGAGAAGTGTACATAGGGTGCACTCTAACACTAAATCAACCAATTTGTTCAAATCATCCTAAAACCGGTCACAATAAAAAGTTACGACGTTTTCATTTTAACAAATCATTAGTTAGTTTACTCACCATATCGATATCATATATTACGAAAGGTCATTCGCCTAAACTCATCGAGTAACAAAACCCTCGTCGTCTATGGCGACAAACCGGACACAAACCCCTAACTCACCTTTTACATAAAGACTTAGAAGTACCTACACAGGAGGTACCACGCCTTCCTAGCCTGCACTGTAGATAAGAAACAAGAAGAGAAACACATCAGGCATGTTCCAAAAGCCCGTAACCTTCCCGATATATTCCCAGAAGATCTCCTGGGAATACCATCCGTACTGCAACTCGAGTTCAAAAATCGAATTAAATGCAGTAGCTGTGGAAAAGGGTTGTTGTAAATGCCATCTCACCCAAGTTAATCACCCCACTCAAGTAGAGACTATGGACCCATACTAGTGAATCTATGATTACTAAGTGTATATATTGGAGCCCTATATAATTAAGATTCTACGGATTTAGGGTTGGTAATTCTGCTTTAAATCCTTTTCCTTGTTTGGATGTGGGCTTATAATAGAATCATTGATTTGACTGTTTTTTAAATCTTAATTATATACGACTTATAAACACAAAGAGATAATAGATGAATCAGTTATGAGTCATACCATGAACTCCATGACAAGTTACCCAGGACAGGGGATGGACACGCTGCGACTTGAGCGAGCGTAGACAAATCAACTAAACCCACACACTTTCTACCGACTAAGGCTACAAAGAAAAATAGAAAAGATGACAGGAGCATATCACAAGAAGATTGCGAGACTGCATAGTATACCACTATCTATCATTTTGGATAAGGGACAGGTGATTCGCCTCGTGTTTTCAATAGTCGTTAAAGAAGTCCTTTTTATCACCCTCAAACTGAAAGACAAAGAGGAAGAACCATTCATCGAATCCTTATACAACATCAACTATTACATTAACATCAAAGTCGCGTCATTCAAATATCTCTGCAGAAGCAAGTGTAGATCACCTCTTTGCTGGGCTGAGGTAGGTGACACGCAAATAGCTAACGGGCAAGTTCCTAACAACACTCTCACCAGCCCCCAGATCATACGAGAAACTACAGAGAAGATTGTTCAAACCCATGAATGATTGAAGGCATCCCAAGATCGGAAGAAGAGCTTGTCTGATGAGACTCTTGTTATTCCACTTGATGAAATTGAAATCAACGGGAGTCTAAACTTCTTCAAAGAACCAGTGGAAATCATGGATCAGGAGGTCAAAAGGATGAAACAAAGTCGCATGCCCATAGTGCAGGCTCGTTGGAACACCAAGCGAGGATCGAAATTCACTAAGGAATGCGATGATAAAATAAAAAAGACCCCCAATTGTTTAGTGATATCCCGTCTACAAGTTGAATTTCGGGGCGAAATTCTTTTAACGGGGGGAGAATGTAACAATTGGTAAAAATAGGAACGATCGTACGATGCTATGTTTTGATTATTAAGCAATATGAGTATCTTATCAAGAATGGTTGAAGGAATTTAACCTCTTGTATTCAAATAAGTTATTGTGAAATATAAAACAAGTAACTGTTGATAAATTTCGTTATGATGTATGACTACGAACCATCACCGGTTTGTGAAATTAGCATATAACATCATTTGAACGCAACAAACTTAATTTTTGTATCAACATGTATATAGTTGATAATTAATTTAGGTTCTATGTAAAACGTGTTCTTAATAGATGTGGAGGATCTAAATTTGATAAATATACGAACCAAAGTGACAAAACGTGTTTAAAGATATGGTTAACCGGTTAAATGTCACGAAATTATACATTGGTCAATAAATTTTATATTTAAATAAATAAAAATATAAAATGACTTATTATAAGGTATAAATAGAATGTATTTAAGTGTTTTTGAATAAAAAGAATAAAACATAAACATTAAAGTTCAAATACACAAAAACTACATTGTTATTTTATACTAAGTATACATGTATATATTTGTACATATGTATTATTATCTAGTGAATGACTAGTTATGGTACATGATTTAAGTGATTTCATGTAAGGAATATGATGTCTAAATCAATTTAGATAATAGAATTGGTGGAGATATGTGCCAACTTAACTAATAAGTGCTTAATCACTTAAGAAATTTTACTAAGAATGCTTATTAATCCCTCTTCTAGTTTTCGAGATTAATACATTCCCTCTCCTTAACTAGAACTCCTAACTAACTAAATAACTAGTAGTTAGTTAGTTAACTAACCCAATCTCTAAGCAACCACCCAAGCAAGTGGCTAGACAAGATCACATCACTTAAACTCACATCCCATCACAAGCTAGTCTAGGTTTTGTCCCCTTATCCTCGTCCACCCCTTCCTCCACGAAATTTACTTATCATTTTACCCTAAATTCACCAGCCAATACTCCAGAGAATTACTCTCAACCTTCATCTCATTTTCAGCCACAAGAACCTTCTTCCAAAGCCATCAAAACCGTGAACTAAAGGGCTGTTGTCCCTTTTGTGTTTCAGCCACAATTTCACCCATCTACACCTTCCTTTTGCTTGATATTTTTACCACAAAATACCCCTGGAAGTTATTTGTTATGCTACTCAAAATTATAGATTCAAAACAGTGAGCAAACTATCCTTTTTCTTACTCTTTTGTCGTGAAGTTTTCGTGACAACAACATTGCCAAAACAGTGGCTGTTTTGGAGCATCAAACCAACACCCAAAAGTTCTTCATCTTCAAGCTTCAATTTTTCAAGTATTCATATAAGCTGAGTTCATACCCCTACATTTTCACGTTTTCTTCATGTTTTAAGGGGGGGAATACAAGTTAGAACACTAATCATAACTTAAATTCAAATGACAGTTTTCTACAGAAAAGTTGAGTCCTGTTCACGGACTATTTTGACCATCTTAAACTTAATATATTTCAAAACTCTACAATATGAAAATAGTTCAAGTTTTTACCTTTCTAAGGACTACTCGCACGTGTTCATACGACTTTTCTACAATTTATGGCGATTTTTATAAAACTGCCTGTCATTTCAGAAGTAATTTCGGAGCAGTCTGTGAAGATGTTCATTTTCACACTAGTTTGAGACCACTAAAAATCATAATAAAAATTTGAAACAAATTAGACTCATTTTATAAACTCTCAGAGGTGACGGATCCAGTTTTTGACTTACGATGATTTTTCTATGAGTTTTCTAAAAACAGGGACAGTAAATGGTAAAACTGTCAAAAGTGGTTTATAGATTTATGAACACCTTCTAACATTTTTGAGCAATGTGTATACATTAAGGAAGTTAAAACACAATCATTTAAATATGTTTAATTACAATTTTTACAAAAATGATAAGTACAAAAAGGTCCTAGTATCAAACTTAAGGATTATTTCATGCAAAGTTTCTAATAAAAACGTAAGAATATGAACAACAATTACGAAACATACCAAATCATCTTTTAAATTTTATACATATATATATATAACCATTTACATATATATGTTTTGTTTACAAACTTGTCTTCTACATAAAAAATATACATATATAGTTTACAAAACTCTACTCCATTTGTATCCTATTGAGCAAATGGTAAAATATTGTCAAATGTATATCTATAGATTTCACGTCGTTTTTCAAAGCTATCCCAGTCTTAGGGAATGATTATTTATACAAACATTTTCAACACAAAAACATGTAAACTCGTTGAAAAATTTTAGTGAGTTTTGTCTTCACGGTACCTTATAAAGTACACATGAAAATCCTGTTAAATATAACCAGAGTCTCTTGTAAGGAGAGCGTGATAGTTGTGTATAGATCTATACTGGGACTGACAATCCCGCACCTTAGTTGCTTGCAACAGCTAGACCAGCAGGTCTAGTGGTGACAAATGTCATAACGAAATCAACACCTGAAGAACGTCACGAACAAGGCAGTCTGGGTCAATCAAGCATGGTTATAAGATAAAAATTAAAACTCACATAAAACAACAACAACACTTTTAGTTTACGCAAAGACAGTCTTCAAACAGTTTTATATACAAACAAAACTGCATAACATCATTTTAATTAGGAAAATTACTTATACGCTTCGGTCTTGGTTCATTTAAGTCCACATCTCATTTTAGGGAAAATATAGGATTTTTCGGAAAACAAACATTACTACATTTCATAGAAAAGGTTTACAAATATACATACAAATGCTTATGAACTCACCAACTTAAATGTTGATACTCTCTTTTCAAATAACTTGTATTCTCTGGAAATCAGTAAATCAGGTAACAACTGGCTTTGAGGATGGGATGCTTAGGTGTCTAAACAAATCTTTTGACAACATATTGTAATTGATATTTTGAAACATGTAATACGTACAAATGATGTAACTTTTTCAATTATATATATGTTGGTTGTGTTTGCTTTGAACATTTATACTCAATTATTATGGTACACTACATGATAGTCACCTGCCCCTGGACGTTTCTGCTATCCTGGTTTGGGGTGTGACAATGTTCAATAGAGAAAAACTTAGATCCAAAGCAATTAGGGTTGCATGTACACCATAGGTTTGTTGTAGCGCTCAAAACCCATCAGTGGTATTAGAGCCTATGATGTTTTTCAATTGAATTGGTGCAAGTGTAGACTGCCAAATGAACAAGAAATCAGAAAAATTTGCTGTCTGACAAGCAAACTCGACGAGTAGATGATCAGACTCGATGAGTTGTATGAACTAGACGAGTTCAGTTGGAAACTCGATGAGTCGACTCGTCTGGTGCAAAAATTTTCAATTTTTTGGTTAAATTTTGATTTGGATAATTACCATAACTCATTTTTAATGCCTAAGATTTTTCCGATTGGTATGAGATATTGTCACACCCCCAAACCAAGGATGGCGGAAACGTCCGGGGGTGGAGGACTTCATGTATAGTACCACAACAATGAGTATAATATTGCTCAAAGTAAATACAACCATTATAAATATAATCAAGAAAGTTACATAGTTTCATGAGTTACATGTTTCAAAATCGATTACATTATAATGATAAAATGTTTTGTCTGATGTCGTAGTGTCCCATCCTCAAAAGCTGGTAGTTACCTGTTTTATTGATTAGCTGAGAATACAATAGATTTTGAAAGAGTGTCAATAATTAACTCGGTGAGTTCATAAGCTTTTGGATGTAGAATTTGAAAACCTTTGTTTGAAAATGAGTGTATGTTTAAGAAAAATCTAGTATCTTCCTTCTAAAATGATTTTTAGTCTTAAACCCAAGACCGAGTGTTTGAGTGTCATTTCATACTTGTAATAGTGTATGCAGTTCTAGATTAATAAAACCCTTTTTAAAGGTAGAAATTCTCGTAAACTATATGTGTCGTTATCTCCTTATGTGATTTATTATAATCATACTATGACATAGTAAACCTGTTACGACGTTCTTCAGGCATCGGAATGTTATGACATTTGTCACTGTTGACCTGCCGGTCGGGCTGTTGCAAGCAGCTTAGGTGTGGTTGTCAATCCCAATATAGATCTATACAAAACTATCACGCTCTTCCTACAATTGAATTTGGTTATAACTACATGATTTTAACCAGTACTCTAAGACTACAATGAGGTAGTGTCTCACAACCGGATTTAATGAGTTTACGTGTAGTGTAATTCAAAAAAACCTTTTTGTAGTAGGAGTATGACCCTCTTTAGTAAGTTTGTAGAGTTGATGTAACATAAATTATACCTATTATAGCTTATAATGCATGTACGTAATATTGAAAAAGCCGTTTGTAGAGAGAATTGAACCTTTTCATAGTGAATAGTAATATAGCAATTCATAAACTATACTTATTATAGTTCGTCATGTATGTTTGCAATGACCAAAAATCTTTGTAATGAAATAGTATTTCTGTTATTTAAGTTTAACTTAACAGAAACATAAGTAAATATGTAGCCATCTTAGATAAACACTTTGCTCAACACATTACAAAGTGTTAATAAATTTGTAAACTGTTTGTAACAAGTTTTACTTTTCTGTCACTATTTTGTAAAAAGCTCAGACAAAATCATCGTGATTTGAAATCTATATCCATAAACTCTGGAAGTTCAAAAAATATATATAGTATACACACAATTTTTATTATGATTTTTAATGATACTTAACTAGGGTAAAAATAAACATTTTCACTGACTGGTCCGAAATCTTTGTTATAGTGATAGGCAGTTTTGTAAAAATCACCATAAATTGTATAAAAATCGTAAAAACATGTGCAAGTAGTCATTTTAAATGTATAAACCTGAACTATTTTCATATTGAACATTTTTTAAAGTTATGGAGTTTAAGATGGTCAAAACAGATCGTGATTGAGCCATAACTTTTTTGTTGAAAGCTGTCATTTGAGTTTAAGCATGTTTTTGATGTTGTGACTTGTATTATCCCCCATAAAACTAGATGAAAACGTGAAAATAATGGGGTATGAAATCACTTTGAATGATTTCCCGAGATGGATAGTTGAGGAAGAGGGGTTTCCAAGTCAAGAATACTTGGAGAATGCTTGAGGATTTGATGATCTAAGAACACATATGACGATATTTGCATAAGAAAACCATGATTTGAGTGAGGGTGTGTAGAATATTTAAGAGTGGAAATGAAGAACTTATCAAATGTGGGGGAAAGACTCGTGACCTCCTGAAGTTCTTGGTTCCAGGGAGGAATAGTTGAGAGAGAGAGAGAGTATATTTGATCTTTGAATGTGATGAATGAAACTTTTCGAAAAGGGTGAAGAACATAGAGCCTTAGGTGGATTTTGTTGAAGTAAATCTTATGGAATGTTGGAAATTACATAAAAAGGACAGTGATTTGATATGATAATATGTGAATAGTAACATAAAATGGGTATGGTGTCATAACTTCTTGAAAAAGTCAACCAACCCTTAGATAATGTATTGTACAAAAGATATTATCTATAGTAAAGATTTCCCCAAGATATGACTAAAATATGAATTTATTGGGTTTTATACGTCAAAATATGATTTAGGTGAAAATTCCCTGTCAAAATCATCAAAAATGGGCTTAAAATGCGAAAGTGGTCAAAAACCGGGACCAAGAGGTGAACCTGCGAAGTTCTGAGGGTCAGAACCGAAGGTTTGGTCCAAGAAGGTTAAGACCCAAATGTAGGTTTGGTCTGAGAAGGCTCGCAGGCGAAGTTTTCAAGTGGGAAGCAAGAATGAGGTGAACCGAAGACCAAAGGCGAGATGAGTCGAAAGGCGCTTCAGTCCGAAGTGACATGAAGCGAACCGAAGTGCCTTGAAGCGAACCGAAGTTCCTTGAAGCGAAACGAAGTTTCTTGAAGTGAACCTGGTCTTGGACCGAATGTAGGTTTCGGTCTTAAGGAGGGTTCGACTCTAGGGGCTTCGGTTCTAAGGGGGCTTCGGTCCTAAGGGGGCTTTGGCCCTATTTTGCTGTTTTTCAACTAGTCTTCCCATTTCGAGTGGTTTTTGACTAAGTTAAGGGTTAGGATGCCCCGAGTGATTATAAAGAAGTTAAGATAGGATTTTGAGAGAGATTTGGGGGAGAGAGAGAGAGAGAGTGAGTGAGTAAGTGAGTGAGTGAGTGAGTGAGAGAGACTTTGTTTATGACCTTTGTTAGAGTTTATCCTCTTAATGTAACATTCGTAAACCCCATTATGCCTTGCCATGAGTCTTTCACACCCCTAAAGGGTACTTAATAGTGATTTATAGTGTCATTACGTCACTTACCCTGGTTAGGGTTTAGAATTTCTGAACATTTGAAACTTCTGAGTGATAGTTTTTATTATGATAGAGGGTTGTACATAAGAAGACGTAGAAAATCCTATCATACAAGCACTACATGAGTTTATTAGTTTGATTTGTTGACTTTTGTTGACTTTGACTTGACCAAAATTTGACGGTTGTCACATCATCCCCCCTCCCCCCCGCGGTTAAATGGAATAAGATAGGATTTTGAGACAGATTTGGGAGAGAGAGAGAGAGAGAGAGAGTGTGTGAGAGAGATTGAGAGAGACTTTGTTTATGACCTTTGTTAGAGTTTAGCCTCTTAATGCAAAATTCGTAAACCCCATTATGCCTTTTCATGAGTGTTTCACACCCCTAAAGGGTACTTAATAGTGTCATTACCTCACTTACCCTGGTTAGGGTTTAGAATTTCTAAACATTTGAAACTTCTGAGTGATACTTTTTATTATGATAGAGGATTGTACAAAAGAAGACGTAGAAAATCCTATCATACAAGCACTACATGAGTTTATTAGTTTGACTTGTTGACTTTTGTTAACTTTGACTTGACCAAATTTTGACGTTTTCACATCATCCCCCCCCCCCCCCCCCCCAGTTAGAAGGAATTTTATCCCGAAATTAGTGTTCTGACTGGTACTTCAAGAGTTGGGGAAGAGATGCGGATATTTTTGTTTCATTTGGTCTTCGCGTTCCTAGGGGAACTCAGGTCCTCGCTTAGAGTACCATCAGACCTTCACAATGGGAATGTGCCTTTGTTTTGTTCTTTTGATCTCCCGATCAATGATTTCTACCAATTCTTCCATGAAATGGCGACTCTCGTTGATTTCAATCTCGTCAAGAGGGATAACAAGAGTCTCGTTGGACAAGCACTTCTTTAACTTTGACACATGGAGCGTAGGATGTACATTTTTGAGTTCCTGCGGTAGTCAAAGCTTGTATGCTACAGGGCCAATCCTAGCAAGGATCTCGAATGGTCCGATATATCTCGGATTCAGCTTTCCTCGTTTACCAAAAGGTATCAAGCTTTTCCAGGGCGAGACTTTTAAAAGCACTCGAACTCAAACCTGGAATTCCAAAGGCTTTCTTCTGTTATACACGTAACTCTTATGTCTGTCTCTAGAAGCCTTTAATCGTTCTCGGATTCAGAAAATATTTTCGGTGGTTTCTGTTATGATCTTCGGGCCAGTGAGGGTGCTGTTGGGGACTTGTCCCTTTGCTAGTTGTGTGTCACCACTTCTGCCCAACACAACGGTGATCTGCACTTGCGACCATAGAGGGCTTCAAATGGTGAAACCTTGATGCTAGTGTGATAACTATTATTGTATGAGAATTCAATATGTGGTAAATGGGTATCCCAAGCTTTACCAAATTCTATCACACACACTAAGAATGTCGTCTAGCATTTGAATGGTCCTCTCACTCTGCATGTTGATTTGTGGGTGATAGGTTTTACTCATGTCCATCCTAGTTCCCAAGGATTTCTGGAGGGACTGCCAGAATCGCGAGGTAAATCGACTGTCCCTGTCAAAGATAATGGATTTTAGCACCCCATGAAACCGCACGATTTCCTTGATGTATGCCTTGGTCAGCTTTTCCATTTTGTCAGTCTCCTTTATTGGTAGAAAGTGTGCGGACTTGGTTAGCCTATCAACAATCACCCAAATGGTATTGAGACCACTAAGCTTTTACTAATAGTTTATTTGGGTGATTTCATGTATTTTCGGTAATAAAGGGAAGCGCATGGCTTGATGGCGCATCATTCACTCTCCAACATTTTCCGCACTCATTGATATTGATACTTTGATAATTTGTTATGATATTATGTAATGGATTTTTGGAAGCAAATTAAATTATGGTTGTAATCCTCTTTTTAAAAATAAAAAAATTTATCTGGTTTTTGGGCTGTTACACATTCTAGTAGACATAACAATTCATAGCATGAATGTAAACTCATATGGGTATATTGGGATTTACTTACTTCTTGAGTTGCGGCCGACTCTACGCATTGCATCCTCTAATTATTAAAAAACAGTTTAGAAAATCATTTTTTGAATAAAATTCATTATCTTTCAAAAAAAAATTTACAAAATCTCTCGGTCATCAATTTAAGTTCTGACAAATCGCAAGGCGTGTCCGAATCCCTCAAACCAACGCTCTGATACCAACTTGTAATGTTCCAAAATTACAAATAGATTTCTCATTTTAAAATAGATTAACCAACTAAATCTTTGTTTCAAATCCTATTTAATAACATTTGATTGATTTTAAACCATACATTATCAGGGTTAAGTTTACAAAACCATGGAAACAAATATATTTGATGCATGTGCACAGTCTCGCTGAGCTCTTCTCACGAATGACCTACAAAATGTTTAATCCACTACTATAAGCATAAATCTTAGTGAGTTACCCTTTATAACACATATTCCACCATATATACAATGCATCCAGATAAAAATACTCGACTCTAGCACCGAGCAACCAATTTCCTATCCACATAAATATACCATATGCAACGGGTCCAGAGCAACTCACATAACAGGCCCCGCCCAAACATACATAACATGTCCTGGTTAACTTTATATAATGGACCCCGCCCAAGGAGCTACATCGTGGTCTTATTTAAAATTATCAGGGGCCAGATTGTGGTCTTTCATATAATTCATAAAGTCATGTGCAGTCGTGGATCAGATAGACAGTCAAACATATGATCCACTCGAGAGATAACAATTAGAAAAGAACATCGGAATAAGGCATTAGACCTAGATCTCTCAGTTTATCCAACTTAAACTACATAAAACCCATACTATCACCTCCACATAATCATGTAAGATAAACACATAACATATACTAGCATATTATATACCCTTGGTAATTGGCCTTCCCTAGTTACCCTTCCATTGACCACTTCTCGATTAAGTTCTTTGTTGGTCAATCATATATAACCCTAATAACTGGCCTTCCCTAGTTACCCCCACCAAACATAACTCCTAATAGTATTATACAATAAACAAGCAAGACCTTATCAGCCTAATATATCATGACACCAAGTGCCCTACTATACACATGCATAACAAGGAGTTAACCTAGTCAACTGGGATACCCGTACTCTAATAATACCTCTATCCTCCCATGTAAATGATATAAAATAGGATATGTGGCATAGTGAGAAACTCACTTGAACTGAAGAACCAAAGTAGCACAACAACACTCTCACACCTTTCACTGATCAATCTTGCAAACCGAATAACACCAAAAGAGATGGACCATTAATCAACAATCCAAAACCTCTAGGTTTGACCCAATGTCAAACTGGTCAAAAGTTAACGTTCAACGATCAATAAAAGTCAACGGCCAACCAAGTCAAAAACCACCACGACATGGAGAGCTCTTATTAGGTCAACCCTTAGAACCTGATGATGTAAAAAAGTCACACTGACTCAATCAGAGATAGCATCTCATAAGCACTAGCGTGAAGTTATGTTTGGAAATTCGTGTTGGCATGATATGTATATCTTATGTAATCTCTTGTATTTATAGATGATATGTAGATACTTAGCAGATATTATATCCTAGTGATATTAGATATAATCTATTATTATCATATATTAGGTGATATCCCTGGTTTTGTAGGGATTCATATCGTATTTACTTTTCTTTATATCTAGAGTTCTAATCATTGGTTGAACATCGAACCCTAGAGATTTGTGCTTGTTTTCTTAGTAAGAATATATTCTTAGCGAATACCGTTTGTGTTAATTCTTTTGTGTTCTTTGTTTATTGTTAATTGATATCAAACAAGGAAGCTACACCTCTTCGCCACATTATGGGCATGACAAGACAAAATAGACAACAACCAGGACATCGCCATGTCATGGGAATGGCAGGAAAACACAATTGCGAATCAACAATCCAAGAGAATTTGGACCCTCCTTGGCCATGTCGTGGTTGTTAGTAGAAATCTCCTTTTCTCATTAAAAGCTTAATACTTATAGATCTAATCCTAAAACTTCAGATCTAGTCCTTATCAATGACTTAATGGATTAATTTTCCAAATTTATCCATTAAGACCTCGCCCCAAAACAATATCTACAAACCTAAATCCAAAATGGCATAAATCATTCACAAAACATGCATGGATCCAAGGACAATATCAAGCTACCAACTTTCCAACAAGAAGAGGTCTAGAAGACAATCCTTGGTGCTTAGAAGTGGTTGGAATCATCTCAACTCCAAGCACACCACCAAAAAGGGACCAAAAGCATAAAATGGACCATACGTTAGATCTAACTAGAAGAAAAGGTTGAAGCTTTATACTAACAATGGTCTAGAAATGAAGTCACTTTGCTAGATCTACATTTAAGCTCTTCACTAAAACACTTTGTAAGAAAATTGATCTTCAAGCTCCACACCAAAACATGACAAATAAACCTTCAAGTGGACAGGAACACCAAGAATACCTCAAGACCACTCAATGAGGCTAGGGATTCGAGATAGGAGGGTGGAGGTTGAAGAGAATGACCTAACCCTAAAGTTAAGGTCCTTTAATATGGGAGGAACTCAAAAAATTCTTGAGCTTGGGCTGCAGCAACCACCACATCGTGGCAATCCTCTTAACATGTTGTGATGTTTAATAAAACACACAATTCTAATATGTCATGTGATGTCATGGCTTTCCATGCATTACATCATGGCAGGTGTTCCCCCCCCCCCCCCCAAATGACCCCATCTTTGATCCCATATATCTTTAGCTGATCGATTCTAAAAAATGTGTATTACCATAATACAACCACTTCCATTCTTTTTACAAACGTATTCCCACCTATAATCACTTTCGTACTTTTAGATTCCTATGTTATCTTAACACATTATCTACCATCCCTCACAAACTATCCCTTCAGTACACACTTTCGTACTTTCGTACTTTTAGATTCCTATGTTATCTTAACACACTACGTCATGTTACTTTTCATGAGGAAAAATTTTCTTACTCTAATATATCCAAATACAAACCCTACACATACGATTTCTTTATAAACTCATACCCATCACCATATCTCATTCACTTTCAAAATAACGACCACGACCCAACAATGCCTCAGCACAACCCCCCCCCCCTCCATATTCTCCTTGAGAAGACCCCCTCCTTCTTATAATGCTAATAACAATCATACTCAAGCACACCTGATACAAAATAAATCGAACAATAGAATGGTTCCCCTACCCTAACGCATGACATGAATACATGATCCTAAAATGAAAGTTTCAAAACAACACAACCCTTCAATTTCCATACTAAATCTATCTATCCTATTCCGTTTAATCCAAAACTCGCTCATCGGGACCAAAATTGGCGCTAGGACATGCAAACTGAATATAACACTTTGTTAAAACAGGGAACATGGGAGCTCGTTCTAATGGATTTTATGCAAAAAAAATAATAATAAAATAAAATAAAATAACAAAAAAAACAAAAACAAAAACAAAACAAAACAAAAAAAGAAAACAAACTTAAACTCTTAAGTGTGCATGCAACCCTAATTAAGATCTATGTTTTCTATATTGAACCTATAAATATGAACATCAAAAGGAAATCATAAGAACACTAGGATATTTTCGAAAAATACCAAATTAGGGTTAAGGATTACATACCTTGAATGTTATTGTAGTAAATAACAATGAACACCTTCTTATTGATCTCTTGGAAGAAAGCACCCTAATTGTCGTGCCTTTAATTGGGACACACCCAAGCTAGAAAGAGGATGAATATATATATATATATATATATATATATATATATATATATATATATATATATATATATATATATATATATATATATATATATATATATATATATATAGGGAAATGATCAAATGAGAACACCTAAAAGGTTGAGAACGCGAGAACAATTGTGAACCAATCATCATATAAGGGCATAAGAGGAATTTTACAATATAATTAATTATGGATAATTTATGGGTAACTAATTAATTCCTAAAATCATGGGATTTAATATGATTAATAGATTTTTTACCCAAATATTAGGAATTTATATAATCTATTTTTAATTAACAAAATCAATAAAATGATTTTAAAAAAACGTTTTTACCATAATTTTAAAAAATAAAACGTTATTATTATTATTATTTTGCTTTAAGTTATTTTTTTACCAACCACATCAAAAATATTGACGCATTAATCATTTTATCTGAATATTTATCAAGTAGTGTCATATTCATAAGTGAAGATCCCATGACTAGACTTGTTTTTTTTGTTTTGTTTTTTTAATGAATTGAAAAAAAAGAATGTTTAAGAATTCATCATTTCATTCGAAAAAAATAAATCACTAATCATAATCATAATCATAAATGAATACAACTCTAAACAAAAGCATTTTACTACAAAAGAATGAACCTCTAATCATAATCATACACGAATACAACTTTAGCCATACATTTTAAACCATATATGAATATATTTTGACAAAATACAAAAGACATCTAAATTTCTACATTTCCAGCTGTTATATTCATTGATAAATATACCACTAATCATAAATGAATTCAAAGAGGGTCACCATTGATCATGTTGTCGATTTCCTTAGTTACAGTTAGCCTTATTCAAAATATCAAGCTCTAACATTAAACTTGTTCAAAACATCAATCATTAAACACATGCAATTATAATATAGTTCTATTCATTGATGATTAAACTCAAACAACCTATTTATAAAATTTGATTTATCGGTTTTGACGTTCACTTGAGAGTCTTCTAAGTAATCTTGAATGTTTCCTAAAATTCATCCACTATCCAAAACGCCTTTGATGAACTAGCCACACCATTTTCCTGAATTTGAAAAAGCACATTTATATTACAAAAAAATAAATAAAAAATAATAATCTCTATTCAGAAATGAATCATATTACAAGCGGTAATGAAAGATATACAATCAATGGTGAATAAATATATTGCATGCCTACTCTCATAATGTTTCCTAAACTTTTCAATACATTAGAACGGAATCCATAAAAATTATACAAAAAACTGGAGAAACTTGGTAGATCAATGGAAAAGAATAACAATATCAATAAAATAACTTTAAATTTCCATAACAATATACAACCAACAATCAAAAATAATATTTCATGATCACGTTCTCCACTTGCAACCAAGATTTTCACAAGGTTGATAATAAAACCAAGTAAAGATGCGAAAATGAATAAAAGGGCTGAAAAAAAAAAGAAAATTTTGTTACCTAGTGATGGACGAATCGATTTCTTTTCCTACACAGAACTGATGATATAGAAAAATCAATTAGAAAGCAAAGAGTGGATCGGGAATTGAGAAAAACAACCTAAATGATTTTTTATTACGTTTCTCGATCTCTCGTTGAACCCTCTCGAGCTCAATCCTTTGTTTTCCCTTTTTAGAACAAATTGAACCCAGAAAAACCAATATGAAAATACCCATATATCATTGAGGTTTAGACACCAAATCTCTCTCACACAATTCATCAAACAGCTTCTGTGCATTAGCTTTTCCTTCAAATCAGATTAAAACTTTATGTAGCTATTTTTTCCATCGATTATAAGGGTCGGTATGAGATGAAGTAGAAAGGTTTTGATGTGTAAATGAAGAACAAGGTTCTGTCCACTCACCAAGAAATCATCCTGGTCAGTGTAGGTAGCGGCCATCGATGAATGTGCTAATCTGAACAAACTCCTTGATTGTTTCTTCTATGTCTAGAAGCAATCTCCCCCATTAACCCTTATTCTGCTTATATTTTTCACGATGACGATGGCGCGAGGACATAGGGTAGCCACGAGAAGATAAGAAGAGAGGGAAGGAAAAATATGCTAGTGAGGAAATTTAGATGATGGAGGAAGGACGATGATGGTTGTGACAGATTGTATTCTGAGATAAAGATGGTGGTGTGCCCTAGATTTCAAAGAGAGATGAAGAGAGTGATGGGATATTAAAGGAAATATGTGAGTGATTGAGAAGTTATAGGAATTATTGAATGTTTCTAAAGCTATACTTACTGTAATACCTTTTTCACCATTTCAAATATACACTTTACTACCAATAAATTTCATAATTTACATAAATGGTCCACCTGATAATTGCCTTAGATTTGAATATTTAGATGATCTAGATCTGTTCTCGCTTTCTCAACCTTTTAGGTGTTCTCATTTGATCCTACTCACATATATATATATATATATATATATATATATATATATATATATATTGAGAGAGAGAGAGAGAGAGAGAAGAGATGTGATAGCTAAATTTATCCAAAAGCTTCTTAAGGGAATGAGTTCAAGATAATGCGAACAACTAGTTCCTTTATGTAGCTAAGGTAGCTTGGTGCCAAAGCTAGGGTTTAAGGGAGAAACCCTAATTTCCTTAGCCTGGTGACCAAGCAGCCCATTCCCCTCATTTAAGACCATTAGACGAAAACTCTTAGGCTTGTCCAAGTGATTTTCTTCCACCTCATTCAATGAGTTCCCAAATAATCCCTACACTTTTAATTAATCCTAAAAATTAATTCCAATTCATTTTTGATTAATTATTAATTAAATAATATGATTTCTGATTAATATATTATTTTCTTAATACATTAACAAATCACATTATAAATTTATCTCTCCCTGTAAAAGTCATCCTGTCTAATTGCTAGGTTTGAGGGCAACCCAAAAGGAATGTGCTACTATCAATTCAAGTATATACCAATTATAGTTATGGGCTTAGATACCTAATCCAATAGTTTCCATTTGGATAAGTCTAATAACTATAATTTCCAATATAACTTCTAAACAGATCAACAAATTATAGCTTCTAAAAGCCGTTTTCAAACTCCAATGCAGTCAGTTATGGGTCCTAGGATAAGTGATCATATAATCCTTCGTTTTGCAAGATATTATTCGGATATGAGACATGGAAAAAAATCAATCTCATTGTACAATAATTTGTTTCCCGATTTATGATTTGTAATTACATAGAACTTCTAATCCAACACTTCAATTTAGTCCTAGACGGACCCAACACTATAAGTCAACACCAAATCACCGATGGGGCCAAATATATCGCTTTTCCTGTTAAAGAAAAAGGTACGAATAAAATTTGACTTAGATGCTTGCACCATTTACTCATCAGAGCATGTACAACAATACACTTTATAACATCAAGTTACTGATGCGTATACACATCATCAATGCATAACTAACTTGTAAACAACATCTCATATATCTCTGTTTAAAGATGATAAGATATTATCATCTCAAAATTACTCTTGATAAATTCCATGAGGTAATTCTCTGAGCATGCGTTAACCGAATACTTAAATATCCATTTCAAAGTACTCATAAACATTGCAGAAATACCATTGTTATGTCTAAAAATTTTTAGACAGTCTACAATCTAATTCATAACAATCTTAATTCAATATTTACTTCCAAAAGTATGATCGACTGTGGTGTTTGAATAATCAAAATATTTGGGATGTAAAACATGAAAAAAATGAAACATAATAATAAACAATTGAAAAAATGTAGTAAACAAACTCATAAATAATTCTCTATTATTTAATCACCAAAAGTCAATTACATTTACTTTGTTAAAAGTTTCAACTAACTATCTAATGACTAAAACTAATATCATCTCTTAGACCAATGCTCCTAGCATGCTGAATGTGTTTCACCCTACTTAGTTCATTTGTGAGGGGATCTACAGCATTTTCATCTAATGATACCATATTCACTACGAGGTGACCTTCTTCTACCCTATGTCTAATGAAATGGTATTTTCTATCGATATGTCTTAATCTGCCATGATCTCTTGGTTCCTTTGTTAAGGAAACCGCTCCTTCATTATCAAAGAAAATTTCCACTGGCTCCTTGATGGGTGGAACAACTCCAAGGTCTCCAATAAAGTTCTTCAACCAAATCTCTTCCTTTGATGCTTCGCTTACCGCTGTGTACTCTGATTCAGAGGTAGAATCAGCCACCGTTTATTATTTGGAATTTTACCAAGTTACCACTCCTCTATTTAACGTAAACACCTAGTCAGATTGGGAATAGAAGTTTTCTCTGTCTATTTGAAAGTTGATGTCATTATATCCAGTTACTCTCAATGTGTCACTGCTACCTAGTACAAGGACCTAGTCCTTAGTTCTTCGTAGATGTTTGAGAATATTTTTAACCGCTATCCAATGAGCTCTACCTAGATTTCCATGATAACGAATGATCATGCTCAAAGCACAGACCACATCAGGGCGAGTACATTTCATAGCATACACGATAGATCCAATGGCGGAAGCATATGGAACTCTACTCATTTCTACTATCTCTGGATTGGTACTCGGGCTCTAAGTCTTACATAGTTTGGCATTACTCTGTATAGGCAATTCTCTTTTCGTGGAATTTTCCATACTAAAACGTTTAGTACCTTTTCCAAGTATGTACTTTGACTAAGTCCAATTAGTCGTTTACTCATGTCTCTTAAAATTCTTATCCCTAAAATATAAGCACCCTCTCACAGATCCTTCATAGCGAAACACTTTCCAAGCAAAGACCTAACCTCTTGCAAAGTTGGAATGTTGTTTCCTGTAAGAAGTATGTCATCAACATACAATACCAAGAATGCTATTATAATCCCACTAGCTTTAATATATACACATGATTCATCTTCACTTCTAGAGAAGCCAAACTCTTTGACCTTCCCATCAAAACAATGATTCCATCTATGAGAAGCTTGTTTCAATCCATTGATTGATTTCTCAAGATTACACACTCTATTGGAAAACTTTGCATCAACAAAATCCTTTGGCTAACTCATGTAAACATCCTCCGCCAACTTCCCATTAATGAAAGTGATTTTCACATCCATTTTCCAAATTTCATAGTCATGAAATGCAGGTATGGCGAGCATTATCCGAATAGATTTAATCTTAGGTATTAGTGAGAAGGTCTCATCGTAGTCAACTGCTAGGTGATACGTGAAGATCGCCTATTCCCCATGATCTTGGTGATACGTGAAGGTCTCCATCACTAAGCACTAGACTATAAACTCCAATCTTGGTGATACGTGAAGATCGCCTATTCCCCATGATCAAGTTTACTCTACCATGCTCCACATCCTCACTTCTTATTAGCCCCTGCATATCAGAACAAATGTGAATACCATTTCCTGTATCAAGGAACCAAGAACGAGAAGATGATGAGTTATAGATAAGATATTATATATACCTACAGAAGTTGGCTTCACTTTACCATCCTTAATGTCTTGCAGATATATTAGGTAGCTTCGTTTTCAATGCCCTTTGTCATTGCACTGGAAGCAAGTAACCTCTTTACGACCAGAGACAGGGGACATCAAAAATGGATTTTCCTTTGGGTCCATTGCTTGATGACCTAGCTTTAGACATTCCCTTCTAGTTTTGCTTGGGAGGACCTTTCCTCCTTTTCACTTTCCCTTGACCAATGTCCGAAACAAGAGCACTAGAAGGAGTGGAGGCAACACCTTTTCCCTTCATCACTGTTTCTGTTGTTCGTAAAAGGTTGTGCAATTGAGACAAAGTGGTCTCATTATTGTTCAAATGATAGGTCAAAATGAACTGATCATAACAACTTGGCAAGGAGTTCAAGACTATGTCGATAGCCAACTCCTCATCAAAATTCACATTGAGCTTGACAAGCTGGTCCATGTATCGTTGCATTTTTTGCATGTGGCTACTAACAGATTCTCCCTCGTTCATCTTGCTTGATATGAGGGAATTTACCACCTTATACTTTTCCTAACGGGCTTGCTTATGGAACTTTTCCATAAGGTTGTTGTTTATATATTACGACCAATAATCCTCATAGTATCACTGTAATTCAGGAGTTATCGTGGCCACCATGATGCAAGCAACTTTTGTTGCATCATTTTAGTGTTTCTTGTAGGCAGCCATTTCTTCAGGATTGGTC
Organism: Lactuca saligna; assembly: GCF_052625555.1. Classification (NCBI taxonomy): domain Eukaryota; kingdom Viridiplantae; phylum Streptophyta; class Magnoliopsida; order Asterales; family Asteraceae; genus Lactuca; species Lactuca saligna. Next base: position 131,194,138 of record NC_136422.1, on the reverse strand, counting down.
TTATCTTTTTCAATCTCATCTAATGGTTTCTCAAGGACATACTCCTTATCCTGAAATGAATGGTCATTTTTATGTTGTGTATCCGGTCATTTTAGTAGGTGTCATCCAATGTCACCTTGGAGCAAATGTTTAACAAGGAAAAATTATGGATGGAAGAGGAGGAGGAACTAGAAGCATCATTTAGAGTAGAAATATGTAAGAGAAAGGTAGTTTTAGTTAGATAAGTGTAACATCCCGTTTATTAAACAAATAAATGGATAAAACTAATAAATAAATAGTAGCCCTAAATCCGTAATTAGTTACCAGTGTTAGTCATAAGGAGCTAAATGACATAATTTCTAGAAATTGGGAAATTTATTGTAATATTTGGACTTGAATGGTAATAAATTGTGGGAAGCAAGGGATAAATAGTAAAACGGGGATTAAGATGGTAATGATTAGAGAAAGAATGGTTGAATATGTCATAATTGAGATTTTGGGGGTTAAAATATAACTTGTGAATTTGTTTTGGAAAGATTTCTAAAAGCTAAGGGCTGTTGGTAAATTATGGATCTAAGTTGAAAGGAATTGGGGGAGGGGATAGAAGTGTAATTATGGCTAAAGGTTTGAATGTGGATGGGGTTTATAACCCGTAATTCTCGTAACCCTAACCCTACTTCAACATTAGTCGCCACCATCCTTATACATCCCTTCACCTCCATCTGCCACCCTCATTTTGCGATTTCCGGAGCCGCCACCATCGTTGTTGAGGTCGCAAACTACCGAAGAAGCACCGGAACATCCACCATCTCCGTTCTGTTGCCGAAGAACACGACGAGTCGCCATCCCGTCATTGATCCAGTCATGAAGATTGGAGACTAACGACCGTGGAGGCTGTTGTTGTTCATGGTTGGGTTGCACACACCCTCTCTTCTCTAGTCTTCTACCGCTATGCCTCAGAAAATGCTCATCGTCGTTGTCGCCGCCATACGGCTGTTCGCCTTAACTGATGTTCACCGGCCTCTACACGCCACCATGTGGGTGGTTTCACTCATATTAGCATATATAGGCGTGTATGATGTTGTTGTCGGTTATGTATGTCGAGAGTGTGTGATGTTTTGGCCGGAAAAACAAAGAAACCCACCACCATGAGGTGGTGGCTATCAACTCCGACCACCACCTGCCGCCACAAGTGTGGCTGAGCGTGTGTGTGTGTGTTATTTGAGATGCTTGGACAGTTTTAGCCTAAAATCGTCTTATTTTGGTTGGAATAATCACGGAAATCTGCCGCCACCACCGTGAGGTGGTGGAAACCACATTTTTCCACCACCAGCCGCCACGTTGGATGGAAGCACCTGTGTGTGAATGGATTGCTATTTGAGATGCTTGGATAGTTTTAGCCAAAAATCATAACCACCACCACGAGGTGGTGGCTTCTGCCGTGTAACAATGTGAATTTTCAAACCAAACTTTTCATTTTTGAAACACATAAAAACTCATAATATATTTCTCAAAAACATATTTGTTTCAAGTTTCAACACAAATCCTCATAAAAATGTCACTATCCCAGAATAATCCACATAGTCTTGAATCGGTGTGTACAATCAAGTCGGCGCGTTCCGGCGATCCTGAGAAGTACCTGAAACACATATCACACAACACGGTAAGTACAAAGCTTAGTGAGTTCCCCAAAATACCACATACACAAATAATAAGCCTCTCATGGCTATAACTCGGCATGGACCCTCTAGTCTCATGCGTCTTGGTGAAGTCCCTCCAATCTTACGGCTCCATGCGGACCCTCCGGTCATGTGTCTCTGTGAGGACCCTCCAGTCTCACAGCTCGGGTTAGATCCTCCAATCTTATATCTCAGTGAAGACCCTCCAGTCTCATAACTCGGTTTGGACCCTCCGGTTCGATCTCAGTAAAACACAAAATAACATAGCATATATCACAAAGACATAAATGCATATTATCACATAACTCAATATAAGCACATAAGACCCTCCGATCGATAACTCAAACAAGACCCTCCGGTCACTCGGTATTACCACTCAGGTAAGTATAGTGAGAAGACTCGCCTCGTAAGAAATCGGATAACCTCAAACTCAAATCACATGTCTAGCCTCCGCCTAACACATACTATAATTCTTTCTAATTAATAATGACTCTCAAAGAAGCTAAAGTAATCCTTCTACAAACTTACAAAAGGATAAAAGACCATTTTACCCTTTTATGGCCTTAATAGTCCACAAATTGACCAAACGCTAAAAGTCAATGGTAGAGCGTATGTTGTGCATACAAGCCCTATACGTTGGGCGTACTCCTTTTCCATGCATGCATCGAGAATTATCGATCCTATGCTACACGTACTGGGATTATGCTCAACGTACGAGAAAAAACAGACATCGGATGAAGAAGTTATGACTTATTAATGGACTTTTCCTGTCCCATCCAGTTAAAATATAACTTTAACAAGAAATTCAAAATTAGCCAATAGAGTCTAAACGAAAGTTATAGAGCACGGTCTTACCTACGCGTTCATGTAAAGAACGTCCAAAATAGAGCTCGTATGCGAAAGTTATGAAACTTTGAAGTTCAAGGCACAAACTTCGAGGCTCGAAGAACGCCCAGCTTACTAAGGGGTACACATAGCATATTGATGTACACCCAGCGTACGAGTTTTGTATGTCCAGTGTACTTATATTTTCTTGGTTCAGAATTAGCCACGTCGCCTTTCCTTCACATGCAGACACATATCACACACGTCCGAAGCTCAGATTTTGATCAGATGCCACGCATCACTTTAAGCGCAGCGTACTCGGTTTACGCTCAGCGTAGAGCGTCACAAGGCAGTACGCCCTGCGTACCTGAAGATTACGCCCAATATAATGCTAGGCTTAGGCCACTATAAATAGAAGTGTGAGGCTGCCCGAATTTGTTTACAAAAATTTACATCTTTCACCCATTTTCTTTATTTTAAGCTGCAACACCCCCCCCCCCCCCCCAAGCCTAGGGTACCTTCCTAGCACCATAAGAAGACCCCGGAGAGCCTGAAGTCTCCAAGAAAAAGAGTTTTTCAAGTAGAAACTCTATCCGTGTAAATCCCAGTTTTTGAACAAACATCCCGGTTTCATCGAAAAAGATTGTTTTAAGGGACGAAGTGTTGTCCAATCACCATCTTATCAAGTAAGTCTCTAGTCACTTTCATCTTACACATAGATATGAAGTGTTTTCTATAAAATATGTGATGTGTGCATATATATGGTTTTTTTTATCTGAGATGGGTGTTAAATGATTGTTTATACGGGTTTTAAACTATATATGTATTTTTATCTACAAATATGTTGGGTAAAACATGGGTAGATGAAATAGTTGAAGTGTGATAAAATGATGAGAGGCCTCGATGTTGTTGTTATTCTTGTCATCTAGCAGAGTATAGATGATGACCACAGACCTTTCTAGACAGTCGAGTGGAACGCTAGCAGGCTCGCAACCTATAGGTGTTTGTGAACGATGTGTTCACCAATGTACTCCACCCCACCCCTTCATGGTTGCCTTATGGACATATATGGCTGAGGAATCCCCTTAGCAGTATTGTCCATCCCGATGATGATCCTCACGCTAGGTACCTTGTGATAGGTGTTTAGGGACGTAAAGTGAGGATAATAGAAACGAGTAATCAAGGTTGTTGTTGGTTGATGAAATTAATAAATTTATTTATTGTGCGTTGAAAACCCTATATGCTCACCAGGCTCCCAAGCCTGACCCACTCAACTTTCTGTATTATAGGTAGTGAAACAAGAGCATAATTGGATGATGACGAGAGATTTTCGATTATAGGCCAGTAGATGTAAATTAATGTTGTAAGGCCTATATTGTATTGTTTATGCTTTTGATCTGTATCGATGTGGACATCCCAAGTTTTGTAATGAAATGAAAAATACATTTCTTTAAGAAATGCTTTGATAAATATTTATCATATTTTATTTTGGGAACAAATTCCGTACCAGTTTTTGAAAGATTACTCTGATTTTATTTTAAAAGCATAAACAGAATCGGTCTTTTCTAGCCGTGAAATATGGGGATGTCACAGTTGGTATCAGAGTATTAGTTTAAGCGAACTAGGAATTTGTAGGATTTCTAGACTTAAACTTAGAATGCTAAGTGATGATCGTGAATTAAGTGTCTACCATATTTTAGACACGAGCACTAGTATATTTTAGGAAAGATGCCTAAAATGCTTTTATGTGCTAAATGTTATATGTTTGCCATATATGCCATTATTTTTCGAGATTTATGGTATGTTATCGACCAGATCTGGAAACCTTATGTGTTCAGGATTCTAAGTATATGGCTACGCTATTAGAACTAGCATGTAACGTTTCAGAGTGATAAGGAGAATTTAAATATCTATCGCAAATAAAGATATAAATTTGCCTAATTTGGTGTATAGATTAAAATGGAAAGAACCCGAAGTAGAGCTAGAAATACGAATAAGAATCAGCAACCTCAACCCCAAGTGATGGATCAGGTGCTTATAGTAGAAGCTGCACCAGAACCAATCACAATGGCTAGAGTACAGGCTGTGATTCAGGCTATGATGGTTGAAAAATGTGAAGAAATGAGATAACTATTGCTGAACAACAGGAATGAACCTTTAATGCCTGTTGAACAACCTAAACTAAATGACAGTCAGTCAGAGGAAGGAAATTATAGTAGATCTATTAGTCAAACTGAATCGCTTGTGGTTAGGAGGAATAACCAAGAGGATAGAGTCGAGAGAAATGGATGCAAGTACAAATACTTTATGACTTGCAAGCTGTCAAATTTGACTGGAAAGGATGATCCCATCGAAGTAAGGGATTGGTTCTTGGATATGGAATTAGCCTTCATAACATGTGGTTACCAAGGTAAGCTACAAACCATATATGCAGTAAGGTAGTTCATAGGTGGCGTTGTTCGTTGGTGGAACACTCTGGGGAAGACCCTAAACCTTAATGATTCACTGTAACTGACTTGGGCAGAGTTCTTGGTGCATTTCAAGTGCAAGTACTGCTCGGCCCAAAATCTGCTTGAGCTAGAGAACCAATTTCTGAAATTGAAGAAGGGAACCATATCCATCGATGAATACACCAATAACTTCACAGACAAAATGGAGTTTGCTTTGCGTATTGTCCCAGACAAGTTGACAAAAATCGACAGGTATGCAAAGGGACTTCCATAGGAGTACGTAGTGCCAGTACGTGAGGCACTTACTCTGGAGACAACTATATGGGTTGTTAAGTCTGTCGAAGAGATGATCAAGGGAAGAGCCTCTAGCAAGTTTGAAGTTGGCGAGAAGAGAAAGTTTGAAGGAACTTCAAGTTCCAACAATAAACGTGTTGGGAAATGTGGCGAGGAGGTCACTTGTTATAAATATGGAAAGCCTAGGCATTATGCCAATGAATGCACCTTCAATAAGAAAGTTTGTTATGGGTACAACGAAGAGGGGCACATTTTGAGGGACTTCCCAAAGATGAAAGAGGTAGTAAATCCCAATTTCCCACCAAATCCGAAGGTGAGAGCTTTCCAGATGACATTGGAAGTGGCAAAGGATGCAGGGGAGGTCGCTTCAGGTACCTTTCTTGTAAATGGACTGCCTGCCAATTTATTGTTTGATTCTGGAGCAAATTACTCCTGTATATCACATAAATTTGGTGGAAGACTAGCATTGCCTTTAGAAAAACTTGATGATGCCCTAATTGTAGTAGTTTCTAGTGGCATTAAGAATATCATCATCGAATTGAACGGAAACAAATTCCACGAGAAGCTATTATCCATTGAGTTGAATGGTTTCGACATCGTACTGGGGATGCATTGGCTTAGCCCCAATGATGCCGATATATTTTGCAAAAAAAAGATAGTGAGGGTAAACCCTCCTGGAAAAGAGTCATTTATGGTGTATGGATACAAGCGCAGAGTAAATTCTGGAATCTTTTCCTTGATGAAGGACAGAAAATGATTGTCTAAAAGATGCACATCATATTTGTCGTTCGTGATCGATGCTAAAAATGAGAATAAGGAAATGCAAGGCATACTAGTGGTGTGTGACTATCCGAAAGTCTTTCCCGAAAATCTTCCAAGATTTCCCCCTGATAGACAAGTGGAGTTTCGAATAGACTTGTTACCAGGAACAACACCAATAGCAAAAGCACCATATCGATTAGCACTGATGGAGATGAAGGAGCTCATGACGCAACTTCAGGATTTTTTGGACAATGGTTTCATTAGACCTAGTTCATCACCCTGGGGAGCTCTGGTGTTATTCGTAAAGAAGAAAATGGAAGCAGGAGAATGTGTATAGACTACAGAGAGTTGAACAAGGAAACAATAAAGAACAAGTACCCACTGCCAAGGATTGATAACATGTTCGATCAGCTGCAAGGTTCGAGTTATTTCCCGAAGATTGATATTAGGTCATGATATCATCAGCTAAAGGTGAGAGAGCAGAATATTGAGAAGACTACGTTCAGAACAAGATATGGACACTATGAGTTCTTGGTTATGCCGTTTAGACTAACCAATGTTGTAGTAACATTCATGGATTTGATGAACAGGGTTTTAAACCATTCCTCGATAATTTTGTGATAGTGTTCATAGATGATACTTTGATTATTCAAAAAGTAGGAAGGGGCATGACAAGCATCTGCGAGAAGTGTTAGAAGTTCTGAAGAAGGAGAAGTTGTATGCAAAGTTCTCCAAATGTGATTTTTAGATTCAAGAAGTCCTATTTTTGGGTCATGTGGTTAACCAAGAAAGGATTATGGTTGAACCAGCTAAAATTGAAGTTATAATAAAGTGGGAACAACCAAAAATTCCCACGGAGATTCAATGCTTTCTGGGTTTATCTGGATGTTACCGAGGATTTATCCAAGGCTTTTCTTCGATAGCTGTTCCATTGACAACTTTGACCCATAAAGGAGCTACTTATGCATGAAATGAGAAGCATGCAGAAGAATTTGAGAGGTTAAAGAAGAATTTGTGTGAAGCACCGATTCTTTCCTTACCTGAAGGAGTTTAATACTTCGTAGTTTATAGTGATGCATCTGGAGTTGGGTTAGGTTGTGTTCCGACCCAAAGGGATAAGGTGATAGCATATGCATCGAGGCAATTGAAAGAACATGAAAAGAACTACCCCACTCATGATTTGGAGTTGGTAGCGATAGTATTCACCCTAAATATATGGAGGCATTATCTTTATGATACAAAATGCAAACTTTTCATTGATCATAAGAGTCTTCAATATCTCTTTAATCAGAAGGAATTGAATATGAGACAATAATGTTGGCTAGAGTTGCTTAAGGATTACGACTGCGAAATACTTTACAACCCTGGTAAAGCAAATGTTGTAGCTGATGCTTTAAGTAGAAAAATGAGCTTTGAAAATAAAAGGCCAAGAGAATTAAGAATTGAAGTTGTCTCAATAATTGTAGAAAACATCAAGAAAGCTCAGGAAGAAGCTTTAGAGAAAAATTACAGAAAGGAAGAATGTTTGGGCAAAATGTTAGTGTTCGATATAAACGGTCAAAGACTCAAGGTATTCTAAGATAGGATTTGGGTACCTAAAATAGGAGGAATAAGAGATATTCTGATGGAAGAAGCTCACAAGACCATGTAATCGACTCATCTTGGCAGTACAAAAACGTATCGGGATCTGAAACCCTATTACTGGTGACTGACGATGAAGCTTGATGTTCCAAGTATGTGGGCGAGTGTGTGACATGTGCGAGCGTTAAGGCACAACATCAGAAAGCCTATGGGAGTATAGAACCTTTATCTATACCCATGGGTGAATTGGAAGACATTACCATGGATTTTGTGACTAAACTGCCCCATTCGAAGAGCGGTCACAACATGATTTGGGTGGTCGTTGATTGGTTTACTACAAGTGCACATATCATAGAAGCCAATGAAAAACGTTATATGGATAAACTTACAAATGCTTACATGAAGGAGATAGTAAGCACGGTGATCCTTTAACAATTGTATCAGATCGTGATATTCGTTTCACGTCAAGGTTTTGGAGAAGTCTACAAGAGGAATTGGGTACGAAACTGTGTTGAAGTACAGCCTACCATCCGCAAACCTATGGTCAGAGCGAACAAATAATTCAAACATTGGACGATATGCTGAGAGCATGTACCCTGGAATTCCAAGGTAACTGGAATGAACATTTACCTCTGGTATAATTTTCTTACGATAATAGTTTCTAATTGAGCATCAAGATGGCACTGTATCAAGCCTTATATGGATAAAATTGTCGAACGTCGTCATGTTAGCTTGAAGTTGGGAAAAGCAGTTTATAGGACCCGAGATAGTCCATCAGACTGCTGAAAAGTTGAAACTGATTAGGGAAAGGATGTTAGCAGCTCAGGATCGTCAAAAGAGCTATCCTGACAAGAAAAGACAACCGGTAACATTCGAAGTTGGAGATTCAGTTTAACTTAAACTCTCGTTGTGCAAGGGACATATAAGATTTGGTAAAAGAGGAAAGTTGAGTCCAATCTTTATTGGATCATTTAAAGTTCTTCAGAGGATTGGGAACCAAGCTTACAAGCTAGAACTACTAGAAGAACTAGATGGTATTCATAACACTTTCCACGTGTGTTATTTGAGGAAGTTCACGGGAGAAGTTCCCGACATAATTCCAATTTAAAAATTAAATTTGGATGAAAGCAAGAGGCTAATTGAAGAACCTAAGGAAATCGTTGTCTATAAGACTAAGAAGTTGCGATGCAAGATGGTCGATTTAGTACTTGTGCGATGGAAACACATGAATGGGCCAAATCTCACCTGGGAAATGGACAGTGACATGATGAGTCGTTATCCACAGTTGTTTGCTGATGTATAACTTCGGGGATGGAATCTTCCTAAGGGGGAGAGAATTGTAACGCTCGTGTTTCTGGGCTAAAGCATTAAAGATGATGTAATAGTCCAGGTCAACCTTTGTAACTCGTTTTGAAGTAATAAAAATGTATTATGTGAATTTATGTGTTTTATACTTAATTATTATGATTTAATAAATTAAGGATAAAAATAAACTTCAAAAATAAATGTTAGATAAACCCGATATCTATGAAGAAAGTTGTAGAGGTCGAAACAAGGATTTCGAAGATATAAAGAATACCGAAATCCAAGTTATAACGAATAAGTTATGACCCGTCGAAGTTTTGCGACAGAACTGGCACGATGCTATGTGACGTAAAAAGTGAGTTTATGATAAAGTGCTTTTTAGCCTTATTAATCTAAATGAAATTTGTAGTATACTTTAAACCGAGATCATGGATAAAAAGAATGTCTAAATCTGATTTCGTATGAGAAAGTTATGAATTTTCTAAGATTTGGCATAGCAGTATGCAACCTGGAATTCGAATTATAGATCGAAACGAGAATTGAAGATCTTGTCGATAGTAATTTAACGGTAAAAAGACAGACAAAAATGGACATCGAATGAAGAAGTTATGAATTATTAACACACTTTTCCTATCTCGGGCTGTTAAAATATAACTTTGAACATAAAGTCAAAATTAGCCAACTGGATCTAAACGAAAGTAGTAGAGCACGATCTTACCTACGCGTCCATATAAAGAGTGTCAAAAATGGAGCTTGTATGCGAAACACAAACTTCGAGGCTAGAAGAACGCCCAACTTACTAAGCGATACGTTGAGTGTACTCATGTACCCCCAGCGTACGAGGTTTGGACGCCCATCGTACTTATATTTGCTCGGTCCAGAATTAGCCACGTCGCCTTTCCTTCGCATGCAGACACATATCACACACGTCCGAAGCTCGGATTTTGATCAGATGCCACACATCACTCAACGTGCAGCGTACTCAGTTTACGCTCAACATAGAGCGTCACAAGGTAGTATGCCCCGTGTACCTAAAGATTACACCCAGCGTAATACTAGGCTTCGGCCACTATAAATACAAGTGTGAGGCTGCCCGAATTAGTTTACAAAAATTTACATCTTTCACCCTTTTTCTTTCTTTTAAGCTGCAAAAAAAACCCCAAGCCTAGGGTACCTTCCTAGCACCATAAGAAGACCCCGGAGAACCTGAAATCTTCAAGAAAAGAGTTTTTTGAGTCGAAACTCTGTCCGCGTAAAACCCGGTTTTTGAGCAAACATCCAAGTTTCATCGAAAAAGATTGTTTTAAGGGACGAAGTGCTATCCAATCACCATCTTATCAAGTGAGTGTTTAGTCACTTTCATCTTACACATAGATATGGCGTATTTTCTGTAAAATATGTGATATGTGTATATATATTGTTTGTTTATTTGAGATCGGTATTGCATGAATGTTTTATACAGGTTTTAAAATGTATATGTATTTCTATATACAAATATGTTGGGTAAAATATGGATAGATGAAATAGTTGAAGTGTGATAAAATGATGAGATACCTCGATGTTGTTATTGTTCCAGTCATCCAGCAGAGTATAGATGATGACCACGGACCTTTCTAGATAGTCTAGTGGAACACTAGCAAGCTCGCAACCTGTAGGTGTTTGTGAACGACGTGTTCACCAGTGTACTCCGCCCTACTCATGGTTGTCGTATGGACATATACGGCTGAGGAATCCCCTTACCTGTATTGTCCATCTTGATGATGATGCTTAGGATAGGTCCCTTGTGATAGGTTTTTAGGGACGTAAAGTGAGGATAACGGGAACAACTAATCAGGGTTATTGTTGCTTGATGAAATTAATAAATTTATTGTTGGTTGATGAAATTAATAAATTTATTTATTATGGGTTGAAAACCCTTTATGCTCACCGGGCTCTCGAGCCTGACCCACTCAGCTTTCTGTATTATAGGTAGTGAAATAAGTGCATAATTGGATGATGATGAGAGATTTTTGATTATAGGTCAGTAGATGTAAATAAATATTGTAAGGCCTATATTGTACTGTTTATGCTTTTGGTCTGTATCGATGTGGACATCCCGAGTTTTGTAATGAAATGAAAAATACATTTCTTTAAGAAATGATTTGATAAAATTTTATCAGATTTTGTTTTGAGAACAAATTTTGCACCACTTTTTGAAAGATTACTCTGATTTATTTTAAAAAAATCATAAAAGAAATCGGTCTATACTAGCCGTGAAATATGGGAATGTCACACATACACCCGTGCTTTTCCGCAATGTGTGATTTTTGGGAATGAACTCTGATAAATGTTTTACTTAAAATGATTTTCTATGTGTGAACAAAGTTACAATAGTGTTTTAGTTATATCAAAAATGAAATTTTTGGTCCTAAATTTGGGGATGTTACAATAAGACCAATCCTTAATATAACAACCCAAAAAATGTTATAATAAGGCTAAGTTCCAACTAAAAATTTCACAACTTAGAAAAGGGATGTCGTAATCTAATTGTAAATTTTATAAAGGTAGGTAAATGACGATTTACTAATTTCACCATCGAAAAATGAAATTTGAAGGAAATTAAGTTAAATGAAATTCCTAGCTGTTTTGAGACTCATTGGAACTATTCAATGGCATGTTTAATATCAAATTATGCTCTTCAATTTGTGACTGGGATACTGAGGATCACAAACAAGATGTGAATAACCATGCAAATTAGCTTGTCACTCTCAATGTCATTAATCATCTCATTTTAATGTGTCGGTTAACCACACGCTCTCCATTAATCAATGATAATTTTTGAGATGCCCATTATCACTCTTTATAGTCACTATTAGTGTGTCGGTTAACCACATATGTTCCATTAACTACTATAAAGTATAATGTGCAATTTCATGGGTTAGCATACAAATTCACATTTTCCTAAAGTAACTAAGATTGGGATTTAAAGTAAATTAGTTTAGTTACTTTTTTAATTGCATTATACTTATTAATGGAAATTAATTGTCCTATCAAACCCGCTCAGCTAACAACCCTCCACTAATCAAGGAAGCGGTGGGTAAGAGTGGAGACCCATTCAACTACTATTTTATAGGCAGTTTTTCTTATACTCCCCTTATAGACCTGCTTCGTGAATGAGGCGTACTAACAGCTCGAATGACTTAGTCTTATACATATAGTAATAATTAAGCATTTAATTCTACATATATTATAAGGTGTATTTTAAAAACTTTTTCAAAATACTAGTTTATATTTTAAATTTCAAAATTAAACAATTAATTAAATTTAAAAAATTAAACAATTAATTAAATTTAAAAAATAAACCAAATACTTAGGAGGCAAGGTAAGGGTTTCAACCCTTACCCAATTTTCGAAAGTTAGGGTCCAAGAAACCCTAATTTCGAAATTCTTGGCCTATAGGGTTTAATTGCCATAAAACCTAATTTGTGACAACCGTCAAATTTTGGTATATTCAAAGTTAAATAAATTCAACAAGTCAAACCGGTCAACGTAGCTAACCCTGGTATATTAGGGTTTGCACTATGTTTAAAGTTGTACAACTCGCTATGTTAATACAAAGTAATCACTTGAAAGTTACATGTGTTTAGAAATTCTAAACCCTAATCGGGGTAAGTGATGAAACTTCGATAAAACATTATTCCATACCCATCGGGGGGCATATTACAATCATAACGAGGCTTAATAGGGTGTACAAACCTTGCGTTGCGAAGGTAAAAATCTAAAAAGGTCACAAACGAAGTCTCTCTCAATCTCTCTTTATCAATCTCTCACTCCTAAATCTCTCTCATAACCTCCCTCAACTTTTTTATAATGATTTGGAGACATCCTGACCCTTAACTTAGCCAAAAACCACGCAAAATGGGAAGTTTGCTTGAAAAACAGCCTTATAGGGGCGAACCCTCTTATGGCCGAAACCCTAAGAAGCGAAACCCCTAAGAACCGAAATACCGAAGGGCCGAAGCCGAAGCCTGAAGAACCGAAACAGCATGGACCAAAACCCTCCTGCCAGAACCGAACCTTCAAAAGAGCTGAAGCTACTTGAGAACCGAAGCTGGAGGAACCGAACCCGAACCTCGGAGGACCGAACCTGACCCTCGCCTTCACTCCCTCCCGACTTTCGCCTTCGCTTCCTTTCCCCTTCTCTCCTGCGAGATTTCCCGGATGGAAACCTACCCTAGGTTCTCTTCCACAACTGAAACCCACCTTCGGTTCATGGCTTCCCAAGGACCGAAGCCTCGGCCCTAAATCCGAAATTTTGCTGAATTCGCATCAATTCCCGGCTTTCGACCACTTTCACATTTTGAGCTCGTTTTTTCATGATTTTGACGTGGGATTTTCACCCAAACTCATATTTTGACATATAAAACACTATATATTCATAATTTAAACACATTTTAAGGGAAATCATTACTTAAGAATAAAATCTAGTGGGTAAGATAGTAAGGTGGAGTGTTGACTTTACCTTTAAGTTATGACACAAGAAATCCTCCACACCCACTCCAGGGCCATACTCAGTCACTATTCATCCATACTTAGTCAACTAGTTTTCATTTCACCCTCTTTTTCCATCCCATAATCATATCAAAGGCTGGAAGTTCTTATCTCTCCTCCCACTTTATTCACTCTTTCTCAAGAAGAACAAACACACATCTCTCACTTCCTCTCTCTCTCTCTCTCTCTCAAACTCGAGACTCTAAGGATGTGATTGAGCTTCTCACTCACTTTTGGTAAGTATTTCCATCCTACACTTGATTATCTTACGTCCTTTCACTCAAAACATGGATCCCGTACACAAATATCATCATATTTGTTCATAGAACCTTCAAATCTTCAAGCATCTCCCATGTGTTCTTGACTTGGAAACTCCATTTCATCATCATCCATCTACTGAAATCAATCAAGGTAAGTTCATACCCCCATATTTTCATGTTTTCTTCAAGTTTTAGGGGGAGAATACAAGTTAAAACACCAACAACATAACTAAACTCAAACATCAGCTTTCAACAGAAAAGTTAATGTTCATTCACGAACTTTTTTGAACATCTTAAGCATTTTAGTTTTCAAAACTGTATTAGTTGCAAATATCTCAGGTCTATACCTTTAAAATGAGTACTTGTACATGTTCATACGATTTTTCTACAATTTATGGTGATTTTTACAAAACCACCTATCACTGTAGCTACAAATTCGGATTAGTCTGTGAATATGAACGTTTTCACACCAGTTAGAAGCTTCTAAAAATCATAAGAAAATTTATGAACAAACTAGACACATTTTCTAAACTCTCAATGTTTACGGATTTAGTTTTTGATTTTGTATGATTTTTTTGTGATTTTTCTAAATCAGTGCAGAAATGGTAAAAATGAATTTACAGATTACCACTTTCATAACACTTTGTAACATGTTGAGCAAAGTATTAATCATTTATGATTTCATATTTTGCATGTGTTTTCTATTGGGATATAAGTATATATATTTGAAAAATGTTCACTAAATTGTAAGAGCTTTTATTATTACAATTAATACTTGAGGAGGCATAGTAAACATAGTTATGTTTTGCTACATATTCTACTTACACAGAAAAGGTTACTATACATTACAAAATTTTTGATAAACTATAATAGGTATAGTTTATGTTTAATATACATTATAAAATGGTACGTTTCTACAAAAAGGGGTTTTCAGTTTCACACTACATAAATCTGTTAATGAATAAATTTGTGAGACATTCGCTTCACGTTACTTCCAAAGTAGCGCAACAAAAGTCCTGTAATTATAACCAAAATATCTTGTAGGGAGAGCGTGATAGTTGTGTATAGATCTATGTTGGGCCTAACAAACCCACACCTTAGCTGTATGCAACAGCTAGACCGACAAGTCTGGGGTGACAAATGTCATTAACATTCTGACACCTGAAGAACGTCATATGAAAGGCCGACTAGGTCATAGTATGGTTATAAGAACTCACATAGGGTATTAACAAAACATAAGATTTACGGGATTTCCATTTAAATAATCAAGTTTATGTCAATTTAAACTTGCACGATTTACAATTTCTATGGAAAATACTAGTACATTAATAGTCTTGTCATCTAAGGCTACAATACATTGTTGAAAGGAAAATATTGGATTTTTCTGGAACAAACATTACTTTTACAAAGAAATGATTTCAACATTTCATTAAAAATCTTATGAACTCACCAACTTAATTGGTTGCCACTTTTTCAAAACTACTTGTATTCTCAGGAATCAGTAAAACAGGTAAACAACGGCTTTTGAGGATGGGACGCTAAGGCGTCAAACATTTCATTTTTGTCAACATAATGTAATT
Source organism: Lactuca saligna (assembly GCF_052625555.1). Taxonomy (NCBI): domain Eukaryota; kingdom Viridiplantae; phylum Streptophyta; class Magnoliopsida; order Asterales; family Asteraceae; genus Lactuca; species Lactuca saligna. Next base: position 131,178,893 of record NC_136422.1, on the reverse strand, counting down.
GATTTACAAACATATAAACTTATACTATGGTGTAACTTTTTCAATTATATTTATGTTGGTTGTTTGTACTTTGAGCACTATTATACTCGTTGTGATACTATACATGAAGTCCTCCACCCCCGGACGTTTACGCCATCCTTGGTTTGGCGGTGTGACATAATTTGATCAATTCAACAATTATTGCATATTCACTAGAAAACAAGCCAAGATCTGATACCACTGATGGGTTTTATGCAAAACAAACAAACTTAAACTCATAAGTGTGCATGCAACCTAATGAAGATCTATGTTTTCTCTATTGATCCTATAATTATGAACATCAAAAGGAAAACCTAAGAACACTAGGCTATTTTTGAAAATACCAAATTATGGTTAAGGATTATATACATTGATTGTTATTGTAGAAAATACCAATGAACATATTCTTATTGATCTCTTGGAAGCAAGCACCACACTTTTTGTGCCTCTAATGGGATCACACCCAAGCTAACAAGAGGATGAATATAGAGAGAGGAGAAGTGATAGCCAAATTTGTCTAAAGGATTATTAAGGGAAGGAGTGCACAAAATTTGAAGGGATAAGTCCTTTATATAGTTGATGTAGCTTGGTACCAAAGCTAGGGTTTAAGGGAGAAACCCTAATTTCCTTAGTTTGGTGACCAAATAGCCCATACGAAAACTTGTGGGCTTGCCCAAGTGATTTTCATCCAACTCATCAAATGAGGTCATTGGGCCTTTCTTCTTCAGCTTTCAATAAATAACTAAATAGGCCCTACACTTTTAATTAATCAAATTAATCCTACAAATTAATTTCTGTTAATTTTTGATTAATTATTAATTAATTAATATGATTTCTGATTAATATATTATTTTCATAATACATTAATAAATCACATAATAATTTTTTTCTCTTTCTCTCTCTCTAAAAGTCATCATGTCTAATTTTTTGGTTTGATGGAACCCAAAAGGGTTGTGCTACTATCAATTCAAGTATATACCAATTATAGTTATGGGCTTAGACACCTAATCTAACAATGTTCAATGGCCAATAGATCAAAATATTATCCACTGACATTGGCTTTTTCTACATAAATTTGTATTTGACGGTACTCTTGAACGATATAAGGAACGTTTGGTTATCAATACAAAAACCTAAAAAAATTGGTATCGATTGTGAACAAACGTTCAACCCTGTTGTTAAAGCCGCAACCAACAGAACTCTACTGAGCCTTGCAATGAGCTAAAAATGGGTCGTACACCAACTTGATGTAAAAAACGCCTTTCTCCGTGGCAATCTCCATGAAACCGTGTTCATGCACCAACCTCTAGGATTTCATCATTCTCGGTACCCTGACTATGCATGCAAACTTAGAAAGTCACTTTACGGCCTCAAACAAGCCTCAGGGGCATGGTACCAAAGATTTGCAAGTTACATTCTCAAAATAGGATTCGTATGTAGCAAAAGTAACACATTTTTTTTATTTACAAAGACGGTGTCAACACTACCTGTCTAATTCTTTATGTGGACGACACTGTCCTCACCACATCCAAAGATGCCCTAAAAAACGAACTCATCAACGGTCTAAAACAGGAGTTTGACATGACTAACCTTGGCCAACTCTCTTATTTTTTGGACATATATGTCACTTGTTCGGAAAATCATAGGTTTATGTCTTAGAAAAATTATAGTGAAGCCACTATCAAACATGCTAGCATGGAGTCTTAGAAACTAGTTACCACACCTACTAACACAAATTCCAAGCTTAGCTTGAATGTTGGTGAACCTATCAATGATTTGTCCTTATATCTAAGCCTAACTGGTGCTCTCCAATACCTTGCTTTTATGTGTTTAGATATTGCGTATGCGGTTTAACAATTTTTCATATGCATGTATGCCCCCCTCCCGCACCCCCTAGAGAACTTCACTTTAATGCTCTCAAGCATATCATTGAATACCTTCAAGGCACCCCTGATCATGACCTCACTCTTTATCATACAATTTCTAATCAACTAGTTTCCTACACTGGTGCCGACTAGCGTGGTTGTCCTGACACCAGAAGATCGACTTCTTGATATTGTGTTTTTCTTATGGTTAACCTTATTTCTTGGTTGACAAAACACCAAACCACTCTCTCAGATAAAGTGTTGAAGCGAGAGGCGTGGCAAAATGTTGTGTCTGAAGCATGTTGGTTGCGGAACCTCCTTCTCGAACTACACACTCCTCTTCAATGGCAACATGCCAGCACATGTATATTGTGAGAATGTTTATGATGTCTATCTATATGGTAATCATGTCCATCATTAACGCGTGAAGCACATCGAAATGGATACACACTTTGTCCGATAAAAAATTTGTATCAGTCGCATACGACTTCTTCACGTACCATCAGCTTATCAATATTTTGATATTTTCACCAAGGAACTTCCGTGTCAGCTATTTCTTGACTTTAGAGGCAATTTGAGCATACAGACTCTTCCCACAACAATTGAGGGGGCGTATTAGATACATGGTCCTTATGGTTTTGTCGTGGTTACAAACCCAGTCTCTATCAAACCTAAAAATACCATATGGACCATGTTCATAATTTATTTATTTATTTATTTATTTATTTATATTTATAAAAACTGAGTTTATGACCTTCTATAAATTATAAGGACCATTGTGTCATTTTATTATGTAATTTTGTAGTACTATTATCTTTTCGTGGAAAAAAGAATATGATGTATATATCACCCAATAATATACGTATAAAATGACAGTTGTTTCTAAAATAAGATGCAAGTCTGCGACTGAAGTTGACTCAAAGAGTCAATGATGTAGGTTTCTTGGGTCCATGGTGGATTGTAAGTTTGGACGATTCAAACTTGTGGAATGAACTAATTTTTTTAATGAAAAAGAAAATTACTTTAAATAACAAATGTATTATAAAGGAATTTTTTTTATTGCATGCTCAAGTTTATTATAAAACTAATTTAAATAAAAATGCATTGTTTAAGTTTGTTTGATCATAATAATAATAATAATAATAATAATAATAATAATAATAATCCCCAATAAATAATTTTTTTTTACTACTTGTCATCTTTTTTTTTCATTTTGATACTTGTTATTTTCTAGATTTTTTAAAATTATTTAATATCCACTTGTTATTTTTATAGTTTTTTTTTTTTTTTTTATTTAAATTCCACGTATTAAATGTCACCTCATATTAATTAATTTTATTAATAGATTAATTAATGCACATAATAACTTTTTATTTGTGAATTCTTTTTTCATTAATATATTAATTAATATATGTGTATAGTAATGTAGATAATACATTCTATTTGCGAATTCATATTAATTAATTTTATTAGTATAGATTTATTAAGACCAAATTACATAAGTGGTCCATGTGGTTTACCAAAGATTATAAACTCAGTCGTTACTTATCCTTGTGGGTACCAAAACTTATATGAATGGTATTTTTTTTTGCTCATATTTGATCCTTTTAACAAATCCCTGTAATACACGGATCTGACACATAATAATAATAATAATAATAATAATAATATACAAATGCATGTGTCACGATGATATTGAATAAAAGAAAAAAAAAATAGATGTTAATACTAATAGATTAATTTTAGTAAGTTGGGGGGGGGGGAAGTTCACATAATATAATACCTAAAGATATATGTACAAAAAAGATTAATATCAATGTTAAAATACTAACTATTATTCAAGTTTCGTCATTTGTGGTGCGAGGGTGTGTTTAGGATGTGCGTTGTATCGCGGATCTTAACAAATTATGTAAACTTGAGGGTTATATTAAATTTAAACGATAATAGATGTGGGTGGAATTTAAATCCACGAATGTCTACAATAAGTTTAAGCAACATGTAAGTATCAAAAATTTGTTCACAGAGTTTATACCCATGGCAAAGATTAAGAACTTTATAATCAAGGAGCGAAATGTGTTGGTGGAAATTTAAGGTTTACAGTTATGTGCATCAGTGGTAATGTCTTTTAAAGAGTTGCATCTCTTTTGGGGTACGTTCATGTTTCACGATGAGGATCAAGAGCATAATATAGTTGTGAAAGAGTTTATATCAAGATGTCACTCCATGCATTTATATTTGAGAAGTATTTGTAACGATTGAAGGGCTACAATATCAAGACCTCGGTCCATTCGCTTATAATGCTAACTTGTTCTTGTTTCTAAGGTGCTTATGCCTTATAGGCATGTTTTAAAATATAATTGACTTTAACTAAATACTAGAAAATGAAAACTTAAAGAAAATGGAAAATCAAGAAAATCGAAAAATATTAAAGCCCAAGATGACTCTTTAAATGGGCTTAAATAAAAAAAAAATATATATGTCACCAATCTAAGGTTACTACAAATTAGTCCAAATTGATAAGGCAAAAGTACTGGACCCGGTCGATCCAAATACTATAAAAATAACTATTTTTTTTTAGACAGACGACTTTAGGATGGTTTTGTGTTTAAAACATAAATTAATTTTAGATATAAAATATATATATCTAAAATATTTTCAAAAATGATTATTGATTTGGTCTGATTTATTAAAAAAACATGCCATTCACAACCACATAGAAGTTATTTTACAATCATTCAAATAATAGTTTAATAGACACATTTTGGATTCTTTTTCCAACCAATATGCATTTTATGTTCGTTTGTGTAAAAGAGTTCTTATCCTATTTCATACAGTGTTTAAGAAAAAACTATTAATATTTCTTCTCGAATTACCTTTTTATTTATTAAGTTTCACATAAAGCTTTTAGACATGTCCCTTTTTATTTAACTAACAAATAAAAAGTATAGCTACCCTACAATCAGTTTTGTCAAATAGGTCCCTAACTCATAAAATATGATTTTTTTTTGTATTTCACATTTTTTATGTCTCGATGAAATTTTATAGTGGTATTATATCATATTTGAAATAGGAACAAGAAAAAAACTACATAAACATATTACAAAAAAATCATAACAAAAATACATCCTGAGACGAGCTATGGTCCTTAATTTAGAATATATTTCTTATAACGTGTTTTTTCCTATACATCTACCAAAACCTAACTATTTCTACATAATTTTCTTCAAAACTCTTTTAGTCCATTTTGAAGAACATTTACAACTTTTCTTAGTAACTAATTCAAATATTTTTGAAGATCGTGTATATATATATATATATATATATATATATATATATATATATATATATATATATATATATATATATATATATATATATATATATATATATATATATATCTCTTTTATGGTAAAAATTATAAATAAAATAATCAATGATTTGGAATTCCTCAAACTCATGGGAGACTTGTGAAGTTGACTCAAGAGGCAAATTGTTTTTCATGTGGAAATCCTTTATTGATTTGACTTTTGTAAAAGGGTCCAATTTATTGTAAGAATCACTAAAAGTTGACTTACATCTTCTTCATTTAATACCGATTGAACGGTTGACTTTAAAATTGATTATATTTGTCATTTGAGTGAATATATATATATATATATATATATATATATATATATATATATATATATATATATATATATATATATATATATATATATATATATATTCAGGTTTATTTGAGATCATTCTAATTTTGTGAGACCGTGAGACCAAATCTAAAAATAATTTTAAAATGTAAAATAAATGGAAAAATCCAAAAAAAATTTTTTAAATATTATTTTCGGACCTTGAACTAATTAAAAAAATTAAAAAAAAAATTAAACAAAAAAAATTAAAAGAATCTCATTTTTTTTTGAAAAATACATGAAATATTTTAAATAGAATATTACACTGACATATTCTAAAAAATAATTTTAAAATGCAAAATAAATGAAAAAATCTAAAAAAAAAAAAATTTAAATATTATTTTCGAAACTTGAATTAACTAAAAAAAATCCTATTTTTTTTTTAAAAAATACGTGAAATATTCTAAATAGAATATTACACTGTACATATTTTAAAAATAATTTTAAAATGCAAAATAAATGGAAAAATCAAAAAAATCTTTTTTTAAATCTTATTTTCGGAACTTGAATTAACTAAAAAAATAAAAATAAAATAAAAAAATGCGTCTCATGGTCTCACAAAATTAGGCCGTCTCACATGAACCTAACCCTATATATATATATATATATATATATATATATATATATATATATATATATATATATATATATATATATATATATATATATATATATATATATATATATATATATATATATATATATATATATATATATGCCGTTTCATGAAGATAATATTATGCTTGCAATTTTCTTTTAGAAAAAATGATGCTTATTTAGATTGGGAATCAACCAATACTTGATTGATAAAATAAACATTTTTTTGTTATCAAATTTCATTTTTAGTTTCCACTTTGCTACGTAACCTTAAAATTTTGATTTGTTGGAGTATATACTTTCTTATGTTCTAATGTAACTTAATTATAAAACAAGAAAGATATTCAAATATGTGCTTAATCACATTATATAATGTGTCTTCTTGACACGGTAAAGTTTCTTTTGTATTTCATTTGGTTTTGGTATGTAAAGCTTGGGATTTACAATAAGGATTTTACCATGAAAGTGTTTAAGCTTGGTAAATTTTATCGGTTTTGTCTCTATGATAATTTTTTGTTTGTTTATGCATAATATTTGCAAACTTTGTTCTTATTTTCCATTTAGCACGTAATGAACCTGATAGCCAGTCACCGTTACACACCCATAACTCCCACCATTAAAATAGATGACCACCACCATTGATTGCAGATGAACACACAAAGCATACAAGCTCATGATACCCATAAGTCCCACCATTAAAATAGAAGACCACCACCATTGATTGCAGATGAACACACAAAGCATACAAGCTCATGATTATAGATTAACACACAAAACAAAGATATATATGTAGATATACATAAAGACAAAATCACACACAGATTCATATGTACAAACAAATGAACACACAAACACACATAATCATCATCGCCTTCGTTTGTAACATCTATAAATTTCAAGCTAATTTAAAACTTTTTAAATCATTCAAAAACTGATAATTATTACAAACATGTTTTCAAAATGGTTTAATGTCATATTATCCCAAAATCAAATCATAAAAACATAAGGAGGTGCACGATCACGCATTCGCCTTCCCGCGATCATAAGAAGTACCTGAAAGAAAATCAACAACTGTAAGCCCGAATCTTAGTGAGTTCCCCCAAAATACCAACGTTATATAATCATAATCATATCATATAAATAAAGAACATGCATAATGAGCCATCAGCCTGACTGGACCGCCTCGCAGGGCCATCAGTCTATCTGGACCGCTCTCCGTGCCATCGACACATCTGGACAGCATCTCAGGGCCTTTAGTTTATCCGGATCGCTCGTCGGGCCTTCGACCTGACTAATTTTCCCTCACGGGTTTGCAGTCTATCCGGTCCGCCCAGTGTATGTTGGTCTTCAGCACAAAGCAGGTCCGCCTCAACCAGACCCCAATCAAACAATCATGTGCACATAAATATCATACACTAGCATGTATATAATAGTTAAACCAATCTAACAGATCACGTTCATAGTGAATTTACGATAGAATGATTTTTTAGCCTTAGAGATCTAAACGAAAGTTGTAGAATACGTTAAACCAAAAGCGTCCATAAAACGAACGCCCAAATCTGACTTCGTATGAGGAAGTTATGATTTTTCGAAGTTTTGGCCTAGCAGTGTACAACCTGGAGTTCGAATATTAGATCGAGAGGTTTCTAGCCGACACAACCTAAACAACAATCGAAGATCTCGTTCATAGTAGCGTAACGATAAAGAGACAGACGAAAAGGGACGTCAGATGAAGAAGTTATGGATTATTAACGGACTAACCCAATCCCGGCCTGTTAATAATATAAATTTTAAAATTAATTCAATATTAGCCAACAAAGTCTAAACAAAAGTTATAGAGTACGTTCCCACCTACGCGTGAATATTAAGAACGTTGAAAACGGAGCTCGTACGAGGAAGATACAAATTTCTGAAGATGGAACTCGAAAATGTGAAGTCTGATGCGAGTTCATAATGTGGCGCAATCTAGACCCTCCATCGCTGACCTCGGTACCTTCTTCGGATTCGCGAAAGTAGCCTCTCATTACGCCCTGCGTCCGAAACCGAGTACGCCCAGCGTACTTTGGTCTTGCGTAGTCCGAGACAACAAGACGTAGTGTGACAACCCGAAACTTCCATTTGTACGAACATTATCTATTCAATAGAAGCTAGTCCAGTTTCAGTGATTTTCAGACTTGTTCGAACAAGTTTGTGTACATTAGGGTTTACGTTTCTGGATATATCAGGTGAGTGGATGCTCCTGTAATTGTGAAACTTGAACATTGTAAGTTTCATAATGTTATAGTCCGACTTTCGGAATAAAAATATTTTCTGTCAAAATATTCCAGGACTATAAATAGATTTCTGAATTTAATTAATTCATTATTCACAATTCCAACTAGAGAAAAGCCAATTCTCTCTGATGGATCTTCGGGTTTTCATCCCGGATTGTGAGTCTACTTGCCTAAATGTGTTTTAATGTTTGTTATATGCTTTATAACATTGTTTAAATGTCCAAAATCATCCAAGATCATAAGACTAGTGGAGTTTACGGCCAAGAGTTTCTTGGACCGTAAACCCCATTTCCAAGGGACAAAGTGTGCCCTAATCACCCCCTAAAGCTTAAGGACTTTACCCACTAATGCTTGTGCTTAATTTGGACACCAAAACACTTCAAGATCTTAGGGTTTTAGGAGTTTACGGCCAAGGAAAGATCTTGGGCCGTAAACCCCTTTTTCAAGTGTTAAAGATGCCAAAAACACCCCTAAGACCTTAAGACTATTACCCTTGAATACCTAGAACTTGAATGAGGAGTAAAAGACATCAAAATCACCCCTTAAAGGGAGTTTACGACCAAGGAACATATCTTGGGCCGTGAACTCCAAGTGATGACATAAAAGTGTGCCTCTTGTCCCCTTTAGCCTTAAATAAAAGCATGGAAGCTATCCTACACATGCAAGGGCCTCAAAAGAATTAAAACCAACACCTCATAGGAGTTTACGACCGTAAACTCTAGGGGATATGGTCCTTTGGCCGTAAACTCCCCAAAGGAGCATTCCAAGGCCTTAAACTACTTCAAGGATTGTTCCAACAAGGCTAGACTTATTCTAGGATCAAGATAACACTTCAAATCACCCAAAACCACCATGTGAGGAGTTCACGGCCGTAAACCCATGGGTTCATGGCCGTAAACTCCAAAGGGTGGGGTTTGTTGGGTGGTGAACTCATATACAAGGCCATTTGTGCTTTAAATCCCTTTTTGCCTTGTCCTGTATCAACTTAGATGCAACCATTAGGACCTATAACACTTATATAAAGTGTATACATGTTCCTAAGTGCCTTAACTTACTTTGTTAAGTTATTATTTGGCTAATTAGTTATATATATACTCATTGTATGATAACTAGGCTTGAACGTGTGAACAAGTCTCCGTTTGCCACATAGCACGGTACCCGATACATCAATCCAATCAACTCACCACAAGTGAGTTCATACCCCTTTAATCAACCTTTGAAATACTTTTAAATGTTTTAAATACTTTATGGGGGGGGGATACAAGTTAAATACTATTAGTTATTGCATCAATCACATGTGATTGCATTAATCACATGAGATTAATAACTAGGAAACCAATGATTTTATCACTATTCAAACTATTTATCAAACTGTTTTACTTCAAAATCTTTTACAAACTCTTCTACTTATCAAATGCTTTTATTAAACTTAGTTTTACTTCTTATAAATTGCATGCCCATATATGTATAAATATATAAGAAATGTTTAAAGGGCTTAGGAAGGCTATCCACCCTATTTCCTTTTCGCGCATTGAGATGTGGTCTGGTGGGATTTCGGGTAACCATCCGAAGGTCGTTTCAATATTAATTATATATTAACTATACATATATAGACATAAAAGTACTTCCATATTCATACTTCTCAGCACATCATTAGTAAGTTACCATCGGGGTAACACAGGATCATACTACCACAATTTCTAGATCAACGAGTCAATTCATTCATGAGTCAATAGTTATTACTAAGAGAACATATACAAAGATACTAGAACAAGTAACATTATATTATATATACACGAATACGTTAACAATTGTGATCCACTGTATGAGAGCATGTCTTAATTGTCATGACCCGAGTTGTAGCCAGAGTCTCTTGGAGGGAGAGCGTGAGTTTGTATATAGATCTATACTGGATTGACTATCCTACACCTCGCTGCTAGCTACAGCAGGACCGAAAGGTCTGCAGGTGCCAAACGTCATACCTTATTTTCGACTATACGTTGTCGTTGTTACCAGTCTATAGTATGGTGCAATTTATCACATAATGCCTTAATATAAATCCGGTTTAAGGTAGTTAGTATAGCAGTAGTTCTTATCATACAAAACTACAGTACTACAATGATTTACCGATTACATATTTTAGTGATAATCTCACTTAAACGTTAATGTACAAACTATATTTTGTTAAATGATAGTTACAATTGGGAAATTTCACACTTTTACATCAAACGAACGTACAGAACAGTTAAGCCTTGGTAGAAGGTTACTTTAATAGAAAATATAGGTTTTTCTGAGAGATTCAAACTTTCACAAACACTTTCAAACACTTACTTACATTTTTACAAATTTCTACATCGAGACAGGTTCAAACGTTTTGACAACAAACATTGACACTAAAATACTTATGAACTCACCAGCTTAATGCTGATAAACTCTCTCAAAATAACTTGTATTCTCAGGTCATCAGTAGACAGGTACTGAGGCCAGCTTTTGAAAAGATGGAGCGCATTCAAGACTCATCTCATTATTTTGAGATACATTATTTTTGGTGTCTATATTGTACAGAACACGCTTGTATTAAAATTATATATTTAATGCAATGGATGATGTTGTTTGCTTATTTACATTTACTGTGTTGTGACACTTTACATGACGTCCTCCGCCCCAGAACGTTTCCGCCGTTCTTGGTTTTGGGGTGTGCCAGATTGGTATCAGAGCATTGTTTATAGTGAATCAAGTATATCAACCCATAAAAGATATACTAAATTGTAAACCCATTTGGGATTAAAACACTCTGACCAAGAGTCTATACTTTAAATACTAAAATATTTAATTAAGTATACTAGTCTGCATTCATACTAAAACCAATGTCAAAACGACAAGAACAAAAGTATTACGATTGTTAAATATCACAGGTAAGCTCGGGGATATATGGTCAGTCCTGGGAATGGCATAGCCTGATCAACTATGCTGGTCCTAGTAGTGATTAGCATATGCCCTAGAATGGTTGTGATGTGTTAACAAGTCTAAAAACTTACCAACAATACCACAAGAAGATCAATAGAACCTAAACTTAAAATACTATAGGTGTATTTTGTACTACCAACTACATATATACTATATCTTTATACCTCTCTTCTCGCGTAGATTTAAATGGCTGGATTCCATCACGGTGACCTGCACTTTCCAAATGAAGGCAACGTAGGATGGCTCGAAGCAAAGTCTGATGATGAGCACCAAATTCCGTTGGATGATCATCAAGCTGAAGGTTTCTCGGATGGATCAGACTCTGAGCCCGAAGTCAACAACCTACCTCCAGTAGGTCAATCCCCGAACAACAACCCTTGACCAGCTTTTCCAGGTGCCACTCCCTTGTGGGTAGATAACTTGAATCACTGGAGTGACGAATAGGGTCAACCCTTACCATAATTTGGGAACTGAACCTTTTACAACGTCAGCGATGGTGGCTCTGCTGACCGAGCTCTACCTGTCATTATCCGTAGAATAGCTCGTAATGTCGAGCAAGGTCGAGCAGCCATCGACCGGGTTGTGGAGATTGATGCCCACTCTGGTGTCAACACAGTCCGCATTCGCCGTCTCGAAGAAGACATGGAACGGACCCGGAGAACCAATGAAACCCTACAGCAACATCTGGTTGCCTCCCAAGCCGAGGTCATGGAACTTCGAGCTCGTCAAAGGACTCATGAGCGACACCTTCAAGAGGTGGTCCGACAAATGAGAGACCTCAGGGTTCTCCCGAGGAATAATCATCGCCGTTAGATGATGTCTAGTACATCATTATCTTTTGGGTTAAGGATTAGCCTTTAACATCCGTGCTCTAAGTAGCACTTATCTGTAAAATATTCCTAAATTTCAGTACTCTAATTAGGAATCTAAGAACTGTCAAACTTTCTGTATGGTATGATGTAAGACCTACTGTTAGGTCAATTTTCATTGAACTCATTACATCAGTAATACCAGTATTATTGACAACTACCTACTCTGTGGGAAGAATCTTTACATTTGGGTTTTCCTACACATCTTTCTGGTTATGATCTCAAACACTCATTCAGTTGTTGGGCTATGGTTAGTTAGTCCATGTGTCATTCGCACATTACTTACAAATTGATTCTTACCACTTTTCTCATCTTTATAAACTTATAGCTGAAAGATGCCTCCTCGCAAATCTCCCCGGAATAACCCTACACCTACACCGCCTCCACCACCTCCAGTCATCGATACAGCAGCCCTAAATGCTGCCATAGCTGCAGTAGTGGCAACTGCCATGGCACAGTATCACTCTACTGATGCCAGCAGAGGTGGAACCCCGGTTAACTCCATCCCGGTTGAAACTCTTGTGCGCTCGAGAGAGTGCTCTTACAAGGATTTCACCAACTGCAAGCCGGAGTCATTTCATGGGACCGGTGGAGTCATTGCCCTCTCGCAATGGTTCGAGAAGACTGAAGCAGTCTTCGAAATTTGTTCATGCCCCGCTACGAACAAAGTCAAATATGCCGCATGCACCTTCGAAGGGAAGGCACTGACGTGGTGGAACGGCCACGTTAAATCTCTAACTCTCGTCGTAGCCAACGACATAGGCTGGGAAACAATGAAAGACCTCATGATTGAGGAATACTGCCCGAGGGGCGAGATCCAGAAACTAGAGCAGGATGTCTGGAGCCTGACCATGATGGGCACCAATATTGTTGCTTATACCACCAGATTCAGCGAACTGGTGGCCCTCTGCCCTAATATGGTTCCTACTGAAGAGAAAAAGATCGAAAGGTACATATGGGGGCTAGTGCCTCCGTATCAGGGGAACATCCTATCATCAAACCCCACTACCTTCGACAGTGCCAAACGACTGGCACAACGACTTATTGACCATGGGGTCAAAACCCCTACAACAACAAGAACGCTAGCCATCTCGGAACCCTCCAAACCCACTGACACAAAGCGGAAACTCTGGGAGGAATGGAAGAAGACGAAACGGGCTTCCAAAAAGCAGCAAATTGTGGCAGTGCATGCTGCAATAACCCCTGCTGCTGCTGCTACTACTGCTCCGATAGGACAGTATGCTGGAAGTTTGCCCAAGTGCAACAAATGCAACTACCACCATAATGCCCCCTGCCATGAAATGCAGTGCTCTAACTACCACAGGAGAGGACACACAGTCCGTTTCTGTAAATCCCCGGCGAGACCGATCGCCCAAGTCCCCGGCTCTGGCGCAAGCCCGACCTGCTATGGATGTGACGAAGCAGGCCACTATAAGAGGGACTGCCCCAAGGCGAGAAATGCTGGAGGAGCAGGGAGGGTACTAGCTATAGGCCATGGGGAAGCAGTTGCTAACCCGAAAGTGGTGACCGGTACGTTCCTCCTCGATAACTCCTATGCATGCATTATGTTCGATAGTGGAGCGGAGCGAAGCTTCGTGAACCATAAATTTGCTCGCATGCTTAAACAACAACCACACGCACTTAAAGAACAATTCACAGTAGAAATGGCTAATGGAAAAACAATAACACCAGTAGCATATACTTAGGATGTATCCTAACCCTAGATAACCATTCATTCCCAATCGACCTCATGCCGGTCTCAATAAAAAGCTTCGACGTTATCATCGGCATGGATTGGTTGAGTCTTCATCGCGCCAACATCATGTGCTTCGAGAAAGCAGTTCGTTTAAACCTTCCGTCTAACGAAACTCTTATAGTCTACGGCGACAAACCTGGTGCGAGTCTTTGCATCATATCAAGTATTCAATCACAGAAATATCTGCGCAAAGAATACCACGCATTCCTTGCTCACATCGTCGACACGAACCTCGAAACGAAAGAACTAAAGAACATTCCAGTAGTGAGCGATTTCCCTGAGATTTTCCCAAAAGAGCTACCTGGATTACCTCCGCAACGACAGGTCGAGTTCAGAATCGACTTAGTCCCAGGAGCTACCCCAGTAGCCAAGTCGCCCTACCGCTTAGCACCAGCAGAGATGCAGGAATTATCTGGTCAACTTAACGAACTACTCAGCAAGGGCTTCATAAGACCAAGCTTCTCACCTTGGGGTGCACCGGTCTTGTTCGTTAAGAAGAAAGACGGATCATTTCGTATGTGTATCGACTACAGAGAACTCAACAAACTGACGGTCAAAAATCGTTACCCTCTGTCTCGCACAGACGATCTATTTGACCAACTGCAAGGGGCGAACTATTTTTCCAAAATTGATCTAAGATCTAGATATCACCAGTTACGAGTGCTCGAGGAGGATGTGCCGAAGACAGCCTTCCGAACTCGTTACGGACATTACGAGTTCGTGGTGATGCCATTCGGATTGACCAATGCGCCAACAGTTTTCATGGACCTGATGAACAGAGTATGCCGACCTTACTTTGATCAGTTCGTCATCGTTTTCATTGACGACATCCTGATCTACTCTCGAAGTAAGGAAGAGCATGGTGATCACCTACGACTAGTTTTAGGAACTTTACGAACGGAGAAAATTTATGCGAAGTTCTCAAAATGTGAATTTTGGATCCGAAGAGACGAATTCTTAGGACACGTGGTAAGAGAAGAGGGAATACACGTGGACCCATCCAAAATTAAAGCCATTGAGAACTGGTCAGCACCCAAGACGCCGACAGAAATTCGTCAATTTCTAGGTCTTGCTGGCTACTACCGCAGATTCATTCAGAACTTCTCTCGAATAGCGAAACCTCTTACAACCCTGACCCAGAAAGGCGTGGCCTTTGACTGGGAAGAGAAACAAGAGAGAGCATTCCAAACGCTCAAACGAGCCTTGTGCACCGCGCCAATACTATCTCTCCCCGAAGGGATAGAAGACTTCGTAGTCTATTGCGATGCATCGAACCAAGGGCTCGGGTGTGTTCTGATGCAGAGAGGTAAGGTCATCGCCTACGCCTCCAGACAGTTGAAGACACACGAAGTTAACTATACGACCCACGATCTTGAACTGGGAGCAATGGTGTTTGCTCTGAAGATCCGGAGACATTACTTGTATGGAACGAAGAGCACTATCTTTACCGACCACAAGAGTTTACAACACATATTCGATCAGAAGGAGCTCAACATGAGACAACGACGGTGGGTCGAGCTACTCAGTGATTACGAATGCGATATTCGTTATCATTCGGGTAAAGCCAACGTAGTAGCAGACGCCCTAAGTCGGAAAGAATATTCTGGTCGCAAGGTCAAGTCATTGTCGATAACCATCCATTCACACTTGTCTAACCAAATTCAGGCGGCCCAACTTGAAGAAATGAAACCTGAAAATGTGACGAGTGAATCCCTCAGAGGAATGGACAAGAATTTAGAAGCCAAGGGTGACGGAACCTTATACTTCATGGACTGGATCTGGACACCGAAACACGGTGGCTTCCGAGACTTAGTCATGACCGAGGCGCACAACACTTGGTATTCCGTCCACCCAGGTTCAGATAAGATGTATCTGGATCTTAAAAAGCTATACTGATGGCCTAATATGAAAGCAGAGATTGCTACCTTCGTAAGTAAATGCCTTACTTACGCAAAGGTAAAGGTCGAGTACCAGAAGCCCTCTGGTTTACTGCAACAACCAGAGATCCCAGAATGGAAGTGGGAGCGGATCACTATGGATTTCATAACCAAGTTTCCCAAGACAATGGGTGGACTTGATACCATATGGGTCATCGTTGATAGATTGACCAAGTCTGCACACTTCCTGCCTATCAAAGAAACCGACAAGATGGAGAAACTTACGAGAACATACATTAGGGAAATCGTACGGCTACATGGTGTACCTATATCCATTATCTCCGATCGAGATAGTAGGTTCACCTCAAGATTCTGGCAATCACTGCAACATTCCCTAGGAACAAGGCTGGACATGAGCACAGCCTACCATCCACATACTGACGGACAGAGTGAGAGGACAATCCAGACTTTAGAAGATATGTTGCGTGCTTGTGTAATTGACTTTGGAAAAGTGTGGGATACTCATTTACCCCTCGTCGAATTTTCCTACAACAACAGTTATCACACGAGCATAAAAGCAGCACCATTTGAAGCTCTCTACGGCCGAAAGTGCAGATCCCCTCTGTGCTGGGCTGAGGTGGGTGATACCCAATTAGCTAGGGGCAAGCTTCCGATAGTACTCTCACTGGTCCGGAAATCATTCGGGAAACGACAGAGAAGATCGTTCAGATTCGTGAACGATTGAAAGCCTCTAGAGACCGACAAAAGAGCTACGCTGACAAACGAAGAAAACCTTTGGAATTTCAGGTGGGAGACCGAGTCCTTCTCAAAGTCTCACCCTGGAAGGGCTTGATACGCTTCGGTAAGTGTGGGAAGCTTAATCCTAGGTACATAGGGCCTTTCGAGATTCTCGCAAGAGTCGGCCCCGTAGCATACAAACTTGATCTACCCGACACACTTCGTATTGTACATTCTACATTCCATGTATCTAACTTGAAAAAGTGTCTATCCGACGAGACTCTCGTAATCCCACTCGACGAGATCGAGATCAACGAGAGCCTCAACTTCGTAGAAGAACCTATAGACATCATGGACCGTGAGGTCAAGCAGACGAAGCAAAGTCGTATCCCTATCGTGAAGGTTCGCTGTAACGCCAAGCGAGGACCAGAATTCACTTGGGAACGTGAGGATCAGATGAAACTGAAATACCCTCATCTTTTCGCTTCGTTATTTGTAACTTCTTAATTGCTTAAATTCTAATTTCGGGACGAAATTCCTTCTAACGGGGGGATGATGTGACAACCCGAAATTTCTTTTTGTACGAACATTATCTATTCAATAGAAGCTAGTCCAGTTTCAGTGATTTTCAGACTTGTCCGAACAAGTTTGTGTACATTAGGGTTTACGTTTCTAGATATATCAGGTGAGTGGATGCTCCTGTAATTGTGAAACTTGAACATTGTAAGTTTCATAATGTTATAGTCCGACTTTCGGAATAAAAATATTTTATGTCAAAATATTCCAGGACTATAAATAGATTTCTGAATTTAATTAATTCATTATTCACAATTCCAACTAGAGAAAAGCCAATTCTCTCTGACGGATCTTCGGGTTTTCATCCCGGATTGTGAGTCTACTTGCCTAAATGTGTTTTAATGTTTGTTATATGCTTTATAACATTGTTTAAATGTCCAAAATCATCCAAGATCATAAGACTATTGGAGTTTACGGCCAAGAGTTTCTTGGACCGTAAATCCCATTTCCAAGGGACAAAGTGTTCCCTAA
The DNA here is from genome assembly GCF_052625555.1 of Lactuca saligna. Classification (NCBI taxonomy): domain Eukaryota; kingdom Viridiplantae; phylum Streptophyta; class Magnoliopsida; order Asterales; family Asteraceae; genus Lactuca; species Lactuca saligna. Next base: position 131,161,200 of record NC_136422.1, on the reverse strand, counting down.
TCACCCCCTAAAGCTTAAGGACTTTACCCACTAATGCTTGTGCTTAATTTGGACACCAAAACACTTCAAGATCTTAGGGTTTTAGGAGTTTACGGCCAAGGAAAGATCTTGGGCCGTAAACCCCTTTTTCAAGTGTTAAAGATGCCACAAACACCCCTAAGACCTCAAGACTATTACCCTTGAATACCTAGAACTTGAATGAGGAGTAAAAGACATCAAAATCACCCCTTAAAGGGAGTTTACGGCCAAGGAACATATCTTGGGCCGTAAACTCCAAGTGATGACATAAAAGTGTGCCTCTTGTCCCCTTTAGCCTTAGATAAAAGCATGGAAGCTATCCTACACATGCAAGGGCCTCAAAAGAATTAAAACCAACACCTCATAGGAGTTTACGGCTGTAAACTCTAGGGGATATGGTCCTTTGGCCGTAAACTCCCCAAAGGAGCATTCCAAGGCCTTAAACTACTTCAAGGATTGTTCCAACAAGGCTAGACTTATTCTAGGATCAAGATAACACTTCAAATCAACCAAAACCACCATGTGAGGAGTTCACGGCCATAAACCCATGGGTTCATGGCTGTAAACTCCAAAGGGTGGGGTTTATTAGGTGGTGAACTCATATACAAGGCCATTTGTGCTTTAAACCCCTTTTTACCTTGTCCCGTATCAACTTAGATGCAACCATTAGGACCTATAACACTTATATAAAGTGTATACATGTTCCTAAGTGTCTTAACTTACTTTGTTAAGTTATTATTTGGCTAATTACTTATATATATACTCATTGTATGATAACTAGGCTCGAACGTGTGAACAAGTCTCCGTTTGCCACATAGCACGGTACCCGATACATCAATCCAATCAACTCACCACAAGTGAGTTAATACCCCTTTAATCAACCTTCGAAATACTTTTAAATGTTTTAAATACTTTATGGGGGGGATACAAGTTAAATACTATTAGTTATTACATCAATCACATGTGATTGCATTAATCACATGTGATTAATAACTAGGAAACCAATGATTTTATCACTGTTCAAACTGTTTATCAAATTGTTTTACTTCAAAATGTTTTACAAACTCTTCTACTTATCAAATGCTTTTATCAAACTTAGTTTTACTTCTTATAAATTGCATGCCCATATATGTATAAATATATAAGAAATGTTTAAAGGGCTTAGGAAGGCTATCCACCCTATTTCCTTTTCGCGCATTGAGATGTGGTCTGGTGGGATTTCGGGTAACCATCCGAAGGTCGTTTCAATATTAATTATATATTAACTATACATATATAGACATAAAAGTACTTCCATATTCATACTTCTTAGCACATCATTAGTAAGTTACCATCGGGGTAACACATGATCATACCACCACAATTTCTAGATCAACGAGTCAGTTCATTCATGAGTCAATACTTATTACTAAGAGAACATATACAAAGATACTAGAACAAGTAACATTATATTATATATACACGAATACGTTAACAATTGTGATCCACTGTATGGGAGCATGTATTAATTGTCATGACCCGAGTTGTAGCCAGAGTCTCTTGGAGGGAGAGCGTGAGTTTGCGTATAGATCTATACTGGATTGACTATCGTACACCTCGATGCTAGCTACAGCGGGACCGAAAGGTCTGCAGGTGCCAAACGTCATACCTTATTTTCGACTATACGTTGTCGTTGTTACCAGTCTATAGTATGGTGCAATTTATCACATAATGCCTTAATAGAAATCCGGTTTAAGGTAGTTAGTACAGCAATAGTTCTTATCATACAAAACTACAGTTGTACAATGATTTACCGATTACATATTTTAGTGATAATCTCACTTAAACGTTAATGTACAAACTATATTTTGTTAAATGATAGTTACACTTGGGAAATTTCACACGTTTACATCAAACGAACGTACAGAACAGTTAAGCCTTGGTAGAAGGTTACTTTAATAGAAAATATTTCACAAACACTTTCAAACACTTACTTACATTTTTACAAATTTCTACATCGAGACAGGTTCAAACGTTTTGACAACAAACATTGACACTAAAATACTTATGAACTCACCAGCTTAATGCTGATAAACTCTCTCAAAATAACTTGTATTCTCAGGTCAACAGTAGACAGGTACCGAGGCCAGCTTTTGAGAAGATGGAGCGCATACAAGACTCATCTCATTATTTTGAGATACATTATTTTTGGTGTCTATACTGTACAGAACACGCTTGTATTACAGTTATATATTTAATGCAATGGATGATGTTGTTTGCTTATTTACATTTACTGTGTTGTGATACTTTACATGACGTCCTCCGCCCCAGAACGTTTCCGCCGTTCTTGGTTTTGGGGTGTGACACGTAGCCCCACCGAAATGCTGCCACGCGTGAAGACTAGCTGGCGCCCTTATCTGAAATCACGCCCATCGTAACCGAAGGCTACGTCCAGTGTAGTCCGAAGGTTCAAGCCTATAAATAGGGGCCGAGGCTATCATCTTTCACACACCATTTCTTCCGTCTTTCTCTCACTAGTTTCTCTTTCTAGCCTACCGTAACCCCCTAAAAGCCTAGGTAAACTCCCTAGCACCCGAAGGAAGCCCCAAGGCACCCAGAGTCCTGAGAAAAAGGGGTCTTTTGGTTTGGAAACGCTGCTCCAAGTGAAGCCCAGTTTTCCATAAAATCCGTTGTAAGTGAGCTATGCCTACGTTATTTTTAATATAGCTTTTATTTAATTATAGTAACATTATTAGGAACTTATAATCAGTACTTGGGCTATTATTATGGGTTATATAAGCATTGTATAAACGCTTATATAATAGTAATAATAGCTAGACTATTATTTTGTCTCAGTCAATATTAGACTAAACCTTAGTTGTAATGATACTAGGTTTTGTCGAAGGAAATTGTTTTAAGAGTAACGAAGTGTTGTCCGAGTGCCGAGTCATCACCTTATCAGGTGAGTGCGTAGTTACTTTCATCTTACACATAGATATGAAGTGCATAATATAAATTACGTGGTATGTGTGCATATTGTCTGAATACTTGTTGTCTATGCTGGGTGAAAGATTTTTATACACGTTTTAAATAATTTAAATTGTATATGTATTTTATATCTACAAAATTTGTTGGGTAAAACATGGGTAGATGTAATAGTTGTTATGTGACCTAATAAAATAATGAGAGTCCTCGTTATTGATGTCATTGATGATCCAATCCTCTAGGGAGTATAAATGACGACCACAGACTATTCTAGACAGTCCAGTGGAATGCTAGTAGGCTCGCAACCTGTAGGTGTTTATTTGAATTGTGTGCTCACCAGCAGTACTCCATCCCCCCCCCCCCCCATGGTGGCCTTATTTGGCATGAATTGCTGAGGAACCCCCGAAGCATGTGTTGTCACCTCGATGAAAGTCCTTAGACTAGGTCCCTTGTCTTATATGTTTTAGGGACGTAAAGTGAGGCTAACAGGAACGGATAATCGGGTTTGTTTAGTTTGATAAAGTTAGAAAAACTTATTTATTGTGGGTTGAAAACCCTATGTACTCACCAGGTTTCCCAACCTGACCCACTCAGTTTATTTATATCACAGTTGTTGATATGAAAGTCACATTACACTGATAGATTAAGGAGATATAAATCACTAGTGATAGTGAATGTAAATTTTGTTTATGCTTATGTTTCTGTATTGACGATGGCATCCCAAATGTTTTAAAATGAATAAAAAATATTTTTACTTAGAAATGATTTGATAACGTATTTATCATGTTTTACTATGAATAAATTCCGCAACATTTTTATTAAAAGAGGTACTCTGATTTTTATAAAGCATAAAAAAAAGCGGTCTCTTATGGCCATGAAAATGGGGATGTCACAGTTGGTATCATAGCATTAGTTTAAGAGAAATAGGAATTTGTAGGATTTCTAGACTTAAACTTAGAAAGCTAAGTGATAGTTGTGAGATGTGAGCACTATCTTATTTTAGGAATTGTGATTAAAATGCTTTTATGTGCTAAATGCTTTGTGCCTGATATGCTGTTATTTGTTCGGATCTATGGTCTGTTGCCAACCAGTTCTAGAAACTTTACGTGTTCTGATTTCTAAACATTTAATTATGATATTAGAACCGACATGTAACTTTTCAGAGTAATAGGGAGATTTACATGTCGATCATAAATAAAATCTTTCCTATCTAAATTCTTGACACTGGACACCGATCCTCTGAATCAGTTTATAGATCGACATGGTGAGAACTCGAAGTGGATTGGGAAGCGGTAACCCGCAGCTTGAACCACAAGTGATTGAGCGTGCACCAGAAGTAGCAGCCACACCCGAGCCAATCACCATGGATGGAGTACAAGCCATGATTCAGGCTATGTTAGCAGAACAAAGAAAGGAAATAAGGAAGATGTTGCACAAAAATAGGGACAAACCTACAATGCCAGTTGAACAGCCCAAAATGAACGATGGGCAGTCAGAAGGAGGGAACTACAGTGGGACCGTTGGTCAAGCCAACCCACCAATAGTTCGACAAAACAACCAGGATGACGAAGCTGAGAGGAATGGATGCATGCACAAGGATTTTCTGAATTGAAAGCCATTGAATTTCACTGGAAAGGAAGATCCGATCGGAGTCATGGATTGAATCTTGGAGATGGAGTTAGATTTCATGATGTGTGGTTGCAGAGGCAAGTTACAGACTACCTTTGTAGTACGTCGGTTCCGAGGAGGTTCTGTGCACTAGTGGAATACCCTAGGGAAGACTCTGAGCCCCAATGAGCTCTTGCAACTGATATGGGCAGATTTTTTGGTGTAGTTTAAACGCAAGTACTGCTCATCCCAAAACCTGCGCGAGCTAGAGAACCAGTTCCTAACCTTGAAGAAAGGAAGCATGTCAATTGATGAATACACCAACAACTTCACAGAGAAGACATAGTTTTCCTTGCATCTTGTCCCAGATGAATTGACGAAAATCGACAAGTACGTAAAGGGACTTCCATGGGAGTACGTGGTTCCAGTATGTCAGGCACCTACTCTGGAGGCAGATATTTGGGCTGCCAAGTCTGTGGAGGATATGATTAAGGGAAGAGCTGCCAGGAAGGTTGAGGTTGGCGAAAAGAGGAAGTTTGAGGGGTGTACGAGACCCAATAAGAAGATCAAGTCTGGTTCAAAGGAGTTTAGTGGAGGAGGAAACGAAACAACATGGTGTGAGAAGTGCATGAAGAAGGACTTCGGGAAATGTAGCGAGGAAGTGACTTGATACAACTGTGGCAATACCGGACATTATGCCAACGAATGCACCGCCAAGAAAAGGGTGTGTTATGAATGTCATGAAGCAAGGCATGTTCTTAAGGATTTCCCAAAGAAAAAAGAGGCGGGAAGGCCCAACATTCCACCAAAACCAAAAGCAAGAGCGATCCATATGATCCTTGATGAAGCAGATGACAATGAAAGGGATCAGGAATAAGGATCTATGAAGTAGTCATGTAGATAGTACCACGTGATATAGCCTATTAGAGGCATAATATAGGTTGAAATTGAACACCTATGTAATCGTTTCAAGGAATAATATAAAACCTTTGTTATGTTATTAGATGTGTCAAGTTGTTATGTGATTTTCTTGTATGGCGAATTGGGTGAACTGCGAGACAATACTTAGGACGAGTATCAGTAGGTGTGAAAGGTAGTAAAGGCCTATACTACCGGAAGCACAGGACTCGCACTTGGATTAGGGAAAGTCACTAGGTTAACAAGAAGCTAGTAATTGGTTTCGTTTTATTCAAGTATGCCATTACCATAGTTTCGGTGATGACTGAGAAGATGATTGTTATTCCGACCCTAGTGGTCATATCAAATTGAGTCCGACTATGATGAGTATGTTACGTAATTCAGAAAACCAAGTTCGGTGTAGCATCTGACTTAAGCCGGAAGATTGAAATAGAAGATAATCAAGGCAATCAGTAGAGGTATCGTAATAGTTGCTTGTAGCAAGAAATGCCACATTTTGAGATGTGATTATACCATGTTAGAACATGAAGAAAGGTATAATATGTTCTGGAAGACTCCAAGAGACATGAGTCTAAGCATTGCAACATATGATGATAGTTTATTACAATATGACACATCATTCCATTGTAGTAATAAAAGAACTTATTTTAAGTTTGTTTCCAGTAAGGATCGAGATTGTGACTTGAAGGTCATAATTTGAAGTCTAATGTGAGACAGGGAGCAAGTGTAAGATTGAGCAACGCCTGCAGTCAAAGAGACCAAGAGTTAAATGCTCATTCAAAGGAACAAAGAAGTTACGATTATTACCTAGGATGATGAGATAACCTGTGGAGTCATTATAATGCCTTGTTTCATTGATGATTCTGGAACATAATCATCCTAAGGGGGAGATAATTGTAACGCCCGTAGATCCGGGCTAGTTAATTTAGAGATGATAGGGGTCGAAAACGACTTTTCAGTAAAGATTATTTAGAATAAATAACCTTAAACAAGTTGTAGAATATGTCTCAAGGGTTCCATACATATAAAGGACGCCGAAATCCGAGTTATAACGAAGAAGTTATGACCCGTCGAAGTTTCGCAATGGTACAGGCACGACACCGGGAAGCGTCAATAGTGAATTTATGATAGAACGATTTTTAGCCTTAGAGATCTAAACAAAAGTAGTAGAATACGTTAAACCAAGAGCATCCATAAAAGAACGCCCAAATCTGACTTCGTATGAGGAAGTTATGATTTTTCGAAGTTTTGGTTTAGCAGTGTACAACCTGGAGTTCGAAAATTAGATCGAGCGGTTTCTAGCCGACACAACCTAAACAAGAATCAAAGATCTCATCGATAGTAGTGTAATGATAAAAAGATAGATGAAAACGGACGTCAGATGGAGAAGTTATGAATTATTAACGGACTAACCCTGTCCCAGCCTGTTAATAATATAACTTTTAGAATTAATTCAAAATTAGCCAATGGAGACGAAAGTTGTAGAGTACGTTCCCACCTACACGTGGATATAAAGAACATAAAAAATGAAGCTCGTATGAGGAAGATACAAATTTTTGAAGTTCGAACTCGAAAGTTCAAAGTCTGATGCGAGTTGATGACGTGGCACAATCTAGACCCTCTATCGCTGACCTCGGTAACTGCTTCGGATTCGTGAAACGTAGCCTCACATTACGCCTAGCGTCTGAAACCGAGTACGCCCAGCGTACTTCGGTCTTGTTTGGCCCGAGACGAGAACACATTGTCCCATCGAAATGCTTCCACGTGCGAAGACTAACTGGCACCCTTATCCGAAGTTACGCCCAATGTAGTCCGAAGGTTCAGACCTATAAATAGAGGCCGAGGTTGCCATCTTTTTCACACCATTTCTCCCATCTTTCACTCACTAGTTTCTCTCTCTAGCGTACCCTAACCCCCTAAAAGCCTAGGTAAACCCCCTAGCACCCGAAAAAACCCCGAGGCTCCTGGAGTCCTGAGAAAAAGGGGTCTTTTGGTTCGGAAACGTTGCTCCATGTGAAGCCCGGTTTTCCATAAAACCTACTGTAAGTGAGCTACGCCTATGCTATTTTCAATATAGCTTTTATTTAATTATAGTAACGTTATTAGGAACTTATAATTACTAATTGGGCTATTATTATGGGTTATATAAGCATTGTTTAAATGCTTATATAATAGTAATAATAGTTGGACTATTAATTAGTCTCAGTCAATATTAGACTAAACCCTAGTGGTAATGATACAAGGTTTTGTCGAAGGAAATTGTTTTAAGAGTAACGAAGTGTTGTCCGAGTGTTGAGTCAAAAACTTCTCAGGTAAGTGTATAGTGACTTTCATCTAACACATAGATATGAGGTACTTAATATAAATTACGTGCTGTGTGTACATTATTGTGTGAATACTTGTTGTCTATGCTGGGTGAAAGATTTTTATACACATTTTAAATAATTTAAGCTATATATATGTATTTTATATGTACAAAATGTGTTGGGTAAAACATGGGTAGATGTAATAGTTGTTGTGTGACCAAATAAATTAATGAGAGGCCTCGTTATAGATGTTATTGATGATCCAGTCGTCTAGCAGAGTATAGATGACGACCACAAACTATTATAGATAGTCCAGTGGAACGCTAGCAGACTCACAACCTGTAGGTGTTTATTTGAATTGTGTGCTCACCAGTAGTACTCCATCCGCCACATGGTTGCCTTATTTGACATGAATTATTGAGGAACCCCCGAAGCATGTGTTATCACCCCGATGAAAGTCATTAGACTAGGTCCCTTGTTTGGTTTGGTAAAGTTAACAAACTTATTTATTATGGGTTGAAAACCCTATGTACTCAACAGGTTTCCCTACCTGGCCCACTCAGTTTATTTATATCATAGTTGTTGATATGAAATCGCATTACACTGAGAGATTAAGGAGATTTAAATCACTAGTGACAATGAATGTAAGTTCTGTTTATGCTTATGTTTCTGTATTGACGATGAGATCCCAAATGTTTTAAAATGAATAATACTTTTCTTTAGAAATGCTTTGATAACGTATTTATCATGTTTTACTAAGAATAAATTCCGCAACATTTTTATTAAAAGAGGTACTCTGATTTTTATAAAGCATAAACAAAATCGATCTTTTATGGCCGTGAAAATGAGGATGTCACAGTTGGTATCAGAGCATTAGTTTAAGAGAACTAGGAATTTGTAGGATTTCTAGACTTAAACTTAGAATGCTAAATGATGATTTTGAGATGTGAGCACTAGCTTATTTTAGGAATTGTGCTTAAAATGCTTTTATGTGCTAAATATTTTGTGCCTGATATGCTGTTATTTGTTCGAATCTATGGTCTGTTGCTGACTGGGTCTGGAAACTTTATGTGTTTAGATTTCTAAACGTTTAATTACGGTATTATAACTGGCATGTAACTTTTCGTAGTAATAGGGAGATTTATTTCATATATGGACCTAGCGTTACAGCTGATGTCGTTGGTGATGGTTGATCATAATACACAATTTATAAATAAGATCAAATCAAAACATTAAAATATTAGTAAAATGTTTTTTTTTTTTGAAATTCACATTATTAACAACAAAAGATGAAATCAATGGGTTGATATGTCGATGTCGAAATTAGAGACTAATTGTGACACTTTGACGACACTCATCCTACTCCACATCTGTTTCCTCTTCCCAGCTCTACCCGAACCCAAAACCGTCGTTAGCAGTGGAGACTGATGGTTATCGAATAAACGAATAAGTAGATGTGGAGAAAAATCACATACGATTAAGGGAGAAATAGCCGAAGAAACCATATCGGTGCCAGCGGCAGAGAAACCTTATCAGTAGATGGTTCTTATTTAGTGTTTCGCTAGAGAAACCAAATTAGTTGCATCTTGTCATGAAAATGAGAGTTGGGAAAGGTGATTCAGGAAGATAAGAAATGGATTGAGATGGTGATAACTTGTTTAGAAATGTGTTTTAATCAATCAATTAACATAACGGAGTAAGAACACTATAATCTAAATAACATCTAGTTTTAGTGCATATATTTCAGAATAACACAAAGAGTTTGAGTACAAGTGAAAGGATAATGTGAAACTTACTCTCCCTTTTAGTACCTACCCTATTTATAGGGTACTCATGAAATAAAAAAATACTACGACTATACATCAAGGTACGAACCACACTGATGCCTAGTAAATACATTAGATAGTGAAGTTATGTGGACCTTTGTTATTTACATACTCTTCACCTAAAGATACTAACAAATCAACTTCTCACAACCAATATAGACCTAACATTCTCCCTTTTTTGAGAAAAGACAAATTTTAAACTTTAGGTAGTATCTTGACAATCTATAGCATAACCTCTCGTATTTTCATATACCAACGAGTGATATTCCTAATCTTCGCCCCGTCATCATTCTCGTTTCATTGACAATTGTTCATATGAAGTAGGATATTGGTAAGATGTGAATCCGCGTATCTTTCAACATCATCCACATGAAATAAGAACTTTATCCTATTCTCCTTTCCTTTACCAATGAACTCAACTCCAAGTTGATCATGAACAATCTCTCCATCTTCATAATCCTTTATGCTTATTTTTCCTTTTAACAATGAACTAGGAACTATCAATCTTCTAATTAAGTGAGTAGAGAGATCGATATCAGTTAGAGCCAGATGAGCAAAATAAGCATCCAGAAAAGTCTTGAGATGCCCATATGGCCATTTCCAAGAACATAGGTAGATTTTTCTGGAACTTAAGTCTTTTTAATATATCCCATCAATAATGCAGTCAAAACGGGATCATTCAATTTCATAAGTGGAAAATTTGCAATTGTGAATTCAAACGGCATATTATTTGCACGAACCACCTTATATCAAAGATTCTGCAACAATCCTTCGAATAAAACATAAGGAGTAATTGATACAAACTTGATGATTTTCACCAACGACCACAACTCCTCCTCGTCCTTTCCCATCACAAAATGAAATCAAATCTTTATCTTTTTAAATTCCTCTTTGTCCTTGTAGTTTTTAGCAAGTTTAAATTCAAAAAATACAAACAATGAGTAATTACTTGAAAATCCACTCGATTAAACTTTGTATTTGCGGTTGCATAACTCCACCTTGGTTTGACCATAAAGTATTCATCTTCACTGAAAGTTGTGATTTTATTAATTCGTAATTCCAGACTTTATTTGGATCAGCCTTGTTAAGACCTAATGAATCATCTTTCATCTTCCTCAAAATGCTATTTAGTTGCCTCATCTTTTCCATCTCGATCTCTTGCAATCTTTTCTTTCCTTCTGCTGAGGGCTCGACTTGAACATGATTCCCTTTATCATTGAGATCGTTAGGGGAAAAAGGGTGATAGTTGTCAAGAATCAGAACAAATATAATGCCACTTGCCAAGTTCTAATGAACCTTGTTTGGAAGTAATGCGGATATCAAGCAAAACTATAAGCACACAAAGATATAGTATTTATGTGGTTCGGTCAAGGTGACCTACATCCACGGGTAGGAGGGGAGTATTCTTTATTTCGAAGTTCTAAAACAGATATTATAAGTACAATTCACCTAAGATTACCTTATCACTCTACAATTCAAGATATAAGAATCAAGACACTTCAAATGACTCTACATGCATCCCAATTTGTAATTGAGGGATCAGACCTAAAACCTTAATGGGACAAGTCCATTGGCCGATAGGCCCGTGAATGGTGACAACCAATCATATTCTACTATGCACCATCTTCTAGAATATTTATCCATGTCATACAACCCATGAGCATCAATAATACATATGATGGACCACCATGTGCCATAGTGGAGCATCATGATGCACAAGTGGCACATCATGAACACTAATGGCCCAAAAACCATCATGGTGGCACAAAATGGTGTAATCCTTGAGTAATACCAACTTAAAAGAATCCTTGAATGATCGTGAGCATCATAGAGGTCTTCATAGCATACTAGGCTCGATCAAGGACCAAAATGGTCTAACTTGCAGCATCATAGCGCAACAACAACTCCATGGCGCAACATCTCCAGATGGCACAACAAGGAATATAGATGGTGCAAGAGGATTCAAGTGCGGCGTAAGAACATCAAGATTTGAGCAACAACATCACCATGGCGCAACAGGCACATGCATGGCCTAACAAGGCCATGCATGGCACAAGAGGGGTGAAAGACCCCAACTTTCGTATTTTTGAAAGACCCAAACTTTCATACTTCACAATATCATTACTCCAAAACATGCTACTTGCATATTCATAAAAGCAATATTTTACATTGATAAAGGGATTACAAACTATTGGATACAAATCGGCTATTACAAACTACTGCTAAGTTGAAACTTCGAAAAATCATAACTTCCTTATACGAAGTCAGATTTTTGCGTTCTTTTTATCGAATTTCTCGGTTTAACGAATACTATGACTTTCATTTAGATTACTAAGGATAAAAAGTAGTTTATCAAAAACTCACTTTTTACGTCATTCGTCGCCGTGTCGGTTTTGTCGCGGATCTTCGATTGACCATAACTTCTTCGTTATAACTCGGATTTCGACGAGGTTTTCGCCTAAACACTTCTAACGATTCTCTAAAACTTTCAATAAAAAAATTTTACTTATTTAAAATTTTATATATTTGCTAAATTTCACTATTTTCTTTTAATTGGAATCTCATAAGACTTCCAATATTTTCTGAGTGATTCTAAACATAGCTTTACTTCATTTCTAGTAAAAACCATCTGTTAGAACTCAACACTCAATTTCACATAGTATTTCACAATTTTATTCATTACAAAACATGAATTTAAAACGTGTATGTTACAAGAGGTACCCCATGGCGTAAGAGGGAGTGTCATGGCCCATGAGCATCAGTCTTGGCCCATCCCTTATCATAGGGCACAACAATGTTCCCTTGTTGTTCCATATCACTCCTAAGTGCTCCAAACATCTTCCAGTTGCTCCGAACCCCCTTATCTACAATTCTTTCCTTTGGCACCTTATCCATTCCTTTGTTAGGTGGTCCATTCTTTTCTTGGATAATCTGTTCCTTAGTAACATGTTCCATGAAACCCAAGTGCTCTATTGAGTACCAAGTGCTCCAAATGCTCCATGAACATGATCCAAATGCTTAAGTCACATTTTACAATCTCCAACTTGACTTAACAATCCTATGAACTCCACGTTGAACAAGAACTTCCTCTCCCATCCTGCCATCAAGCCCCGAAGGGCTTACCTCCTGTTAACATCAACCAAGTCCAAGCCAAGCTTGAACTTCTCCCTGGGAAAAGTCCTTGTCACCATGTCTTCTGGATTCACATTGGCACTAGACTATTGAATGCATAACCTATCAAAGAAAGTCCTTGTCAACCATCGCCTTCCACTCATTGACATGCCTAAATACTTCAACTTGGTCCTTTGTCTTTAGAAAGTACACCCAGGTCTTCCTTGACTAGTCATCGATAAAAGTTACAAAAAGTATTGACATCCATAATGAGGCTTCATAGGAAAGGGACCCCATAGATTTAAGTGAACACACTCGCGAAACTCGTTGCTTGAGTGTTGAACTGAACTGAAATTCACCCTTCTTTGTATCTCTTGAACACAAGCTTCAACAGGTTTAATATTTCTAGTTGCATATCCACCAAAAAAATCCCTCGTTGCTCACATGTACCATTTATGATGCCACAACTTTCTTTCATCATCACACTGATCCAAGGCTTGGGATACAATCACCATTCCCCCAATCGTACAACCATCCAGAATATAAATCCCTTGAGGATTCATCCTTCCCTTCATAAATACAAGAGCACCTTTGGGGACTCTAAACCAGTCACCTTTTCCAGAATACTTCAATCCATCCTTTGCCAAAGTTCCAAAAGAAATCAAATTCTTTTGAAATTATGGGATGATCCATCAATCCAATTTCCTGACCATACTATTATGCATCTTGATATGCACCATGATACTGCCCTTGATACCGCTCACCCAATCATCATCCATCTTGGCTGTGTCATTCCATTCATTGAAAGAGTTGAACCAGTCATGATTACATGGTATATGATAGGATGCTCTAGAGTCCAAGACCCAAGCATTAGCAGAACTAGATGTACAAACAGTTAAAAAGTCACCATCATCCCCTTCATCATTATTTCCCTGAATACAACAACATTGTTGTTGCTTGGTCCAACACCGTTATTCCCTTTCTTTAGCAATGGACAATCTCGTCTGAAGTGCCCTTTTTCATTGCAGTTATAACATTTGATGTTGGCTTTAGATTTAGAACTCGACTTCCCTTTGTTACCTCCACCTCTATCTTATGTTCTTCCTCTTCCTACGAACAAACTGAAACCGAAAACTTCTTATCCAACTGAAACTTTTCTTTTCGGTTTCTTGGACATCAAAGAATCCTTCACATCATTCACAGTGATCTTTGTCCTACCAAAAACATGGTATCAACGAAATTCTCATAAGAATTGGCATTGAATATAAGAGGATAAGTGCTTGATCTACATCTTCAATCTTTACATTCACACATTTTAGTTCTAAGATGATCCTATTGAAATTATCCAAATGATCCTTCACTTGGGTTCTCTCTGACATCCTCAGAGTATACAAACGTTGCTTCTGGTATAGCCTAAGAATTGTTCTGATACTTGTCACACAACTTCTCCCAAATGCACTCGTTTGATCCACGACCTCTCTAAGTACTTCGTCTGTCAAACTCAACAAAATTATGCTATGTGCTCTTGCCATAATATCAACCTTTCTTTCAGCTGCCATGTCCGTTGGAAGTTTCACTTCTCCTTTTAGTGCCACTGCACATCTTTGTTGAACCAGAAGAGCATTCATCTTCACCTTCCACAAATTGAAATCATTCGAACTATTGAACTTATCCAAATCGAACTTGTGAGATGTCATATTCAATCAATAGAACACCAACCGCAGCTCTGACACCACTTGTTAGGGAAAAACAGGTGATACTTGTCAAGACTTAGAACAAATCTGATGCCACTTGCCAAGTTCTGATGACCCTTGTTTGAAATTAATGTGGCTAACAAGCAAAACTATAAGCACACAAAGACACAATATTTACGTGGTTTGGTGAAGGTGACCTATGTCCACGAGAAAGAGGGGAGTATTCTTTATTTCCAAGTTCTCAAACAAAGGTTACAAGTACAATTTACCATAGATTCACCTATCTATCTAGAATTCAAGATACAAGACACAAGACACCTCAAATAACTCTACCTGCAACCCAATCTATACTTGAGTGAACAGACCTGAAACCCTAATGGGCCTAGCCCATTGGCTCATATGCCTATGAATGGTGAAAATCAATTATATTATGCCATGCACCATCTTTTGGAACATTCATCCATGTCATACAACCTATGAGAATCAGGAACACACATGATGGAGCACCTTGTGCCATGGTGGAGCATCATGATATACAAGTGACACAGCATGAGCAATAATGGCCCAACAACCATCATCGTGGCACGACATGGTGTAATCCATGAGAAATACCAACTTTAGAGAATCCTTGAATGATCTTGAGCATCATAGAGGACTTCATAGCACACTTGGCTCATTAAGAACCAAAAGGGTCCAACTTGCGCCATCATGGCGCAACAACATCTCCATATGGCACAACAAGGAATATAGACGGTGCAAGAGGCTTCAAGTGTGGCGCAAGAACATCAAGATTTGAGCAACAACATCACCATGGCGCAATAGGCACAGGTATGGCACAACAAGGCCATGCATGGCGCAAAAGGAGTACTAAAAGGCGCAAGAGAGGTACCTCATGGCACAAGAGGGAGTTCCATGGTGCAAAATCATCACTCTTGGCCCATCCCTTATCATATGGCGCAACAAGGTTCCCTTGTTGCTCCATATCACTCCTAAGTGCTCTAAACCTTTTCCAGTTGCTCCAAACCTCCTTATGTACAATCCGTTCCTTCGAAACTTGATCCTTTCCTTTGTCAGGAAATCCATTCCTTTCTCAGATGATCTGTTACTTTGTAACATGCTTCATGAACCCCAAGCGCTCTATTGAGTTCCAAGTGCTCCAAATGCTCCATGAACATGATCAAATGCTCGAGTCGCATTTAACTGGGATTAACATTTTATGTATTTTTAACCACACATTTAGTCCTTCCACTTTTAATTAATCCAATTAACCCTAAAATTAATTCTAATTAATTGTTAATTAAACAATACTGTTTCTAATTAATATATTATTCTCATAATATATTAATAAAACAGTTATTTTGATTTCTAATTAATTTATTAACTATGTAATAAATTAATAAATCAGTCTCTCTCTCCAAATAGCAATCCAGTCAATTAGTAGGTTTGAGGTTAACCCAAAAGGACCTTCCTAATAATTTAAGATTATACAAGTTTAGTTATTGGCTTAGACACCTAATCCAACACAAAACTCGAACCACTTTCTCCAATACTTGTCCCTTTCTTTTGCAACTTGGATAAGTCGACATTGACATTTGGAGTAGTTGTTGTTGTTGTTGTCGATGCTCTCACCACATGCTTTATTTGCTAGTAAAGAAGGAATTTGAGTAGACATGAATTTTCCCACAGCTATGCCTTTGTATTCACTAGTTCCTTTAGATGAACCAACCCCCTCCCCCCCCCCCCCCCCCCTTTGCGATACATTCACATAAAGTGGAGCATTGGTTGGAAGGTGAAGGATGAGGTCAAGAATTGGTGCCAATTCCAACTTAAAGCAATATTCGATTGATGACACCATAGTCGAAAGAGATCTTAGGAAAAAGAAGACGTAGATTTGATGTAACATCCCAAAAATCCATGGTAAAAGTTTCATTTTTAAAACAATAAATCATACAATAAGTTTTTCCAAAACCGATCAAAGTGAATATAATATTTAAACATCATAGTAATATCATTAATTGCCAATGTGGAAAACTTTGGGGGATGTTGTGTAGTCACGTCGGGCCCTTCCTTTCAAACCGAAAATATCTGAAACCATAAATATTAGATCTTAAGCAAAAATTTTGGTGAGTTCCCCAAAATACCACATAACCAATACATACAAGTGTCATGGGCTACCCTCATGGTATTTACTTGCAATGCCGAGGGCCAAATCCTACTCTAACATAAGGGTGCCAGGGGCCAAATCCTGGTCTTTCATACAATCGCCAGGAGCCAGATCCTAGTCTTTCTGCGATTTCCAGGGGCCAGATCCTCGTCTTTCATGTGATTTCCAGGGGCCAGATCCTGGTCTTTCATACAATTACTAGGGGCCAAATCCTAGTCTTTCATATATAGCTAGGGGTCAGATCCTGGTCTTTCATGCAAGTATCACAGAGACAACTAGCATTCCACATAACAAGTAATGGGACGACATTTGTTCCTTCGACCCATAGATATAGTGAGAAGACTCTCCCCTAACAGAAGATAGTTGAATTAACTCTCGAGCTGCTACAAAAACTGCTCCTCACATTAAACATAATCCAAAAATGACTCCAATCAATCACTAAGGTTTTATCCCATACCAATGGTCCACTCATCCTTCATCATATTAAGGGAAAAATACCATTTTCCCCTTTCCTTACAAGACCCAACTAATCCAAGACCAAAACCCTAAATGGACCAAGGCCCAAAATCGATCCAATGCGCTTCTGAGAGAACGCATGGAGTCCACTTAATGATGTATGGCATCCGAAGGCCCAATTTTCTAACCCAAATTCCCGGTGTAAACACAAAATTCCAAATCCTTAATTAAGGTCTTAATGGCTTAATACCTAACATTCAAACTTCAGATCCAATGCTAAAAGAACATCTAAAGCCATAAAGTTGCAACTTTTATGACTTTGCGTGGCTACAAAGAGCCCAACACCAAAATCTAACTTAAATCACCCTCTAAAGTTCCAAAACTCTTGCATGGAAGAGTAACAAGGTCCAAGATTGTATTTTTATGATTCTAAACCCTCCAAAATGCTTGAAAGGACAAGCGAAACCTCTGGAGCATTTCATACTTACAAATGTCAAGTTCTTAGGACCAAAAAGAACATAAAACTACACTTAAGCAGTATATAATAAAGAAGTCATCAAGATATGAACTTTTTACCTCCAAAAGGTGCTCCAAGATGCCAAGAGTTTAGATCCAAAGGCTAGAGAGCAATACCAACACTCCGAAGATCTTCTTTCTCCACTAACAACACTAAAATGATACCAAAATGTTACTCCAAGGATTTAAAACACCCACACACACTTAGAGTTTCGAAATGAGGGCTATAAGGGATGAAGGATGGAGATAAGAAACGTTTTGGGGTTATAATGGAATTTAAATAGGGTGCAAACTATAAAAATTAGGTTTTGTCCTTTGTGTGCGAACGTTTGGCGTCCACAAATTTATGATTGGTGTTCCAACACCTTAAGGGTCTAATCAATGGTTTGGTCTAGGCTTTCACTATAATAGGGTCTTTTGGTTAAATATGCATTTTTGGTTATTTATGTAGTAGTTTACGACCATAAACCCAAAGGCTGGCCCACCTCTATTATAAATAGGGGTGTGCTAGGTTGTTTAATGGTTGTTGATGCCTCAGATTTTCGGCTGCTATTCCTAAAGTTGTACCAGATGTTGTTGTTAATAGAAGCATGTGCAAGCTTGTTCAGATTCTTGTTTCTACTCTACTCTTTATTATTATTGATTGTGTTTATTGTTTGATCACTGGTAAGATCCATTTAAGGACCTTACAATTGTTTATTGTTTGATCACTGAAGTTTTAGTTTTAAATAAAGACTTTAATTTTCCTGATGTTGTTAGTGATAATGTTTTTTGTGATGTTTCTGCACCTTCTAATACTATTTTGAATGGTTTTAAAGTGTTTGATGATGTGGTTGGCAATTCTAATGTTTGTGATGATAATAATGAAAAAGCACCAGTTTCACAAGTTTCTCCATCTGATGCACCCTCACTTGTCTAACAACCTAATTCTTGTTCTGGTTCATGTGAGAAAAGCAAGGGTGCTGGTATGGAAAACAAATCTGAAAAATTCAGTACAAGTTTTAACAATAACAAACAGATTTGTTTCAACTGTGGTATTGGTGGTCATATAGCTAGGAATTTTCCCAATTGAATGTTTGTACATTTTTAGTCACCAAGAGGAGAGAACGAATTCAGAGGAAGGTCTTTAACTAGAAAGTCCTCCAGAACTCATTCTCATGATGATGATTGGAAGGATGATCGTAGTAAAAAATGGGTTGTTTTTCAAAAGCATAAAAGGGTCTTTCATAACAGAGTCCCAAACAGTTTGCCAAAACCGAACATGGCAAAGCCAAGGTCGGTTTCGTCAAGAAGTAGCAATGGGTCTTCAACCATTTCTGTTAGAAAACCCAAGTGCTTTAAGCAAACTGATAAAAATTCTATTTCAAAACCACCCGGGACTGTTAGAAAACCTAATTATCAATGGTTGCCCAAAATAGCATCCAATCCATCATCTGTGTCCTCTGAGAAGTTATTAAATAATGATAAATTTGAAAAGGGAACTAGACAACCCAAGAATTTAATGACCTGGGTTCCTAAATTGAAATGAACCCACACATTTTGTAGGGATAGTTGTGGAGGAATGTCGCCAGACCTTGGTTCGTCGACAGTAGCTGCTCCCGGCATATGACAGGAGATATAGCCCAACTGAACAACATTCAATCTTTTAATGGGGGGTATATTTCCTTTGCGGGTGGAGAATGAGGCAAGATTACTCAAAGAAGAACAATCAAAAATGAGGTGTTAAGTTTCGAAAATGTCAACTTTGCTCCCAAATTGAAGCATAGTTTGTTGAGTGTATCTCACATATGCGATAAAGGCTATTCTACACATTTAACTGATAAGGAATGCATGATTCTCAAACCAGGCTTTGTCATTATAGAAGAGTGGATTCTTGTAAAATCTAAAAGGGATGGGAATGCTTACATCATTTATATGAATAGCAATCTTCCAAAACAAGTTACGTGCCTTTTTTTCAAAGATCTCAGAACAAAATGCAATGCAGTGGCACCGAAGACTTGGTCATGCTAATGCCAAGAACTTGAATCGTCTTGCAAAGAATGAGATGGTCCGTGGTTTACCTGTCAAAAACTTTATAGCTTTTGAAAAGTGTGTGTCATGTTCCCAAGGTAAGCATCACAGAAAACCACACCTGCCAAAACAGGTTAACTCAATCAGCCAGGTGCTTAAAATACTACATATGGATCTGTTTGGACCAGTCAACATTCTCAGTGTAAACATAAATTCATATTGTCTGGTTGTGATTGATTTCTTCTCTCGTTTTACGTTGATTTTCTTTCTATCCAACAAAGCTGGAGTTGTTGATTTAATAATGAAATTCATTGCGTTAATTGAGAACCAAACTAACAATCGGGTGAATGCGCTTCCTACCGACAATGGAACAGAGTTCAAGAATTATATTCTTGATCTTTTTTGCGCAGAAAAGGGTGTTATGCGTCAATACAGCTCCGCTCACACCCCTCAACAAAATGGTGTTGCTGAGAGGAGAAACAGAACTTTAAAAGACGCTGCAAGGACGATGTTGTGTGACTCCAAACTACGAGTTTTCTTTTGGGTAGAGGCGACAAACACTGTGTGCTACGTTCAGAATCGAGTGTTGGTCAACACAGCTCAGATGAAGATCCCGTATGAGATTCTATATGGCCACAAGCCTTCAGTCAGTCATTTCCGTGTATTTGGCTGCCCTTGCACCCTTCTTCACCTAAAGACCAACCCAAAGTTTAATGCCAAAGATGATGATTATTACTTCGTAGGGTATGTTGCTTGCACCGCTTATAGGGTCTACAATAAAAAGACAAAGCAGATTGTGGAATCTTATGACGTGTGTTGGTAGGAAGATGCTTTCGCTATCTCGTCAACCTTTATGGAACTACTCTTTCCTGAAAACATTTCCAATGAGTTTGTAGCAGAGCCATCCAGAGCAGATCAATCAACAAATGAAGGAGGTGTCAACATTCACAATCTTCTTGTCTCGCTTAATGATATCAGCGAAGAGATACCCGCAAGGGTTCAACGCGATCATCCGATCGAAAACATCATTGCTCAGCTAAGCGATGATGTTAAAAACAGAAGTTAGAGTGAAGATTTCAATACCTGTCTTTACTCTTGCTTTATCTCTCAAATAGATCCCAAAAATGTTGAAATGACTCTCAATGAGCCCAGTTGGGTAGATACAATGCATGAAGAACTACATAAATTTGAAAAACTCGGGGTTTGGAAGTTGGTTGAGTTGCCAAAGGGCAAAAAGTCTCTTGACACACGATGGGTCTATCACAACAAGCAGGATGATTCAGGAGTTATTTTGCGATATAAAGCTAGATTGGTGGTTCGTGGGTTTCGACAAGTCGGGGGTCTTGATTGGACTGAGGTTTATACTCCAGTAGCTCGCTTGGAGGCTATTCGTATATTCTTTGCATATGCCTCTTACATGAACTTCACTGTTTACCAAATGGACGACAAGACAACCTTCTAGTATGGAAAGGTGAAGGAAGAAATCTAGGTTGATCAGCCCCCTGGGTTTGTTGACTCGAAGTTTCCTAATCATGTCTACAAGTTGGACAAGGAATTGTATGGGTTACATCAAGCTCCTCGAGCGTGGTATGCGACTCTAACAAAGCACTTGCTCGAGCATGGATACTCTCGTGGCACTATCGATCAAACTTTGTTTATCAAGCATGTCGGTAATGATCGATTTTGGTTCAAATCTATGGTGACGACATTATTTTTGGGTCGACCAGTCCGCAACTTTGCAAGGAATTCAAAGGTGTTATGAAAACGTGGCTCGAGATGAGTTTGTTGGGGGAAATGACCATGTTTCTGGGGCTTCCGGTCAAACAAAATTCAACTGGAATCCTGCTACATCAAGCCAAGTATGTGGAAGATATTCTTGAGAAGTTAGGGTTTCACGGCGCTAAATATGCATCGATGCCAATGGCTGAAAGACCTCTTCTGACTCCAGATACTTATGGCGATTCCGTAGATCAGACTCTCTATAGATCGATGGTCGGATCGCTGATGTATCTTACTGCAATCCGTCCAGACATCATGTTTGCAGTTTGTCAATACGCACATTATCAGGCTAATCCTAAACTTTCACATCTTATTATTGTCAAAAGAATTTTTCGGTATATCAAAGGCAGCCCAAAATCGGGTCTTTGGTATCCAAAGAATTCTGAATTTGATCTATATGATTTTGTTGACAGTAATTATGGAGGCTGTGGGCTTGACAGGAAATCAACTTCAGGAGGGTGTCAATCTGTTGGTGACAGGCTAATGTCATGGCAATGCAAGAAGCAACACACTGTCTCAACCTCAACAACGGAGGCAGAATACGTTGCCGCATCTGCTTGTTGTTCTCAAGTTATCTAGATCCAAAATCAACTGTTAGACTACGATTTGTTACTTAGAAACCCCCATCTACTGCGATAATAGGCCGCAATTCAAATTGTCAAAAATCCTGTCCAACATTCTAAAACCAATCACATCGACATTAAAATTCATTTCATCAGAGATTGTTATGAACGTTCACTTATCCGGATGGAACAGGTTCCCACTGCTAATAATGTGGCGGATCTGTTCACTAACCCCTTTAACAAAGCTCGCTTCGATGTGCTTGTGGGATTTCTGAAAATGATTCATTTTGAGGATTAAGTTTTTTTTGTTTTATTTTTCTAATTTTCTTAATTCTTCTTAATTAATTTTTTTTTTGTAGGTAGGCTAGTTTAAATTGTGCATTTTCTTTCCTTTTATTTTTCATTATCAACCATGCACAAATTTAGGGGGAGAAATAATCAAAAAATCCAAAAACAATAAAAAAAATCCAAAAATCCAAAAACAATGAAAAATCCAAAAATCCAAAAACAATAAAAATCTAGAAAATTAAAAAAATATTGCTAACAGTTTTGTTTGTAGGTGTTGTGACGGGAAATGATATTAGCAAGTGATAACGGGCAATCTGAATCTGCGTAACGTACCTAATTGAATTGTCTACGCTGTGTGCTTGATGCGCTGGTAGGCACGAAAGATTTTAAATGGACTTGACTAGGGAGAGTTGAACTTAAGAAATTCAAAGACTTGACAAACAGTAACCTAGTTAGATCCATTTAGCCTGACATCACGACACTCAGATAGGTTGAGCAGGGAGATATGCATGAGAATCTATCGTTCACATTAAAAGAACCCGTATCTAGAACTATGGATTAACTTTTCCTCGATGTGCGGATTCTATCCTTAACTCCGGTTTTGATGGGGTGACTGGGAAATTCCGATAAACTAGGTCTGTAGAAGGTTATTTTCTTGCTTTTTGTCTATTAGTCATATGTTGCCTCCTCTACGTGATCGAGAGATCCGACCTGGACTGTAACATCTGCAATTCTATCTCTCTGCATCTTCTCTCTATGCAATTCTTCCTATCTTTTAGCCACATACTGTCTCCTTTGCGTGACTCATAATCCGACCTTGTACACAGTATATGCAACATTCTCTTCTCAATCCCTCTAAAACTTCAGTTAGTCATATGTTTCATCCTTTGCGTGATTGGAAGAGATCCGACCTGGATGTACAACATATGCATTCTAAATCTGTCTTCTCTCTTAATAATTGTCTGCTCACCCGGTGTAAGGAGTATTTTGGATGTCCTTGATGGCTGGGGCATATCAGGAAGCGGGAAACACGTTCTAGTACAATTAAAAATGAACACATATAGATTGTCTGTAGATCTCGCTGCTCAATTTAGGTGGACAACAATATGCTTGGTTGTAATCAGTTAAATGGTCACAATGAAATTTATTTAAGAATAAGGGCTAAAAATGTCATGTCATTGGTAAATTGTCCAAATTCTGCCACAAATGTTTCGTGCTTAAGTGGACCACAATACTGGCGATCGATCAGACGAAGACGTGAAAATAAGGGTACCGATAAGTGGAATAGGACTGTCCAACAACTTTGATCCCAGTGTCACAAATTTATTCTCAGTAATTAAATTTTTAAGTTGTATAGTTTATTTGATTTGATTTTATTTTTATTTTTAATTTTTAATTTAATTTAATTAACTGTTAAAATTTAACGGTTAATTTTAATTTTTAAATTTTCCAGATTTATTTTATTTTATTTTATTTTTAATTATAGTTTTCATTTTAATCCTCAGAAAGTTTTGTTTTTGAAATTTTTGAAAATATTGGACTGTACCTTACACTGTGTGGTCAGCATGTAAAAGGGTTATGGGTATTTAAGGAGTTTACAGCCGGAATCCTCCTCATTTCTCTGATTCCGGCCGCAAACTCTCCTCCTCCTCTCTCTCTCTTTCCTTGAAATTTTTTCTCGTTTTTTTTGTGAAATTTCTCCGATAGCTTTGAAGGTATCACATTTTCAACCATGAATATGGGCTTTTTCAGAGATTTGATGATTTTTGAGCTTGAAATCGAAGAAAAACAGGTTGTCGGAGTTTACGGCCCAAGCTTACGGCTGTAAACTCTGTTTGCGGCCATAAGCTTACGGTCACGGGTTTATGGCTGTAAACCCCCGTTGACTGCAAACTCCATTTTGACCTAAAATTTAATTTTAAAATTATTAATTCATTTTTGGGCTCAAAATTAAATCATTTAAAATATTAATTGCTCAAATTTCTCTCTTGTCTTACTTAGTATGTTTTAGTGCAGATAAAATGACGGCATTAAAATTTGCAGATATGCACAACCTGGCAATGGTTCTTGCTGATCCTCTAGTGGCTCATCTGGACTTCAAATCAATGATTCATGGATTACGAAAATGTTGCTTGGCCTCTGCCATTACTATGAACACTGCTGTCTATCAGAAAATCATACGTGAGTTCTAGCAGACTGCCAAGATAACCAGAGATGACGATGGTGTCGTGACTGTGGATGCTATTGTTCAAGGATGCAAAATTATAATCAATGAGCAGTTCATCAGAGAAACATTATTGATCAATGACCTTCCAAGCTTTCCTACCGAGATTGGCATTGTAGACGCTCAGAAGATTTTAAGGAAAATGGGTATGAGGGCGTCTCTCCACCTACAATGAAAAAGCTTCTGTCGCCCTATTCTAGATTTTTAGCTCATGTGTTTGTGAGCTACATCTCCGGCAGGAGATCTGGTGTAGATGAAATCTCACTGAGAAACACCGATGCTATAGTTTCTCTCGATGCGGGATTCGGTTTCAATTTCTCAAGGTTTGTACTGGATGAATTTGTGGTTAACATCAATGCCATTACTAAGGATACCTTCTTGATGTATCCTAAGTTCATTCAGCTCTTCATAAACAAACAGTTCCCAAACATGGTTAAGGTGGGTGAT
Organism: Lactuca saligna; assembly: GCF_052625555.1. Classification (NCBI taxonomy): domain Eukaryota; kingdom Viridiplantae; phylum Streptophyta; class Magnoliopsida; order Asterales; family Asteraceae; genus Lactuca; species Lactuca saligna. The sequence goes on along the minus strand of NC_136422.1, from coordinate 131,136,308 downwards.
ACGCTTGACATGAAGTCCTTGGGACCACACACCATTGGGCTAATTAAACAGAATCGTAAAGGAAAGGTCACTTTTCAAGGACTTTACCCATTGGTCAAATTTGGACGTTTCGTTGAACCGAATGAGGCATTTGTGTCTCATAATTCCTCTGAAAAAGTATCTTCTGAACACACCTCATTTGAAAAGATAATCTCGGAAGGAGACGTGATTATTGTCTCTAATCAAGAAGGGGAGGAGACAGCTCTCCTAATGTGGTTATTGCCAAGGAGCATGTTCTAAGATCAGTGCACATAGAAAGCGACTACAATGAGGGATCTTCTGTTAATGCGACTGAGGCTGAGCAATATGAAGACCTTGATCTTACTTTTTTTTATCAAGATGACATTCCTATAAATTTCGGAAGCAATGATGATTTCTTAACAAACAGAAATCTAAACACTCTGTTGGATAATCTCACTGATGTTGCTATCCCAACAACGGATACAAGGGAAACTGAAGAAGTTTTTTACTCAACCCCCATTTCTAAAGAGCAAGTGGTTGGTTCTACGACTCTTACAGTGACAGTGTCAGGGATTCCTCCCCTTAATAGTGTTTTGCCTACATCTGAACCACTTGAGGATGATCAATCAACAGACCAGACCGTGCAACCCCCTTCCAAAAGAAGACAACGGATCCTAGGTTCGGGCTTCTGGATTCAAGCTTATCTCAAGGCGTGCCTATTACTCCAACTACTACTCCTGCTATTGTAACTACAAAACTGTTAAGTGAAGTCCGTAGTACCATTTTTGAAACTGGTGGCTCCTCTGTTCCACCAGGATTTTCTCCCCCAAGGACAGATCTCGAAGAGGCCTCTGTGCGTTTAGCCCAACATCTGGCTCGAGAACAAACCGTTGATATTTCTTCTAAGGCCAAAGGAATTGCCTTTAGAGAAGGCCAATCAAGAGAAGAAGATTCTATGATTGATGAACTTCATAAGAAAGTAAATGTGCTGGATCATAAAAATATTGAGCTGAACATTCGAGTTGAAGATCTTCTAAGTGAGAATACTAATTTGAAGCTTCAAGTTTCTGATCTCCAAGAAGATAGAGTGATAAAGATCAAGCAGATATCTAAGCTCCAAGCTCATTTCAATATTTTGACCTCCAGCTATTTTGATCTCAAGAAGAAGCTTGAAGAAGATTTTAGTGCTAAGTATAAGACATCTGCTGATGCATATAGAATTAATCTTCATTCTCAGGCTCACCCCATTATTGTGCCAACTGCTAAGATCTCACGGGTCGTGAACCATTTTAAAGAAGAGCCTGCCCATGCTCCACATGTTGCCGAGATTATTAGAGATAGACAAGTTAAAGCCGCTGCAAGGGACAACTCTTATACAAGAGGAGTTCCGACAAAAACGCACCCGGGAACAAATCCGCAATCACTGTTACGGATCTCGAGGTCGTAAGGTGGATTGTATGGAGAAAGAGCGACAATACGGAGCTCTATAAAGATTTTCATGACTTTAACTCTTGGTCCAGGGTGGATCTTTTAGAGCTATCTCAATCTCCTTTCTCAAACCCAACAAATAATCAACAAGCAACTAATTTCAAACACTTCCTCGAAGATCAAGTGAAGAAGGGCTTTCCATCTATGAAGACTGTTGAATCCATAATAAAGCACTATCCTAACATCATTAATCCCAAAACTGGTCATCCCCTCCTGGTGGTGATGTGGTCTGCTACAAATCAGGTCAAACAAATTCCCGTGCTTCAGAGTTACCCGGATGGATCCTTAAGTTCTATGCTCTATTGGGTAATTGATGAAACCACAAAATATGTTGTCATCAAGCTAAAGGAAGGATGCATTCATTTGTATGACAAAAGGGATTTGTTCCAGTTTAGGAAATGGGACATTCATCATCTAAGCCATTTTCAGATTAGAGTTGTTGAAGAGATATTTGAGTCAGCCGCAAAAGAATACACTGCTATGGTTGCTGAGATTATACACAAGCGAATGTGGAATGGAGCGATGGGGCTAGAAGATGTGATGATTGTGGACAAAGATCAACTTCAAGCTAGCACCAAACCAAGGGGAGATTGAAGGGTCTAATCAATGGTTTGGTCTAGGCTTTCACTGTAATAGCATCTTTTGGTTAAATATGCATTTTTGGTTATTTATGTAATAGTTTACGGCCAAAGTCGAGTTTACGGCCATAAGCCTATTTACGGTCGTAAACCCAAAGGCCGACCCAGGTCTGTTATAAATAGGGGTGTGCTAGGTCGTTTAATGGTTGTTGATGCCTCAGAGTTTCGGCTGCTATTTCACAAGTTTGTGCCAAACGTTTTTGTTAATAGAAGCGTGTGCAAGCTTGTTCAGATTCTTGTTTCTACTCTGCTCTTTATTATTATTGATTTTGTTTATTGTTTGATCACTGATAAGATCCGTTTCAGGACCTTACAACGCCTAGCGTTCCATTCCTAACGCCTGACGTTTGGGACCGAAATGCAAGGTTAATGCAAAGAAATGCCAACAATGCAAATACTTGTAAATTGGTGTTACGAATCTCCCCCACTTGAATCAGACTTTACCTTGAAGTCCACTACTGCAAAGAAGATTGGCTAGTGCTCCCTCATCTCATCCTCCACCTCCCACGTCCACTCACAGCCCTTTCGATGCTATCGTTTCACCTTCACCAGGTTCACCACCTTATTATGCAGAATATTGGTCTTCTTGTTGAGGGTCATGAGCGGCCTCTCTACATAGGTCAGGTGCTCATCCACCTGAATATCATCCAAGGAAATCATTGTCAAATCATCAGATATACACTTCCACTACTGGGATACATGGAGGTGTTATGGATATGGCTGAGCTCACCAGACAAATCCTATCGGTAGGAAACCTTGCCCATCAGGGTTGAAATCCTAAAAGGACCAATGGAGTTGGGGTTCACCTTGTCTCACTTTCAAAATCAGATGACACCTTTCCAAGGTGACACCTTCAAAAGCACCAAGTCTCCTACCTGAAACTCAAGGCTCGAACGTTGTCGGTCTGCATAACTCTTGTACCAGATTTGCACGACTCGCAACCTATTGTGAACCAGCTGAATCAATTCAGTGGTCTTGAGTACAACCTCAGTATTCCCCATGACTCAATTTCCACCCTCCCCCCAGCATACGGGGGTCATGCACCTCCTTCCATACAACATCTCAAATGACGGTCAATCAATACTGGCGTGATAAATGTTGTTGTAGGAGAACTCGGCCAGTGGAAGGTAAGTATCCCAATTCCCTCCAAAATCATGTACACAAGCATGGACCAGATCTTCAAGCATCTGAATCATCCACTTGCTTTGGCCGTCGATCTAGGGATGGTTGGAGACTCGCCAACTTACCTTAACAAAACTCACATACTGACGACGAATGACTCCTTGTTTCGGTTGACCTTAACCAATAAAGGACAAGCATCACTACTCAGCTCAAATCAAGGAATCCAATACCTTATCTGACTACGTGACATACAAAACCATTCTCAATCATAGTCAATATGGATCCACTTTGCAATCTAATCTGAACAAAATCCTTATGGCCCTAAACTATCCCGTTGAACAACATTCGCATTTTGGATCCCTCAAAAGACTTTTGAGCTCCGAGCTGATCTACAAATTATCCGAAGCACTAGATTTCCGACCGGTTGCTGAAATCGGCATCCTTTCAAATGACTAAACCACGAGTCTCTATCCAAGAGTCTTCCTGGAAAATCTGCTCTATCCTACTTGTATATAAGCCTTCAACAACCCTCTTATTCTAATTAGGGGTATCATAACCATCTATCACACCAATGCAATGTAACCTACATCACGAATGGCCCGATACAGCTCGCAACCTTCCTTGGTTCCATGACTAATGTGTCCTTCCCACTGTCTCACTACCCATCCTGCCATGGTCTAATCCCACCTATATGAAACTACGAGCCATATTATAGATTCACCACACTCTCATAGCTACACATAGACCAAGTGAATGCTACGGGTCACCCCCACGGTCTTACAACACCTTTATTACTACCTACCAACCTAGTGAATGCTATGACCACCCCGCAGTCTTACAACACTTCTATCACTACCTGCTAACCTAGTGAATGCCACGACCACCCCGCAGTCTTACAACACTTCTATCACTACCTACCAACCTAGTGAATACTACGGCCATCCTATGGTTTTACAACACTTCTACCATTACCTGCTAAACTAGTGAATGCTACGTCCACCCCGCAATCTTACAACACTTTTATCACTATCTGCCAACCTGGTGAATGTTACGGCCACCCCATAGTCTTACAACACTTCTATCATACGAACCATAATCATCATGTGTTGAAACCACATCTAGTTATACCCCAATTAGGTGTTTCGGGTTATGCTTCAACCCTAAACCCTTCATCAGAAAATAATAGGCAGAGAGGGTCTAACACGATCACTCACCTGAACCTAATCACATACCCACCATGCGCCACCACTAATGTGCAAGGTAACCTGGAATCACATTCCATGTATAATCCCTTAGTCCAAGTCATTCTCCCACACTTGGATTCAAATACGATCTTTCAACCACAAAATTGATAGATTTCCAATCTATCTTGCAGTCTGACTACTTGATAGATTTCATCATTGCCTCGTATCCCTGAAAGACCCTTACAGAACCTACATTCAAACCCAACATGCCTAACTTGCAGATTCCTTGAGTTCCTTGCTGATACCACCAAAGATCGAACCGGATGCTAGTCTTCCTTCATTTAAAGCTTTCTCTGATGGTTGTCAATGCATCCCATATCGAAATCCAAAACCGGCTCACCCAAATATCCTCTATGCACGACTCTCGGTTTCCAAAATGGCATATGAAGATTCTCAAAATAAAATGTCTACACCATCATGATGAGAATTTTAATTTCGAGGTGGAGACTTAGATAACCCACACATAGCGTCTCACATACAACATACCATCACCAATACAAACAACAAGAGCATGAAGGAAGGAAAACATCACATACATGTGACATCAACTAATGGAACTCATATCTCCTCAACATATGACTGCAATGCTCAACTCCTCACCATTGGAACATATACTCTGCCCTCGTGAGCATCAGTGATCCTCAAAGTAACTAGAGAAGGTGCACACACTGCTACACCCCACAACATCAGGCAGTCGGCCTTCTTATGGCCCACATGGTTGCAGTTAAAACACATTGGAACCGATCCACAGGGGCAATCCCTGCTGAAATGACCCATCTGGCCAACACCAAAACATCTTCTTCCTATCTCCCAATAACCACCCTCTTGGGTCCTCCCACATTTAGCTTGACGGCCCTGATCCTGATGGCGCACCAAAAGCGAATCCTTAGTCTTGGGCCTCCTCGTCTGGCCCACTACGATTTAAATATGCTCTGACTTCCTTTTTCCAAGGTGCTCCAAATCAACATCCTACTCTCGGGCTCTAGCTATCATGTCCTCGAAAGTCTGTCAAGCTGAAAAGCTAACAAATTCTTGGATATCGCCTTGAAACATATTGTGGTACCTTCTCTTCTTCATCTCCTTGTATGCGTCATACTGCGGAACCAAATGAGCCCTTTCCTTAAACTTGGTAGTGATTTCTCCCATAGTCCCAGTCGTCTGGAGAAGGTTTTGAAACTTCCTTGCCAACTACTGCACCTCAATGATTGGGGCAAACTCCACCCTAAACCAATTAACAACCTCATCCCAAGTCATCATCTCAATGGCTTCGCCTCCCAAAGAGAAATCTACCTCCTCCCTCCAATCTCGAGCTCTGACTTTCAAATAACAAGAAGCAGATCTGACCTTCGACCACTCGGGGCAGAAACTCATCCAGAAAGCTTTCACCATATCCGCTAACCACCTCTTACTAGCGATAAGGTCTTTCTCCCCAAAGAAATTGGGAGTTCCACAAGCATGAAAATCAAAGAAGGAAAGAGTAAGAGCCCCTAAAATATCCATAATTTCAGTGCGGAACGTGCGCAGATGCTCATCTAAAATCTTCATGATCCCCTCTTTGACCGAACCGAAGATTACAAGTGTCTGCTCCAAAATACTATGGGTGATCTCCAACAAGATGAACTCTGACATTCGTTCATCAATCGAATCAGTGCCAGTACCCGAGCCTGAACCAGATCCTCTTCCACGAGTGCTCATCACCATACAATAATTAGAACATACCCAAAAATCCTCATCCACAGGCTTCCTAGATTCTCCATAACTCCCCTCGATTCGAGTATGGATCATGTGTTTTCAGTAGTACGGGCCCATTACTACCTTCCACACCCATCAAAACTTTCCACGGGAGTTATCCTAAATCCTCCAAGTCACCTTTTCAAATCGATACTCCTAGTACTCGCTATACAGTGCAACCAAACCCACTAAAACATTTCCTGGGCTTTCCTAGGTTCCAAACTCACCCTGTCATCATCTGCTGAAGAACTCCTACTAATTTTAGCTAGATGCTTCACAAATACAATTACATCCCATAAAGCTTAGATAATCTGTTGAGTAATAGATTCAACCCTACAACGGTTGGAATCAGACAAGAGCTTGGCAATAAGGTCAAATCTATCACTCTGAGATTGATTAACCTTTTCGTCATGCAACTTAACATATTCATGAAGTAATTAGCTCACATTAATACAAGCCCCACAAAGCACAAAGCAACCAGCTTTTATTCAGTAACACTCCAAACCACAGAACAAAAAAAAAAGAACATCCCAAGCTCACTTACTACAACCCATGCTAGAAAATTCCACTATCACTTCTGGTTGCCTTAGGTGTGCAAATTATACACAATATAGGAAATATGATCCTAATCTTATAATTTTTTTAAAGCATACACTTATTAATCAATTCTACAAATATAGATTCCAAGTATAGCATATCATCCAATTCTCCTTGTCCACAAGGCATCACATATCAAGCCAATCTATTAATCAATTCACTCAAAAGATTACTAATTCCTCAGTTTGAGTTAATACATATCCGAGAATGTGTCTGAATCCCTCAAACCATGGCTTTGATACCAACGTGTAACATTCAAAAAATCTAAGGTTATTAGAAAATACTTACCTTATGTTTATTGTAGTAAATAAACAATTATACCTTCTTGATCTAGCTTTAAAAAGCAAGCACCAGAAAACTCGTGCCTCTAATGGCTCACACCCAAACCCTAGCAAATTGGAGGCTAAAAAGGAGAGAGAGGAGGAGGGGAAGGATTCTCGTTTCTACCTCTTGTAGAAGGGATGAATGAAATTGTGAACCCTTAGGAGGGTTTATCTAGGTGATAGAGAGGCTAAGCATAAGGCAATTTACTTAGATAAGCATTATCTCTTTTGCTTTCCCCCTAAGGCATCCAAGTTTCCTTAGAGCCCAATAAAAGGTCTAGAAACCATCAAGAAATACTATAACCAACTAGAATTTCATCCCTCCTCCTAGGGATGCTCTAGAATTGGTCAATGTTAAACTTTTGAACATTGTCACCTTTAGCCATTCCACTTTTAATTAATCCAATTAACCCCAAAATTAATTCTAATTAATATCTAGTTAATTTTTAATTAAACCATACTATTTCTAATTAATATATTATTCTCATAATATATTAATAAATCATTTATTTTGATTTCTAATTAATTTATTAACTATATAATAAATTAATAAATAACTCTCTCTCTCTCTCTCTCCCCAAATAACAATCCAATCAATTACTAGGTTTGAGGGCAACCCAAAAAACTTTGCTAATAATTCAAGATTATACCAATTTAGTTATTGGCTTATATACCTAATCCAACACAAAACTCGAACCACCTTCTCTAATACTTGTCCCATTCTTTTGCAAATTGGATAAGTCGACATTGGCATTTGGAGTAGTTATTATTGTCGATGTTCTCACTATAGTTTTCATTGGTAGTAAAGTGGGAATTTGAGTAGACATGGATTTCCCTACAACTATGCTTTTGTCTTCATCAGTTCCTTTGGGCGAACCAATCCCCCTTTCTTCCCCTTGTGACACATTCGCAGAAAGTGGAGCATTGTTTGGAAGTCGAAGTACGAGGTCAAGATTTGGTGCCAATTCTGACAGAAAGCAAGATTCGACTGATGAGACCATAGTCGAAAGAGATTATTAGGAAATCAAATATGTAGATTTGAAATCAAAATTGATAGTCTCTTGAAAACTAACAAGGCAATTCTGAATTCTATCAAACACATTCCCATCTGCTTCATTTTTTAACTTCAGTTCACCAGAGTAACTGTATTGAAAGAATAAATATCCTCCACCAAATGAGTTGTACCTCCAGTTAACAAACTAACCTTCTGAGTAACAGTACCACAAAACGTATCAGTTTTCTGAACCTCTTTTGAAAATAATTTAGTGAACTCCTTTATCTTCAACTCAATAGAATCCTTTGAATCAGTCACCAACTTCTCAAGTATCACATGACACTCATGAATAGCATCATGAGAATTTGGAAGTTCATAATCAAAACTACGATAATGAGTAGACAACATTTCATCAATATGTTTATCGACATCTTCAACTAGAGTCCTTGTGCGAGACTCATGAGATTTTAACAAACATTCGACATCTGCCCCACTAACAGATGACTTCCCAACACTATCATTCAACAATTGAAGAATAAAATTCATTTTGGAATTTAGAATCTTGAAGTTTACTAGACATGATGGCATTATCAGGAACATCGTCTTCATCTGGATTAAATTCCAAATCTGCAAAGGCAACCATGATATCATCTTCATCTTCTTCTTCATTAAAAGTTTTCTCAGCCTCTGTGGATTCAGAGGAAAATGAATATGCAATAGGTTCATTCATCACCCCTTAAAAATTTGGTGATACATCTGATATGGATGTAGGTGAAATGGTAGATATTGGTGGTGGTGACGAAGGTGGTGGTGGTAGAATAGTTGTAGTGCCGATGGTTGACGTTGAACTCCCATCACCCATGTTAACATTTTCGTCCTTATTAGATAAGTTCACATTGATGTTTGATGTTTCGTCCTACTTCATATTGGACTTGGAATGCAAAACCTCGAATGGTGTGACAGTTGTCTTCTCTAGGAGTGAAGTGATTATTGATCAACCATAATTGATGTTTGCATCGATATTAGATAAGTTCACATGGACATCAGGAATATTTGTCTCCTCGAAGTTGGATTTGACAAAGGTATCCTTCCTAGTTGAAACATGAAATGAACCATCCAATCCATCTTCTGTGGCTTCGCTATCATATTTTATCTTAATCGTAACATTCGTCATTAGTGTTTCGACAAGATAAGGCATAAACTTCTTCAATCTCTACAATACTTCAAACGCTTTTCGCTTCTTTTTATCTAGAGAATTAGGAGTAGAAACACCTTTAGTTTTTGTACCTTCAAATTTATCTTCTTAGCCTTCATAGACACAACCACTTAAGTTGGATTTTCACCCTCTTGAGTAGGAACCTCCTCGGGAACCTTGGCAATTTGCTTCTCAAAAACAACACTATTAGATTTCTCATGAACAAATTCTAGTGTTTTTGTAAGAACCCCCTTTCCTGACTTTTGAGACACATTTTGTTGAGACACCTCCTTCTCAACTACTTTAGGTCTCGCAGTTGACTTCTTCTTATTTATACGCTAAATGCTTTTGAAAATCCCTCTATATCTTCAAAAGTAACCCTCTTAAGAAGAACACCAATTGGTTTTGGATCCATAGAATCTTTGTATTTAATTAAGCTTATTGGTAGGAGATACCAAATTAAGCATTGCATCCGAAATTCGACCAACCACATGAAAGACAACCGGATCATCAAGGGAAGATTTGGGAATACTCAATAGAGAAAATGTGGCAACTTAATCATCATCAAGTAGTGGAATACCTTCTTGTGTATAAAGCTCATGTAAAACCAATCTCCAAAAATGAGCAATAGAAGCTTCGATGGTCATCTTCAAATGTGAAATCAATGAACCAAACTCAACCTAGAGTAATGAGGCATAATCCGCCATGAAGACTACATACCCCATGAAGACTCAACTTCTTGAAATGACTAACAATTGAAAGAGTTGTTTGATGCCCCAATTTCATTAAACATGTGGAGAACTTCTTCACTTGTAACTTCGTCCAACTGAACTTCTGATGGTAATTTCACGATTTAGGAAAACTGCTTCTTATTCAACTGTTTGGTCTTGTTCGATATCAACTAAAATGTGATGATTTCTATGGTTCTGTTGTACACAACACTTGAAGAAACCAGATATATCTATTTCATGGTAATAGCAAAAGAAGCAGTTAACGCATGAGTGAGAATTGAAATATTCATCACTTGAACAAGCATATTCAAATCGTCAGGATAATCCTAAATCAATGGGTTGAACCAAAGATTGTTACTCTAAATTATCATGGTTGCTTGAGAAATTTCTTGGTCATTTATGTTGAATTGATCATCGACAGTGTTTCCGGTAAACATGATGAATGATCGAGAGAGAATTTGAGACTTTATTGAAAAGTGAAATTAGGGTTTTTGCATGAATGTTTGGAATGTGAAAAAGGAAACTGAATGATCACGTTGTCCTTAAATAACCGATGTCAAATTCATATTCAAATGTTGTTCCAATTAGACAATGTCATGTGTAAAGCTAGTTATGGAACTGTCACTGCTCTAAATCTCCACATGTAAAAAATGATGATCACTTTTCTTGAGTCACGAAAATTTACATAGAACATCCCATCCAACAGATACTTCTTCCTTCCCAATGAAATTAAACCTTCATACACTTTATAGCAAACCAAAAACCGTTTGTCGTTATAGAGGTATGGCTCATTCACTTATAGGAATTGTAAGTAAAATCATTTTCCAAACTTTGTGAAATCTTGGTCTAAGTTGGTAATACCCACAAACTCAAGGATTTCAGTGCTTAAATGTGCCAAAAGAAAAAGATAGAATCAAATTAAGAAAATTTTGGATATAGTGATATCTAAGAAACTTTGATATAAAATCAAGAAGATCCCAGGAAAATAGACTCTTCCTTCATCGTCAAGTGAGATGAAGAAGTGCTTGTGTGGTTCCCTGGTATTAGTATGTTAAAATTTAGTTTTGCTTGGGGGCAAGCAAAAGTCAAATGTGGGGTATTTTGATATGGACATATTTAGTCATAAGAATCGTGCATGATCTTAATACTTTATGTTAATTTTATCTCAATAATGAACCTAACTGTTTGAATTGTGTTTTCAGAATTCAAGAGTCGGTGTTTTGAGAACTCTGCTGGGAATTTTTCTCCACGGTATCTTTCCGAGGAGGAGACGATTGTTACCACCCCACAAGTTTTAGTTTTTGTCTTGGGGCGAATTCCGTCAATGTTCTGTCATTGATCTTGCATGTTGATTGGGGATTTACGACCGACCATTAGTTACTACTGCTATCTTCTGCGCCTTCTTGAAACAATCTCATAAGGCGTTCCCCGATGGTATTACAAGTACTGGTTGGTGGAACACAATCGTCAACAAATTATATATTCTGAAATCGGCTCAAGAAGGGAGCATTAGGTCACCCACACACCGCCTTATATCCACTACAATCAATCAAAGGAAGGAAGACGACAAGGTTTCCAACCTTGACGTATTTTATCTTTAGAGTATCATCATGCCCGACACTTTCTGCAACATTCCGTGGTGTTTGGCCTCTTACTTTTCGGAGGGTGCAGTCAAGGATCGCAAAACCTCCAAAATAAATAGTGGCATGTTCGTCACCCGGCTAGCCAACTCATATGGTTTGATGACCCGCGGTGCATGGAATTTGATGACAATAATTCATGCCCCTCCCTTTAATCCCATTCTTTTTCGGAGGGAAAGAATTATTGAAGACTATGATGGTGGTCATTATGCTATCCCACATGATGATCCAATGATCGGGCCCGAGTCACCGGGAAGGAGGGTTAGATTGAGACATGAGCGGGAAGTGGAGGAGGAATTGCCGGTGATTCCGGTGGACAATGATGAAGTGCCAATGGATTGGTACAATGTCGAGATGAGGAGGCTCCAAGATCAAATGGCGAGGGGTATTAATTTTAGCAACGAATCCCACATGCGGCTTTTTGACCATTTCCATATTCCACACATTGATGGGAGTAACTTTCCCTACATTCATTCTTGGGACGAGATCATTAATACAAGGTGAAGTGGAGCTGGTGGGAGCAGGGTTGTGCATGGCCATGATGAGGAAGAAGATGATTAGTTTTTTTTTTTTGTCTTATGGAACAATTTTCAATTTATTTTTGTTTTTCTTTTGTTTGGTGTGTTTTGAATTCTTAGTTGAGACTTTAAGTTATGTGTTTGATGTTTTATTTGCCTTGGTGACTTTCAGATATTGGGTTAGGAATGCTTGCATAAAGGGTTTAGAGTTTGAGAGAAAGAAAACAAAGTGGAAGAGAGTCAAGAAAGGGCGAAGTTTAGAGCTAAGGTTTCGAGTCCGGTCCTAAGGGAAATGAGTAAATAATTCTAGAGGTTATGGGAAGTTCTTGAGATTTATCAACAGCTGGAACAAGTGCAGAACGTTTACTTTTTCCACCCAGCGATGACTCGTCGAGTGCAACTAACCCACTTGACGAGTCTAACTATATACTTACACTTTCGAGGCTTTCTGTGACTATACTCGACGAGTCGTTTATATGACTCGACGATTCACTTCCAAGAAGCTTTTCCCTGAATATTTAGAGTTGTCAACCACACGAGACGAATGACACAAAAGGCATGGATAAGATGTTCCCATGTCTAAAGTCAGCTGAAGATGAAGCTTTAAATGAAGAAGTTCAACCTCTCAACTACTATTGCAGGGGAGTTTGTTCTAACTCCCTCTTTAGTTTTGTGTTTTTCTTTTTCATGCATAACATGCAATGGGGACATTGTATGATTTAAGTGTGGGGTAGGGGTTGGTTACATTACATTAGTCAATTTAGAATCCTAATTTAGGCTTAATTTTTTTTTTTAAAAATTGCATAAATTTACTAGGATCTAATTTAGGAAACTTTGGTAAAAAGCAATTAGGGATCATGCTAGTATTAGATTTGATGATTCTAAGAGGACCCAAATGTTTAGTTGAGCCAATATACGTTATAATGCATTTGTGGCCTCCTTTATTCTAGTGAAATCATTGGACAAAAACATAATCTCGCTTAGTTTGAGGGATGCAATATGTTTAGCATCGTGTACCAGAAATTTATCCAGGAAAATTTTATCTTTAACCAATAAAGGTTGAAGTTGAGCACCCCTGCTTAAGCATGTAGGATTTGAGTGGGAAAAAATGAAAAAAAAAGTGAGTTGCGTGTTAAAAAAAGAGAGAGAATTACAAGAAAAATTGTAAGAATTTTGGAGCAGTTAAAGTGAAGATCAAAAGATTAAAGTTCTAAAGAAATTCAAAAAGTTGAAGATACCAAAAATCAAACAACAAGGTTGTGAATTCAAAGAAATCAAAGATCAAATTATCAAGAAAGTGAATAATTCCAAAGAGCTCCATTGTGGTATCAGAAATTGTAATTTTCTAGATTATGTATGCTTGGCTTGCGTGACCAAAAATACCTTGAGTTTAAGAAGTTTTCTGGGGATGGATTAGGAGGGATGCATAAAATGAGAGTTGTTCAAAAGAAGTGGGCGAATGTTTATGAGGATTGTGAGTATTTAGAATTGAGGGGGGTCCTTAGGAAAAACTTTATATACAAATGCAGGTGTTGCGCTCTTGGCATAATGACTGGGTTCGATTAGGATTGTCTTAGGTAATATTAGTGTACTAGAATTCAGTTTTGCTTGGGGGTAAGAAAAGGTCAAGTGTGGGGTATTTTGATATGGGCATATTTACTTATAAAATTCATGCATTGTCTTAATACTTTATGTTGTTCTTGTCTCATTTAATGAACAAAAGGTGCTTAATTAGTTTAGAATTTCATTTTTCAGCAACAATGACATGCTCGGGTGGAAAAGGAAGTGGAACTAGCAATTGAAAGCTTGGATCTTGGATTTTGAAGAAAGAAGGATGTTGCTGGACAACTTGACCCCTCGTCAGTGTTTTGGCCATATCTCATGAACCGTAACTTCTAATGACGAGATTCAAAATGTACTGAAAACTAGAAACAATTTCGGACAACTTTCGTGTTTTTAGAAAATGCTGATTCCAAATGGACTCGATGAGTAGGCCATCAACTCGGCGATTTGGTCAGAAGTTTCGCAATTCTTGACTTTGCCTTGCCGTACACGGGATTTTAAGTGTTGGACTCACTGAGTATGTCACTGGACTCGCCAAGTAGCCCCTGTTTTCAGAATATATATATATATATATATATATATATATATATATATATATATATATATATATATATATATATATATATAGAAACGCTTCTCATTCGAACCCTAACAAATGGGGGAAGTTTAGGACGATTTTTGGAGGCCATAAGGGTTCTTAAAAGCTGTGGTTTTCGAGATTTCAACTTAGATATCAATTTGGAAGAAGATCAAAGGCAATAACACATTATTTTTATCTTAATACTTTATGTTGTTTTTGTCTCATTTAATGAGCCCTAACGAATGGGGGAAGTTTAGGATGATTTTTGGAGGCCATAAGGGTTCCTAAAAGTTGTGGTTTTCGAGATTTCAACTTAGATATCAATTTAGAAGAAGATCAAAGGCAATAACACATTATTTTTATCTTAATACTTTATGTTGTTTTTGTCTCATTTAATTAGATTAGAATTTCATTTTTCAGCAACAATGACATGCTCTGGTGGAAAAGGAAGCGGAACTAGCGATAGTAAGCTTGGATATTGGATTTTGAAGAAAGAAAGATGTTGCTGGACAGCTTGACCCCTAGTCAGTGTTTTGGCCATATCTCATGAACCGTAACTCCTATTGAACAGATTCAAAATGTACTGAAAACTAAAAACAATTTCGGACAACTTTCGTGTTTTTAGAAAATACTGATTCAAAATGGACTCGATGAGTAGGCCATCAACTCGACGATTTGGTCAGAAGTTTCACAATTCTTGACTTTGCGTTGCCGTACATGGGATTTTAAGTGTTGGACTCGCCGAGTAGGTCACTGGACTCGCCGAGTAGCCCCTGTTTACAGAATATATATATATATATATATATATATATATATATATATATATATATATATATATAGATATAGAAACGCTTCTCATTCGAACCCTAACGAATGGGCGAAGTTTAGGATGATTTTTAGAGGCTAGAAGGGTTCTTAGAAGTTGTGGTTTTCGAGATTTCAACTTAGATATCAATTTGAAAGAAGATTAAAGGCAATAACACATTACTATTATCTTAATCTTTTGCATGAACCATGTTTCAATCATTAGATTATGTTTTTAGTTTGTTATTTGTTGTAGATATGAGCTAAAAACTCATAACTTCTATTTAGATAGATGAATTTGTGAACATGGATTGATTATTTGATTAGGATTAATTTTAATTGGTGATTATGTTTTATTAAGCTTGTTAAAGAACCTTATGTGTTAACAATAACTATTCTTCTATTAATAAATCAATAATTAAGTTATATGAACATCTCTTAGTTATTAATTTCATATGATTTATTGTGACCACATAGTTGTATGTCTAGGAATAGCGAATGTGAAACTAGAATTAACTAGAAGATAGGTAAGTTAATGTGTGAGCTTGTTTGATGAACATCAGCAAGAGGTTAATTGAATGACCAATTTAATTAAACATTACATGTCTTATTTAACCCGAATCAATAACTAGAAAATCCGTTAATTTAGACAACTGGCCACTACTTGAGTTAATTTGTTTCCTAAGGATTAGTAATAGCGAACGTGAAACTAATCATCTTAGTCGGTAGCCAATGAAGAATTAATCCGACACATTGAAATCATTCATGGGAACAAATGAGTCGAACCTAAACAGAAGTCCTCTTTATTATTGAATTTAGTTGATTTTTATTTGCTTATCTCTTAGTTTCTTAGTTTAAGTTTTAGTTAATTGTTTAAGTTTCTAGTCTTGCAAAACTAGAGAAAACCCCATTTCTATTACTTGTTTTATTTAGATAATATTAGCATTTATTTTAATTGTTTACCATTCCCTGTGTTCGATACCCTACTTACCTGAACTAAACTGCTAATCGATAGGTACACTATTTTTTGTGTGTTTGTCTTTGTGTTTAATTTAGTAGGATTAAAATTTAGTTTGTTTCACACACATCAAGTTTTTGGCGCCGTTGCCGGGGAACGGTTCTAAATAGTTAATTTTATTTGCTAATTCTTATCATTTTTTTTATTTGTTGATTAATTTTTTTATATATAGTTTAGTTTTTATTTATTATGTATTTTCCAAATCTCGTTGCTTTTGATGCTTTTCTTGAGGAAGTAGTGCAGGTAAATGAGCAAAAAGATGAGGACTATGACTCAGATGACGATTTGAAGAAATTTGGAAGATGGTTAGATAACTTCTTGACTAACGAACAAGAGAAATCTGAGTTACAAGAGCTAAAGTTACAAGATGAAGAATTTAATCCAAAAAAAGATTTGGAGGAGCTAGAAAGGTTGCTAGTAGAGAGGTCAGGCGAAGAACAAGAACAAGCTGAATTGCAGGAACCAAGCTGTGGTTTGACCATTACCACGACATGGTCCCATATTCTTCTGGTTTGTGTTTCGAAGCATGGGGTGACGATTCCAACTTTGGAGAAAGTTCTATATCACGATCCATTTATGATTAGTATCCAACCGGTTCCAACCCTTGTCAATATTCTTGGGTTTTATGAATTCAAGCTCGTTTGGCCAATTTTTGAAGCAAAGAGCCAGATTTTACAAATTGGTCCACCAAAGAAGATATTCAATGCAACGAATGGATTGACATTGAGTTTATTGGAAGTTTATTAAGTTGAGAGTCCAGCTAAAGACTCACACAAAAAGAAGCGCTTGCGGGAGGCAACCTGTCATTAGAGTTTGCTTTTCTTTTTCTTTTTAAACTTCTAGTTTATTAGGGTAATTTAGGATTTTAATTTTGATGTTTGATTTCGTTTTTCTATTACTTGTGTGTTGTTTTGATATTTTCAGTTTGAAGCTTAGGATTTCATGTGAGGGTCTAGAGTCAAGGCTAAACGAAGCGAGAAATCGATTCTAGGCGAGAGAGGAAACGAAGTTTTGAGTTAAGTTGTGAGTCTAATTGATAGAAGGGTTATAGAGTGTTTATTCACTAAAGAAAAATGAGGGGAAGTATCAATTTAATATTCCCCACACACATCAGAATCGGACCTAGAGTAGAAACATTTTTTTCCATACAGCGGCGAGTCACCTTACTAACTCGACGAGTTGATCTTTATTTTGTCTCTCAAGCTAATGATTTGATAATATTTGGTACGACAATTGGATTAATATTTGAAGAACATTTTCCAATATTTCCGAGAGTCTTTCCTGCATTTTTAGAGTTGTACCACACGAGATTTGACGCCTAAGGCATGGATGAGCTGTTCCCATGTCCAATTCCCTTTTTATTTTATTATTCTTTATCATGCATAATATGCAATGGGGACATTGCATAAATTAAGTGTGGGGTAGGGGGTTGGTTATATTAGATAATTTAGAATTTTAGTTAATTTTTAAATTTTTGCATTAAAATTGCTAGGGCTAATTTAAAAAAAAAAATTGGTAGAGCAATTAGGGATCATACTAGGATTATATTTGATGATTCTATGAGGACCCAAATGTTTAGTTGAGCCAATATACGTTATAATGCATTTGTGGCCTCCCTTATTCTAGTAAAATCATGCGACAAAAACACAACTCGCTTAGTTTGAGGGATGCAATATGTTTAGCATCGTGTACCAGAAATTTATCCAGGAAAATTTTATCTTTAACCAATAAAGGTTGAAATTGAGTGCCCCTGCTTAAGCATGTAGGATTTGAGTGAAAAAAAAAAGAAAAAAAAGTGAGTTACATGTTAAAAAACAGAGAGAATTACAAGAAAAGTTGTAAGAATTTTGGAGCAGTTAAAGTGAAGATCAAAAGATTAAAGTTCTAAAGAAATTCAAAAAGTTGAAGATACCAAAAATCAAACAACGAAGGTGGTGAATTCAAAGAAATCAAAGATCAAATTATCAAGAAAGTGAAGAATTCCAAAGAGCTCCATTGTGGTATCAGAAATTGTAATTTTCTAGATTATGTATGCTTGGCTTGCGTGACCAAAAATACCTTGAGTTTAAGAAGTTTTCTGGGGATGGATTAGGAGGGATGCATAAAATGAGAGTTGTTCAAAAGAAGTGGGCGAATGTTTATGAGGATTGTGAGTATTTAGAATTGAGGGGGGTCCTTAGGAAAAACTTTAGATACAAATGAAGGTGTTGCGCTCTTGGCATAATGACTGGGTTCGATTAGGATTGTCTTAGGTAATATTAGTGAACTAAAATTCAGTTTTGCTTGGGGGTAAGCAAAGGTCAAGTGTGGGGTATTTTGATATGGGCATATTTACTTATAAAATTCATGCATTGTCTTAATACTTTATGTTGTTCTTGTCTCATTTAATGAACAAAAGGTGCTTAATTAGTTTAGAATTTCATTTTTCAGCAACAATGACATGCTCGGGTGGAAAAGGAAGTGGAACTAGCGATTGAAAGCTTGGATCTTGGATTTTGAAGAAAGAAGGATATTGCTGGACAACTTGAACCCTAGTCAGTGTTTTGGCCATATCTCATGAACCGTAACTTCTAATGACGAGATTCAAAATGTACTGAAAACTAGAAACAATTTCGGACAACATTGGTGTTTTCAGAAAATGCTGATTCCAAATGGACTCGATGAGTAGGCCATCAACTCGGTGATTTGGTCAGAATTTTCGCAATTCTTGACTTTGCCTTGCCGTACACGGGATTTTAAGTGTTGGACTCACTGAGTATGTCACTGGACTCGCCGAGTAGCCCCTGTTTTCAGAATATATATATATATATATATATATATATATATATATATATATATATATATATATATATATATATACATACATACATATAGAACCACTTCTCATTCGAACCCTAACGAATGAGGGAAGTTTAGGAAGATTTTTGGAGGCTAGAAGGGTTCTTAGAAGCTGTGGTTTTTGAGATTTCAAGTTAGATATCAATTTGGAAGAAGATTAAAGGCAATAACACATTACTTTTATCTTAATCTTTCGCATGAACCATGTTTCAATCATTAAATTATGTTTTTAGTTTGTTATTTGCTGTAGATATGAATTAAAAACTCATAACTTCTGTTTAGATACATGAATTTGTGAACATGGATTGATTATTTGATTAGGATTAATTTTAATTAGTGATTATGTTTTATTAAGCTTGTTAAAGAACCTTATGTGTTAACAATAACTATTCTTCTATTAATAAATCAGTAATTAAGTTGTATGAACATCTCTTAGTTATTAATTTCATATGATTTATTGTGACCACATAGTTGTATGTCTAGGAATAGCGAATGTGAAACTAAAATTAACTAGAAGATAGGTAAGTTAATGTGTGAGCTTGTTTGATGAACATCGGCAAGAGGTTAATTGAAGGGCCAATTTAATTAAACATTACAAGTCTTATTTAACCCGAATCAATAACTAGGAAATCCGTTAATTTAGACAATTGGCCACTGTTTGAGTTAATTTGTTTCCTAAGGATTAGTAATAGCGAACGTGAAACTAATCATCTTAGTTGGTAGCCAATGAAGAATTAATCTGATACGTTGAAATCATCCATGGGAACAAATGAGTCGAACCTAAACATAAGTCATCTTTATTATTGAATTTAGTTGACTTTTATTTGCTTAGCTCTTAGTTTCTTAGTTTAAGTTTTAGTTAATTGTTTAAGTTTCTAGTCTTGCAAAACTAGAGAAAACCCCATTTCTATTACTTGTTTTATTTAGATAATATTAGCATTTATTTTAATTGTTACCGTTCCCTGTGTTCGATACCCTACTTACCTGAACTAAACTGCTAATCGATAGGTACACTGTTTTTCGTGTGTTTGTCTTTGTGTTTAATTTAGTTGGATTAAAATTTAGTTTGTTTCACACACATCAAGTTTTTGGCGCCATTGCCGGGGATATTAACTTATTAAAATGAATATTTATTAAAACACAAAAGGTTTGTGTCTATGGGATTTTAAGTGATATGTGTTTTAATAAATATATGTTTTAATAAGTTAATATGCATGATATTTATTAAACTAGTTTGTTTCTCACACATCTAGTTTTAAGCATATTTATTAAAACACAAAAGGTTTGTTTAAGTTAGTAGGATTAAAACTAGTTCCACTTCCTTTTCCATCCGAGCATGTAATATTTGCTGAAAATGAAATATTTAAGCTAATTAAGCACCTTTGGTTCATTATTTGAGATAAAATTAACATAAAGTATTAAGATCATGCATGATTCTTATGACTAAATATGACCATATCATTCCCTATGAATTACAATCGTATACTCATTGAGGAGTAATGAAGGGCCTCTTTTAATAAGCTTCATAGGTGGCTTCATTTTCATACAAACTCGCAACTTGACATAAGTGCAAATCATTGTAAGAAAATACTTGCATAACCAGTGTAGCCAAGAACAACTAAGCTTTGTAAAAATTTGAAGTAACGAAGTAGTAAGTTAAATGTTCATACGAAAATATCATTTCATAAAAAAAGATCTAGATCTATTGAGAAGAAATGACTTGTGATTAGTACGTTTCATCAACATCACTTAAAAAAAGAAAATGAGATTTTCGACATTGAAAGGGGTATAATGAAACATAAGGTTTTCTTAGAATCTTGAACAATAAATTTTCACCATCAATTCATTGAGTTAAGGTTTATTAGGTGTCACCCTTATCATGGAAAAATGATTTAAGATCATAAACACATAATTGTGATGTACATACATCCTAGTTGTTTTTTACCAAAGATGTCTTGGGCATGCATCATCGTTTCTGTGAGTGTTAGAAATTTAGAGTGAAAAAGATTGGTTAAGAAAATCCATTGTACCTATACGAATGATAGGACCTTGCAGTTATCTCTTTACTCAGAATGATAAGAAAAAGGTAGCTCTAGGACTATTGTGAATACAGCCTACTGGGAAGATATTTTTATAAGAAGAATTTCATTAAGGATTCATACAGAATGAGTCATTGAGACCTTTGGAGAACATGCATTAGCATGCTTCTAGGGTAACTTAACTAGTACAAGAGTTGCGAATGATACCAGTTCCCTATTGAGCTTCGCTTTGGGCATGCAAAAGAGCAACACATTGTTACAATGAACTTCCCAATCTTAGAAAAAATAAGGAAATATCTTTGAATTTTTTATTTTTGAAAATAAAATTCAAACATAACAAAAATCTTTTTGGATTTTAGAATTTTATAAATCAAAGACCAAAATAAAGAAAATCTTTATGGATTTTTAAATGTTATAAAGAAATGACAAAAATAAAGAAAATCGTTTTGGGTTTTTGAGTTTTCAAGAAAATACAAAAACAAGGATATCACCAAAATTGGTCATTCATTAATGATAACAAATATTTGGCAAGAGAATCAATGCTTCCCACTTTGTATTGCTTCCCAAAAGAATATGCTTCCCATTTTATAACATTTCCTAAAATAATAGGCTTCCCAGAAACATATGCTTCACATAAACGAGTGCTTCCCACAAATATGCACTTCCGACAAATATGCGCTTCCCAGAAATATGCACTTCCCAGTGAGAAACACTTCACATTTGCTAGATTTCAACATGTGTTGAACGGGTCAAAGCGAATGTCGAAAGCAAAGAGGGTAGAAGTGTTGAACATGAATAGTAACCTCCAAATGAAATTTTGTCAATCAAAGAATGTTAGTCCAAAACTAATCAAATCAAATTTAAGAAGAAATAGTTAGAATTAGGAACATAATAAACTTCTATCATTCCTAACGACATGAACTTCAATATTCCCATCTTCAATATTCCCATATTCAACATGAACTTCAATATCCCATCTTCAACATGATCTTTTATGAGGTGGTATCGAAGTGCAATATGCTTAGTTATTGAATGTTGAATTGCATTATGACTTATGTGAATTGTGCTTTGTGAATCACAATATAATGGAATTTTCTTCATGTTAATCGCAAGGTCACATAATTGAATTTGAGTCCAGGTCACTTAAGAAGTATAGCTGCAACAACAATGTATTCAGCCTTAGCTGTGGATATCAACACACAAGTCTGCTTTTTCGACTACAAACTCACAAGCTTCCTATCTAAGAATTGACATCCGCCTGTAGTGCTTGTTCGACTCAATTGACAACCGCCTAGATTAAAATCTGGGAAAGCTTGAATAAAGAATCTTGTGTTTGATGGATACCACAATCCAAGAGTCAAAGTGCCCTAAAGATAACGAAAAATATGATTCACTGTTGTAAGATGTGTATCTCTGAAAATTTATTGGTACCTAGCATAATTGCACACATGAAACATAATATTAAGTTAAATTTTAGTTAAGTACAATTAAGAACCAGTCATGCTTCTATATGTATTGAGATCAACAGTTAGCTTATCCAACAAAGGACCTAAGCGAGTGTCGACTGCCATAGGAACCTTAGCCTTTAAAAATTCATCATTCCAAAACATCTAAGCATGTTTCGTATGTAGCTTTCTTTATTTATAAAAATTCCTTCCTTTCTTTGATGATTATTCAATCACAACAAATGATTGATCATCCTCATCTTGCTCATTTCGAATCGACTCTTCATAAGATCCTTCAAATCTTTTGACAACAAAGGATCATTTTAACCAAATATGATTTCATCAACATAAATTTGAACAAGGATTAGGTGATCCCATTCTTTCTTATGAAATAAAGTGGGATCAACTGATCCTTAATTAAATTCATTGATTTTCAGAAAATTAGTTAACATGGCATACCAAGCACGAGGTGATTGTTTTAACCCATAAACAACTTTGTCAAGGATATAACAATGATCAGGATACCTATCACTTATGAATCTAGGTAGCTGCTCAACATATACCATTTCTTTAATAACACCATTGAGAAATGTGCAATTTACATCCACATTATAGAAATCAAAATTCTCATGAGCTGTATAAGCAAGAAAAATTTGTACGACCTCGAGTCAATTCCATCTTGTTGAAAATAAACTTTTATGACTAATCTATCTTTGTTGTGAACCAAACTTCCTTATTTGCTCATTTTATTTTTAGAAAACCATTTTAGACCATCAATCAAAACATTATCAAGTTTTAGTATTAACCTCCAAACTTTGTTTGTTTAGAATTCAGCCAACTCGTACTGCATTGCAACAACCCAATCAGGATGTTCTAATGCATTATTGACTGTTGTTTATTTGATTTTTGAAATAAAGACATTAAACATAGAATATTCTTGATGAACATTTAAAACCTCATTCCAAGCTTGAACCTATGCTCGTGTTAAAACACCTGAACTAGGATCACTAAGGATTTGTTCTTTGGGACGATCCCTTGCCCATTTATCTATAGGAGGGAATGTGATCAAACTCCAAATGTGCATCTATAAGTGTTTGTTCAGCTTCAGACAATTCATTTGCAATAAAAAATATTATCATTAATATCATGGAAATCATTATCAGGAGCATCATTATCATCTACATGATTAGTTCCACTTGGATCCCCCTTAACCAATGGATTTACCGTTTGGTGCTCCCCCTCAACACCAACATGCAAAGTCAATAACTCCCTTCAGCATCTGCCTATGAAGTCAACAAATCCCCCTAGACCTATGATGGAGAAGTTAAATTCTCCCCTTCGAAATGAGCTGGAGAAATCAAGTGCTCGCCCTCCACTTGACCATGTGTCATATTTTGTTCTCTGTCAACGTTGACTCTTGAGGTTGATGACGAATGAGCTTTATTTTCTTCATTAGTGATATTCGAATCGTCTGAGTGTTTTGATGCTTCTTGTACTTGATTATCTTCGATGCTGACCTGAGCATGAATTTCCCTGTCAGGTATACCAAAGACTAAATCAAAATCAACATGAAAAGTAAGCACTTGCTCAGATTCCTTGCTTTTCTGAGAAGGAATGAGTCTCCTTGAAATTTTTTGTTCAATTCCCTTGACATAGTAATTGTTAAATTTAAGATTGAATGTTTCTTCAACATTTTGTGTTCACTTGATAAACACCATATGTGCGATAGAGTTAAGCGAATATCCCAAGAAAATTCCTTAATCAGCTTTTGTCTGAAATTTGGAAAGATTATCTTTGAGATTCATTATGAAAAATCTACAACCAAAAACATGGAAAATTTTCACATTAGGTTTCCTTTTGTTAATGATTTCATAAGGTGTAATGTTAAAACAACAATGAATTAATGGATGATTTTGCGTAAAACAAGCTATCAAAACTGCTCCAGTCCAAAAATATAGAGGTAAATTCATATATGTGAGCATCGTCCTAGCCTCTTTGCATAATGAACGATTCCTCCTTTCAACAACAATGTTTTGATGCAGTGTGTAAGGAGATGAAAAGTTATGAGAAATTCTCAAATTCATCAAATATGAATCTAGAATTTGATTCTTAAACTCAATTCCATTGTCTCTCTTAATCTCGCGAACTTTTTTCTTCAAACTTAATCCGATGTTTTTGATCAAATCAATCATCACTTGAGTTGTTTCTGATTTCAGTATAAGAAAGAAAACCCAAGTAAATCGTGAAAAATCATCAATAATAATAAGTATGTACTTGTTATTATTGAGAGACTCAAGAATAGAAGCACCACACAAGTCAGTGTGTAGAGGTTCCAACAGTTTGACAATCTTTGAATCAATTGTGATTCGATGACCTTGACAATGTTGTTTACCCTGTTCACACACTGCACACAAAGATTTGTTGTTAAATTTTAAAATAGGTAAACCACGAACAAGATCATATAAGAAAATTTTGTTTAAATTTATTAAATTGAGATGAGAGAGTCTTCGATGCCAAAGCCAGCAGAGGTCAGATGACGGCTTCAATAGTAGCCAAACTGAGGGAATGCCTGCTATAGGTTTTATGTCCGGGGTGAACATATCACCCTTCCTCTTCGACTTCAACAAGACTTCCTTTGTTTCTTTTTTTTTGAAATTATACTTTGTTCTTCATCAAAAAGGATTTGGTTCCCAATTCCTACTACTAGTTAAGATACGCTTATTAGGTTGTGCATTAACCCTTCGACATAAGCAACACTTTTCATTGTGAACTTTCCATTTGTCACTTTTCCATATCCCTTGACCTTGGACTTATGATTATTCCCAAACTTCACTACTCCAACATTCTCTAACTTAAAAAAAAATCTCTCAAATTCTCCTTTCTTCCGGTTATGTGACGCAAGCACCCACTATCGATATACCAGTTTTCGTCATACCGTTTACCATATAGTATCTACAATCAATTATAGATATTTAGGTCACCAAAACCTTTTGGGTCCTTGGAAATTATCATGGAAGGTGGTGTGTAATGAAGAACTAAAGATCCAACTACGAACTATGGTTTCAATTTTTTCGATTTACTAACCTTCGTCAGTTTTAGCCTTTGATATGTAATCATTCAATGGTGAAATTTCGAATTTGATTTGCTCTTTTTCAACCTTTCTTTGAGAAACATCAACTTTCTTGGTTTTAACTTCTTGCAATTTTGAAACTTTTGACACTAATACTTAAGAAGAGGTGCTTCCATTGAAGGATTCATTTAAGTAATTCTCCTAATCATGTTGGACGTGTTCTTGAGAATACTTTTTTGACTGAAATTGTCTTCCTTTTCCCTCCAACCAATGATTAATATTTTCTATGTCTTTTTTTCCTTTGAGAAAAGATACACTCGACGTTAGCTTCAAATTAGGATTTGGAAATCATGGATCATCAGGTTTAAATGATACATTTTTATTTTCAACATTTGTCATTTTTTGTAAATTTTTGTTGAGATGATGGCTTTTGTGGTCATTATTGAAAACAATTTTGATATCGATGTTGATAACCAAAATGAGATTCTTTTTGAAAAACTTTATGATTTTGTGGGAAACTCCTTTGTCCATTGTTCTAAAAACAATTTTGTGATTTTATTAATATCATTTTTAAAACCATTCATCTTGTGAACATTTTTCTGAACCTGATTTGAATCTTTATCATTCATTTTCTCATTCGAATTTTGAACAACATTCACTTTTTGTGAAAAAACACTTTTCTTGACAACTTTCTTTTTCACATCTTTGGAAAACCCTTTTGAAGTATGAGTTTTTGATGCTTGATAAAATTTCTTTTCAGGATTTTGTGAAAAAAAAATTCTTTAAAATCTTTGCCTTTTGAGAATATTCTTGATGGGTTTTGAGCATTACAACACTTTGATGGTGTACATGCAACCCTAATTCTTTAGATCTAGGTTTTTCTCAAGTTATACATGCAAATAATCATCAAAACCATAAACCTTAATAACTAGCATAACAATTTCGAAAATTACATGTAAAATAGGGTTTGGAACAATACCTCACTTGTTTTGTAGAAATAACAATAACTCTTTGACCTTTAAAAGCTTAGTTCCCCAAATGTTGCACCTCTAATGGAGTCACAAACACCAAATAGCAATGGAGAATTATGAGAGAGAGGTCAGGGACTCCTAAAATCGGATAGGGTTTCTTATGAGATCATACGTTCCGATTTTGGGAGCTAATGGGTTCATCTTATACTTGAGGCTCTAAGGGTTTACAACTTGGAAACCCTAGTTTCCTTGCTTAGACCCTAAGAAACATATGGATCCAATTTGGCAAGCCTTGAACGAAATCTTTATGGACTTTCATAAAGATTTTGTCCAACCTATGTTGGAAAAGGTGTCTAAGTCCGTAACTCTTTCTGGTATGTACTTGACCCGACCCGGCATGGTCCATTTGGGTTGCATGACACCAAGCAATTGGATAGACTAAATGAGAGAAATAACACTTGTGCTTTATTAATATATTATAAGTTCTAATATATTAATAGTATTATAAAATTAGTTTGATCAAGAATTAATTTAGAATTAATTAAGTGATCAAAAGATAACTAATTAAATATATTGGTTGATTATGTAAATCATCCATAACTTGTATAGTGCGCTAAGAGGCTCCATGGATTATCAAGTTGGGTTCCACCCATAGGATGCTCCATGGGAGTTACAAACCCATGGGTCATGGAAATGAAAAGTCATAATACATTAGGGTTTACATGGTGTAACCCTGGATGTGTCAACACTATATAAAGAACATATTATCCA
Source organism: Lactuca saligna (assembly GCF_052625555.1). Taxonomy (NCBI): domain Eukaryota; kingdom Viridiplantae; phylum Streptophyta; class Magnoliopsida; order Asterales; family Asteraceae; genus Lactuca; species Lactuca saligna. Next base: position 131,108,988 of record NC_136422.1, on the reverse strand, counting down.
CCAAAATCAGCTACACATAAGAAACAAGAGGGCTAGGCCGGTTTTAGAAGTGTGTATTCTATCTAAAGTCATTCCAAAAGCATTTGGTGTTGTGTGAAGCATTTGAGGCATCACACTTGGGGTGCTAGGCTCACAAGGTTTCAAGGATCATAAGCAACAACAAGGTATGTTATTCTATCTTTCATTCAAGTTAAAAATTGTTCCCCATGTATGCTAGATAGGAATACAACCTTGGAATTCAACTTTGCATGATTATTAGACAAACATAGATCCAAGGTTATTAGGGTTGCATGTACACTTAGGAAGTGTTAGAATGCTCAAAAACCCATCAGTGGTATCACAGCCTAGGCTTGTTTGTTGATTTTTTGTGTAAACTGTTGAAAAAATCATTTTTCTGTTTTCTACTCGTATGAACTGGCCGATTCCATGGGGGGACTCGACGAGTCCATGAACAAATGCAAGCTACTCGTCGAGTCTGTTCTTGCACTCGACGTGTAGAGGCTGCAGTTTTCAGAAATTTGACTTTTGTTGCTGGAAATGGACTAGAGACATTACCCTAAATTGTTTTGGTACTTGAAAACTTGTTTTAGATGGTGTAATGTTTATGCTAATCCATTTTCAATGGCAATTATCAAAATTACAAGTTTTAAGTGTAATTTTTTATTCTTGAAATTTTCATATTCATGTTCTTGAACTTATGAAGATTAGATGATCATAGGAATTGCTTGTAACCTTCATGGTAGTTTAATTCATGATCATAAAGTGTTTTAATGGAGTCCATAACTTGTCCTCAAGTTATGAAAAACCAAAAGTCACACTTTTATTAAAACCATTAAAAGACCACTAGAGTTATAAAAATGAAGAGTCTTCATTTTTATTACTCAATTAAATTCATAAGTTATAAGAAATTAAAAGTTTTGGAAGTTTACAAAACTTGCCCTCAAGTTTTGGAACAAGTAAATTCTTGATTAAAACTTTAGTTCCAACCCTTAGAGATTTAAAAGCTAAAATTCAACCCTTATACTTTATAATATTATAAGTTAATAATAATATATATATATATATATATATATATATATATATATGTGTATGTATGTATGTATGTATGTATGTATGTATGTATGTATGTATAAGATCAAGTCGTCTTACCGCTAGTATGCCTCATTCACGAAGCCGGTCTATAAGGGGGGTATAAGGTTGTTGCCTATAAAATGAAAACTTAATGGGTGTCCACTATCACCCACCGCTTCCTTGATCGGTGGAGGGTCGTTAGCCGAACAGGTAGGACAAGGACTTATAAATTCTCATTAAAAGTATGATGAATATTATAAAGTAACTAAATGTTTTATTAAATTCCCAATCTTAGTTACTTTAGGAGAAATGTGAATAAGGTGCTAATACATGAAATTACACTTTACACTTTGTTTAAGTCGTTGGTGGAGTGTGTATGGTTTACCAGCACACTAACTTGGACTTAACAAGGTAGGTAAAGGTTGACTTAAGGTTTATCATAGTATCGGTGGACCGTGTGTGGTTTACTGGCACATTAATTAAGTGATAAGCTTTAAGGGTACCAAGTGATTTGCATGGTTACTTAACACCTCGTTTTGTGATCCTCGGTATCCCAGTCACAAAACTTGGAGGGCACACTCGAGATTGAAACATGCCTTTGAAAAGTTCATTGAATCTCAAAAGAATTTAGGAATCTCTAAGAACCACTCAAAAACCTAATATTTAATATTTCATTTTTCATGGTGGAAATTAGTGAATCGTCATTCACCTACCCTTCAAATATGTTATAGCTTGGATTACGGCATACCTCTTTTAAGTTATAATATATTGTGATTAGATCCTAGCCTTAATATTACATTTGGGTGTTTTATTAAGGACTCTCTTAATATCTAAACTAATCTTGTCCTTTTCTTTCAGATGTCTTCCAACAATGCTGCTTCTGGCTCTAATCCTAATGGCTCCTTTACCCTTATGAACTTATGTGGGAAAGTCACTTTTGATGTATCCAACTTCAATGAATGGATCAGAAACATCATGATGATTACCCGCTACGAGGACAAAGAATATGTCCTTGACAAGGAGCTTAAGCAGATTGATGAGATCACTGCAACTCCCCAAGAGATCGCTGACTTCCAGACACATGAAAGGGATGCTACCAAAGTGGCATGCATCATGTTGGCGATGATGACAGCAAAACTCCAAAAGTCATATGAGGACTTCTACCCTTTTTAAATGCACCAAGATCTATGGAAAGATACCATCAAAGTGCACGACAAGAGAGGTATAAAATCATCTGCTCCATGATAACAACCATGATGAAGGACGGAGAGTCTATCACAAGCCACATGCCAAAAATGGAAAGGTATGTGGATCGGTTGCTGAAGCTTAATGTGAACTTCCCCGAGGAGCTTGCAATAGATATCATTTTGCACTCCTTACCATCGTGCTATGATCAATTCCACATGACATATCACATGAATAAGGAAGAGGTCACACTTAGCAAACTTTAGGGACTTCTCAAGACCACATAAACAGGTTTTAAGGGGAAGTCGGTTGTTAACACTCCTACTCCAACTCCGCCCTGGTTTTTGCAATCGGGAAAAATCGAGGGAAGAAGAGGAAGAGCTCTTCGAAGGGTACCAAGGCTAGGACCCTTGATGGCTCTTCTTCAAGTGGAACCAAGAAAGGTTTCGTCACTCCATCTTCTGACCCAAAAGAGGCTAAATGCTTCTATTGCCATGAAAAGTCACATTGGAAGCAGAATTGCCCAAAGTACCAGCAAGATGTAAAGAATGGGAAAGTTAAACCCAACCATGCTGGTATTTACGCTATCTTATCTAAAAACTCATCCCATTTTAACTCTTGGGTCTTTGATACCGGTTGTGGTATTCATATATGTTCTGATGTGCAGGGACTAAGAAGAAGTGATAATGTGGAGCAAGGAAGAATAAACTTAATCATGGGGAATAGGAAAGCTCTACCTATCACCAAGATTAGAGTTTATACTTTATCGCTAAGTAGTGGGTTTAGTTTAGATTTGAATAAATGTTGTTATTCGCCAGAAATGGCAAGAAACATTATTTCCTTTCATGCATTGTATAAACAAGGCTTTACCTTTTCATTTGATAATGAAGTTGGTTCGATTAATGCTTTCTTTAATAATGTTCTTTATTTTAAAGCATTACCTTGTGATGGTGTGTATGAAACTGTATCTGTGGTTGATAACTTAGGAAATAATGTATTGTGTATTGATTCTGTTAATGATAATAACTTGGATAAAGCATAATTAAGGCACTGTCGGCTTGGACATATAAGCAAGAAACACATAGGCCAACTCCAAAAGGATGGAGTCTTGGAGTCATTTGACCTAAAGTCAGATGATAGTTGCGAATCATGCTTACATGGAAAAATGACAAAGTCACCCTTCACAGGATCTTGTGAGAAGGGTAAAGGTTTGTTGGATCTTGTACACACGGATGTGTGTGGGCCCTTCAAACATGCCACAAGGGATGCTAATCATTATTATTTGACTTTTACTGATGATTACAATAGATATAGATATGTCTACTTAATCAAGCATAAGTCAGAGACTTTCTAAAGGTTTAAAGAGTTTAAACAGGAAGTCGAGAATCAACTGGGCAGGAACATTAAGATTCTTCGATACGACTGAGGTGGTGAGTATCTTAGTTCAGAGTTCCTCGACTATCTTAGGGAATGTGGGATTGTCTCACAATTGACACCTCCCAGGACACCGCAGTTGAATGGTGTGGCTGAGAGGCGTAATCGAACCTTGTTGGACATGGTTCGTCCCATGATGAGTCGAGCTTCCCTACCAATCTCATTTTGGGGGTATGCCTTAGAGACTGCCACCCATATCCTTAATCTGGTCCCTACAAAGAAAGTTGCCAAAACTCCTCATGAGATGTGGACGGGTAAAGTACCCAAACTATACCACATCAAGATTTGGGGTTGCGAGGCTTTCGTGAGACGCGAGACTCATGATAAGCTCGAACATCGAAGCGAGAGGTGTATTTTCATCGGCTACCCACAGCAATCCTTTGGTTACCTCTTCTACAGACCAAGTGAAAATGTGGTCTTTGTAGCTAGGAGGGCGTTCTATAGAGAGAGAGAGGGGGGAGGGAGGGAGGGAGAGAGAGAGAGAGAGAGAGAGAGAGAGAGATTTCATAAGCCAAGGAAACAGTGGGATGCAAGTTAACCTTGAAGAAATTTAAGAGTCAAGCGGTGAAGGAACTTCAAACCCTAGCACTCAACTTGAGGAGGAAACTCCTGTTGAGCTAATTAACAAGTTTGTACCTCTGAGGCGTTCCACAAGGGTTAGGAATGCACCTGAGCATTACTATGGATTCCATTTTATTGCGGAAGGTGATACACTTATCAGTGATGGGAAACTGATAGGTCTGGAGGAACCTAATAGTTCTACGGAAGCCATGGGAGGCCCTGAGCCAGCCAAGTAGAAAGAGGCAATGGACAGCGAGATACAATCCATGTATGACAATCAAGTTTGGAACTTGGTTGAGAATGTACCAGGTCGTAAGACTGTAGGGTGCAAATGGATCTTCAAGAAGAAGACCGACATGGATGGTAATGTACACACTTATAAGGCATGACTGGGTGCAAAGGGTTTCTCATAAACTCCGGGAGTTGATTATGATGAGACCTTTCTCCAATGGCCAAGATTAAGTCTATTAGGGTTCTGTTAGCCATAGCCGCATTTCATGACTATGAAATATGGCAAATGGATGTCAAAACCGCTTTCCTTAATGGAAAGTTGGCTAAGGATGTTTATATGAGTTAGCCAGAGGGTTTTGTCAACACAGAGTACCCTAATAGAGTGTGTAATCTTGAGAAATCCATTTATGGGTTAAACCAAGCACCTCGAAGATGGAATCTTTGCTTTGATGAGAAAGTCAAGGAATTCGGCTTTTCTAGGAGTGAAGATGAATATTGTGTATATGTCAAAGCTAGTAGGAGTATAGTTAGCTTTTTGGTATTATATGTGGATGACATACTACTCATAGGAAAAGACATCCCAACTCTGCAGGAAGTTATGTCCTGGCTTAGGAAGTGTTTCTCTATGAAGGACCTAGGAGAATCTATCTATATTCTAGGGATAAGGATCATGAGAGACCGGAGTAAAAGAGTAATTGGACTTAGTCAGAGTACCTACTTGGATAAGGTGCTGAAGAGATTCAGCATGCAGGACTCTAAAAAAGGAGAGTTACCCATCCAGAGTAACGCCAGATTAAGTAAGACACAAAGCCCTAGTACTAAGGCTGAGATAGCAGAGATGAGTCGAATACCTTATTCTTTGGCTGTAGGATCAATCATGTATGTTATGACGTGTACTCAACCTGATGTAACCTTTTCCTTAAGCATGGTTAGCAGGTATCAGGGGAACCCTGGAAAGGCACACTGGACTGCGGTAAAGAATATCCTCAAGTACCTACGGAGGACTAAGGACTGGGTCCTTACCCTCGGCGGGAGTGAAAACTTGAGAGTTGTAGGGTATAGTGATGCTAGCTTCCGCTCTCAGTCAGGCTGGGTCTTTACCCTAAACGAGGGAGCAATTTCTTGGAAGAGTTCTAAGCAAGAGACAATGGCTTATTCAACTTGTGAATCAGAGTATATAGCAACTAGTGAGGCAGCAAAGGATGCGATATGGCTGAAGAACTTCATTGGAGACCTTGGAGTTGTACCAGCTATTAAGGAGCCAATGGAAATTTTCTGTGATAGTGAAAGTGTTGTTGCCTTAGCCAAGGAATCAAGGGATCACAGGAGATCCAGACACATGCATAGAAAATACTATTTCATTAGACATCGAATAAAAGAAGGACTCCTCGTGGTAAAGAGGGTATCATCGGATGAGAATCCATCAGATCCCCTCACAAGGGGACTGACTCGGGTTAAGCATCTCCAGCATGCTCGGAGCATAGGGCTGAAGGATGATATTAGATTTAGTAGTTAGATAACCTTGAAATTTGTAAGTGTAATTGACATTAGATGATGAATAAAAGGTGTTTTATTTATGAGTAAAGTGTTTCTATCTCTTATCAATTGTTTATAATATTTCTTTTGCATGTTTTGACTTCCATAATAATTATGTTTGCTATATCATATTATTCGAACTTCCACAGTCGGTCATATGTCGGAAGTAGGTATGAATCAAGACTGTCATGATTGGTTGCAGAGGTCTAAGGTGTTGGACATGGCTACAACAATCATGAGTGCTCATAAGTTCTGAGCATTGGACTCAACCCATGCTCATTGGAATCACTTCATGGAATTTATCTCGAGTGATCGTGAGATGGTAATATCATATAAGTCTTCAAACCTGGAGATATGATTTGTTAGTTATGAGTTGGTTATGCATTGATTGTACGAAAACGCATTGGTAACTCGATGTTATAAAACGTACTCTTGTGTATAATTCAATGAGTGGTAGAACAAACATATGAGTCAATGTTTATCTGTTCCTACTTGGATTAGAAGCTGATATCTGGGCCCCTCGATGATTTTGTTTTGACCTATGTACCGACCCCGGTCAGAACTAAGTTGATGTGTTCAATTAAGTTCTTTTTCAAACAAATCGGAAATCGGGAAACAAACTGTTGGACAATAAGTAAGACATTGTTGCATATATTTGTTTGGCTGATATCTCGAACAGAGGATTATATGATCACTTATCTTAAATGGTGTATCATCATCTTCTCAGTTCCGAGAGACCTTGAAAGAGCTACGATTGCCGTTCGGTTCCTGAAGTATTACAATTGTAACTATTAGACTTATCCAAGTGGGAGACTGTTGGATAAGGTGTCTAAGTCCATAACTATTTTTGGTATGTACTTGACCCGACCCGACATGGTCCATTTGGGTTGCATGACACCAAGCAATTGGATAGACTAAATGAGAGAAATAACACTTATGGTTTATTAATATATTATAAGTTCTAATATATTAATAGTATTATTTAATTAGTTTGATCAAGAATTAATTTAGAATTAATTAAGTGATCAAAAGATAAACTAATTAAATATATGGGTTGATTATGTAAATCATCCATAACTTGTATATTGGTCTAAGAGGCTCCATGGATTATCAAGTTGGGTTCCACCCATAGCATGCTCCATGGGAGTTACAAACCCATGGGTCATGGAAATGAAAAGTCATAATACATTAGGGTTTACATGATGTAACACTAGATGTGTCAACACTATATAAAGAACATATTCTACACCAAAATCGGCTCCACATAAGAAACAAGAGGGCTAGGCCGATTTTTGAAGTGTGTATTCTCTTTAAATTCATTCCAAAAGCATTTGGTGTTGTGTGAAGTATTTGAGGCATCACATTTGGGGTGCTAGATATAACATTATTAGGGTTGCATGTACACTTAAGAAGTGTTAGAATGCTCAAAAACCCATCACCCTATACCAATTGGGTCCATGAGCCCAAACTAGAACTATTACTGATTTACATAATCAGTCCCCATTTATTTAACTAGTCTCGTTTGATCATTAAATTAATTCTTGATCAATACTAATTAAATAATATGATTTCTTAATTAATATATTACTCTTATAATGTGTTAATAAATCACAATTAACCTCTTTCACATAATTCATCCTATCAAATTGCTATGGTGAAGGCAACCCAAAAGGACCATGCTCATAATCAAATCAAGTACATACCAAAAATAGTTATGGGCTTAGACACCTAATCCAACAGTATCCCGCTTGGATAAGTCTAATAACTATTATTGCAAGTACGACTTCAGAATTCGATTAGCAATCGTAGCTCTCAAAATCCGTTGTCGAACTCTGATCTTATCAGAAACGTCCTTTAGATAAGGGATCATATATTCCTCCATTCTAGATATCGTATGAACTAAGACATGGATTATAATCATTCTCTTTGTTCATGTGTTTTTTCCTGATTTCTGATTCATGATGACCGACAACATACTACAATAAAGCACATCAACATAGTCCAGGCTTGGCCAAGTGTTTATGGTGTCATCACTAAATAATCGAGGGGCCCACAAATATCGATTTTATCCCTCTTAGGGTAAAAGGAACGGATAAACTTCGACACATATGCATGTACTATTTACTCATCAAATCATGTACAAAAATACATTTTATAACATCAAGTTACCAATGCATATACGTTTATCAATGCATAATCGACTTGTAAACAACAAATATATGTCTTTGTTTCAAGAATATAAGATATTATCCTCTCATAATCACTCGTGATAAAATCCATGAAGCAATTCACGTGAGCGTGGGTTTAATCCAACACTCGAATCTTATTTCATGAGCACTCATGAACACTGTAGCAGAGTTTTGCTCTGTCTAAACGCTTTAGCCAATCTACAGTCAGATTCATGAAAGTCTTACCTCATTACCTACATCTAAAGTATGATTGAATGTGGATGTTTGAATAACCTAGTTATTCTGGAATTAAAAACATGCGAAATGAAACACAAGAATAATCGAATCCAATATAGCCTCAAAACTTTTGAGTATAAATAAAACACTTATTATTTAATCACCATATTGATTACACAATATTCATTGTATAATGTTTCGGATAATCAACTTAATACTTGAATTATAACATTAGTTATCCCATGCTCCAAGCATGCGTGCTATATTTACTTATGGTCCTTACTTTGGGAAATATATCAATTGAACACATTTCCAATGACACTTATTTCACATTATCCCAATCCTTATTGCAATTGTAAGAATACCAAATTCTTCCCACTATCATAATATGTTAGATTCTAACATTTTATGCAATTACACTTTTGTAATTTCATAGCACCAAGGTCACAAAGACTTTGCCATTTATATTAAAAAGTGCTCTATAGGAGATTGTTACAAGACAACTCCATAGATATGAAGTCTCACATTCAAAGTGTATTCCTTTGGACATCCTTCTTGCATAAAAGTTTCTGATCTACACATAGATTCTTAATATCCAACTCCAATTATGGAAACCTTTCCATATTTGCCATGACAACTCATTCTTAATAGAATCCTATCTATTCATAATAATGTCGATATGGTCCATTCATTACTAGAATTCTAACTGCCCACAAGCGACCAATCCTTGGCGAACCTTATATTGTCCTTGATGGTTTTTAAACTACTTAAGTCATATCCGGTTCTTGTCCTTTTCCCTCTTAATGCCCAAGGCATTTGGAAAATTTAGAACACGTGAATATTATAGCATATGCAATTGATTGTATACCCGAAGCATATGGGATATGATTCATAATGTCTTACATAAACACATGATAGTTTACAAGTCTCTTGCTATAATGTTTCCATATATATAATTTATAATGTTGAAACATTTCAACATGATATTCATATATGCTCATGACTAAGCTTTAATACTTCAATCTAAACTTTTAGACTCGAAATAAAGTATAATTTCCTCTTCCTTAAAATAGCGAAACAACTTTTCAAACTCTACAATTTTGAAAATCAAAACTTTGTTTCCTAAAAAATAGCATTACTACCCGCCAAAACTTAATGTAATAATTATGCTCCCACTAGCATAATAATTACATTCCAACTAGCATAACACTTATGTTCCCACTAGCTTTGACATGTACTCAGAAATCAGTTGGACTTCTAGAAACGAATACTTATCGACTTCCTTTCCAAAGTTTAGATTTCACATACTAGATGCTTTGATAAGACTTTATTTAAGCTTCTCAACTCTTAAACCTCTCCTTATGTAGCTCATATCTGTGTCTAAACTATTTCAGAACTTATAATAGTAAGTCCTGAATGCCCAAACTAATTGCCAAATCTCACAATTCGAACTATGAAGAGGGATGTCGTAATCATAATCGAATTTGAGAATGCAATTTACACAATGCTATATCCTTAAAATCTTCTTAGTGAAAGTGTTTCCTCACAATCATTTTCATGAAGCAGAGAGAAACCTTATCCACTTAGATTTTATGGTGTATGTGTTCCTATCCATCTGAATCTGTCATTTCCAACCATTATCATAAGACAAGGTCTATGACAAATTTAAATGGACTGATCACGAAAGTGAGAACTCATAGAACACTCATGCATAGTCAACTTAAGTGGAATGATCACGAAAATAAGAATGTTTCAACACGATATGTTACAAACCTCAAGTCGTTTACTAGTAATAAACAATAGGTTTATTCTTGATTAGTTATTGAACCTATTCAAGGTTATTAAGACTCCTACTAATTTCTTGACATATAAGATTCTTTTGTCAAGAAACGTTCCTTGAAAAACAAATATCCAAGAGTTAGTGCGGGTTCTTATCAAGACAAACACTTCACACAATTGGTTTCTTAGTTGGTCTTTGTCTTATTCAAGACATCACAACTTACCAAGTTCAAATGTGCAAGAGTAAGAAACATTTCTACTCCACATTTGATGAGTGTTACAAACCTACTAAATATGTGTCACTCAATGTGCAATCTTGGAGTATGACTCTAACACTCGATTTTGGAACGAAGTATGATTCACCTTTTGATTTAACCATTTCGACAATTGTTGATTCCTCTTCTTCGCCATACAAATGTACTAAGGTGTCCTTAGAGGATCAATTGTGATATGATTTCATAATCACTAAGATTATCATAAAACATGATACTTAAGTACTCTCATTTCTTTTCAGATTGGAAAAACTTTTATATTTCTGCCTAATTGTTTCTTCTTGTTCGTCTGCTACACATTGAAACTTATTCAATGATTCAGAATTACATTTAATCTTGTAAGTATAACCACGTTTACTGAACATTTAGCAAATCATGATGAACAGTCTTATCATTGTTTGTGGTGGACTTGTCCAATGCACAACAATGTGTATCAGATCTCCTAGTCCTTCACTTGACTCACATACTTATGTGAACAAGGAATTAATCTTAATTTCCAAATACGAAGGTTCACATTCATCACACAATACGATTCGTATGATTCCAATTGAAACTTAGGTGATGATAATCATTCCTTATTTGGTAAATTTTGACACTGCCACAAATAACATAACTAAAAATCATATCATTTTCAGTATTGCTAATAATAGGAACATAAAAACATCAATTTTCACAAATGCCATTGCAAGGAAATACAAAATATGATAAATCAAAATTGTTCTTTATTTATAAAAGTGCAGGAAAACTAGTCCTTACAGTGCAATTACAAATGAAAACTACTCTACTACATATTCCTAAACAATCTATCATAACTCCTAAGTAGCAGCTCAAAATTCTAATCATAGAACCATGCGATTGAAATCCTTTTCTTTGGGATCAGACTTAGCCTACTTCTTCCTTTAAGCTTCCTTTCTTTTCTTCGATCCTACAAAACATCAAAATTCAATCTTATCACATCATGTATTTAGAATCTACAAATAGGAACTTAATAGAGTTAGATAGTTGATTTACCTGAAGCGGAGTCATACATCTAGACTCTCCTATCCTTGCGATCTTTCAGGTAAGTATGGAAGCTTCACAACTAATGCCCCTTCTCTTAGCAGTAGAAACAAATAGACTCTTTCGGAATGACGAGTCAATCTCATACTTAGCCGTTCTCTTTACCATTCAATCACACGGTTTGACCTTGGCCGATCCCTTTCCATTGGGAAGAGAAGACTTTTCTGGATTTCTAATGTTTCCATTGTCAATGTCCATGGAAGTCTGGGATGCAGATCTTCCATTAAAATTTGCTTGACCGGTGCGCCAAATCATTCCTGATTCAGTAGCAATTAGCAAATATGCAAGATCAATAAGGGTCACACCGTGATCTATCAGATAGTAGTCTTTGACAAACTGACCAAACGACTCGGGAAGTGACTGAAGAACCAAGTCAACAGCCAACTTCCTCGTGAAAACGACACCCAACATTCCCAATCTATCAATATTTGTCTTCATCTCCAAGACGTGAGCACATATAGATTTTCCATCTTCGTATTTGTCTGCCAATAGGGCTTGAGTGACCTTGAACTTTTCAAGTCGACGAACACATGGGTCAGGGAGAACTATTGGAAGACGTGGAGGAAGTGAAGAATGATTTCCATTTCCATGATCCAATCGTGGAACATCATCCTCATCTGGAAAGCTTTTTCCAAAAGATTCGGGAAGACCATAGTTGTTAGAATTAGAAATCTACAAAAGGGAGAAATTCAAGTTAGTTGATTCAATCCTTAATATAATACCCAAATGAAATATTAATGCTAGGACCCAACACAATACTCTACAATTTGAAAGAGGGATGTCATAATCCAATTGCAAAATATTTGAAGGTAGGAAAATGACGATTTACCAATTTGTACCATGAAAAACGAAATTGAACATTAGATTTTAAATGAATTGGAATTCCTAGATCTTTTGAGATTTATTGAACTTTTCAATGACATGTTTAATATTGATTATGCCCTTTAAGTTTGTTTACTGGGATATCGAGGATCACAAACAAGGTGTGAATAACCAAGCAAATTAGTTTGGTACTCTCAAAGGCGTTTATCACCTAATCAATGTGTCGGTTAACCACACATGCTCCATTGATCTATGATAATCTATGAGCTACCCATTGCCATCCTACATTAGTCCTAGATTACTGTGCCAGTTAACCACACACACTCCCCTACCGACTAATAAGGTACAACGTGCAATTTCATTGGTTAGCATCAAATTCACATTTTCCTAAAGTAACTAAGATTGAGAATTTATAAAAGGTTTAGTAAATTTATATTTCATTATACTTTTAATGAGGATATAAATGTCCTATCAAACCCATTCGGCTAACGACCCTCCACTGGTGAAGGGTGCAGTGGGTAAGATTGGATACCCAATGACAGTCACTTTACATGTCGCTCCCTTAAACACCCCTTATAGACCAGCTTCGTGAATGAGGTCAACTAACGGTAAGACAAACATTTTACTTATACATATATAATATATTAGACTTTAAATTATATAGTATAAGGGTGTATTTTGTACATTTAAAATACTAAGTGGTTTTATTAATTCTCTCTTTTAATTAAACTTTTAATTAATTTTAATAAAACCATAAGGGTGTAATTTGAACTATTCAAACTATCAACGTTCTAAATTTAAAATTTCAAAATTAAATTTATTTAATTAAATTTCAAATTACAAAACCAAGAGGTGCACTTTTGAAACGTTTAAAATTACTAGGGTTTAAAAATTTAATATTTCAAAATTAAAACTTTTAATCAAATTTTAAATTCCAAAACATGAAGGCAAATTTTGAAGCTTTTGAAAACATTTAGATCAAATTTGAAAACCAATTAAATTAATCACATAATTTATACTTATCACATAATTTGACTTAATCTTATAATTTTGGCAAGATAAACACAAATCAAAGTGTACAACTAATTAATTTATCATATAATCTAGTAATTATCTTAAAATTTGACAATTATCCTTCAATTACATGAGGATATCAATTACTATATCATGAAATTTGAATTTTAACAATTAAAACAACTTATGGTAATTATCCTAATCTAATTATAGCCAAACATTCGGAAATTTTGCCATCAGAACCGAGCTCATGTCATGAGCATTATGCTCACGTCGTGAGGACCCACCAACTCGTGGTCATCAGGCGGAAAGCAAAAACGAATATTTTCCAGCTTTGAACAAATCACATTAGCATCACATATAACAGAAAAATAACATAGGCTCTGATACCACTGATAGGTTTTGAGCGTTACAACATTCTGATGGTGTACATGCAACCCTAATGCTTTGGATCTAGGTTTCTCTCAAGTTATACATGCAACTAATCATCCAAAGTATAAACCCTAATAACTAGCATACCACTTTCGAAAATTACAAGTAAAATAGGGTTTGGAACATTACTTCACTTGTTATGTAGCAATAACAATAACTCTTTGACCTTTGACAGCAATGGAGAATTATGAAGTCACAAACACCAAGTAGCAATGGAGAATTATGAAAGAGAGAGAGAGAGAGAGAGAGAGGCTAGGGACTCCTAAAATTGGCTAGGGTTTCTTATGAGATCAATGTTGCCGATTTTTTGAGCTAATGGGTTCGTTTTATAGTTGAGGCTCTTAGGGTTTACAACTGGGAAACCCTAATTCCCTTGCTTAGGCCCTAAGCAACATATGGATCCAGGCAAGCCTTGGACGAAATCTTTATGGACTTTCATAGAGATTTCGTCAACCCTATACCAATGGGGTCCATGAGCCTAAACTATAACTACTACTGATTTACATAGGGCTGTAAACGAACTGAACGTTCGGCAAACCGTTCATAAATTGTTGGGCGGGAAGTTCGTTTATGTTCATTTATTTAATAAATGAACGAACATGAACAAAAATTATCGTTCGTTTAGTTAAATGAACGAACATGAACAATGGTCTCGTTCGTTCATTTATGTTCGTGAACGTTAGTTTATGATGTTCGTTTACGTTCGTTTATGTTCGTTCGTTTATGTTCGTTCCTTTAAGTTTATTTATATTCATCTATATTCAATTATTTTTTATTATATTGCTATATTATATGTTCATTTATGTTCAATTGTGTTTTTTTATCTTTGTTCGTTTATGTTCGTTTAGCATGTTCACGAACATAAATGAACGAACATGAACTAAGTAATTTGCGAAACGAACGAACATGAACAAGAAAATCTCATTCGTTTATTCGTTCGTGTTCGTTTTTTGTTCGGCTAAGTTAAACGAACAAACATGAACAAAACCATGTTCATGTTCATTTGGTTCGTTTACAGCCCTAGATTTACATAATCAGTCCTCATTTATTTAATTAGCCTCTTTTGATCACTGAATTAATTTTTGATCAATACTAATTAAGTAATATGATTTCTCAATTAATATATTACTCTTATAATATATTAAGAAATCACAATTAACTTCTTTCACATAATTATGCTATCAAATTGTTATGGTATAGGAAACCCAAAAGGACCATGCTCATAATCAAATCAAGTACATACCAAAAATAGTTTTGCCTTAGACGCCTCATCCAACAATTTTTTGTTTCTTACAATAAGCTTTCTTTCGTGATTTTGTTATGGAAATTTCATCTTTCAAATCAGATATCTCAACTTCTATGTCATTATTTTGAGTCTTTTTCCTTTTGATTTTTGGAATCATTAGGTTAGACTTATCACAACCCTTCTCTTTCTTGACTTTGACATTAGACTTAACACCAGTTTTCACAACCCAAACTTATTAGTTTTGTTTTTCATTTTCTTTGGAAATAGAAAATGTCGAAGGTTCTAAAATTCAAAGCCAAATATGTCAAAGGTTCTCAAATTCGACTTGATAGCAACATTAGAAGACTTTTGCAACGCCTTTCTGACTTGCACTAGTGTTCGTCATTATGTAAGGGTTGTTTTGTTGTAATTAGTCGAAGCATACTTTGCACTCTTTGTATGAATTGTAATGTATTTACTAGGGCTCTTTTGTTCGAAGCTTAAGTGTTAATGCCTTAGTATATTTTTTGTACGCTTTGTGTATCCTATAAATAGGATCATTTACCAGAGTTAGATAATGTGAATAGCATTGTCTATTTTTCTCTGTAAACACTTAAAGCGTAATAGAGCTGAAGTTAAATCTTATTTACATATTTTGTTCAATTACTCATTCATTCTTCAATATCAACTCTGATTAATTTCATACTCGGTTCATTCATTCATCAATTGGTATCAAAGCAGGAATCATCTCTGTGATCTGATTTTCAATTATTCAAAAAATGTTTTTGAATCAACTTTTTGGTTCAAAAGTTTTGGTGCTTTTTGAAATTGAAAAATTCTCTTAGATCTAAGATTGTGATTCAATTCTGCATTTGGATTGTTGAATCGAGTGATTTGCTGAAATTTCTGAATCGTTTCAGATAATTGTTTTTCAAATTCTCGTTGTTAATTCAAAAATCACGATAAACTTCATCTATTCATCAATTGGTATTCATGTCAAAAGGCCTTTATAATAAAACAAAATATTTGTGTTCCATACCTGAAAATGATAATGTGAGAGTTTGCCTTCAATCATAGTTTTTTCTGATCTATTAGAGTTCATTGCTAACAATTCAATTATCCAATACTAGTGGGTCGTTTGGGCACCTAATCTATGTTTTATGCAAAAGGCCTTAGACCGATCAACGTCGACTAGTTAAGACTATCGAGATTCAACTTTTTTGCTAACAAAATCATGTAATAATCATATCTTCGATATATAACCATTATAACCATTGTTGTACAAAATCCAAATTTACTAAATACATTGTTATTTTTCAAATGCTCACTTCTATATAAAGTGGAAGTTCAAACCTTAAGTCTCCAATATATAGGATAGAATGTCATAAAAAATAAGTTTTGGTAGATAGTATGTCGTTTTCATTATCCAACGTCACTTCAAAATTTCTCTACCTATGTTATACGATTTTTATAAACATATAAATGTCTATGAAAATTTCTTTTATTCAACCAGGTTTCACAAATAGAAGTATGATATTTTCAAATATATATGTTACCTTTTTGGTAGTTTGAAACCATTTTTATGTTGGAAAATCATGAACATGTTTGAAAAACATGAACGTATTACGATTCAATCATGATTTTATTCGTAAATATTGAACATGTTTGAAAATAATAACTTCAAAATTAATGATCTTGTTTGAAAATCATGATCTTATTCGAAAATCTTGAATATGTTCGAAATTCTTATTAAACTTTTATTTATGATAATACACGTTTAGTTTTTTATAATCATATGTTTATAATAATAAATTTCAACTTATTTGTGTCGTGTGATCATTAAACCAAGTGAAATGAAGTGAATGTGTGAAATATCCATGTTTAGCGTAGTGTCTTTATCCAACATGAATGCCACCATCAACAATAAGTTGCTTGAGGAATTTTTGCCAACATTCTTGACCTATGGTGTTGGATTTTTTTTAGGCAAGAGATACAAATACATTCCTGGTTTTGGAGGAAAAACTTTAGGACAACGATATAGATTATTTGGGAAAATGTATTTTGAGTATTAATTTGTTCAGATTTGGATTTTGGTTGTGAGTTTGGAAAGTTGCATGAGTTTGGGTTCATTTTTGTGGCCTTTTCCTTAGATTGGATTAAGGACATGCATGGAGCATGTGTGGCACGACGTTTCCAGATTTAAGTCCTTGTCCCTTTATGGACATTTGGAGTCCCATTAAGCTTCTAGAATAATAGGAGTTGGAAACTTAATAGATGAAGGACTCAAACCATTAGGTTTTTACTTTAGACTGTAGTCACTATGTAACATAGAGGATTTCATGATGCGAACAAGAAGGAATCCACATCTATGTTACTATGTTGCTCTCAACACGTGACCAAGGAGGGTTCACATTGTGATGTTTGCTAAGTGGGTTGTATGTGACCGAGTTGGCTGAGTTGAAATGAGTCAAGTTGGAATCGGACTTAGTGAGTCCTCATGACGTGACCAAGGGCTTATCATGAGGTAAGGATCAATGATAAATATTGTTGGCTGTTGACTTTGACTTTGACCGTTGACTAATTGAGTTGGGTTGAATTTTTGTCAAGATTATTGGATTTAGGCTGTAGACTAAGATTGGACCTTGTATGTTTTGATAGGAGTGTTGTAGCATATATTGAGGGGCATTGAGTTATGGTTTAGCTGATTTCATTAGTCGGTGAGCTTTCTCACTATATATTGTAGGATGCTAGTTGTCTTTGTAATACTTTCATGGAAGACCCGGAGGGTAGTCAGTGGAATTTTTATAAAAGACCATCGGGGTAGCCCATGGAATTTGTATGAAAGACCATGGGATTAGCTCATGGCACTAAGATGTTAGACCATGGGGGAAGCTCATGGGATTTCAAAAAAAGACCATCGGGGCAGCCCATGACACATGTATGTACGACCATGGGGGTAACCCATGGCAATGCAAGGAAAGGTCATGGGGGCAGGCCATGGAATTTGTATGCAAGACCATGGTGGTAGCCCATGGCAATGTATGTATGGTATGTGGTATTTTGGGGAACTCACTAAGATTTGTGCTTATGGTGTGTGGTTTAAACATTTTTCAGGTACTTCCAGTTCCAGAGGGAATGGCCCGACTTGACTACACATCATCTCCTAATGGCTTTTCCGCACTGATTATTTAATGTTTTCTCTGATGTTAAAGATACTTTTTACTCTGATTGGTTTTGGAACAAATGATTGTATGAATTTAATAGTTTAAAAATGAAATTTTTACTACCATTTTGGTACGTTACATATGTGTATGTCAGTTAGAGGACAACCCTTTAGAGAATCTAGTTGTGTTCAGGCCTATGACAGCCCTTTACGGAAGTGGTCAAAGTTGGATGATCATAATAGCCCTTTGGGGAAGTGATCAGTCCCAGTTGGTAGTATCTAACATAGCTCATCGGGGAATCAACCTGTTAAAGTAAAGTTGGTTCCAACAATATGTGTTAGTTTATCAGTGATACGTGTTTGATACGTGCTAATTATATGTACTATTTACTTGCATATGATTTATATAATGAATAAATGTAGTGATTACTCACTAAGATGTAGGCTTAAGATGCTACTTCATATCTTTAGTTGGGTATGAAGGGCAAGGAGTCGGCGGGGGATTTGAACATTCATCGGGGTACGGCATCCTTTCTATGTTATCTTTTCTGAACATTGTTTCAAAACAAGTATTACCTTCTACTTTTTATGATGACCTTTAATACATTATGATTTGATGGTGTTATGGATGGAATCCCTTTTTACTACCCCTACTCTAATATTATAAAAAAACAAAATTATGCTTGATTTTGGGATTTTACAACAAATCAAACAAAAAAAATAATTCAATGACTAGATTTGTACAAATATGGAAGTTAATTACCCTTTCAAGTCAGTATCCCATAAAAGTAATGGCTTCTAACTTCCAACTACTCAGGTCCAACCCTGATATTTCGGAGGTCTTGTGCAAAAATCAAAATTAAGGATCTATAAAAAATGTTAAATATTATTAGGTAAATTCCTTACCTCTAAATTCAAAACTTAAAGTAGATAACAATCATCTCATAAGTTCATTACCTAAGCATCATCTATGCGTCTTCACTCATTAATAATAAATTGAAAATGTTACCAGTAGTTGTCCAGTAGATGATAAACAACCAACATATTACTAATAACTTGAAATTGTTGTCAATATCCTTGAAAAAAGATAAACATCCAACATGTTTTGGTCAAAATTGATCAAGTATTCTTCAACCAAATTGTATGAGAGCTTGCGGTATTTGAGGTAATGCGAGTATCGAATAATGATCAAAGTAAGACAAGTGAGTTACAAAGAAATCCCTTGATCCTTTATAGGATCTCCGACATAAAACTTTAGGAAGTGATAATGATCACTTGCCTTGTTGTTTTTATTGATTTGAATGTAAGATTACATAAATGGTGATGGCAATAAGAATACAAATATAGTAGTAAAGCTAATTATGTCTATAGTGTGTGAATTATATGTGTATTTATAGTCTAGACTAAACAACAATAAATCTGATATTTTTGGGATCCTCTTAAATGAGTATATGCACGTTGTTTGACTTTGTATTCCTGGGTCTTAAATCTGGTTGAAGTGATTATTCGTTCTGAATGAGTCTTATGTTGACCACTTCTACACATGTGAGAAAAGAAATAGAAATGTATTTGTTAAAAATGTTAGCAAATAATAATGATAATGATCAGGATCCTGAGGTATGTTTAAGGATCCTGAGGCTTTGTTAACATCAAGGATCCTGAATATGATTTTAGGATCTTTCCCCTAACAATTGCCCCCAAATTATACCTACAGGATATTTAAGTTACTTAAATATTAAAGGTATAATTTTAAGTAAATAAAGATAAGAAATTTGAATTTCAAACCCTAACGGAAAGAATTATCTATTCCATGAGCATCATTATAGAGTCAAATCATCTTCTCTCTCCTCTGTCACTAGGATAAATAAGGGTAATCGGTTCAAGATTTTCTTTACCCTCATTTTTTCTCTCAATCATCTCCTATCACCTTCAAATGTAATTTCTTTTTCCTCTTTTCCGTTTGTTTTCCTCCTTTTCCGATCATTGTCAAGAAGGCAACTCGTTCTTGTGCCAGTATTATCGTCCCTTCAGAGAATGACTTCACTGATCAGGGGAACCTGACCAATGATGAGTTTTGTTCCTTTCATGATGAAGACATTCAGTCTCTAAAATGCAGTGAGGCTTTTCCTTCTGATGCAATATTTAGGTCTTTTGAGTCTTCTATTCAGCTTGATTTCGTTTCTTCTTCTTGGGTATGCTTTCCTAAATATCCCTTCTCTTTGGGTCTGAAATATCCTTTCTTTGGCATTGTTACTGAGTTTTTCTAAGCTACCAAGCTTTCATACATCCAAGTTATGCCCGTCATTTGGATGATTCTATCTTGGATCGATCAAGTGAACCACTCTCATAACCTAGACATAGGTCTTGCTGAGTTGGCTCGTGTCTATGATCTTTCAATTTTTGGGAATTCTCATTTTTTATCAATGTTAAAACCAAAAACTCTCCTATTATCCTGAAATTAAAATGCAATGATGGAGCCTAGAAAGAAAAATACCTTTTTGAGAGGCGTGACTCCATTCTTGGCGGGGATCTCTTACCAAAAGCTTGGGTCAAAAAGGGTAGGATTCACTTGTTGGATTTAAGGATCCATGTATTTACTTTTATTATTCTATTTATTTTGATACAGTTCTCAAGTTTGGAGAAGCTCTTTTTGTTGTTGAGGACACTGAGAATAAGATTTCAAGTTTGCTTGATTTACCTGTAACCATCAAATCATTTAGGTTTGAGTGTCCTATCCTCCAAGAAGGTTCATCTACCACAAATTCAATGCCCACCAGTAAGGATCCATCCTAGTTTATTTATCTATTTTGGTATTAGCATCCCAAACTTATGAGGATCCTTCATAATTTCTAGGATCCAAAGCTACTCGCTACAGTGCTCGATTTGCATTATCTGATCTTAAAGATGACATGTCTAGCATCCTGCTTGTAGTGAAGAAGGAAAACATTCCTCCCTCTCTCCCTCCCAAGAGGGCTCATCTTGTCCTTGTTGTAAAGACCCGAGCATCTAGAAAGAGGAAATCATCCGATGGTTGGGATCTTGAGAACCATGGAACAGAGGAGGCATTGAAGAAGTTGATCTCCTTCTCCTAATCTGTAAGTATTCTTGTGTTCTTTTTGTTTTGACTTTACTTTTTTACTTACCATTTATCTTCTTAGTTCGTTGATCACGTCTCTCGCTCCAATGAGGATCTCAAAGCCAATCTTGCTCAAATATAGCTTGCTTTGAGAGAGCAAGAGGAGATTAACAAGGAGCTTCTGTAGAGGGTGTAGAAGTTGTCCAAGGAAAAAGTTTAGAGGGAGGAATAGCATGTTATAAAAATCAAGGAGGTGATCATGGAGGTAAAAGATAGTGTCGTTGCGGCCGTCTGGGAGGCTAAGCTCAAGCTGGTAGGAGATGTGGAGAATGCAGGATCCTAGAATGTAGTTGGATGGCTTGAAGCCTTGTCTAAGTTAACTAGCCTACCTTTTGATGTTGGTCATGGTCCTACAAAGAAAAAGAAGGGAGAAGAAGGAGAGAAGAAGGAGGCAGAGATCCCCCAACTAGGGATGATCAAACCAAAGCGTACATTTGATGTTTTAAAAACAATTTTTAAATATTTGGTTTGTAGACAATTTTTCACTCTTTTGGGGGTTGGTGGGAAACCCTTTTTTATTTCATGTACTTGCTTGTTGATGTTTATATCTCTTGTCTTACGTGTTTGATATGATTGTAGAAATAGGATTTCTAAGGATCTTCATATGGTTAGGATCCTAAAGAGTTCAGGTTTTATAAGAACTCTTGTGATCTCAATGATCTGAAATAGTTAGTTATATGCAAAAGATTTTTAGAGTAGTTAGGATCCTTATAAAGATAAACCTTTAGTTATAATATAGGGAAATAGTTCTTAAGAAATAAGGATAGAAAGAACTTGGTGATATTTAGGCTTTATAACCTTTTGCCTTAGGAGAAGTCTTGAGTTATGATCCCTTTAGTTCCATATAATCTTTGAAGTTTGCATAAAGAAGGATTGTTGTTAGGAGATCTTTGAAGATCCTTACTTTGCTTTCCAACTAGGAAAGATACTATTTAGAAAATAACTGGAGAAGATCCCTACTGGGGAAGATCTCAAAATAACTGGGGAAAATTCCACTTTAAATAATAATTGGGGAAAATCTCACTTTAGATAATAACTGATAAAAACCCCACTTTAGATGATAACTAGGGAAAATCCCATTTTAGATAATAACTTGGAAAATCCAAGGCTAGGATCCTATCATTGCTCTCTTGATCCTATAATTGGTTTCTTGTCATTAGGTCACCACTTCATTTAGGATCATGGATTCTGTTCCAAACACTAAGGAGTATGGATTTTGGCCAGTGGCTGTTTTTGAAGTGGTCCTATTTGCCCACAGGATAGAAGGGAGTTCCTCTGCCCACCTTCCTTTATTTTCATCTAATCTTTTCTTCAAATTACTGACTATGATTTTGTTGCTAGATTCAGCTTGACCATTAGCTTGGGGATGAACATAATGAGACATTACCATTTTGATTCCCCAACTCGTGCAAAAGTCTCTAGTCCTTTTGCTTATGAATTGGAATCCATTGTCACATATGATCTCGGCAGGGATCCTAAACCTGTTCATGATATTACGTTTGATAAATAAGACTAGATCCTTGTCTCGTATTTGAACAAAGACTTCAGCCTATATCCATTTTGAGAAATAGTTTGTCATTACTAGCATGAAGACCTTTCCACCAGGATCTTTTGATAGTTTGCCAACTATATTCGTTCCCCATTTCATGAATGGCTAAAGGGAGATGATAGGATGTAAAGGTTCTGCTGCTTGATGAAGGATGTTGTTATGCCTTTGACAAGAATCACATCTTTGTGCATGTACGAAGGCATCTTTCTTCATTATTGGCTAGTAGTACCCTGTCCTTAACACTTTGAAGCATAAGGATCTGACCCAACATGATTTCCACAATCTCCTTCGTGTATGTCCTTTATTACTTTAGTAGCTTCATGACTTTCCAAGCATCTTAAGTATGGACCAGCCATGGATCTCTTGTATAATTTCCCTTGAATCATCAAAAATCATGATACCCTCATCTGGAATGCTCTATCACTTTTCTCCTCTTTTGGAATCGTGTCATTCTGGAGATACTACATAATGGGTTGGATCTAGGATCTTGAACTCTATCGTGGATCTTGGATGTCGATACGCTAACAATTAGGATCTTGAAGAAGTGATTGAAGATCAGGATCTTCGATCATTGCTATAAAGGTTGTTTGACCATGATCGTTGGGATTGTCTGGTTCCTTGGAGAGATATTCTATTGCTAGGATCAATATATGCATTATAGGGCTCCTGATTTTTGGCATGATCCTGAGGGAAGATCCAAGGTTGGCCAATGCATCTACCTCGGCAATTTCTTTTATGGGAACTTGATCTAGGCTAAAAGCTTTAAATTCGAAGGCTAATTTTTTGAGGATCTAGAGGAATAGTGCTAGTATTTCGCCTTTTAATGCATAGGATCCATTAAAATGATTACTTAATAATAAGAATCAACAAATACCTGAATATCCTTGATTTGAAGATCCTTGGCCAACTGTAATCCCATGATCAGTGCTTCGTATTCAACCTCGTTGTTGGTTGCATTGAATCACAACTGACTTCCTGGAGTAGGATGTCCCCTTATGGCGATTTTAGTATGATCCATAAGCCTGTTCCTCTAGAATTAGAAGCTCCATCAGTGAAGAGTGTCCATCTTCCCATGCTTTCTTCTTTTTGGAGTTCCTTGTTTTCCAATTATGCTTCATGTTGTAGATCATCAATGAAATCAGCCACAAAGTCTACTAGTTCCTATGATTTTATTGTTGATCTTGGTTATATTTGATGTCATGTGTTCTTAGCTTCACGAGCCACTTTCACATCCTTCCTGACATCTCTGGTTTTCTCATAACATTCTTAATAGGATAATTAGTTCTTACACGTATAGTATATGTTTCAAAATAGTCTCTTAATTTTGTTGAAGCAATTACTAATGCAAATATTAGTTTTTGAAGGTGTGAGTACTTGGTCTCATGATCCAAGAGACTTTTACTTACATAGTAGATAGGATGTTGGTCCCCTTTAAGATCCTTGGCTAAAACTGCACTTACAGCATTAGAGGATACTGAAAGGTAGAGAAGGGGTGGTTCCACCATCTAATGGTTTCACCAACAACAGTGTTGAACTTAAATAATTTTTAAGTTCCTAAAAAGCATCTCCGTGCTCTTTAGTCCATTTAAACCTTTTGTTCTTCTTCCAGATGTCATAGAAAGGTTCACACACCTATCTGAGGATCTTGAGATGAACTTGTTTAGAGCTGCTACTCTTCTTGTTAGTCTTTAAATCCTTTGTTGAGGATGGGGATCTTAAATGAATGATGGCCTTTATTTTCTTCGGACTTTCTTCTGATCCTCTTTTAGTTACTATGTATCGAAGGACTTGCCTGATCTCATTCCAAAATGGCATTTGGAAGGATTCAATTTCATGTTGTATTCGTCAACATTGTTGTATTCGTCTAGTATGTTGAAGGCTTCTTCAAGATCCTTGAGGTGATCTTCATATTTCTTTGACTTGATCAGCATGTCATCGATGTAGACTTATGTCCCCCAGTTTGTCCTTGAACATCCGGTTAACTAGCCTTTGGTATGTTACACCTGAATTTTTAAAACCAAAGGGTGTAGCAGTATAGCAATAGATATGTTGAGGTTATAAATGTGGTATCCTCTTGGTCAGATGGTTCCATTTGAATTTGTTGGAACCTTTTTGATGCATCCATGAATGTTAATAACTCATGACCAATTGTAGCATCTATCATGGAATCTATGTGTGTCAGGGGGAAAAGATCCTTAAGGCAAGCCTTGTTAAGATCCGTATAGCCCACACATACTCGCTATTTACCATTCTTCTTCTGTATGATGACCGTGTTGGCTAGCTACCTTGGGAACTTGACCTCCATGATCATCCATGTCTAAAGAATTTTTTCCACTTCTTCTTAGATGATCTGATTCCTCTCCGGTGCAAACTTCCTTCTTTTTTGATGTATGGGTCTGAAAGAAGGATCAATATTAATTTTGTAAGTTATTATATTTTTGTATATACCTATCATGTCTTCATGTTTCCATGCAAAGGTTTTCTTTCTTTCTTTTAGGAACTTTATTATGTATTCTCTAATTTTTTCTAGCATTGAGGATCCTATGAGTACTTTCGCATTGGGGACCTTAAGGTCTAAGGGCACTTCTTTTGTATCTTGTTCTTCGGCTTCTAGTACAATTTATGCCCTTTGCTTTAATTGATATGCTTTTCGTAGCACTGTGAAGTCTTCATCATGGTCTTGTAGCACTCCTTGGATTGATCACCTATCATCTTCACTGTCCCCCATGGAGTGGGCATCTTCACACATAGATGGTATGTTGATAAGGCTGCCTTCATGTCGTGGATTGATGGTCTACCTAATATAACATTTAGGAGGATAATGTATCAATTACACAAAAGCATTCCATCGAGTTTACCCCCTCTATGTATATAGACATCTTTTATATTTTCGAATGTATGTTTTGTTTCCCCACTGAATCCTATTAGCACTGAGGATCTTTTGACAATTTCGGACTCTGGGATGTTCATTCTTTTTAAAGCATCCAGGTGTATAATGTTGACTGAGGATCCTCTGTCAACAAGGATCCTTCTGACAAAATGGTTAGTGATGTAAATAGTGATCACCAATCTACCGTGGTGGGGATCCTGGATGTCTGCTCTATCTGTTTCGTCAAAGATGATCTCCTTCTCGTTCGTGATTGACGTATTCTTCTATGGTCTTTCTTCTTTTTCTATTTTTGACACTTTGGCAAGCCTTTTGCTGCAGAATAAGAGGTACCACAAATGTCGGATGCTCCAGAGATACATTGATTACATTGGTGTATGTAGGACGGGATCCTGGTTTTTCTAGGATCTTATGAGGATATTGATCCTTTCTTTGGATGTTTCTTTTCTTCTCCCAAGGATCTCTTTAAGGTATCCCTTTCCTAGGAGGTAATTGATCTCATTTCTGAGGGAAATGCAATCTTTTGTAACGTAGCCAAAGTATCCATGGTATGCACACCACTTGGACTTATCCTTCCATCCAGAGGACTTTTCTCCCTTTCTTGGCCATCTCGCTTTGTCACCAAGACCTGCATAGAAAATATTGAACCTGAAACATCCATAGAAAAGCAATAGCCAATGATTTTGGGAAATTATTATTTCTCTCCTTCATCTTTAAGGGCATTAACCTAATGATGATTAGGTTTGGAATATGGTTTTGACTTATAGGATCTTTGGACCGAGGAGTCGGCCTTCCTATTAGGGTTATTGTATGAGTTTGGTGGGTTTCTCCTCTTTTGGATCTCCTTGTCTTCTTCCAGCCTTATGAACCTTAATGCTTTGTGTCTTACTTCATCCATTCTTTTGCATGGAGTCATTACAAGGTCTTTGTAGAAAGGAGAGTCATTATTTAAGCCCATTTTGAAGGCTTCTACGATAGTTGTCATGTTAATGTTGGGTATAGTTAAAGCTTCCATGCTAAATCTGTTCAAAAAGTCCCTAAGGGATTCCTTAGGATCCTGAAATACTCGATAAAGATCACTAGTAATCTTTTCGAATGTTCTGTTACAAGAAAATTGATTGTTAAAAAGATTAACTAAGTAAGCAAATGATGTAATAGATTAAGAAGGAATGTTAAGGATCCCTTACATAGGCAAGTTTCCTTCAAATGGGTAGGAAAGGGGATGATTTCCATTCTTTCCATGTATTGTGACACATGCTCTTTAGGATTCGTAGTTCCATCGTAAGGCTTCATGATGAGAGTTTGGAAGCGCTTTGGGACTTCAGTATCAGTTGTTGCAGGAGAAAATCTTGAGATCTTGTGGCTCGTGGGGGATACCTCTAATATAGGTTGGACCACTCCGGACACGCTTGAGATCATCTGGCTTAACTACTGAAGTTCCTTGGCCATGATTGGGCTCATTCTTGTATCAAGGTCCATAGAGTTAGTAGTAAAAGTATTATTATTCGTGAAGTTATCAAGATCCTTGTTATTGGGAGTGATGAAGATTTCTTCGGGATCCTAGATCACATGGACTCACTCGTTTGGAGTTGTACCACAAGTGGAAGCGGGTGTTGCTGTTGAGGATCCTATATCCCAGCAGTTTCCTGAGGATCCTGCATTGTCAAAGTTAAGGTTTCATTAACATCAAGGATCCTAAATATGGTTCTGGGATCCTTCCCTTAACATGACACATTACTATTTTTTGAAAATTGACTTTCTAGTATTTTTTTTTTTAAAGCAAATTCATCCATTACATTTTCATAATTAATATTTTCAATCAAAATCAAATCCAAAGTGTTTAATATCTTTAAAGTCAAGATAGATTGGAAATAAGTTTTTAAAAGTTTCACTTTTGAAACGCATCTTTCCATCGATGCAATTGTAACGAGAACAGTCAACAATATTTTGTATTTTAAATAAAAAACTAGATAAATGTTTATCCTTGATAAGAAAATTAATATTGTGTTAGTTGTATTAAGTTCAAACGGTTTTTTTGGTAACAATTCTAATTTGTTAAATAAATCATCATCATCAATGTCTCGCACATAACTATTTGGTAACTTTTTTTGAAAAAAATTACAACTTGACTGTAGTTCATTATTATTCATTAACTTCAATTTTTCTATTGTAAATGATTTTTGAGGTGAATATTCATGTACTCATTGAGATGACTTTGCTTCACTCCAATCAAAATGTCTTTTTTCTTTAAAAAAAATATTGTTAGAAATAGAATTTGTATTTGTTTTGGATGTAGATACTTTAAAACTCCTTAATTTATTGATAACCCCAAACAAAAGAGTTTAATATTTTGTTTTTGTTTGTTCTTTATAATTAAGATGATTTTCAAAGGTTATATCGTGTATGATTATTTATCGTGTATGATTATTTTTCGTGGCTAAATGTTTTTATAATAAATCATACAAATTTTTTTACGAAACATGTACATAGTTATAGATTTGTCCATAAAGTCGAAGGCCTTTTACCGTTTTACGATTGAAACTGTACGAGTGCACCACCCACACATCTCTAAGACTGCCAGGGCAATTAGTTTTGTTAAACACACTTTCATAGGTAATTTAATTTTTTATTTTATATATATATATATATATATATATATATATATATATATATATATATATATAGAGAGAGAGAGAGAGAGAGAGAGAGAGACACACACGGGCGAAACACGGACATTTTAACCGGAGGGGCCGAAACCAGTAGTCATTATTTTATTATAAGATGTAGACTATGTAATATAATTTACTAATGGTAAACAAAATAGTAAATTATAATAACAATCTATAACTATATTTCAATAAAAACTAATTATTTTAACTTTAGTGAATTTTTTTTTTCAAAATTAGTAATTATACTATTGGCAATTAGCATAACAAACATTAATTAAATAACATTAAAAGTAGTACAAACTTATAGTCAGGTCTTTTGAGAAAAAAGACTTATGATAACCTATCTAATTCTATTAAAAATAGTACATCCTCGCTAATTCTTTAAAAATGGTGCAGAAAACGTCATTGTGACATTTGAGGGGGAGAAATGGAAAGAAAGAGATAACAGAGGAACTTACTGATCTGGCTCAACAGAAAACACCGTCAGTGGAGGTAGTGAGACCTCACAGATCTGAGATGTAATGTAGCTTACTGTGGAGAAAGCCCTCCAGCGACGGACTGCCAAAGGTTGATTTCAAAGTTGATGATCGTTGAACGGATTAGGGGAGAGACATGGGTCAACAGAGGCAGACACAAGAGAGCTAGTGGTGAGCGAGCATTCTGGCGGCGGTGATATATTCTAGTTGGAAGTCCGACGGTAGATGTGTTTTCCAGTGAGTAATCGTATTTTTTCCGGTGAGAAATCGTATTTTTTTCTAGCAGAACGATGCGTTTTAGTCTATATCTTCTCAGAATAGATTGGATATCAAAATAGTTTTCCTGTTTCTTTTTAATTTTTGTTTCCTGATTTATTAGAATCCTAAATTTACACCGAATTCGTTTTGATGTTTAGCTGAATTTGTTAATTACATTTATTTACCATCATAGTTTGATAGATTGTTATGAGATTATCAAATATCAAATAACATTGTCTTTCTGTTTTCGAGTTATTTATTTAAAATTTCATATAGTATATCATAAACATAGGGGCCAAATGGCTATTCAAAAATAAAACCAAACTTTTATATATAACATTAAGGAGGTTAAAAATCAGGGGGCCATGGCCCCTCTAGCCCTAGAGGATCCATATATATATATATATATATATATATATATATATATATATATATATATATATATATATATATATATATATATATATATATTACTTGTTTTCCGGTATCTAAATATTTTGTCCACGAAATATCAAAATAAAAATAAATTTGCAACTCATTTAAAACAAGTCTATAACACGCTAGCATCTCCAATTCATTTTCATTTTTTATTATTTTTTTAATTTTTTCCTTATTCTTCTCCAACCCAACCTCATTTATTCCTTTATTTTTGGAGAAATGAATAATAGAACACAAAATATGGTGTTATGCTATTTATTTCCACCAAAATTTGGATAAACTATAAGTTGTCGGTTTTAGTCTCGCTTTTTATATATTTATACATTTTAGTTTATTTTTGTCTACTAACGATAATTAAATATAATATTTAATACTTAGAATATTGTGTTATATATTAAATTATATTAATTAATTATGTATATAAAATTTGTTTTTTTTATCAAATTCATATAAAAATTTAAATACATATTAAAATTTTAAAATACAATAACATATTTTATAAAAATTTACAATTAAATATTATAAATATAATCTTATTTATTTAACTAACGAAAGTTGTCATTTTCAATTTGATTTTAGCATAATTCAAAAATGCATGTAGCTTCTATATATTTCTGTGTATTTTCTTTGATGATTAATCAAATATGTAGACGTGTGGAATGGGAGTAATCTTTGTCACGAGGCAGGACACGTCACTGTAAATTATTAGAAAATAATAATTAACCTCTTATCCCTACACGGTACACCATTATTTAGTGACAAAAATGATAAATGATAAAAAAAATATAGATGAAGTGTCCTTTAGTTTTATATTAATATATAACATTTTAAGGTTTATATGTTATTAGACCGGAGGTATGGTTAGACCGGAGGTACGGGTGTCGAGTTTTCTTTACTATTATTTGTGGGTAACACTATATTTTCTTTTTCTTTATCTAAAACTCAAATGATGAATGGGAAGCTACCCTCACCATTTTGTTTTTTTAAATAAAATCAATTGATTTTTATGATTTATAATTTTTAAATTAAAAATAACAAAAAATTTAATTAAAAAAATACATTTCATTAATTAAAATAAAAATTACAATAAACCTAAAACTTTAAAAAAAAAATAGAAAATTAAAAAAAAAATCAAACAAACTAACAACGACCTATGTAAAATATTTTTCATAATTTTTTCTCTTTTCTTCATCACGAGCTCGAGAGATGGTTGTTGTTTTCCATCAAGAGTTTCGGAGAAATTATATGATTATATTGATCAAACAACGCTGTTATTTTCCGCATTTCGTCAAGATCCATGCTGAAATCCGATGCACCCGAAGAAGTCTCTTTTCCCGTATTCTTTGCTTCTACCCTACCCATCGGTCAGATAATTTTTTCTAGCTCGAGTTCGTCCTCTTGATTTAAATCTAGCCCGACCCGAGCATCGGAGGAAGTTGTGTAACTACTAAAATTTGTATTCGAACACTTTGATTGTTGGGCTCCAAAAATAAAATCTTGCTCGTATTTTTTCCAATTAGGACATCGAACCAATAGTTTCCAACAATCGTGTCACTTGAATTGTTTTCCGACTTCCTCAAGGTAAAATTTCAATGTTTCTTGAAGTATTTCTTCGGCTCATTGGCTGCTTATTTGTTGGGTTTTTAGGTTGTTGTACAACCTGTTTATTTTTAAAATCCCCTTTGCTATTTCTCGAAACTTCGAATTCAGTTGGTGATTCATATGGTTGTCGTCACCATTTCCTAGCTCCTCCCGAAACTGTTCTAAAATACGAAACCAAAAATGTTCTCCTGGTGGTGCATTTCCATGAATCGAATCCACAGAAATATCAACCCAAGCTTTTACCAAAACTAGCTCTTCTTGTGGAAGCCAAGATGTCGGCTTTTGTCTTCTGGGTTGTGCGACACCCCCCCCCCCCCCCCCCCCCGCGTGCTTGTTTTTTCCCTTTACGTCGTCGTGGGGGTGGTGTGGGTTGAGTTTCGGGAACCATCTCTTCTTCTTCCGAGTCATCCAACTCATCGACAAGTTGGCATTGTTTTTGGGTTTGGGTTTGAGGTTGATTTTGCGAAAGTTGATTGGGAAAAACAACAAAGTTTGAAAACATTTGTGGAGTAACATTTGGAACTTGAACCGTATCACAACTAGCATTTTAGCTAGTAAATTCTATTCTTGTGTAACCATTTAGCTATTGTAACACATCTACTCTAAGTGAATCTCACTCAAAGGTTATTTAAATTCACATTTCATGTTCATCAAAGAATCTGAAAAACCCTAAGAACCCCGGTTTGAGTCCATATTGGAATACGAGTTCCTTATTGGGCCTAATGGACCAATAAGCACCCAATTCATACTTTATTGGACTTAGAAGCCCTAATTGGATCCTAATTGGACCCAATTCATAAATCTAAAACATTTCGAACCATTTGAGTCTAGAATGATTCATTCTAACCCTAATAGGCCTTATTGGGTCATAACTAATCAAATTAACCTTAGTGAGCCATAAGCCCATTCTTTTATTCTATTTGGGCCGTGAATGCTTCCAACGGTCTAATGGGCTGAAAAAATTTATGTTTAGGATCCAAGACCCTAACTAAAGATAATGGGCCCAACCTACTCCACCCTTTCTTCTTGGCCCAAAATCTCGGCCCATGTATAAAAAAAAGAGAGAAAAGAAGAGATTTAGGGGGTGACTTTAGAGGTGTCAACTCCATTTTGTTCATCATGTATCCATGCAAAGACGACCAAGCAACCAAGCTAGTCACCTCACCTCTCTCTCTCTACCCTCTCCTTTTCTACTCTCGGCCGAGAGCCAACACACACGCACACACATTACACCAAATTCTCTCCATTACTCTCAAGAATCATTCATCTTCTTCCTCCAAAAATCTCAAGACTTTTCTTGGGTTTTAAGATGATTTTCACAAGATAATCATCATTTCTTGGTAAGTCTTCACAAATCCAAGCTTTATAACTCCAATTTCATGATAGATCACTTTTTTAGCAAATTTTTTGGTGATCATACTCCTAGAAATCTTCTTAAGTTCAAGCTCTACTCAAGGGAGTTGCTAGGGCCGAAAATCACTTCATCTCTTTCCACTTCTTCTTCAAAAACCGAAACATCAAGAAAATGTGAGTTCATACCCCCTTGTTTTCGGTTTTCATATGATTTTTGGGGGAGAATACAAGTAAAATGTGTAGATCTATGTGGTATATGAATGTTTTGTGTGAATTATAAGTTATTTGGCACAAATGTGTTAGATATGAGCAAATCTCGAAATTTTAAGTAATATTGAGCAAAGATCTATGAACTATGACTTTATATACATCACATTATCAAGCCAAAAGTGATTACATGTTTAAGATACAAAAGATTTCAAAAAAACCTTGTTAAAGGTCAAAATTATCAAGAAAACAAAAGATTAGGGTAAAAAGTGTCATTTAAGTTTCCATAAGAGCCAAACAGGTCCTACATGTATATAAAGGTATTTCTATGTTAATCATACTTTAAAAAAGGGTCAAAATGAAATTTTAAGCTTAATAGGCAAACATTTGGGCCTCACAGTTTTTGGGGCCCAAATTGCGAAAAAAAATTGAAGTTTTTTGGGTTAGAAATGATATTTAGCCACAGTTTAGATCATAAATGTAAATAAGCCAAATTTAAGGGAGAAAATAACATTTATTTTCAAATTGGACCAAAAATGTAAATTTTTCCAAAAATTGGGCCGAAAGCGTAAATTTTTATAAACAATGGGTTTAAAATGCACTTTTCTGCAAAACAGGGTTCTAAATGTGAAAATATAACTTTTTGGGCTAAAACCATAAATTTTTAGACATTTGAGACAAAATTACAAATTTTTATAAATTATGGACTATAGTGTCATTTTTACAAACTTTGGGCCTTAATTAAACATTGGAACGTTATTGGCCAAAAATGTCGTTTTTACAGAAAATGATATGTTTGTTATCAATCTAATAAACCTCGAGCTAAAATAAACAACAGAGTAAAACAAACGAACGAAACACGTCGATAACTATTTATTGGACCTAATATTCACGATCTTGGCCATTGGGCCTTAAGAGCTCAATTAAGTGTATATTGAGCCCAATGTTTTCCATCACATGTTTACTAGGCCTTTCGAACCACCTACATGTTAATTTGGGCCTAAGTTATGGAATACATGTTTATTGGGCCTTTGTGGCCCATTTACATGCCTATTGGGCCTAAATTACCCTTTTATGATGTTATTGAACCTTGTGGCCCATTTACATGTTAATTGGGCTTGGAATGAAAATTCACATACTTGTAGATCATAAATATACATCTACATAGTTTATGAATTCATATACTTATCTTTGGAATGGAAAAATCTATAACTTACGCGTAAAACATTAAACATGGGGAAAATCTTATCAAACGGGAAAGGGTGAGAATCTAGTGAGACTTGTCGGTTGGCACCTCTGAGTATACAATCGTAGCCTGTAGTTATAATCAGAGTTTCATGGATGGAAAGCGGGAGTTTGTGTATAGATCTATACGGGGTGACCCCCCACGCCTTAGTTGTTCGCTACAGCAAGACTAGGCTAGTCTAGGGCGACAACATCCTTAGCAAGACAGACGTTTGGAAAAATACCAAGACGGGCGACCTAGTCAGTATCATGCATGGTTATAACGACTCATGTAGGGATTCAACACCACCTAAACACATAGAAGATTTTTTCTTTAATTGTGTCAACACGATAACGAGACAAGAACCTAGACATTAAGACAAAAAATATCGAATTTTCTAGGAAAAATATTCATATACATTTATCCCTTATTCACGATACAATGAATTTAAACTACACTCATATATGTTATAACCATGGAATTCACACATGCAATCATACTTGATTTTCACATCATTTTCAGACAATTTACAGAAAATATCGGATTTTCTGGGTTTTTACGAAAGATACATAGACTTTTATTCAACCATATTTATGAACTCACAAACATTATATATGTTGACCGTTTTCAAAATAACTTGTATTCTCATGTAATCGTTAAGCTGGAAGATTTGCAAGTGTGTATGGTTTTGTTTTATGTAACATCACTTATCGTAATTTTAACAACTATAACTTATGTGTTTTTAACAATGCACTTGATGTAAACAATGTTGGTTGTATTATGTAATGTTGGTGATGAATGTGTTATGTTTCATGTATATTCATTGTGATGATTATTCAATTGTTAGTCACACGAGCCCCCGAACATTTCCGCTGTTTGGTTCGAGGATGGGACAGGTTGGTATCAGAGCAATGTTTATAGTGAACTAGCATATCTAACCATACATGATATGCAACTGTAAACACAATGGGACTAAATAACTCTGAACAAAACAAAAATATCACACATATGTGCGCATATTAGGATAATAACCTAACAATATTTAATAAAACCTTCTGGAGGATTTGAACACTGTGATTAAACCTGGGCAGTTATGTAGTCATATTAGGGATAAATATAGCCTGATTAACTATATTTATTCAGAATATGACCAACATGTGTTCAGGAGTAACCATAGCGGGAAATGTATCCAAAAGCCTACCCCACTCTCCAGTAACTCTAGGGAATCCAAACACAAATAATTAAAAATACTATAAGAGTAATCAAAACATGACTTGTTCCCGCGCCTCCATGCAGTCACCATGGATGATGATCAATAAGTGGTACACTTCTACCAAGCACTAGTGTCTCAAGGAGTGCTTGAGGAGGATCCTAAAGAAAACCCCAAAGGAGGCCCTGGCATGGGTCAACAGGTGGGACCCAAAGTGGAATCGGAAGAGTATGTGGTAACTGATTACGAATATGATGAATCTGACTGGGAGTCAGATGAAGGAAAGGATGTTGAGGAGGTGCACAATGAACCCCACCTATTGAAAGCCCCATCAGATCCACGCACGTTTCAGAAGAGTGATGCATACCATTTACGCTCTCTTGAGGAAGAAATAACAAATATCAAGCGTCAATGCGTTGCAACCGAAGCAAGGGCTGTATGAGCTGAGCAAAGGGTAGAGGTAATCACCCAAGAGGCAAATGAATTGGCTGAACTTCTGATACGTCAGCTCGACGATTGAGTGCCATCGTCAACACTACCAATGGGACTTGCTCTACTACTTGCTATATATGTGTCACAATATGTGAAACCAGTCGTATCTCCTACTAATACTGTGTTTATTCTAATGCATACTACCCTACGTACTATCGACTCTATGTTTAAGTGATTACATTACTCATATGGTCGTCATGCTGCCGGATTTTATATTTCTATGTACTATATGCCTTTTGGCAAATTTTCATGTATCAAAACTATTAGTATTAATGAAAATGCTTTATGTTTTATCATGACGTTGTTATTTGCTATGTGTTATACTTCCTTGTTTTATGTCGATGTGTGAAATTACTTAAGTACATGCTATACACCTAGTCTATAGGATCACAAACTCGCAAAAATCATAGGCACTCAACATCTTCCCATTCCATGACAGAATGATACCTTAAAGACCCACCCGTGGAAACCCCGAGTCATCGCCTCCAGAAATTAACTCCGTTGCATTCCAGGCAGCAGTGTCCGCTGTGGTCACTGCAACACTTGCACAGATTCGCAATGGAAACAACAGACAGGGAACTGGAAGTACAAATCAAGGAACAAATCATGGAGCCGCATGAACATGTACCTACAAGGATTTCACCAACGCCAAAGCTCGAACCTTTAATGGGACAGGAGGCGTCATAGCTCTGAAGAGATGGATTGAGAAAATAGAGTCTGTTTTTGAAATCTGCGGATGTCCGAATGAGTGTAAGGTCAAGTTTGCAGTCTGCACGTTCATTGACCAAGCTCTCTCCTGGTGGAATGGCCACATAGAGGCCATGACACTCCCAGTGGCGAACGCGATGCCCTAGGAAGAGCTGAAGGCGATGATGTTAGCAGAATATTATCCTAGAGGTGAGATACAGAAGATGGAACAAAATTTGTGGAACCTCACGGTTCAAAACTCCAATATCGACGCATACATCTCCCGGTTCAGTGAGCTATCCCCTCCGTGTCCCGTAATGATCACCTCAGAAGAGAAAAAGATTGAAAGGTTTATCTGGGGACTGACTGAACCTATCCAAGGGAATGTCATTGCAGCAAACCCTAATACGTTTGATAACGCCAAGAGACTAACCAAGAAACTGTACGATCATGGCAATAATAAGGGTGCCAAAACAGTGGAAGTGGAGGTTAAGAAAGAAGAAGAGAACAAGAAAGGTAAAACAACAAGCGAAAGAGGAAGCAAAGCTAGGAATCGTCTAAGAAGCAACAAACGGTGTCTGTCCATGCTGCAACACAAGCTACTACCACACCACATGCTCCAGCCTCATCCATGCCAACTGCTTCACAGCAGTACTCGGTAAATCTCCCCAAGTGCAATAAATGCAACTTCCACCATCTTGGGGAATGCAGAGAGATGAATTTCACAAGGTGCAATCGGAAGGGTCATACAGCGAAGTATTGTAGGACTCAGTTTCAACAGAACCAGATGACAAACAACAACAATAACAACAACACCAATGATGGAGCCAGTTATACCTGTTACGGATGTATGAAAACCGGGCATTTCAGGCGAGATTGCCCTTATGTAAACAATCAAGGGGCAGGAGCATCTGGGAGAGTGCTGACAATGGGTCAGGGTGAAGCAGTGCAAGACCCAGCCGTTCTCACCAGTACGTTCCTACTTAACGACTCGTATGCATGCATCTTATTTGATAGCGGAGCGAAGAAGTTTTGTGAGTAATAAGTTCAAACACCTACTAAAACAACAACCCTAAAAGCTTAATGAAGCCTTCACGGTGGAAATAGCTAATGGGAAGACCGAATCAACTAAGGATATCTATGTAGGGTGTGCACTAACTCTAAAAAATCACACCTTCCAAATAAACTTAATGCTTGTAAATATTAGGAGTTTTGATGTGATCATCGGCATGGATTGGTTGAGCCCCCATCATGTCGATATTATGTGTCACGAGAAGGTCGTTCGCCTTCATCTTCCTAACCACGAAACCCTAATAATCTATGGAGATAAACCCGGTGCAAACCTTTGCCTTATCTCGAGTATTGAGGCGCAAAAGTGTTTACAAAAGAATAAATATGCATTCCTTACTCACGTGGTGGATAAAACCAAAGAGGAAGCGAACATTCAAAACATCCCAGTAGCATGTGACTTCCCGGATGTATTTCCAGAGGAACCTCCTGGAATACCCCCAGAATGACAAATCGAATTCCGAATCAACCTAGTTCCTGGAGCCACTCCAATTGCCAAATCACCCTATAGGTTGGCTCCTACAGAAATGCAAGAATTATCAAGCTAACTGAGCGAACTCCTGAATAAAGGATTCATTAGACCAAGCTTCTCTCCATGGGGAGCTCCGATTCTTTTTGTTAAAAAGAAAGACGAATCCTTCAGGATGTGCATTGACTATAGGGAACTGAATGAGCTCATCATCAAAAACCGGTATCCACTTCTGCGAATCGATGATGTATTTGACCAACTTCAAGGGGCTAGTTACTTTTCAAAGATAGATCTGATATCCAGTTATTATCAACTCAAAGTCCAAGATGAGGACATTCCCAAGACTGCTTTTCGAACTCGTTACGGTCATTACGAATTCGTCGTGATGCCCTTCGGTGTGACAAATGCCCCCACTACATTTATGGACCTCGTGAATCGAGCCTGCCGCCCATTTCTTGATAAATTTGTAATCTTTTTCATCGATGATATCCTCGTGTACTCTCGAAGTGAAGAAGATCATAGCCAACACCTCCGATAGATCTTAGAGACCCTTCGAGCTGAAAAGTTATATGTGAAACTCTACAAGTGTGAGTTTTGGCTCCACAATGTGAATTTCTTGGGGCATGTAGTTAGCTAGGAAGGAATCCATGTAGATCCCTCCAAAGTCAAGGCCATTGAAGGCTATACGATTCCAACAATGCCCACGTAGATTCCTCAATTCTTGGGTCTAACAGGCTATTACCAAAAGGAGTATTCAAGTCGTCGTGTGAAAACCCTATCAATCACCATCCAATCTCCCCTAGCCTCACAGGTCAAGGAAGCCCAATTAGACACCATGAAGCCAGAAAATATTGCTAGTGAATCATTACGAGGAATGGAGAAGGAGCTCGAAGTTAAAGACGACTGAACTCACTACTTCATGAATAGAATCTGGGTTCCCAAAATCAGGGGATTCAGAGAAGTAATCATGCATGAAGCCCAAAAGATGCGGTATTCTATTCATCTGGGATCAAATAAAATGTACTTGGATATCAAACAACAATATTGGTGGCCTAATATGAAGGCAGACATAGCCACTTTCTTGGGCAAGTGTCTTACATGCACCAAGGTGAACGTGGAATATCAAAAGCCCTCGGGACTACTGCAACAACCAGTGATACCAAGTGGAAATAGGAGAGGATTACCATGGATTTCGTGACAAAATTGCCAAAGACGGCAAACAGATTGGATGCTATCTGGGTAATCGTCGATAGACTAAAAAAATCCGCTCATTTCCTGCCAATAAAAGAATCCTACAAGATGGAAAAGCTGTCCCGAATCTACCTCAAGGAGGTTGTGAGACTCCATGGAGTGCCAGTATCTATTATCTCGGATCGAGATAGCAGATTTACTTCAAGATTCTGACAATCTCTTCAGAAGGCAATGGGAACACAGCTAGATATGAGCACCGCCTACCACCCACAGACGGATGGTTAGAGTGAGCGTACCATCCAGACAGCCGAGGATATGCTCCGAGCCTGCGTGATTGACTTAAGTAAATCATGGGATTCCCACTTGCCTTTGATCAAATTCTCTTATAACAATAGTTACCATACAAGCATCAAGGTTGCTCCCTTCGAAGCTCTTTATGGTCGTAAATGCAGATCGCCCTTACGTTGGGCCGAGGTGTGTGATACTCAACTAGCAAAAGGAAAATCGTCGGCCAATGCTCTTATAGGACCCGAAATCATTCGTGAAACAACAGAGAAGATAGTCCAAATCAAAGCTCGACTTCAAGCATCACTAAACCGACAAAAGAGTTATGCTGACAAGCGGTGAAAGCCTCTAGAATTTCAAGTTGGGGATCACGTGCTATTAAAGGTCTCTCCATGGAAGGGAATGATTCGATTTAGGAAAAGAGGAAAATTGAATCCGTGATACATTGGACTGTTCGAGATTCTTTCTCGGATTGGTCCAGTGGCTTATAAGATGTAGCTACCTGTCGAGCTCAGCAACATACACCCAGTGTTCCACGTCTCGAATCTGAAAAAGTGTCTATCAGATGAAACCCTTGTCATACCTTTGGAAGAGATTGAGATAAACGAGAATCTCCTGTTCGTCGAAGAACCAGTCAAGACTATGGATAGGGAAGTGAAGCGTACAAAGCAAAGTCGCATTCCGATTGTGAAGGTACGATGGAGCGCTAAACGTGGACTGGAATTTAGGTGGGAACGTGAAGACCAGATGAAGCAAAAGTACCCTCGCTTATTCTTTCCTTCACAATCATAGTTTTCAAAAGAATTTCGGGACAAAATTTCCTCTATCGCGGGGATGATGTCACAACTAGCATTTTAACTAGAAAATTATATTCTTGTCTAACCATTTAGCTATTCTAAAACATCTACTCTAAGTGAATCTCACTCAAATCTCATTTCAGTTCACATTTCATGTTCATTAAAGAATCTGAAAAACCCTAAGAATCCCGGTTTGAGTCCATATTAGACTAGGAATTCCTTATTGGGTCTAATGGACCAATAAGCACCCAATTCAAACTTTATTGGACTTAGAAGCCCTAACTGGATCTTAATTGGACCCAATTCATAAATCTAAAAGATTTCTAACCATTTGGGTCTAGAATGATTCATTCTAACCCTAATGGGTCTTATTGGGCCATAAATAATCAAATTAACCTTAGTGAGCCATAAGCCCATTCTTTTATTCTATTTGGACCGTGAATGCTTCCAAGGGCCTAATGAGCCAGAAAATTTTATGTTTAGGATCGAAGATCCTAACTAAAGATAATGGGCCCAACCTACTCCACCCTTTCTTCTTGGCCCAAAATCTCGGTCCGTGTATAAAAAAACGAGAAAAGAAGAGATTTAGGGGGGTTGACTTTGGAGGTGCAACCTCTATTTTGTTCATCATGTATCTATGCAAAGACCACCATGCAACCAAGCTAGTCACCTCACCCCTCTCTCTGCCCTCTCCTTTTCTACTCTTGGCCGAGAGCCAACACACACACACATACATTACACCAAATTCTATCCACTACTCTCAAGAATCATTCACCTTCTTCCTCCAAAATTCTCAAGACTTTTCTTGGGTTTTAAGATGATTTTCATAAGATAATCATCATTTCTTGGTAAGTCTTTACAAATCCAAGCTTTATAACTCCAATTTCATGATAGATCACCTTTTTAGCAATTTTTTTGGTGATCATACTCCTAGAAATCTTCTTAAGTTCAAGATCTACTCAAGGGAGTTGCTAGGGCCGAAAATCACTTCATCTCTTTCCACTTCTTCTTTAAAAACCGAAACATCAAGCAAAAGGTGAGTTCATATCCCCTTGTTTTCGGTTTTCATATGATTTTGGGGGGAGAATACAAGTAAAATGTGTAGATCTATGTGGTATATGAATGTTTTGTGTGAATTATAAGTTATTTGGCACAAATGTGTTAGATATGAGCAAATCTCGAAATTTTAAGTAATATTGAGCAAAGATCTATGAACTATGACTTTATATACATCACATTATCAAGCCAAAAGTGATTACATGTTTAAGATACAAAAGATTTCAAAAAAAACCTTGTTAAAGGTCAAAATTATCAAGAAAACAAAAGATAAGGGTAAAAAGTGTCATTTAAGTTTTCATAAGAGCCAAACAAGTCCTACATGTATATAAAGGTATTTATATGTTAATCATACTTTAAAAAAGGGTCAAAATGAAATTTTAAGCTTAATAGGCAAACATTTGGGCCTCACAGTTTTGGGGGCCCAAATTGCGAAAAAAATTGAAGTTTTTTGGGTTAGAAATGATATTTAGCCACAGTTTAGATCATAAATGTAAATAAGCCAAATTTAAGGGAGAAAATAACATTTATTTTCAAATTGGACCAAAAATGTAAATTTTTCCAAAAATTAGGCCGAAAGTGTAAATTTTTATAAACAAGGGGTTTAAAATGCACTTTTTTGCAAAACAGGGTTCTAAATGTGAAAATATAACTTTTTGGGCTAAAACCGTAAATTTTTAGACATTTGAGACAAAACTGCAAATTTTTATAAATTATGAACTATAGTGTCATTTTTACAAACTTTGGGCCTTAATTAAACATTGGAAGGTTATTGGCCAAAAATATTGTTTTTACAGAAAATGATATTTTTATTATCAATCTAATAAATCTCGAGCTAAAACAAACGAACGAAACACGTCGATAACTATTTATTAGACCTAATATTCACGATCTTGGCCCAATTAAGTGTATATTGAGCCCAATGTTTTCCATGACATGTTTACTGGGCCTTGCAACCCACCTACATGTTAATTTGGGCCTAAGTTATGGAATAAATGTTTATTGGGCCTTTGTGGCCCATTTACGTGCCTATTGGGCCTAAATTACC
Source organism: Lactuca saligna (assembly GCF_052625555.1). Classification (NCBI taxonomy): domain Eukaryota; kingdom Viridiplantae; phylum Streptophyta; class Magnoliopsida; order Asterales; family Asteraceae; genus Lactuca; species Lactuca saligna. Next base: position 131,066,696 of record NC_136422.1, on the reverse strand, counting down.
CTTTTATTTTGTTATTGGACCTTGTGGCCCATTTACATTTTAATTGGGCTTGGAATGAAAATTCGCATACTTGTAGATCGTAAATATACCTCTACATAGTTTATGAATTCGTATACTAACCTTTGGAATGGAAAAATCTATAACCTACGCGTAAAACATTAAAAATGGGGAAAATCTTTTCAAACGGGAAAGGTTGAGAATCTAGTGAGACTTGTCGGTTGGCTCCTCTGAGTGTACAATCGTAGTCTGTAGTTATAATCAGAGTTTCCTGAATGGAAAGCGGGAGTTTGTGTATAGATCTATATGGGGTGACCCCCCACGCTTTAACTGTTCGCTACAGCTAGACTAGGTCAGTCTAGGGAGACAACATCCTTAGCAAGACCGGCGTTTGGAAAAATGCCAAGACGGGCGACCTAGTTATTATTATGCATGGTTATAATGGCTCATGTAGGGATTCAACACCACTTAAACACATAGAAGATTAATTCTTTAATTGTGTCAACACAAAAACAATTAATCAACAAGACAAGAATCTAGACATTAAGACAAAAAATATCGGATTTTCTGAGAAAAATATTCATATATATTTATCACTTATTCACGATACAATGAATTTAAACTACACTCATATAGGTTATAACTATGAAATTCACTCATGCAATCGTACTTGATTTTCACATCATTTTCAGATAATTTACAGAAAATATTGAATTTTTTGGGTTTTTACAAAAGATACAAAGACTTTTATTCAACCATATTTATGAACTCGTCAACATTATATATGTTGACCGTTTTCAAAATAACTTGTATTCTCATGTAATCGTTAAGCTGTAAGATTTGCAAGTGTGTATGGTTTTGTTTTATGTAACATCACTTATCGTAATTTTAACAGTTAGAACTTTTGTATTTTTAACAATGTAATTGATGTAAACAATGTTGGTTGTATTATGTAATGTTAGTAATGAATGTGTTATGTTTCATGTATATTCATTGTGATGATTATTCAATCGTTAGTCACACGAGCCCTCGGATGTTCGGCCGTCTGATTCGGGGGTGTGACAAACTGGATAATATTATCTAAAATTTTGGTATTGAAATTGTAGTAGAGATTGAATTGGAGCATCGAGTTGGGGACGATAAACTCCTTGTGACGATGAATTGATCACAAAAATGTTTCGAGTAGAGGTGCTTAAACTTGAAACATAAGTTTTCTTCCTTCGATCGGAGGTTAGGGTTTTATTGTCGGAATTCATTTTTTTTAAGAAAATAGAGGGAGTAGAGGGTTTGTTTGAATGTTGAATGAAGGTAAATAGTTGAGTATTTATAGATGTTTTAAAGAATAAAAAAAACAAAACAAAAAAAAATTGAATCTTAATGCATATAGCCGTTTGTTAAAAAGATATACCGTTAAAAAATGGATACTTAAAAAAAATCCCCCGATAATCGACAGAGAGAGAACACGACAAATGATTCCCTCTCATGTTCCCGAACCGACGGTCCAGTGTTCCGTCGTGCGAGACTCTTCCCGCTCTTCTTTTCCACTATGATACCGTCCGGCCTAATAATTAAATAAGATCAAAAGAATATTAAATAATTTATATGTGTGTAGCTTTAAAAGTTACTTTGTCTTTATCAAAATTTTAATATAAATAGTTCCACAAAAGATAAGGGTGAACAACTTGGCAAAGGATTTAATTAGCAGTTAATGTTTATGCGTCTAAAGTCCTTGTCGAATTTTTCTAGACGGATCGGGGTATTACACGTCACTGTAGGTTTCAAGAAAAAACTGTTCCAGAACAAAATCATCATAATTTTAAATTATCACAAAATAATTATTAAATCTTAAAGAAATCCTACAAATTTAGTTTGATTTGCGAATTTATTTAACCATATTTCTTAAAGTTATTGTTTATTTCAAAAAATATAAAACAATTATGCAAAACCTAAAAATAAGGTAATTTCATAAAATAAAATAATTTCACAACATGCCTCTCGCAAAATAAATAGTTATTTTATATTAATTCCCTGTAGGAATGTGTCCTAACATCTTAGATTTTGTGATTATTCAAAATTATCTTCTAAATAGTATGTCTTAAGGATTAGTAATTCTTAGTTACAATTTCTCAAAATCTTTTTAATAAAAAATCACAAATATATGATAACCAAAGCATACTTACACAATAATTTATAAATCTGAAGAGTGGTTACATGTGTATTTAAATTGATTATTGCATGTTTAAAAATCAAAATAATACTACAATATGGTCATTTTAAATAAAGATAATAATAATTATGCAACTTTTTACATATGTCAATATTTAGAGAATGTTATATAATCGTCCATGTAGTTTAGCGTTAATTGTGCATTTTGTCCTTATTGTGGTCCTTGTGGTTTATATTTATTTGTCATGGATCGAGTTAAAATAAATATTTTGCCCTTAGATTATTTATAATTTTCATTTATACAATTATCATATTTTCTTTAATGAAATTTAATTAGTCTCACCCGATCCCATCCCTTGTCTTCTCCGGTTAGATTTCCACCTCTTCGTCGAAACATGTGGATAAAGGATTTCTCTTTGATTTCTTGCTTCAAACTCGAATCCAAGCCAATCACAATTAACCTTTATGATAAAAAACTGAAAAATCTACAAAAAGAACTCCTCCTGGGAATTTGTAAAATAACCCGTCAGTACAAGAAATGGGACTTATAGGGACGAAAAATGTCGTCTCTATATGTTAGAAAGTCGTCCCTATAGGTGGCTGTGACGACAAGTCGTCCCTATAGCTCTTTGTCGCTATAGCCCCGTCGCAATAGATCGTTTTTTGCGTCACTATATATATCGTCGCCATAGGTACCTTTTAGAGACGAGATGTCGTTGTTGTTGGTTCCTGGTTGTCATCTATATTGCTCGATCTACAGGGACGACATGTCGTCCCCATAGCTAGATATATAGCAACAAAATGTTGTCTCCATAGATATTGTACAAAATTTACATTCAACTCCTATTTTTTGTTTATTTTTCTAGTTTTCTCAATCACAAAACAGCAAAAACACTAAATTTAACTAAAAATTTTAAAATATCATACAATAATATCAAAACATTTGAATATCTTATACAATTGTTTACCAAAACGTACAAAATAATTTTGAATTGTTTAAGAGTTCATACAATTTGATACGCGCACTAGTCTCTCAAAGTATCCAAAGGGTGTGGTGTGTTCAAGAAAACTAAATTGCATAACCACATTCACACCTGAAACATACAAACCAAGTACAAAGCATATATATATAATAAACTCTTTCTATCAGATTATACTTTCCAATGACCATGAAATGCAAACCAAGTACACATGTATAGAAAATGATTTATGAAACTGAAACTCCAAGTTTCAAACAACAAATAGATGACATTATGTATAGAAAAATGATTCATTTAAACTTGGTAGTTTACCTAGCTGAACTTGTTAAGTACATAGTTGTCCACATGCTTCAAAAGTAGACCCAAATACCCTCTCAACCTGTGTTGCACGCACATGACATGAGTTATAATCTGAGTTAAAATTCCTTTCTTGTAAATAGAATACAATGAGTTATCTGCAATTTATCCTTTTTAATAGAGTATCAGTGTGTTGAATATTGTATAGGCCCTTCTTTTATTAGTGTTGCTGCTTAACTTTTAGGCAACCCTCTACCCCTACCTCCACCTCCACCTCCACTTGGACCTGATCCAACATAACCCCCTTTATGAGGAATCCCAGGATCCTCCCCTTCCATTGTATATCCTCTGCTGATATCTGCATCAAGTATCAATTATCAAACAATATTTTTAAACATTTTATTTAGGACCTAGATTTTAACTTCCTACACTTACTTCTACAAGATTAACCCACTCCTATGTCTCATTAGTTGTACTAATATCATAAACTGGTGCATATCGACCCTAAAAGCCATATCAAGATATTTTTTTTAGCATAAAATTTGGAGTTGGTGCTGCAAACAAGATCAAATCACCTCAATGAGGTTGTAATCTGTTATAATAGAGTCATAAAATTTGTTGTCATCAAGCTATCTGGTTCTCACTTTTCTTCCAATCAATGGGGAGAATGCTGATGTTTCAGCAGACTCATCTGCAAGTTGCACCCTCCCACTTGGCCTTGATGGAGGTTACTGCATTTTAAGGGAAGATCCTCATGTGAAAAGTTGTTGCCTAAAAAAAGAATCAAAGTATTATACCTTCATGTGAAAAAGCAACAATTTGTTCCAAAATTCTATCAAATCATCTACTGATGCCTCTTCATTCTGAATTGCACAAAAAAGTTAAAATCAAGATTAGTGAAACAATTATACTTTGGAGTGGCATGCTTATCAACTCATATGAGAAGGTACTCTATTTATCCTATTTATTAGTTCTTACTAACGATCAAAATATAAAATAAAAAAAATATGAAGATAATGATGAACTATACCACTCTTTTGGCATACTCTTGCAAGCAATATCCCCAGTTAAATTCCTACATAAATGAAAGCAGGTACATTGGATATTTTTTTCTTGCTTATGGATGTACCTTTTGGTACATGAACACCCTAGCCCTACCTCCCTGCAAAGAAAATAAAAAGCATCCAAAATTTTCTATAAGCAAAAACGAACAAAATGCTCAATTAAAAATTTATTGTGCTAAATTCATCCGGCTTAACTTTCTCTTCTAGTGAAATGTAACTTATCATAAGTTGTACATACAATAAATCCACAAGAATTCGGCTCACTTTGTTTAGATCACAAAGTCATTGAGATTTGTAAAAACAAAGATGAGATTTAACAACAATATTTCGCCTACAACCTACCTGGATTTTTGGTATGGTGTCAGATAACCTTCAGAAATAAGCCATTTGAAAATACAATAACCTTGCTTCCGCCAAAGAAAACGTACAGAGCAATATTGCAAACAAATATGTATTGAATTTGAGTTTGTTCGTCGTCATCATCGTTAACCTATATCCCAATTATAGTTTCAAACACATAATTGCTAACATACACCACAATTACAGTTTCAAACAGAGACTTACTAACCTGGTAGCTGGATTAGGGCTTGTATTTGATAGAATTGGTAAAGGGATGTGAAAAGGAATGCGATAGTCAGAATCGTCGATGTTGAAACTAATCGTAGTTGTTGAGCCGACGGTGGTTTTCGACAATTAGCATGAGAATGTACGAAGAGAGGACGAAGATTCGCATGGAGTGGGAGGTGAGGAAGTCACCAAAGAAGAAGATAATGGTCGAAATTAGGGAGGGGAGAATCTCCGATCTTAAGTGAGAGAGACATAGACAGATAATTTAGTATGTGTCAATGAAACGAAGAAGCTTGTTGTTGATTTAAGGCATAGAAAGTTGTGGGGACGACAAGTCGTCCCTATAATCTTCCCCAAAACGCGTCTTTTTTACCCGCTTTACATGTTCAGACCGCTGTAGTAGCAAACGCCAAAAAAATATTCTAAACTCTATGGAGACGACATGTCGTCTTTGTAGGGCATTTATAACGACGACATTTGTCGTCTCTGTAGATCTCGTCTCTATAGTTCCTTATTCTTGTAGTGCGTCAAATGTAGAAAAACACTGATGCAGGAAAATACTCCAAACCGGTTGCAAAGTATCGAGCTTAACCAGATGAAGGAAATCGACTAAATAATTAGTGAAGTTGTCTAACACCTTGAAGAATTTTTATCTTAATAAAACCTATTTAATGAAGTATTAGTGTTGTATAGTGGCATTTAATTATTTTGTTATAATATTAGTCGAATTTAATTATTTTATTATGATATTAAAAATATATATTTTTTTTAAAATTAACTAATTTAGAATTTAAGGTTCCCAAGGAGTTGCCGACTAATCATTCACTAGATTAACTAATCTTTAGTCATTAATCAACCAACTTAGTACCGCCTAATGGCTTTTATAAATTTGTTCCACACCAATTGCAAAAACGATTAAACATATTATATCTCTCTCTCTCTCTCTCTATATATATATATATATATATATATATATATATATATATATATATATATATTAAATTTGAAGGAGCTTATGAATAGTAATTTTTCATGCTTTTGGTTTTGACCACAAAACTTTAAAAGCTTTAGGTTTTGGCCACCACAAGTTTGGAAAATTGACAATTTTAATCCTTGGATTGCTTTGTTTTGTAGTTTTGGCCACAATAAGTTTGGGAGGTTGACCGTTTTGGTCTTTGGATTGCTTCCATCTTAATATTTACATAAACAATCCCTGCTTTAAAATTATGTTTACATAAATGGTCCTTATAATTTATAGAAATGGTCAATATAATAATAAAAATTTACAGAAACGATCGCTTTGTGATTTACACTTTCATCACATATCTTTTAAAGTTTTCTCGTTTTCACCAAAAGCGGCATAGCTGCGCTTTGTTTACTAGTTATAGTAAAAAGCCATCTTGTTCAAAATCAAGTGAACATTCAAAAAGCTTCCAAATACAATCAAATCATAACATAAATTGCAATAACCCTAGAAGTAAAATATTCCCAAATTTTAGATTTTCTTCCGGATTCTTGAGATGATGATTCACCAAACTACATTTATCAAGAGTCTTCATCTAAGTTCACATGAATATATTCTCAATAGACAGAACCTTCTTACTATTGATTGGTTGTTTCAACGTATCAGATTTATCAAGAAATCTTAATTTTTTGTTGGTTCTCAAAGTGTAGTTTGCCATGACGCAACCTTCATGCTCTTGAATATTTTCTCAATTGAATCCATCTGCCATCTAACTCGCGTTTCTCTTATATCCATTGTCATTATGTAATTTCTAACACCCCGACTCTCAGGTATAAAACTTTACAATCTTTTCATAATTTTGAAAGGTCTACTCGACGCATTGGATGCCCTGACTCGTCGAGTATGGAACGAATTTGGTCGCGTGTCTTAAGTGACCAACTCGATGAGTTAGAGGACGCAACTTGACGAGTTGGAGCTGGAGGATGAAACCCTAATTTCTAAGGTTTTGCACCCTACTTAAAGGGTCATTAGCCTCCCTTATAGTCCCCCTTGAGCTCAGAAACCCAAAATCGTATTTACTCTCTATATTTGTGTGTTATTAAGCTTGGAAGGTGGATCTTTGTGAGAAGAGCTTGAAGACCAAGGAGCTTGGAGCAAGGAAAACTTGTGGATCTGAATTCTACTCGATCTTAGCATCACTTTGAAGGTAACAAGTCGTTACCTTGACTTCCTTCTAGGTAGATCTCTCCATGCTTAAGATTAGGGCCATTTTAGCATGTTGGTGATTCATTTCGGGTGTTGGGCATGATCTGAAGTTACAACTACAAATCTAGGCTCATGTTGGTCCTTAAAGTCATAAAGCTTCAGCCTTTAGTAAGATAATGCCTTTTCCTCACCCAAGACCTCTTCTTTAGCTTGATTTTGGCCCTTAGCACCTTGCATGTGCGTAAAGTTTGCAACTTTACGTAGGAAGTATGCCCTAAGAGCTTAGATCTGCAATATGGAGCTTTGGGGTGGCTTATAAACGTATGAATGGAGAAAGGACTGAAGAGACTCGACGAGTTGCATGGCTAACTCAACGAGTCCGATGAAGATTAGCCTTCGAGGGTTTCTGCATGAACTCAGCGAGTCAGCAAGACGACTCGACGAGTCAGTTAGGGTTTTCTCAAATTGTGGATACGCATGGACTCGACGAGTTGTCTGGAAACTCGACGAGTCAACTGGGGGTTTCACGACTTCTCGAGTTCTAGAAGGACTCGACGAGTCAGTAAGCTGCACTCGATGAGTTGGGTCAACATGCACAGTTAACCTTGACCGTTAACCTTGACTTTGACCAAGGATTGACTAGTTTGACTTCTGGGGGTATTTTAGTAAATTGGAAATTTATGGAAGTGGTCTTATGGTAAATATAGGTGGTGGAGTCCGTGGCTGTGATTCGAGAGTTTGAGTTTATTACTTCAGTTCAACATTTGTGAGGTGAGTTTTGCTCACTCTGCTTAAGGGTCGAAGGCACCAAGGTTGGCCCTCTTGGATTGTTATCCTAACATGTTATGCTAGTATGAAATGTTATATCAGTATCCTGGTAGATAAGATGGTATTGTACTATTATGATCTGTTAGATCAATATCCAGGTAGATAGGATGTTATTATGTTGTTATGATCCGTTAGATCGGTTTGTCTGTCTATAGAATGTTATGTGATTATCTGTTATATGTGCACATGTTTGGCTAGTGGTTGAGGCTTATCTACTTTGTGCGAAAGCCAATAGACCTAGGCATTCTAACCCGATGGTTGTGGGTCGTGAGTATTCCATCCCGAGGATGATTGGACTCGTAGTATGTGGGCATTCCAACCTGTTGGTTGTGGGCCTGGGGTATTCCATCCCGAGGATGATTAGACCCATAATATGTTGGCATTCCAACCTGATGGTTGAGGGCATGGGGTATTCCATACTAATGGTTGACTGGACCCATAGTATGGGGTTTGTGATTATATGTATATTGTTGTGTGTATGAGTATTTTGGGGGAACTCACTAAGTTGCGGGCTTACAATTTCAGTTTTGGTTTCAGGTACCTCGGATGATCACAATAAATCATAGCACCTAAATAACATGCAATTACACTGGCATATAACTCTAAAATGCTCTATCACATAACTCTGATACCACACTAGGTAAAGTATAGTGAGAAGACTCACCTCGGGTATCTCGGTAATCTCTGACTCGGTAACGTTGGTCTAACCTCCACCTAATCATATAAAATAAATACTCTAATTATTATAACTCTCAAAGGCTAGACTATGTCCTCTTATGACACTCTTAGAAGGGTAAAAGACCATTTTACCCCTCTCACAGCCCAAAAGCCCCACAATAGACCATACCCTAAAAGTCAACTCAAAAGTCAACTTTCCGGGTTACGCTGCGCGTACCATATGTGTACGCTGGGCGTACTCAACTGCCTCTCAGGATTGGGGAACGCCACCCAGTACGCGGCGCGTACTGGGATTACGCCCGGCGTACTCCCCAGCTTCAGCCTTTTAACTCTTTAGGTCTTAAATAGTTAAGACTCACTGTAAATTCTAGATCCGACCACATCTAAGCCTCTTAATCCATAAATTTGATGACTTTATGCCTTTGTATGGCTGGATAAGTCACCAACTCTCACAATGTTCCATCATTTAACTCTAGAAGGCTTATTACACAAGCATGACCTCAAACTAACATCCAAGATGGCAACTTTATGGTTCTAAATCACTAATACCACTGAAAAGGGACAGATCTCGGACCATGGAGCACTTTACACTCATAAAGTCTCCACCTTTGGGGTTATAACCCTAGAAATGGCACATGCAACAATAATCAAAAGAAGAGGAAAGTTTTGAACTTTATACCTCCAAGTGTAGCCCTTTTCTCTGTAGATCTCAGATCCAAAATGGCACCTCAAGCTTTAGCTTCCAAGAACTCCTTTCCTTCTCCTTCACTAAGTCACCAAAGCACAAAAAGCTCCAATCAACACTCTCACACACTAAGAACGATGGGGGCTCTCTTTTAGGGTTTCACTCACTGATATGGAGGCTGAGAAATGAGCTTTAGCACCCTTTAAATAGTGCACAAGACGGAATTAGGGTTTTGCACCTGGGTCGGGTATGCCCGGCATAACTCTTGGTACGCCCAGCGTACCTTGGCAATACCGCGTCCAACTTAAGCGCATGATTACGCGCAGTGTACCCCTCTGGTACGCCCAGCGTACTCACTTGCTAAAGAAAAATGCACTCAAGGACTAAACATGACCAATCCACAAAGAACAAGGATGAAAGAAGTATACCTGAATCTCAGGGTGTTACACTAACTCAACGTTGACACGTAACGCAAGGAATGATGTTGACCAATAATGCCAATATGAGGGGAAAAAAGCCACCTTACCAGGTTATGAGATATCACCGGTTATGATGAAATGAACAACAACCAAGATCAACGATTAATGATAGATTAAACAATGTATGATTACTAAATTAAAAAACTCAAGAAAATTCATTCACTAAAATGACCTAATGACATCGTTCATAGTTACGTCAACAACCACGCATGAAGAACCAATTATTACCGGTTATGATGGCTAAAATGATAAAAATAAATAAAAAAATAAATAAATAAATAAATAAATAAAAAAACAAATTTCATGACTATGCCCGACCCTGAAGGTGGGCAACCTGTGTGATTGCTCATGGCGAGACTCAGAATTCATAGAATATATGGTATATTTATATAGACAAAAAGCTAACTTATCTAAAAATGTTATGAAAAGTTTTTTTTTTTTTTTTTTAAATTTAGTTGTTTTATAATATTTTCACGATATTTGTATTTTTTTTAATATTAATTGAGAATTTTATAACGATGTCCTTTTTCCGACTTAATTTTTATTATATTATAACTATGGGGATCCATTTTCTCTTTTCATTGTGAACCATTATATCTTTAGACCGACTCTATTCACTTAAACAAAATATAATACAACTCTCACAAAAACTTGATCCCTAAAATGACCAGCACCTAGGCGTGGCAAATCGTGCTATCGTTTTGTGTTTCTGTCCAACACTACACGACACGACAATGTTTTTTTGTAACACGAACACGACACGACACGATGTTGTGTTTTTTTAACTAATACGAAAACGAACAAATTAAAAAACGACAAACACGACACGACAAATATAACATATACTAAAAACTAGTTTATTTAATGAATATTTTATCATATATAACATGATAAACACGAAAAACACAAAAAACACGATAAAAAACTGCTAAATCGTGTCAATTTCGTGTCAAATTTTGAACACGAACACGACATGACACACTATTGTGTTTTTTTACAGCTAACACGACACGAAAACGAACTCAAATTTTAGTTTTATGTCAATTTCGTTTCGTGTCGTGTATTTTTGTCATGTCGTGTGTTAAATTGTCACCCATACCTGTACCATCTTTGCATTACTTAACGAGTTAATGTGCAATTACTTAATGTGCAAGTGGACACGAAAGAGAACAAAAAGAGCGACGCAAAAAGAACCCACGTTTTAAACACTCTACAATGTCGATAATAACTAGGAAACAATTAAAGGAATAATAATAACAAGAGGAAGAAAAAGTGTTTTGAAAGGTAACATACAATTTACAATTATAAGCAAGGTTATTTTCGAATTAGACCCTCATGTTTGAATATTAGGTTTATTGTTGTTATGGGCAAAACCAATTTTTTCTAGAAGACTTTTTTTAGTGCGTATATAAAAGTGGATATAGTTTAAACAAGTGGATATTAGAACATCAAAATTAATCACTTAAAAATTTACTAAGTCGTTTATTGAAAAAAAAATCTAGACTTAAATTACTAAAATGTCAGTTACATGACAATGGTAATAAAAAATACTTATAGACCATATATATATATAATATAATAAATGTTTTATGTTATTAAAAAGTAAACTAACAAACTAACAACACCAAAATTAAAAAATTAGAAAAAATTAGACGGTCATGTCCCGTATAACTGGAGGTAACATGTGAGGTCAAATTTAAACAATCGTGTGTGTGTGTATATATATATATATATATATATATATATATATATATATATATATATATATATATATATATATATATATAAAGACTGGTTCAAAGAAGATTAACCCAAGAAATATTAACGTACATTGATGAACACGAGGAGAATAAAATAGAAAGCATATACTAACAATACCGACTGAAAATAAGTAGAAATCATATACTAATAATACCGGCCGAAAATAAGTGAAGAGGCATACATAAGGGGTGTGGTTCGGCACCACCCCTCAACAAGCTTAGGTGGACAACTCAACACAATAAGAACACCGTGCCATGACTATTGCAGGGCAAGCAACTCGGGAATCTCATGTATATGAGAGAGAATCAAAATTAAATATGTATTCATATTATTTTACTAATAAGTCAGAAAAAGTTATGACAATTCATCCCCTCTAAATACCAAAATGAACATCACCAAAATTAAAAAAATAGAAAAAATTAGACGGTCATGTTCCATATAACTTGAGGTAACATGTAAGGTAAAATTTAAACAATCATATATATATATATATATATATATATATATATATATATATATATCACAAAGACTGTTTCAAAGAAGATTGATCCAAGAAATATTAACGTACATTGATGAACATGAGGAGAATAAAATAGAAAGCATATACTAACAATACCGACTGAAAATAAGTAGAAATCATATACTAATAATACCGACCGAAAATAAGTGAAGAGGCATACATAAAGGGGTGTGGTTCGGCACCACCTCTCAACAAGCTTAGGTGGACAACTCGGCACCATAAGAACATCGTGCCATGACTATTGCAGGGTAAGCAACTCGGTAATCTCATGTAGATGAGAGAGAATCAAAATTAAATATGTATTCCTATTATTTTACCAATAAGTGGATGAGAGACAATTCATCCCTTCTAAATAGCAAAATGAACATTGATGTGTGTCAAAACTACGGTGACATACAAAATAGTGACGTGACAATGCAACATGCATGACACCACTAGCCTAAGAGTATAATAATGATCTAAACACCATAAACATCATAAATAAAACTAGGATTTTTTTTCTTACTCTATTATCCCAAGAAAGGTTAGTGCGGGCATTAAAAATGGTATGTTTTACCGTGTTTTCTTCATTATGATTCTCCATAAGGCGTTTGAGGAGTTGGATCACCTCATTCCCTGAACTTCCTAACAAAAAGCCAAAATGATTTTCTAAGAACCGTCTAACATCCACAAACCTTGAAAAAGAAACTAGGGTTTTTTTCTAAACTACTCTACTATCCTAGGGCATGTTCGGTGTGAGCCATATCATGGGGGTGTTGACGGTAGGTAAAGTGGACAGCTTCACATGGCCCTATTTATTATTATTATTATTATTATTATTATGACTATATATATATATATATATATATATATATATATATATATATATATATATATATATATATATATATATATATATATATATATATATTGATGCATGCAAATATCTATACTTAATTTTACCTACTATCCTACTAGCTATTCGATCCAGTGCAATGTACCCTTTTGCAAATAATATAGCACAAAAGTCGGATATCGAACATAGGGAACATAATTAATTATCTAACCTACTTACTATTAAGTTAACCTAAAATTCTAACAAAATTAAAAGGGTTTTTATTTAATTTTGCAAGTTTAGACAAACTTAAATTCTCAAACACAATTCAATTAAATATTAAAAACACAACTGTTAGTTTGAATCCACTTTCCCTTAATGGTTTAACTATTAATGATGACAATTCCCGTTGGTTACCAATTAATGTATTATTAGCAATTCAAGTCCAAATTTACTAATATTGAATCATGTAGAGCTATGTATGGTCATACATAATTTAACACATAATCAATTATTAAATAAGATTGGAGCTATGTAAGATTGAATTAACAAACACAATTATGGTCATAATATGAGTTCTCCAACACAGTCAAATTCAATACTTTAATTACTTATCTAAGATTGGTTCGATCTTTGCTCTAATGATCTAATGTTCACTAAATTATTAGGTAATCAAACTCATGCAGATTAATGGTCACTAAACTACACAAAATATGAATTAAAGCAATCTAGTATTGAATTAAGCATGCTAGGTATAAACAATCAAGCACAAGCCATTAACCAACTAGAAAAATCTATATTTATATAACCAAACCATGAGTTCCAGCTTCATCTAGCTAACAAAAGCAACAAAGTTTAGCTACTCATAACATCAATCAAGCAAGTAGACTTCATAACTGAAAGCATAGTAATGTACTAAATTAAAACTAAATATGATCTTCTTCTTCTTCCTTGGTGTTATTACCAAGTTTCTGGCTTCTCCCCCTTTGAAAAATGACTTATGGACTTTTAATTCTTTCCCGCCAGCCTCTCAAAATCGTGAGTATCAAGGATATATATATATATATATATATATATATATATATATATATATATATAGATATATATATATATATAGATATATATATATATATATATATATATATATATATATATAGATATATATATATATATATATATATATATATATATATATACGAATTAACCCTACTCACATCGTGAGAAAGGCCTCTCACATCGTGAGATCGATATGAATCCGTATCCAACACGAATTCTGGCTTCTGGATGTTTATCTTCTAGAATCACCATGCTCACGTCGTGAGCCTTCAATCCTCATGTCGTGAGAACGTTTTCTTAGCTGAAATCTTTATCTTTTAAGCTTTTAACCTCCAAAGTTCCAATCATTCTCGCTTTCAGTCATTATTCTTCAAGATGACCTCTTCTGGTTTCAAAAAGTAATTTAATCTTATAAGTACCATTTATCTATGCAAATAACCAAAATATTAATTAGAATGTATTCAAATATTGCCTAAAATGTATAAATATGGCAATATCCTAATTATATATATATATATATATATATATATATATATATATATATATATATATATATATATATATATATAGGAAGCTGATCTGTACACAATAATTTTTCTCCATACACAACAATTGGTGCTTTAAAATGTTGCATTGTACAACTATATGATGCATGAATTGTTGTGTATGGCAAAAAATTGTTGTGTGCGAATAATTTCTCATATATATATATATATATATATATATATATATATATATATATATATATATATATATATATATATATATATATAGGGAGCTGATCTGTATACACAAATTTTCTCCATACATAATAATTGGTGCTTTAAAATGTTGTAATGTACAACTACATGATGCATGAATTGTTGTGTATGACAAAAAATTGTTGTGTGCGAATCATTTCTCATATATATATATATATATATATATATATATATATATATATATATATATATATATATATATATATATATATATATATATATATATATATATATAGACACACACACAATGACGGACCTTAGTGGAGCCCGGAGGGTCCCGGGCCACTGCTCTAATTCCGGTACGTAGTGTAATATTTTTTAATGTTTTTTCTATTAGGTGTATCAACTTAAAATACAAGTATCACTATTAATTTAGATTTTTCAGAAGTTTTTTTTAGTGTCACCCCTGCTAAAACGTTATGCGTCCGATATTATATATAAGACGTTTGAGGAGTTGGATCGTCTCGTCCTGGGCATTTGAGAATATTTAAATTCTTAGGACCAACCATGAACCATACAAACGGTGCATTTTAGTGTTTTTTTTTCATTATAATTCTCCATAAGACGTTTGAGGAGTTGGATCGTCTCAATCCTTGAAATTCCTAGCATAGTGTCAAATTGATTTCTAACACTTTTGTCTATCATCGGATCCTATTCCCAACATCCCCCTCCCCTGCCCTCCCCCCCCAAACACACACACATTATAATGACATGATTGTGTATCTTAATACCTCGATAGTTGTTGCACCTTTAGACGTCTCCTTTGCTCTGGATTATCTTTAAAATTATGTTAAAGAGAATCGTCATCCACTAAACTCCCTTCTCCTCCAAGCACTACCACAGAACGACGAGCATCTAGTTAGAACATACCACTTAATCCCTCACACCCTCCTTAATGCTCTATGCACTTCTTGACTTCCAATTTTTGTGTAGAAACACTCGGATGTTCCTCGACATTCCTATTACTCATCAATGAAGTTGTCTTATTTTACATATCCAAACCAATGTAAATTTATTTCTAACTCATCGAAGACTTAACATGTAGTACAACACTAAAGTAAATATAATCAATATTACAAATTTGTTTCTTATTATTACAGGGCGTTACTATATGTACTTTTATCACTCACATAAATCACCACATCATGTAGATATACAAACACTATTATACTCACATTGGGGTACACAAAACAATTGAAGGGTACGTATAAAATCTCTTTTTACGAAATAACCTTTATGCCCTGACAACAATACACATAGTACTAAAAATACAAGTCATAAATTCTTTTTCAACTCCTATCTACATCATAACAAATCAAAATTATTTAAACCCCCTTTGAGACTTGTCACTTGTGAAGGCCCCTAGGGCCACATACGAGTAGCCCATGAGGCTAGAAAGGGTCGCAACGAATGAATAAAGATATTTTATAATAACATATGGTCAAACTCAAACTCCATTTATTTTATATTTAATAAAAGCCACCTACAAAGACCCACGTATGTGATATGAACAAAAACATTTAAAATGCCACTTAATATCAGAAAATATATATTACCAAACAAACATACAAACATTTATTTCATTTCACTATAAAGGTAGCACAGTTTTTTCTATTGTATAAAAGTACAATACCACTACTCATCTTCCACAAAAACTATAATTACATGTTTACATTCATTAAAAAAAACGTATAAACACACTCCAATATTATTTTTGACAGTTTTACACCCTTTACTTTTTCCTACTTCCATAACTACTTACTACTTGGCGTACACACACTTTCTAAACTTCTTTTTAACTTTATTTCCCTTTTTGCCCTTTCGAGACGAGAGATATTTGACATTTCCACTAAATTATAGGGGCTGCTTCTTTGTACAAAATGGAGGCGGTAAAGGGTAATACAGGTATTTCCTAAGAGAAAGTGGAGGAGGGGTGCATTCTGTAGGATGTGGAGACTATATGGACTTTAGAGTAATTTATCAAAAGTCTAGGGGGGTGTTCAGTATTCTATGATTAGTCCTCCCATTGGTGCTCTGTGAGGAATACCCTTTCTTCTCTTTGCCGTCCTGAAGCTGGCCGCCGTCGGCGGTGGCGTTGACGGAGTAAAGCTCTGAATGTGAATTCTGCCATTATAGTTACTCCCCCGCCGTCCATGGCTACTACTGCTGTATGAATCCTCCGAATCCGACATTGCCGTTATCAAATGCTTATTCTCCGGCGAAATCTTCCTCTTCCTCTCGAAGTTACTCGATGTCCCTGTAATCTACACAGATCAAAGTAACGAAATCAATCATCGATTTGTGGAGAAAAAACATTAAACCGACTGAATTTCTTTTGGGTTGATCGTATTTACCTTACACCCAAGTGAGCAGAAACGGAAGGAATCGAGAAGACTACGCTCACATACTTCACAAGTATTCGTAACGCCTTTTCCTGGCCGCGGCTGCGGCCGTTCATTCAAGAACACTACCTTCGCACTGTTGATTACGTAGGTCTGTACTGAAGTTATGTCCAAGTGTTTCTGAATCTCATTTACCCGAATCACATCGTGATATGATGACCTTCGAATCTGTAGATTATTCAACAAAATACCCAAATCGATAATCAATGATCTGTTTTCAAATTCAAATTAGTTGAAATAAGCTGTTTGTTCATGAAACTCGGATGTTCAAACTTCAAATTAGGTGAAAAGAGTGAGAATCCATTAAATTGGAAGTATCAATGGCGAAAAGAGGAATATAAACCTGAATGGCGCGGTGGTCCTTATGATGATTAAGACAGAGAGAACAGAGAGGACCATTCATGCAATCCAAGCAGTACATATTACATTCAGACTTATGCGAATCCGCGTGTAATTTGCATTGAACAAAGAAGCTTTCACGAAGCAATGGCTTCAACCATGGAGGCCATTTGTTGTCTTCTTCATCAGGTCCTCCAGCACCCTACATTACACATCAATCCCACAAATTAAATGAAACGAAAAGCCCAACACATAGAAAACAAACTTATGATGAATATATGTAACAACATACCATGATACGGCGGTTCTTAGGCTTGATTTCACGGACGACGGAGGCTTCTTGGTTTTCAATCGCCAGTTTGACGGCTGAGGAGAGCGGTGGCCGGAGGAAATAGGGGCGGCGGGGAGGAGAATTGAGAGAGAGGAGTGGGTCGTTCTTATCCGCTCACACAAAGTCAGTTTGTGTTGTATATCATTGAAGTAGACAAAACCCGAACCTAACTCCGAATCTAACTCCGAGCCCGAACCTAGGTGAACGTCAGGCGCAAGGAACCGACCTACTTCTTTCCTTTTTCCTATTCCTTTTTCATACAATTTTTTCCAAATATAAAGTTATTTGATTTTCTTTCTTTTAATAATTGTTATATCAAAATGGTAAAAAAACTCAGGTACTTGTATGTCGATGTTAAGTTTATTTTAATTTATTTTTTGAAAAAAACTTCATTGACAAGGGTTTTTGGGTTAATTTATGCATATTAATTAAAATTTTATTATCAACATACTATGCCTCGTATTCCTTATGAATATATGTTTTATCAAATCGTCAAAACCCAAATGATTTATTTTTATTTTTAATAATTTACTTTATATAATTTTATAACTAAATGAAAGACCTACTCAAGTAAAACAATATTTGATTTTTGATAACTATGTTTCCTATCTAGTTAGAAACATGAAACATAAACCCTTTTTATTGACTTTGAGCTTTAAGGATGGATTCATTAAAAGTATAAATTTAATAGAAACGTATTTGAAACTAGCGTAATCATGTTTTCAATTTTTTACAATTATAATCTAAAATTTACTTCTTCCATTTTTAAACAATAATTTAATTCTTGATTTGAGAAAAGTGGGTAAATGTTGCTTATTTTGAATTATTTTCTATATTGGATAATAATTCCGTAGTTTACTACTTTAATTGTTAGTGCAAAAAGAAGAGGTGGAAAATTATGCTTGTACGATTTTTTGGGGATTTTTTTAGTATTTTATTGCCTTTCATGGTATTGATGCTTGTAAAGCCTTCTTTTTGGCATGCTATTATTATTTTATTGATATTTTAATTATTATAAGGTTGAAATATGGTCTTCACCCTCATATCCTGTGTTTGTTTCTTGATGGTATTGTTCAAAGCTGCCCCAAATAATGGAGTTCTTCTTTGGAAAGCAAACTTCTTTTTGTTCCAAACACACCCTAAATCAAGCACTTTTAAACCATATCTTAAAAGAGAAAGGATCCTCATATTTATATTTCTATATGTTTGTGATAAGTTGTCAACAGATTTTGTATCGTACGCATCCAGAAAAGAAAATCATAAATTGTGTTATATGTGCAAACAACTAATATTAATATTATACATATTTGTATATATTTATGGACTTTTTTACTTCAAATAAATAAATAAATAAATAAATTTAAGGACTCGTATGAGAAAATTAAGAATACGATTACGGGCATATTCGGCACGGAGAGTTTGAGAGCGTTTGAGAGCTTCTAGCTTCTAGCGTTTGACAAAATGCTCCATTTTGAACAGAAAACCTCGTTCGGTACTACAAACTTCTAGCGTTTAGTTTAAACAAAACGTTCCAAATCCAAATGCTACTTCATGTAGCGTTTAACAAAACGCTACAAGCTACCCGCTACCCGCTACAAACCACCCGCTAGCAGCTAATTTTGCCGAACACGCCCTACTTTTTACAATCAATCTCCCATTTAATTTTATTGAATTGTTAGGAGGGTTATTTTTTACCTATATATGGTTCATTTGGTATGTATGCTAAAAATGAAATTGAAGAATTTTGATAAAAAAAATGAACACAATTTACATTAATATTAATCAAAATAATTCACATTATTAATCAGTAAGATAACCTATTATTCTAAAACGGGTCATTTTGGATTCGAATTTAGTATGATTATCTGAACAGTTAAGTGGCCTCGTACTTAAAGAACTTCCAGTATGTGGTATCCAATCACCTCCCTGAACAATATTCCAGATTATCTATGTTTGGAAATAAATGACAGTCAATTGTGAATTTTTTGTTGTTTTATGGATATGTTCTTGCTTCCTTTACACATTTCTTTTATTATTATGGTGTTAAATATTAAAGAAAAACACTCTATAATGAGTAAAAATAGTCTGGAATACGATGAACAAGTCTAAATCATCTCATTTTTTTGAATTAGAAAACAGAGAATGTTATTATAGGTAATTAGTTAGCCTTAAAATGTCTTAGAAAACATTCATCTATTCTATTAAACCGAATTTAGGACATGTATATAATTGGTATCTCATGTAGGGAATGCGTCTTAACACTTTGTAATATGAAAATTTGTCTAAACACTCAGTTTGCAATGTCATATTCCAAAGTGGTGCCACAAATACACATATTCAATTGAACTAACTTTGATAAATTTTATTCCAACACAACGATGTGTACGACGCTCGTGTGACCATGTCATGAAGACTTAAAATTGGTGCAATGAATCTTACAGAGCTAAACCTCATTCATCATGCAATGCTCTTTTCCGATAGTCATGAAAACAAAGGAAGATTACTAAAACAAAAATGTTTATGCACTCACCAACTTAAATGTTGATACACTTTCAAAATCACTTGTATTCTCAGGGAACCAGTAAACAGGTACACTTACCAGTTTTTTAGAAGACGGAGTATCATGGTGTCACGTATTATAGTTTTTGCTATATATATTTTGGTGTTACACATTCAATGTTACAAACACAATGTAAACAATATATTATCAATGTAATGGTTGTTATTACTTTGATTACTATTTTTCAATTGTTGTGATACTGTACATGACGTCATCTGCCCCCGAACGTTTCTGTCGTTCTGGTTTGCGGGTGTGACATACACACACAAAACTATGAATTTGGTCCTTGTGGATAGCTAAAAAGTGTGGATAAAGTCCAAAATGTTTTCAACTTGTATGGATGGTCCAAATTTGAAACTTCTTGTTGATTTGGCCCCTGGACTTAACTGTCGTCAATTTTTTTTGTTTGGTATAGCACGTGCCCTCCGTGTTTTGGAATTTTTTTCTTTTCACGTTTTATCAATATTACCGTCATTTGATAATAGTTTAAGTTATTTATATATATCATCCCTAAATATCATTTGGCTACTTGTATTCCTTCTCCCGTTTTTGATGACATAAAACTCAAAAAAATCCTAATCACAAACCCTTTTTCTATTCAAGCTTCAATCTGCTCTTGAGATTACGCAAAGGCTTCCTATAATGTCATCCATCAGAGCACAAGGTCAACAAGTTGATCCCAACAAAATTTATAGTATGATGCTCTGTATTTGATCACGTTCTAGAATTTTAAAATCTAAAACTATTTTTTTGTTCTTGAAGTTGGATATCCCACCGTGTTCAGTATTGAACATCATGATGGCAGAAAGTTCATAATGTTTCTAGGCTTCAGGTATATTGAAGGGCTTGTAGCATACATTGACGTGGTAGATATAGATGATTTCTTTGTACACGAACTAGATTCTATCGTGTCAAATTTAGAGTGTGTTGCTCAACTTATCATATTCTACCATTTACTTTTTCCCAATGAGGGTTTAGATTTTAGACTAAGAGATCTAAGTAATGATGATGATGATGATGATGTGAGACCTATCAAAACATGTGAGTGAGAAGAAAATGATATAGGTGTACACAAAGTGTTGATAACAAACTTAGTTACCTATTTCATGTTCTTAGATGTCCCAAGACGAGTGATAATAGAAGAGATAGAATATAAGGAACTAGCTCAGCCTGTATCCACTGTACTTGGCCCTCTATTGGTGAAATCAGAAGTTTGCATAGGTTGGCAACTTACCCAAGGTAGCTCATCATGTAATAAAAATATTTGATTGAATTGGGTGGACAAAGGAGGAATGAGTGATGTTAACGGCGATCAAGTGGTTGATAACTTAGAAAACCATGTAGATGTTGACTAAGTGCCTACTCAAGTCGATATAGAAAGGGTTGATAACAGTGAATCCTCAAGATTTGTGATTGAAGAAGAATTAAATTGTGAGTATGTAAATATCAATATGGAAGAATGTGATGGGTAGAGTGACAATATAAAAGAAGGAGTAAAGGAAGGGTATATTGTAGTGAATGAGAAGCAACAAACAAATGAAGACCCATTGCAAAATAATTATAATGTAGAAGAAGAAATGTTGACTGACTTCAAGGATTTTGAACATTTCTATGGGGCTGAATACAATGAAAATATTCCAAAAATTCATCCAACATAGTTGATGCCAACAAAAGTAATGATGGTGACTTTATGGTTGAAGAATATAACTTAATTCCAGATATTGAAGTAGATATGGAGAATTTTCACATGAGTATAGAGACAGAAGCATAGTACTTGGTAAGTGATCACAGGTTTGATGAATCTAATGACGTTGAAGATGGAGTAGAGGATGTAGAGGTTACTAACAATGATGAATGGGATTATCTTGGTCAAGATTCAGATAATGATAGGAAAAGAAGGGAAATCATCAAACAGGTAGGAAAGGATAAAATATGTACTCATGGTGAAGTCCAAAATGGTGGCCTTCCATGTAAGACAAAAATACAACTAAGAAAAGAACTAAAAGAAATAGTTGATATGAATGCATTGGAGACTAGAAGAAATATTTCATTTTTGAAAAGTAACAAATTTAGGTTGACATTTTTTTGTAAAGGTATTGTGGTAGTCAATGCAATACGGGTTAGTGGACCTACCATTAGTAAAAAGGTAAAGGGTAAAGAAGTAATTGAAGGAAAAAATCAAGTGTACTTGGATACTACACACATCTAGGGCAAGTGTTGATGACTACTAGTTTGTAAAGACATATAATCGTAATCAAACCTTCCTTCGGTACCGAAAAATTAAATCTTGCACTTCCAACTTCATGTCCAAACAGATTATGGATCAGATTTAGTCAAATCATGGAGTGCCAATTCGTGCAACACAAGAGGATCTACATAAGAACAGCGAGGTTAGTATTTTAGATGATAAGGTTTTTAGAGCTAAAGCCATCACAACAAAAATGGTGGTTTGAGACTATACTAAACAATATGCAGTATTAAGAAATTATGTATTACGGTTACAAGAAACTAATGTGAATACAATTGTGAAAATTGAATGGAGTGTGAATCCAATTCTAAAAACAGAACCAATAAATTCAAAAGGATTTGCGTGTTTATAGGAGCTTTAAAGAAAGGGTTTAGGGTTGGAATGGGGTATTTATTGGGCTTGGATGGTGCCTTCATGAAAGGACCATTCTCAGGGCAAATTCTTATAGTTGGTTTCAACAATGGAATCGATCCCATGACAAATGAAATTGTGGAGACAGAGAACACTTCTAGCTGGAAATGGTTTCTGGAATGTCCTAGAGATGACTTGGGCCTTCATTCTAACTTAAACTTCACATTTATCAGTGTCACACCCATTTTCCTTAATAAGATCAGTCAATGATTTAATAGGGCTAAAGATAAGTTTTTTTTAGAAAACCTTATGCCACGACGTGGTGGATGGACACCCACGATGTGGCATAACATAAACAGATCACGTGTTCTGATGAAAACCATGAGTGACAAGTCGGATGTCACGATGTGGTAGTTGTTGCAGCTTATGCCCATGTTTTTTAGGGATTCTACCATATTTAAAGCCTCTAACTCCAAGATTAGGGCATCCTCTTCAGTCTCGAATATTCTAAAACAAAACCTTAACCCTCTTTTGGTGATTCTTATTGTATTCTTGGTGTTCTTGAGGTTTGAAGCCTTGGTTTTCATTTTGGGTAGAAAAAGAAGGTGTGCTTGCTAGTTGGAAGAGTGTATCCACTTCAGATATTGTATCTCATGCATCTTGTGGAGCTTGGGAAGGTATAAAGCATCCACCTTTATCATTCTTTTCCCTTATTTCTGGCTTTAAAGTCCTTTGAAAGAATGTTCTTGGAGTTTTCGGCAACTCCAGAACCTTTGGATTTTTTAGTGACCATCTTCTGGCCTTATTTGATGGAAAAAGTGTTAAGTCGTGATCCCTTTTGTTCCATGCACAAGTTGTGGTATTATTAAGGACTTTATAGACTTAGGGTTTAAGATTTTTTTCTTATAATGAGGTCCTAATGGATAAATTTAGTAACTTTATCCATTAAGTCATTAAGAAGAATCAGATCTCGAAGTATGAGCCTTGATCTGTAAGGATTAAGCTCTAAATGAGAATAGTGGCTTCTAACAATAACCATGACATGACCAAGGGGTCACCATGTCGTGGTGGGGTTTAGCCTCACGAATATCTTATTTGGGCACGCCAACAAAGTGGCCAAAAGGTCACCACATCGTGGTGATGGTTGACTTGGTTGATCGTTGACTATTGTTGACCATTGACTTTTGAGACGTTTTACTTTGGGTCAAACTTGGAGGATTTGAGTTGTTGATTGAGGATTTATATCTTTTGGTGTTAGTCAGTTTGCGGGATTGATCTGTGTAAGGGGTAAGAGTGTTATTATTCTTCTCCGGTTCTTTAGTTTAGGTGAGCTTCTCACTATACCATGTATCCTATTATATATCCTTTGCATGGTATGATAGAGATACTATTAGTGTACAAGTATGCTAGTTGACCAAGATAACTCCCTGTTATATATGTGCAGTCTAGGACACTTGGTGTCATGGTAGCTTAGACTGGTAGGATCTTGCATGTTGATCATATACTATTGTTAGGAGATATTTTTGGTTAGGGTAACTTAGGAAGGCCAATTATCCAGATTATGTATGATTGAACAGCAAATGACTTAATTGAGAAATGGTTAATGGCAAGGTAACTAGGGAAGGCTGTTTTCCAAGGGTATGTCATATTCTAGTATATGTATGTGTTTATGCTACATGATTATATGGTAATGATAGCTTTGGTTTTGTGTAGTTTAAGTTAGATAGCATGAGAACACTTAGTTTAATGCCTAATTGCAATGTTCCTGCTGATTGTTCATTCTCAGGTGGATCATCTGCTCGACTGTCTGTCTGATTCCTAGCTATATACGACTTTATGAATTGTATGAAAGACTAGGATCTAGCCACTGACATTTGTAAGGAAGATCAGGATGTAGCTCCTAGCAGTGGAGTTTGGGTTTGACCCATTTACTCCTTAGGCAAGGCCCGTTGTGTATGGTTGGGTGGAGCTCGTTATGTATGTTTAGGCGAGGCCTGTTATATGAGTTGGAATGGGCCCATGAACTCTTGGTTTGGGCTCGTTATGTATGATATATGTATGTGGATATGAGTTTTGGGTAACTCACTAAGCTTTATGCTTACATTTGTGGATTAAAATTTTTACAGGTTGTTCGTGAGAAGAGTTCGGCGGGACTATAGACATGCATCAAAGATATTTGTTTCTGAGGTTTTGTAAGCTTAACTATGATAATGTATCATTTCAATCTAAAAAATGTTACTCAATGGTTTTTGAAGTAAAGTTTTAATTAGTTAATCTACTTTATGAACAAAAATCTCTCTATAATTTTTGGGACGTTACAGTCAGTGAAAGACATAAGGTATTTTTGTTCCATTAATTTCTTGTTTAACTTATACTCACATACTAATTTAGCCATTTATTTCGTTTAAACAGGATGTCATACCTCCTATTGCATAATTATTTCCTTGTGTTGACATAGGTATTTTCTAAGGCACATCTATAAAAATATGTAGAAAAAATAGATGGCTAATGAGTATAAGGATACTTCTAAAAGTGTATTACAAGCACAACCATTCTAAAATTTCAAACAATAATGAGCGAGTTCAATTTCTATGATAGGCTTGCATATGAGTGGCTTATGAAAATCCCTCCCCATCACTACGCTAAAGGCCATTTCTTAGGTAATTTCATATTGTCTCAATTTTATATAGTTACATGACTTCACATGATTCAACTTACCAATAGTTACAATATAATAACCGGTAGGGAAATATCAGATATGTTGTTGAACAATCTTTGAATAGCAAGCTTATAAATGGGAGGGATAACCCAATAATAACTTGTTTGGAGTTCATAAGGGAATATCATATAAAAAGCGTATGCAACATGATGAAGGTTATAAACAAATGCACAAGCCCACTCACACCTATTGGTACAAGGCAATTACATGCTATCATATCAAGTGCTTCGCAATATACTGAAAGATGGAATAGAGTGAATAAATAGTAGGTCAAATGGTCTGACATGATTAACATGTCATGGACATGAGGCAATTGAATTATAGTTGTAGGAAATAGGAGTTGACAGGCATGTCCTGCAAGCATGCAATTGTATTAATAAATGAAATGAAAGACAATGATGAGAGATAAGGAGAATTGTACACCTATGCACGTAGGGTGTATTGTCTAGAATCATGGAAAGCCATATACACTTTCACAGTGGACCTTATCAAAAGGAAGGAGCATGTGGCCTAAGAGTGGTTTTCCAACAACCCTTACCCCTACCACATCACAAGCAGTCAAGAAGACCAAAAATGAAAAGGAAGCAAAGTGAATATGAGAAAAGTGTTAACCAAAGTCTGAAAGGGAGACTACACCAAGGTCAATGTGAAAGGGAGAAGTTAACTAGGAAGTTTGTGAGTATGATATGTGGTAAATGTAAGAATAAGGGCCATAATTCAAGGCCATGCAAGGCCCAGGGGGATAGAGGTACCAGTCAAGATAGAGTTTGAAGTGTTGAAGTGTTGTATGGGTAGGATACTGGATTTTGTGTTTTGTTTGTGGTTGTTATAGTTGGTAATGTTTTAAAACTCTAGTTATTATGTTTTTTTGTGGCTATTTTGATGACATTAGGTATTAAATTGTTTAGAGTTGGTTAACAAGATCAATAACCGAACAAGTACAACCCTAATTTTACTCTAGGGAGGTTCAAACGAGAACAATTATGAAATTGAGAACGTTAAAACATGGTTTAATCAAATTTGAATAGCAAGGTTTAATTTAGGGGTGAACAGATTAACCAAAAAATCGAACCATAACCAAATTAACCGATTTAACCGAACCATCTAAAAGATATGGTGCAGTTTCTAATTTTGATTAACCGAATACATATGGTTAAGTTATGGTTTTCATCTAAAACTGAACCACTATAAACCAAACTGAACCAATACTATCAATAAATGTTTTTAATATAATATAATACTAAATATATGGTATGCAACTATATTAGGAATTGAAAATTTAAAGGGTAATTATTTGGAATTATATAGGATATGTAATCCTCAAAAGGACTTTGACCTAGCAGTAAGGAGCGACTCTCTCAATTGAGAGATCATGGGTTCAAGTCTGTTAGAGACATAGATGGTAATTTAGGAGTATTTTAGTTTGTTGTTCTAAAAAAATAGTATATGTAATCTTCTATCAATATAATTACATATACACAATCATTCGCTTTTTATAACAATGAACTTTATGTTTTTGAATTTTTATAGAAAAATTATTTTTATTGTTATGCCATCTTTTACCATTATAGTTAAATGATATTAACCACTAACCATAATCATTAACTGATTTGTAATGGCCCAAAAACCATGATAAATTTTTTCATTTTTAAACAACTGTTACAGTCATCAAATTGTTCCAAAACCATTACATAGTAACAAATGTCAAATTATTAGAGTAACAATATCAAAAAGTGCGGAAAATAGTGATGAGAGAATGTTGTGCCATTACGTGGGACCCTTCCCTTTAGTACTAGAAGTACCTAAAACCATCAATATAAACTGTAAGCAAAAGCTTAGTAATTTTCCCCAAAGTACCACATACCATACATAAATAAGTTAATGTTATGGGCCAAATCATAGTCTTACAAGTAATGCTTGCCGAGGGACAAATCTCGGTCTTCCAGATAGGTGCCAGGGGCCAGATCCTGGTCTTTCAAAAAGATGTCAGGGTCACATCCTGGTCTTTCATACAACTGCTAGGGGCTAAATCCAAGTCTTTCATACACATATCAAAAAGATATCAAGCATCCTACGTCACAAATAATGGGTCGGCCTTGGTGCCTTCGATACATTGATATAGTGAGAAAACTCACCGTAATCTGCTGATAAATAACTGGATGCTCAGCTATAGAATCAGAAGATCTCACACTAAACACAAACAAATAACCCTAATCAAAATTAGGTTATAAACCATAACCATGGGTCTAAATCCCAAACCCAAACTCCTAAGGTAAAAGGACATTTTACCCTTCCCATAATGGGCCTACCCAAACTTTGCCCAATAACTCAATAATTGACCCTAAGGCCCAAAAGGACCCAACTCATACAACTTATGGCCGGCTAACAAAGTCCTAAGGCCTACTCATGCTTCAAATAGTCTAAGGCCTAAAACCTAACTAAGGCCCAAAAGTCCAAAGCCCAACCAAAAATCAAAAGCCCACAAAGAGCCACTGCGAGGCATACGCTTGGTGTACGCGACCACCAGTACACGCAACGTACCACTTGGTATGCCTAATGTACTGCGATGCTCACCACCCTAAGCCATTTAGTGCTTAGTCCATTTAGCCATAAGGTCCAACTCTTAGATCTCTTCCATGTTATGGTTTCAGTACATAAAGTTTGAAACTTTAACCCTTAACATGTCTTAATGGAACCCAACATCCATTTTTCCCATCGATACTCCTAATAAGACCTCAAACTCATGCATTGATCAATAACAATCATCAAGATGACATTTTTATGCGTCATGAACAACAAAGAGGCTGAGATCTAACATATCTAACTCCTGGAGTTTCTCAAACTCACAAGGAGAAACCACGGGACCAAATAAAGCTCACAAAAAGCCCTAATCTAAATCTATCAAAATGAATCATCAAATTAAGAACTTTATACCTTCTCTAGTTCACAAAGTTGATGAAGACTCTGGATCTAAAAGCTCAACTTCAACAATTGCTTGGTCTCGAAGTTCCTTCTTCTTGAATACACACAAAAATGCCCCAAAATTACTTTTAAAGCTCAAGAACACTCAAATGATGAATTAGGGTTTCAATGGGATGAAATGAACAATAGAGGCTTGTGAGGGTAGGTGTCCAAAGGCCATAATGATGTTAAAATAAGGTTCAAACCCTAAAAATTAGGGTTTAACCCTAGCGTACATGATTAAAACCCCCGTGTACACCTCGTACCATGTACGTGGTTAACCCCCCCCCCCCCCCCCCCCCCCCGGTCCGACCAAATGATCTCATCGTTAAGCATACCAAATGTACGTCTAGCATACGAGGGACCAATTTTGCCATTATCTTAAACATAAGGGACCAAAGAAGTAGGATTAGGAATTGAATGTTACAAATCTACCCTACTTGAATTAGACTTCATCCTCGAAGTCCACTGGTGCAAACAAGTCTAGGTAGTGCTCCGTCATCTCGTCCTCCGACTCCCATGTCTAGTCAGAGCCCTTTCGGTGCTGCTATTGCACTTTTACTAGACTCACCTTGATATTACGCAAAGTATTAGTTTTCTTGTCAAGAATCAAAATCGACCTTTCCACATAATTCAGGCACTCATCCACTTGAATATCATCTAACGACATCACTATTGAATCATCGGCTACACGCTTCCACAGTTGAGACATATGGGAAGTGTTATGGATCTGACTAAGTTTATTTGGAAATTCCAGATGGTATACAACCCTACCCACCCGGGTAGTAATCCTGAAAGGTCCAATAAATTCGGGGCCTAACTTGCTCCGCTTCCGAAACCGAATGACACCTTTCCAAGGTGACAACTTCAACAACACCAAGTCCCCCGCCTAAAACTCGAGGTCCGAACTTTGCTGATCAGCATAACTCTTAAGTCATCCGCAACCTACCGCACACATCTTGAATCAACTCTATGGTATTAAGCACCACCTCGACGCTTCCTATGACCTGATGATCAACCTCACCCCAACAAATCGTGGTCTTGCACCTCCTCCCATACAAAATCTCAGATGGTGGTTGATAAATACTAGCATGATAACTGTTGTTGTAGGAGAACTCGATCGGTGGAAGGAAGGTATCCCAACTCCCTCCAATATCCAACTGATGTGTGTAAACTCAACTAGTTTTAATCCTACTTTTAATTATAAAATTGACACACAAAGGCAGTGGACCTATCAATTGTGGTGCAGTTAAATAAGTAGGGTATCGAACACAGGAAACGAAAAATTAAGACTAAAAACTAATATTATCTAAAAGCAAGTATTAAACAAAGGGTTTACTCTAGTTTTACAAGACTATAAACTTAATTAGAATAACTAACACTCAAATTAACTAACTAACGACTAGAACACATAATTACTAACTAAATTCAATAATAAGGAGGACTTTTGTTTAAGTTCGAGTCATTTGTTCCCATGGATGATTTCAATGTATCAGATTAATTCTTTATTGGCTACCAATTAACATGATTAGATTCACGTTCGCTATTACTAATCCTTAGAAAACAAATTAACTCAAGCAGTGGCCAATTACCAAAATTAAAGGATTTTCTAGTTATTGATTCGGGTTAAATAAGACTTGTAATGGTTAATTGAATTGGCCTTTCAATTAACCTCTTGTTGATGTTCATTAAACAAGCTCACACATTAACTTACTATCTTCTAGATAATTCTAGTTTCACGTTCGCTATTCCTAGACATACAAATATGTGGTCACAATAAATTATATGAAATTAATAACTAAGAGATGTTCATACAATTTAATTACTGATTTATTAACAGAAGAATAGTTTTGCTAACACATAAGGTTCTTTAACAATCTTAATAAAACATAATCACCAATTAAAATCAATCCTAATCAAATAATCAATCCATGTTCACAAATTCATCTACCCTAAACAGAAGTTACGAGTTTTAGCTCATGATTGCAATAAACATAAACTGAAAAACGAAATCAAAGTATGTAGACATGATTCAAATCAAAAGGTTATTAAGAATAAACCAAAATTGTCTTGATTCTCTTCATAATTGAATATAGGGTTGATTCTGCAGCTTCTCACGTTCTAGCAGTACCTCCAATTGTTCAGCAGCCTCCTAGGGTTCCCGAAAAAAGTCCCCATCTCGATCTCAAAGTCCCTATTTATAATATTCTAGAAGCAAAGGCGACTCGTCGATTCTAGTGACCGGCTCGCCGAGTCCCTCATTAAAAATCCGTGTACGGAAAGGAGTTCAAGATGTTCGCGAAGCTTCGATGCGAATCGCTGAGTAATCGACCCTACTCGCCAAGTCCTTCTTGTTTTTTGGCGTTTTTCTTCTTTGTTCAACTCCCGAGCTTCCAACTGCTTCTCCTGCTTCCTTTTGCTTCTGAGCTTCTCTTTTGGACTGAAAATACAAATTGAACAATGTTAAGTACCTTTTGTCCATATTTTGCAATTAATTTGCCAACAAATGATAAAAATCTATACTAAATATAGGGCTAAACATGAATGTATGAAAATACCCCACACTTGTCTTTTGCTCGCCCCCAAGAAAAACTGAATTTTAGCACACCAATATCACATACGACCATCCAAATCGAACCCAACCATTATGCCAAGACCGCAACACATGCATTTGTGTCTAATAATTTTCCTAAGTACCCCCCTTGATTATAAATACTCACAATCCTCATAAACACTCGACCACTTTTTCCGAACAATGCTCATTTTATGCATCCCTCCGAATGCATCCGCAGAAAACCTCCTAGTCTCAAGGTGTTTTTGCTTGAGCAACCCAAGCATACATATTCTAAAAATCACAATTCTTTGATACCACTATGGAGCTTTTTGGAATTCTTCACTTTCTTGATGATTTAAAGTTTGATTTCTTTGAATTCTTCGAATTGCCACCTTTTTTATTTTCTTTGATTTTTGGGTATCTTCAACTTTTAAACTTTTGGAATTTTGATCTTTTGTGATCTTCACTTTAACTGCTCCAAAATTCTTACAACTTAGCTTGTAATTCTCTTTTTTTTTTTCACATGTAACTCACTTTTTTTCACTCAAAACCTACATGCTTAAGCAGGGGGAGCTCAACTTGAACCTTTATTGATTAAGATAATAATTTTGCTGGATACATTTCTGGTACACGATGCTAAACATCTTGCATCCCTCAAACTAAGCAAGGTTGTGTTTTTGCCCCATGATTTCAGTAGAATAAAGGACGCCACAAATGCATTATAACGTATATAGGCTCAACTAAACATTTGGATCATCATGCAATCATCAAACGTAACACTAGCATGATCCCTAATTGCTTTACCAAAAATTCTTAAATTATCCCTAGCAATTTTAATGCAAAAATTTCAAATTTTTTAAAATGTAACTAAAATTTTAACTAATGTAACCAACCCCGTACCCCACACTTAATTTATGCAATGTCCCCATTGCATATTATGCATGATAAATATAAGTAAAAAAATAAAGAGAGAATTGGAACAAACTCCCCTAGGGTAGTAGTGGCAAGGTTGATTTCCTTCTCTTGAGCTCCATCTTCAGCTGACTTTAGACATGGGAACAGCTCATCCATGTCTCGGGCATCAAATCTCATGAGGGTAGCTCCAAATATGCAGGAAAAATACTCGAAAATCCTCAGGAATTGATTGCAAAGAAAATACGGTCAATTGATGTAATGAATAGGATCGAATCAACAACCTTATAGGTGGAATGATCACCGACTCGTTGAGTCAAATAGGCGACTCGCCGAGTACTATCGCGAAAAGTCAGAAATCGTAAAAATATACCGGGACTCGTTGAGTTTGATAAATGCACTCGGCTAATCCTTACTGGGTAACTTACAATTGGATTCTGCTTTATATCCAGCTTTTGGTGGACTTCATTCCTTCAGTAATCATTCACTCGGTAACCAAACTCGTCACTTAGACTCAATACGACATCCTCTCTCACCAAAACTTGTCTCTTTTCAATTTTTCTTTCTATAGAATCCTTTTGCTAGTATTCCCTAACTAAAATTATGAAAAGAACCAAAGCAACTATAACATCAAGCACGTAATTTAAATCCTAAAAATTTAAAACACACCAAACAAACAAATAAAAATTATCTTAAAAACAAACACATAAAAGGATGAAAACTTCAATCTTCATCATCCGTGTCTTCTTCCTCATCTTCCTCTCTAACTCCACTTCCACCAGCTTTGCCTCTCCGTGCATCCATCCTCTCCTCCCAAGTTGAAACATACGGAAATTATCCCCCATCCACATGTTGAATATTAAAATGACTAAATAATTGGATGAAGGATTGGTTGGTAAAATTCTAACTCCGTCCCAAATCATCTAAATATCTCCTCTCTTCCTCATTTAACCATTCCAGGGGTACATTGTCTTCAACCGGAATAACCGGTGGATCGTGGCGTGCTTGCTCGCGTCTTGGTCAAACTCTCCTTCCCGGCTCCTCGGTTCCAATCACAGCATCGTCATGTGGGATAGCATAATGACCCCCTCCATAATCCTAAATAATGTGCGCCCTGTGAAAAAGAATAAGATGAAAGGGAGGTGTCGGGATCACCGTCATCAAGTTCCATGCTCCCCCGTTGCATTAACCCATAAGACTTGGCTAGGCGAGTCACAAACATCCCGCCATTTATCTTGATTGTTTTTCGATTTTTCACCGCCCCATCCACCAAGTATGATGTCATGCAATAGGGAAGATTGCAGGAAGTATTGGGAGTAATAATACTCCATAAATAGAACACATCAAGGTTGGGAACCTTGTCATCATCCTTCCGCATGTTTATGGTATTCGCAATAAGGCAATGAATCAATCTATGGGTGGGTGATCGTATACTCCCCTCTTGAGCCAATTTGGGAATATAAACTTTATTAGCAATGGTATTCCACCAAGTGAAACCCACAACTCCCTTGGGAAACTCCTTATGACAATGCTCATGAAAGGTGCCAAAACCCGAAGTGGTGACCAATTGTTGGTCATATATACCAAGTCTATTGGCCAGCTCCACCATGCAGCATTCGCGAAATTCTAAGAAAAAAAGTAAAACCCCCCAAGTTGTAGTAGTCTTCCCCTCCCCGGAAGTTAACAGTTGAGAAAAACTCCCAACATAATTCCTTATACACCGGTTGTTGGACACGAAACAAACAGTTCCAACTATCACATATAATAGACACCCCATCATGCCTGAACTCTTTAACAAGGTACAGAGCCAACTCCTCTTCGTAACGAATCTTTCTCAGCCATTCCCAGTCATTTGCATGTGATACACAAACCTCCTTCTTCTTGATTTCAACCAACTTTTTCCTCCAGCGTTTCATTGTTGATTCCGATTCAATTCTTGGAAAATTTATCCAAGGATGGTCACCTTGGATACTCCTGGAACTCTAGCCACCTCGGAAAAACATTTTTTGTACAAGACAAACAAATGCCATCCAGAAGAACAAGTAATCATTAAAATAAAGTTATGTGACCTGCCCAGGGACTGACTCGGCGAGTCAATGAATAGACTTGGCGAGTCCTTTGAACTGTTCGAGTCGCATGTCTGATTATGGCAGAATCATCCAACAACATGCATACTTTTTTCTAAGGGTTAGTTTGAAGAGTATATATCAATAATCAGTTGCCCTTATAACATCCTAATTAGATAAAAGTAAATAAAAAAATCCCTAGTCAAAATAGGAGTTGTGACCTAAATTAATCCATTATCATGCAGAATTTTAAGTTATGAAGATGAATAATAGACAAAAATCATACCTTTTAGCAGTAATTGAAAGAAACCAAGGAAGAAAGTAAGATGCTTGAGAGAATTCTTAAGGGCACATCGAGTAAGGGTTTGGTGGCGGTTGTAGTAAAATGCTTTTACAATTGGGTTAAAAACCCTAATTTTTACAGAAATGGTAAAATTTATTATTATTTTAGTAAATCGAACCGACTCTGCGAGTTGGTGTATAGACTCGGCGAGTCATATCGTGAATTCCATCCATCTATGCGTAAGGACTCGTCGAGTTAGTATGCGGATTCGCCAAGTCTTTTTTTTATCAGTTGAAAACAAATATTTGTTTAAACATTTCTTTATTTAAAATAACATGCCACCCCACACTTAGACCCTTAATTATTCTCAAGCAATCATTCATGAATGAAGATAGAAAAATCCTAAATAAAACCTACAAAACGAAAACTAAAAATAAAACAAAAGCAAACTCTTTTGATGGGTTGCCTCCCACTAAGCGCTTCTTTTTAAGGAGTCTTTAGCTGGACTCCATCTCGTTCACGTTGCTGTTGCTTCTTCCATGAGGGTCTCCTACTTTAGCTTTTGCACTTTATACTTCGTCTTGTAAAGATGAATTTTCCTTTTATTAGCCCTTTTTAAATCCTCCATTCGTTTCCTTGCAGCACTTCCTTCAACTTTACGCTTTACCCCTTTACCATGCTTTTGCTCCATTCCTTCCTCGCTTGTCATGTTATTCATTATAGAATCTGATGGCTTGAAAGTCAACACTTCAAACTTAGTAGAGATAATGGAACGAGGCTTGGTCCTTTTCCTTTCTTTTGGCACTCCTTCTTGATCTAACATGGGTGCTTCAGTTGAAGAGTGATGGTTGTCATTAGTCCAAGCTTTTAGATCTCCTTTATCTTCTAAATTTCCATTATCCTTTTCTCCCATAATTGTTTCAAGAATTGCCAAATGCTCAATTCCAAGACTGGAAAAGACTTCAACAGCTTCTCTTTCTTCAAAAAGGTCCTCAAAGCGATCAGGGGCACTAATGGGTTGCAGAGTAAAAGTTTCACCAGTTTGAACTTTTTCGACTAGACTCGTCGAGTCATTAAGCACGACTCGGCGAGTCAGTGAACCTTGAACAACTTTTTCACTCTCTTGATCATCAGCTTCCTTGATCAGCCTCTCTATCTCTTCCAAATCACCAATGGCATCAAAACTATCCTCCAAAGACAACATGAATTGATTTGGATTGCTTTCTTGAAAATATGCAAGTTCCTTCTCTAGTAACTCATCATCCAAGTCTAGCGGCAACACCTTCACGTTTCACGACTAGTTTTTCTTATCTTCTTGCTCAGCTCCAAATACCACAAACTCATCTCCCACTCGTAAAGTTAGTGTGGATTCGCGCATGTCTACCAAAGCACAAGCGGTATTTAAGAATGGTCGCCCGATGATGATTGGCACTTTAAGATCCTCCTTCATATATACTATTATGAATAGAAAACTTTGACTTATGCGCCTCCTTAAGAGCTATCTGCCTCACCCCACCTGATACCGAAACCCAAACTCTACCGCACTAAGTCAACAATCCTTGGTTGTCCCTAAAAAATAGGGGAATCTGCCCCCTAATCTGCTTGGACTTCCAATTATCCTTTCTCAAACCCTCAATCTGAGCTTCCTTGATCAAATCCAACAAAGTCGAGGTGACAGTCATCGACAAATAGACATCTCTGATAGAAGATCTTATTGCATTTTGGCTCAAATAATTAGCCACCATATTCTCCTTCCCAGGGTGGTACAAGATGTTGCAAACATAATCCTTTACCACATCCATCCATCTACGCTACCTCATATTCTGATGCGACTGATCCATCAAATACATGAAACTGTTGTGGTCGGTGTAGATAGTACACTGGAACCCATATAGATAGTGCCTCTAGATTTTGAGGGAAAAAACCATGTCCCCAAATTCCAAATCATGAGTAGGGTAGTTCCCCTCATGAGGCTTCAACTGCCTCGAAGCATAAGAAATCACGTGACCTCTCTGCATAAGAACAACTCCTAAACCCGAAATACAGGTGTCGCTGTAAACCGCAAAATCATTCAAACCCTCAAGGAGCACAAGAATCAGGGCCTCACACAACCTCTGCCTCAGAGTCTCAAAAGCCCACTACTGATTAGGCCTCCAACGAAAGGTCACGCTCTTCTTTGTAAAATGGGTAAAAGGCACAACAATCTTGGAGAAAATCTGGATAAATCTCTGATAATACCCTACGAGACCAAAGAAACTCTGAATCCCATATGTGGTCCTCGGAACTTCCCAATACATCAGAGCCTCGATCTTGGCCGGTTTAACTAAGATTCCCTTTTGGTTGATGATGTGCCCTTGAAATTGCACCTCGCACTACCAAAACTCGCATTTGGATAATTCGGCATAAAGCCTCTCCTTCCTCAGGGTCTCCAACACCTATCGTAAATGATGCTCCTTAGTATTGGAGTAGATCGGAATATCATCAATGAATACAATCATAGACCGATCTAGCATCGGCCTGCAGACCCGATTTTGAGATCCATGAACGTTTCTGGTGAATTTGTGAGCCCGAATTGCATCACCACGAACTCGTAATGACCATAATGAGTCCTGAAGGTTTTCTTTTGCATATCCACATCCCTGACCCTCATTTGGTGGTATCCTGACCACAAATCAATCTTGGAAAACCAAGATGCACCCTAAAGCTGGTCAAACAAATCATCAATTCGCGGAAGTGGGTAATGGTTCTTCACCATTAGCTTATTCAACTGTTGATAGTCAATGCACATTCTGTGTGAACCATCTTTCTTCTTCACAAAATAGGATCGATGATCCCCACGGAGAACTGCTTGGATGAATAAAACCCTTGTCTAGCAACTCCTATAGCTGCATAGAGAACTCCTACATATCAGGTGGTCACAGCCATTGGAGCTGCAGCGGGTACCAAATCAATCTGAAACTCAATATGCCTCTCGAGAGGTACTCCAGTAAAATCCTCAAGGAAAACATTTGGAAAATCCCGCACAATGGGTACCCTACTCAACTCCATCATGTCCTTACCCCACGTATCAGAAACATAAGCTTAGAACCTAGAACAACCCTACAACAAATATCTCCTGGCCCTCGTAGCTAAATAGAAAGTTGGCCCATATAGAGCTCTCTCACTAGAAATAGCCAGTATTCCTCCACTTGGGATTCAAACTCTCACCAACTGCCACTTGCTATCAATCACGGCCTCATTGGGGCCCAACTAATTTATCTTGATGATAACCTTCGATCCTCTCAAGAGAATCGGCACCAAATCAATAGAGAACCTCTCGCTAAACATGTTCAGGAAACACCGATGGAAAACCCTCGAAGCTCTCACGGTAAAGTCATCCGCAATCTCCACCTCTAGGGGAAAATCTAAAGTCCCTGAAGCATCTCAAAACTTCTTATTGAGCACAAGAGATACAAAGGATCGAGTAGCCCAGAATCAAACAGAACATTAACAGACAAACCATTAACTAAAAAGTTCCCTATACAAGATCATAATAAACATAAGCATAAACAAGGAAAGCAATAAAAGATAGGGTTAAAACATGTACCAATAACTACATCTGGCGTTGCATGGGCATCATCGGTAGTCAGCCAAAAAGCCTTGCTCTTCACCACAGGAGCCTTCACGTTGCCCTGGCGGCCATCGATAATCCTCAAGGTGGTTGGCCCAAGCGCTGCCACTGCTCCTTAGACAACCTCGAAAAATTGACCTTTTTATGGCTTGTCTTATTTATATGAAAGAAAATCAGAGCCCTCTTGGGGGCAACCCTTGCTCATGTGGACCAACTGGCCACAACTAAAACATCCTGAACGTGTTGATTGGTAATCCCTGTGTATGACTTGCCACACTTGGCACAACGGCCTCGAACATGTTGGCCTCTATTGTCGGTATCGGAGGTCTTAGGCCTCTTAGCCTAGAATATAACTGTCGGAACCTACTGCAACTTCCGATTCATTCGGAGCTCCAACGTAATCTCCTGCTTTCAATCTTTCTCGATCATATACTTATGGGTCTTGCACCCCAAAAATCTCAAGAACTCCTTGATATCATCCCTTAGCATATCTTGATTTCTCGTCTTCCTCATCTCCTTATTAGCAACGTACTGCAGGATCAACAATGCTCTCTCTCTCTCTCTCTCTCTCTCTCTCTCTTTGAATTTGGCGGTAATCTCTGTTATAGTCTCTGTAGTCTGGAAAAGGTCGTGGAACTCCCTCTCCAGCTGTTGCACCTTGATAGCTGGTGCAAACTCCCTGTACCCCCTGAACAAAGTCCTCACATGTCATCACAACCACCGTTGCCATCCTATAGCTCGGGTAACTACCTCCCACCTGTCGCGTGCTCTGTACCTCAGAAGGTAGGACCCGTATCCCACCTTTTCCCCCTCATGTCAAAAGCTCGTCCGCTGAACATTCTCCATGTCAGCAATCCAGGGACAGCTAGTGATGGAGTCCTTAACCCTAGAGAACTCTGAAGCTCTACAAACCTTAAACTCTTGGATGAGGGAGCTCAAGCCCCAATCAGACCCACAAAATCTCGGCTCGAAATGTCCTGAGCCTCTCATCCATCAACTCCATAATCCCTTCCTTGATGGTACCGAACATCATATGAGTAGCATCCAAAATACGATGAGTAACCTCAGCCGATATGAACTCGTGCATCTTATCATTATTTGGTTCAACACTTGAACCAGAGCCCGAACCAGAACCAGAACCTTTACGAGTAGTCATCATCATCCTCAAACTGAAGCATCACATAAAGTCAATTAGCAAAAGACATGAGGGAAGCCCTCCACACAGGTCTCCTAAGAGTTTTTAAGTCCACACTCGTCTCGGGTATAGGTGTAGTGCTTTTAGTATTACAGACCCAATACTACCTTCCACACCAACATGTACCTTCCTCAAGGTCAATCTTGATTCCTCTAAGTTACCTCACTACAACCAGAAACAAAACCTATGTTACACAACATACATATCCCAGACTCTCCTAGGAACTCTCAACTCTCACTACTAACAATATCAAGAACCTCAATCAACATTGTTGGTTGCCTTATGCATGCAAGTTGTACACAAAATAGGATCACATAGATTGTTAAATGAAGATTCCACCCTAAGTCCGCAACCAAACAAGGAACATGAAATGAGGCTAAATCATTCATTCTAGGGCTATACAATGCTAATCATATACAACTATGAAGGCATACACTTAGCAAATAACTTATTCGATATCAATTCCAAGTAACACATGGCATCAAGTCTATTGAGCTATAAGGCATCACATAAATCAGGCAATTCTATCATATAATTCCTGAAGGTATCCTTAGCCTTAATCTAACATGCAATTCACATATCAAGCATATTAATCATAAAAAGTATGGGCAACTTCAGAAACACTTACTTGAGCTCGGCTGATTGCACGCATCACACTCCCTTTTTTACTTACAAATAATATTTTAAAAATAATTCAATTGCTCTTTCTTTTGAAAAGATTATCATTTCCTCAGTTTAACTTCTGACACACCCGATGGTGTGCACGAATCCCTCAAACCAAGGCTCTGATACCAACTTGTAACGACCCAAAAACCATGATAAATTTTTTCATTTTTAAACAAGTATCACAGTCATCAAATTGTTCCAAAACCATTACATAGTAACAAATGTCAAATTATCAGAGTAACAATATAAAAAGTGTTGAAAATAGTGAGGGGAGAATGTTGTGCCATCATGTCGGGCCCTTTCCCTTAGTACCGGAAGTACCTGAAACCATAAATATAAATTGTAAGCAAAAGCTTAGTGAGTTTCCCCAAAGTACCACATACCATAAATAAATAAGTTAGTGTTATGGGTCAAATCATAGTCTCACAAGTAATGTCTGCCGATACCAAATCCCGGTCTTCCAAACAGGTGCTAGGGTCCAGATCCTCGTTTTTCATACAGATGCCAGGGGCCACATCCTGGTCTTTCATACACCTACCAGGGGTTAAATCCTAGTCTTTCATACACATATCATAAAGATAACTAGCATCCTATATCACAAATAATGGGTTGACATTGGTGCCTTCGACCCGTTGATACAGTGAGAAAACTCACTTCAGTCTGCTGATAAATAACTGGATGCTCGGCTACAGAATTGGAAGATCTCACACTAAACACAAATAAATCACTCCGATCAAAATTAGATTATAAACCATAACCATGGGTCTATATCCCAAACCCAAACTCCTAAGGTAAAAGACCATTTTACCCTTCCTATAATGGGCCTACCCAAACTTGGCCCAATAACACAATAATGGCCCCCAATGCCTAAAAAGGCCCAACTCATACAACATAAGGCCTACTAACAAAGTCCTAAGGCTCATTCATGCTTCAAATAGTCCAAGGTCTAAAACCTAACTATGGCCCAAAAGTCCCAAGCCCAGCCAAATATTAAAAGCTCACAAAATGCCACTGCGAGGCGTACACTCAGTGTACGTATTGTATGTTTGGCATAAGCGACCACCAGTATATGCATCATATTAATGGTTTTTGAGCATAACAACAATTCCTATATGTACATGCAACCCTAATGCTTTGGATCTAGGTTTTCTCTAATAGAACATGCAAACTTGATCACAGTAGGAGAAACCCTAGGTAGCAACTACAATTGTTGAAATCTATATGAAACTAGGGTTAGGTTACATACCTTGATTGTTATATTGTAATAACAATAATTCCCTTATAGATCTTGAAGCTTAAAAACCTAGTGTAACACCTATAATGGCTCACACACATAGTACAAGAGATTGATATGTGAGAGGAGGAATGGATCCAATTGTGTCGAAATTCCTATGCTAAAAAACACACCAAGGATGCTATGGATAACCCTAATCTCAAATATGGTAATTATCCACCTCCTTTAATTATCCACATATGATAAGATATTCTAGAAAGTCTAGAATAATCTTATACATACACTTCAGTTTCGTCCACCACCTTCCCAAGAAGGTTCTGGACCCTTTTGCTCAACGATTCAACAATTGCACTTTTAGTCCCTGCACTTTCAATTAATTCATTTAATCCCAAAATTAATTTCAAATTAATTTGTGATTAAATATTAATTTATAACATGATTACTAATTAATATATTATTTCCATAACGTTTTAATAAATCACTTATTTTGATTTCTAATTAATTTATTAATCAAGTAATAAATTAATAAATCATTTATTCCAATTTATAAATTCTTCATCTTCCTCAATAATCATCCTGTCTAGTTATACGTGTGGAGGCAAACCAAAAGGACCATGCCACTGTCAATTCAAGTACATACCGATTATCGTTATGAACTTAGACACCTAATCCAACAGTCTCCCACTTGGATAAGTCTAATAACTATAGTTGCAAGTATGACTTCAAAAATTGACAAGCAATCATAACTCTCAAGGCTTTTGTCGTACTCTAACCTAGTCAGTTATGTGTCCTATGATATGTGATCAAATATTCCTTCGTTCTACAAGATATCATATGGACATGAAACATGGATTATAATCATTCTCTTTGTCCAAGATTTGTTTCCCGATTTCTGATTTATGCCGATAGATATCAGACTACTAACTGAATACATCAACTCAGTCCAGGTTTGGCTAAGAGATTTAGATGTCATCATCAAATCATCGAGGGGCCCACAAATATCGCTTTTCCCGTTAAGGCAAAAGGACCGGATAAACTTTGACTGATATGCTTGCACTATTTACTCATCAAATCACACACAACAATACGTTTTATAACATCAATTTACTGATGCGTTTACGTATTATCAATGCACAACTAACTCGTAAACAACAACTCATATATATCCGTTTCAAGAATACAAGATATTATCATCTCAA
Source organism: Lactuca saligna (assembly GCF_052625555.1). Lineage (NCBI taxonomy): Eukaryota > Viridiplantae > Streptophyta > Magnoliopsida > Asterales > Asteraceae > Lactuca > Lactuca saligna. The sequence continues at coordinate 131,024,243 of NC_136422.1, read as the reverse complement.
AATTACTTGTCATAAAATCATGAAGCAATTCTTTGAGCGTGGACTTATTGTAACATCCTAATATTCAAGTATGAATTTAAAGCTTTATATATGTATTTTCGGGGCAACTCAACAAGTTGGGAGGTGCAGACTCGTCGTGTAAGGTTATGATGGTCGCGCATTTTCAAGATCTACTCGACGAGTTGGAAGGCCCCAACTCGATGAGTTGAAGGATGAATATGAAACCCTAATTTTTAGGGTTTTGCACCCTATTTAAAGGTCTTACGACTCATTTTTGGCCTCCCTTATCGTCCCCTCAGTCCAGAGAAACCCTAATTTGTGCCTCATCTCTCATTTTGAGTGTGTGTGAGCTTGGAGTGTGATATTTGGTGCTTTTTTTTGGAAGGAACTTGAATGTTGAAGAGGATTTATTCAGATGAAGGCTTTAGATTCGGGATTTTTTGTCACACCCAAAACCAAGAACGGCGGAAACGTACTGGGGTGGAGGACGTCATGTACAGTATCACAAAAATGAAAAGTAGTAAACAAGCAACAACATCATCCATTGCATTAATAATATAATTATTATACAATTGTGTTCTGTCAAATTTTGATAAACACTAAAGCATAAATCAAAATGAAAGATGAGTCTTCAACAAGATCCATCTTTCGTAATCCTTGCATCGGTACCTGTCTATGATGACCTGAGGATACAAGTAATTTTGAAAGTGAGTATCAGCTTTAAAGCTGTTGAGATCATAAGTATTTTAGTGTCTTTATTTGTATGTAAATACTTGTATGTATTTGAAATGTAAGTATTTGTATGTATACGAATTGTAAGTATTGAAAATGTAAATGAACTGTAAGTATGAAAATGTATATGAATTGTAAGTATGAACATGTTTGTAAAACAACTGTAAACATTTGAAAAACCCTAGAAATCCCTATGATTCCTACTAGTAACAAAAGGAGTCTTCTACCAAGACTTAACTGTTCTCATGTAGCCTTCTATCAAGACCTAACTGCTCTGAATGTAGTCTTCTACCAAGACCTAACTGCTTTGAATGTAGTATTCTACTAAGACCTAACTGTTCTGAATGTAGTCTTCTACCAAGACCTAACTGTAATAGTATTACCCTTTGGTACTCGGGCAAATAACAATGTTAACTGAAGACATCCGTAGATGTACATTTACCTCTGTTGCTAACAGCTAGGTATAGGAATAGTCAGTCCCCAAAAGTATACCTGTAATGATATCAACCGTTGACATCCGTGGATGTGCTTTTACCTCTGTAGCTAACAGAGATTCTAGGAATGGTCAGTCCCGCAACGTATCCTTGGACACTAGGATATTAAATCCAATCTATCTCGTCGATTATGTGATTGAATCACAAGGTAAATATAAGAATGAGGATTATATAACAGAATCTATACATATAAAATGTACTAGTAATTTTTATATGTGTACTCGTGTACATGTGATCATGTGACCATATCTATGTAATAGTATGGTAAGGTACTGTAATGTTCTAGCTGTAGTGTACGTGCTCTCTATCTAGCAAGTATAGTAATGTACTGTAATGTTCTAGCTATAGTGTACGTGCTCTCTATCTAGTAAGTATAGTAATGTACTGTAATGTTATAGCTGTAGTGTACGTGCTCTCTATCTAGCAAGTATAGTAATGTATTGTAATGTTCTAGCTGTAGTGTACGTGCTCTCTATCTAGCAAGTATAGTAATGTACTGTAATGTTCTAGAAAGTATGACTCATATGAATGAACTGACTCATTGTATAGTATTGCGTTCTAGTAATAGTTCTAGTAACTTCCTAAACTACCCGTATGGTAGCTTACTAGTAATATAACTGGTACGTATGAACATGGATGTATACCCTTGCTACCCAAGGGCATTGGATGAACTGGAAGGGCCTTTATGACTATATATGTTCATATGATATATATAACTAATATTTTAACGACCTTCGGACGGATACCCGATATCCCACCAGACCACATCCAAATCGAGGAAAAGGAAATAGGGTGGATAGCCTTCCTAAGTCTTTTAAACATTTCTTATATATCTATACATATATAGGCATGCAATTGATAATATAAAAGCATAAAATAAGTTTTGTAAAACCTTTGAACATAATTATTATCTAAGAAAAGATCGACTTGATGTCAGTCTATAAAACGGTTTGAAGGCATGGGTTTGATAAAAACAACTTTAGTATAAGGAAAATTTTGTTTGAATCACAATTGTAAATAAGTTTGAAGTAAAACATACAGAGTAAAATGTATAGTTTAATAAGGAGTTTTAAACACATAAAGTGTTTATGAAAAACATTTGAAGTAAACTGTTTGGTAAAAGGCTAATGAGTAGCCAACCATTTGAATACTGCTTATTAATCGCATGTGATTAATATAATAATTAGCATTATTCTACTTGTATCCCCCCCATAAAACATTTAAAAATAGTTAAAACATTGATTAAGGGGTATGAACTCACCTGTAGCAAGTGGATCGGAATGAAGTGTCGGATGAGTGCTTGGTGTCAAGTGAAGACTTAGACACGCACAAAGATCCTAATAACATATAAGGATATATGTATATAAACAATTAGTCTTTAAACAACTAATAAACAAAGTTAAGACACTCTAGGACATGCTAAACACTTTATACAAGTGTTATAAGTCTCAAGGGTTGCATCTAAGTGTTGTAGGGAAAGGCTAGTGTGTTTGGGGTTCAAGGGTAAACTCCCTTGGAGTTTACGGTTTTCATGACCATTACCCAAGGAGTTTACGGAAGTAATCTCAAGGGTTTATGGTCGTAAACGCTACACTTTATGACCATTTGTTGGTTTGAAGTCTTCTAAGCTATTCCACGTATTCCTACTTCATGATTTAGCCTTAGGAAGTGTTGTGTGGCATCAAAACACTCCTAAATGGAGTTTACGGTCTAAGGTCCATTTCTCCATGAGTTTACTACCTTAAACTCATGAGTTTACTACCTTAAACTCCAAATTTTGGTATTTGGCGGTTTTCAAGTCCTTAGCTCAAACATGGCACTAGTCTAGGTTAGATTCTAGCCATAAGGAACAACCATGGGCCATTTATGGGACATTTACACCACATTTGAGGTGTTTACGGTTTTGGGAGATCCCCAAACCGTCAACACATTAAAATATATGATTTTGGTGCTTTTTGTGTGATACATTCATCAAGGATGGATCTAGACAAGTCCCTAAGGCATTGTGAAGCATCTAAACACCCTAAAGCACCCTAAGGCACTATATTGGGTGTTTACAGTTTTGGGAGCCTCCCAAAACCATGAACACCTTGTTCTTGGTTTTCTTGGGACTTTTCCTTGGTATAAACATGTACAACAAGCTTAAAATGACTCTAGGATAGAAGTACTTACATAGAGGAAGCTTGAAATGAACTTTAAATCCAAGAACACTTAGTGTGTGTTCTTGGTGTTTTTGGAAACTAATCAAAACACAAAAATAGATGGATTAAAGGATGTACAATCACTAGATTAAGTGATATACTAACTTGAAAGGGCTAGAAACACTTACTAGATTGAAGATTTTGAATAAAAACTTGGATGATACTTGAGAGGATATTTTGGAGTTTACTCTTTTGACATTTGGGGAGTAAACACAAATGACTAACTTTTTGGGGAGTAAACTCATACATAGGTATGAGTTCACCGTTTTTGAATGATTTTTCAACCCAAAAATAAAAAGTTTGGTTGGAAATTTCTAAGATGCAAAGTGTTTGCGGTTTTTAAAATTCAAAACCTGAGACGACACTATCTTTCACCCGTTCGTTTAAAAATAATATTAAAATAATCAAACAAACTTTATATTTCTTAAAAATAAGAAATAATGACATTGACTTATGATATGAAGTGGTTGACTTTTAGGGTTTGACCGAATGGAAATTTCGGGTTGTCACATTTTCATTCTTGTTGCAATCATTTAGAGGTACAACGTCGATTTCTTGATCATACCTTTGCTAGATTTCCTTATTTGAATGTTTATGGCCATTATTAGCTTATTTGGGACCATTATTGGATTTGAGCATGTTATGAAGCTATGACATCAGATATGGACATCTCATGGCCTCCATGGACTTGAAGTCACCAACTTTATCAAGTCTTAGCCCTCCTTCATGCTCTAAGTCCCTTAATAAGCTTTGTTTTAGTGTTTTAGCCTCTTGATGCCATGCATGGATGTAAAGTTAGCAACTTTACGTGGTATTTTAGTTCTAAAGGATTGGATCTATGGTTTGTGGCATTAGATTCGCTTGGGAATTGGCTGGATGTTTTAAGACTAGGAGAACTCGACGAGTTTCCTAGCCAACTCAGCAAGTTGAATATGGTTCTTCCCGTTTTCTGGATACTGTAGAAACTCGACAAGTTGTTCTAACAACTCGACAAGTTCGTTCGAGTTTTTCTCATTTTTTTAAGTACTAAAGGAACTCGATGAGTTAAGTCGAGATGGACTATTGACCTTAGCTATTGACATTGACTGTTGACATTGACTTTGGCCATGGTTGACCAAGTTTGACTTTAAGGGCATTTTAGGTATTTGGAGGTTTTGATAGAATGGTTATATGGTGGTTGTAGGCTGTTAAGTCTAGAGTTGAGTCTTGGAGTTGGATTTTACCGGTTCAACACTACTTGAGAGGTGATCTGTCCTCACTGTACTTGCAGGTCGAAGGCACCAATGCCGATCCATCGGATTGATATTTTGTTATGCATGTTGCTATGCTGTTATGATCTGTTAGATTGATATCCTAGTAGATAAGACGATGTTATGCTTAGCGGTCTGTTAGATCGGTTTGGTTTCCTGTAGACTGTTATATGATTATTTGTTATATGTACACATATTTGATTGGTGGCCAAGGCTTTTCTGCATTGTGCGTAAGCCAACAGGTCGGGGCATTCCAACCTGATGGTTGAGGACCGAGGGTATTCCATTGTGAGGATGATTGGACCCGTAGTATGTTGGCATTCCAACCCGATGGTTGAGGGTCGGGGGTATTCCAACCCGAAGGTTGACTGGACCCATAGTATGTTGGCATTCCAACCCGATAGTTAAGGTCCTAGGGCATTCCAACCCAATGGTTGATTGGGCCCATAATATGTTGTTATTATATATGTGTTGTTGTATTGATATTTTCGGAGAACTCACTAAGCTTTGGACTTATAGTTGTGGATTTTGTTTCAGGTACTTCAGATAATCGCGGGAAGGTGAAGGCTTGATCGTGCACCTCTTCGTATTTTATGTCATGACTTCTGAGATTACTCTGATGATAAACTATTTTAAAAACAATTTCTAATAAATGGTGGTTTTGGATGTTTGAAAATTTTTTAATATTTTTAAGAATTTTATGGATGTCACACTTATCCAATACTTAAAAACCCCATTTCAAAAGTAATCATGAATACTGCAGGAAACCATTGCTATGTCTAACCCCTTAGACAATCTACAGTTTGATTCATGATGGTCTTAATTCACTATCTACTTTCAAAAGTATGATCAATTGTGGATGATTGAATAATCTAATTATTCTGGAAGTAAAACATGCGAAGTGAAACACAATAATAACCTGTTTAACTATGGTCTAAAAAATATTGAATATAAATACAACAATTATTATTTAATCACCATATTAATCGGACATTATTAATTGTATAATTTTTCGATTAATCAACTAAACACTTTAATTAAACATCAGTCATGCCATGTTATAAACATGCATACTATGTCTCTTTATGGTCCTTCCTTTGTGAACAAATCTATTGGACATAATTCCAATGATGTTCATATCATAATTCCTAGTCCTTATTACAATTGTAAGAATTCCAAATTCTTGTCACCACTAAATGTGTTAGAGTCTAACCTTGCATGCGATATCCCTTTTGTGATGACGTGGCATCAAAGTAACTGAGACTTAGCCAACGATTTCACAAAATTCTCCATTGAAACTTTGTTACTAAAACAATTTCATTGTGATAAAGTATCAAATTCAAGGTAACTCCTTGAACACCTTCCTTGCGTTAAGGTTTCTAACTCACATGTAGATTCTAATCATCAACTCCCATTATGGAAACATTCTCATATTCCAATATGACTATCAATTTTGATCAAAAATTATCCCAATCCGAAATATATCACTATAGTTCTTCCAAATTTATACTTTCAACTGTCCATAAGCAACCAATATTTTGGTAAACCTCAGACTATTCTTGATAGTTGTTTAACAAATTTAGTCGCATCTTGTTCTAGTCCTTTTTCCCTCTCAATGCCCTAGGCATTTGGAAAAATCAGAACAAGTGAATATTACAACATATGCAATCAATCCTATATCCGAAGCATATGGGACTTGATCCATAAATTCTTATACAAAGACTGGATATATGTTCAGTCTCTTGGTATAATATTTCCATATATATTGAACTTCCTATGTTGAAACATTTCAACATGATATTTGTCACAACTAGCATTTTAGCTAGGAAATTATATTCTTATGTAATCATTTAACTATTGTAAATCATGCACTTTAAGTAAATCTTACTCAATGCTCGTTTATATTCATCCATTATAGTCATCAAAGAATCCGAAAACCCTAAGAATCCCGGTTGGAGCCCATTTTTGACTAGGAGTTCCTTATTGGGCCTAATGGATCAATAAGCACCCAATTCAACTCTATAGGATTTAGAACTAATTAGATCCTAATTGGACCTAATTCATAAATCCAAAACATTTTGAGACCATCTGGGTCTAGAATGACTCATTCTAACCTTACTGGGCCTTATTGGGCCATAACTAATCCAACTAACCATTAGTGAGCCATAAGCCATTCTTTTATTCAAATTGGGCCGTGAATGCTTCCAAGGGCCCAATGGGCCAAAAAAAATTATGTTTAGGATCCAAATATCCTAGCTAAGGTAAATGGACCAAATCTACTCTACCCTTTCTTCTTGGCCCAAAATCTCGGCCCATAATCTATTAAAAAAAATGAGAAATGAAATGGAAATAGAGGAGGGAGTTGACTTGGAGATGCCACCTCCATTTTATACACCATGTATCCATCTAAGATCCTTCATGTATACATGCTAGTCATTTCACCATCTCCTCCCCCTCTCTTCTTCTACTCGACCGAGAGCCCCTAGCACACACACATTACACCAAACTCTCTCCAAACATCTCTAAATCACCCTCCTTCTTCCTCCAAAAAATTCTGAAGGTTTTGCTTATGTCTCAAGAGGATTTTTGCAAGATAATCATCACTTTTGGTAAGTGTTTACACATCTAAGCTTCATAACTTCACTCTCTTGTTTAATCATTCTTTTAAACAAAGTTTTTGGTGTTTATACTCCTAGAAATCTTCCTAAACCCGAGATCTACATCAAAGGTGTGCTAAGAACAAAAATCCTTCCACTTCTTCTTCAAAAACCGAAACATCAAGAAAAACGTGAGTTCATACCCCCTTGTTTTTACGGTTTTCATATGGTTTTTGGGGGAGAATGCATGTAAAATGTGTAGATCTATGTGTTAGATGCATGTTTTGTGTGAATACTTGGTTTATTTGGTAACAATGGGTTAGATCTTACCAAATCTTCAAATTTAAGAATCATTTAGCAAAGATCTATGAAACTATTACATTTTATACATCACATTATCAAACCAAAAATGATTACATGTTTAAGATACAAAAAGTTTCAACAAAAACTTGGTTAAGGGTCAAAATTGTCAAGAAAACAAAAGATAAGGGTAAAAAGTGTCATATAAGCTTTCTTTAGGGCCAAACAGGTCCTACTTGTATAAGAAGGTGTTTTTATGTTAAACATACTGGAAAAACGGCTAAAAATGAAAATTTAAGCTTAATGGGCCAACATTTGGGCCACACGTTTTTTGAGGCCTAAATTGTGAAAAAAAAATGGAGTTCTGGGTTAGAAATGATATTTTTCCAAAGTTTGGGATCATAAATGAAGATAAACCAAATTTAAGGGTAAAAATAGTATTTATTTCAAACTGGACAAAAAATGTAAACTTTTCCAAAATTGGGCCGAAAGTGTAAATTTTTACAAACAAAGGGCTAAAATGCACTTTTCTGCAAAACAGGGTTCTAAATGTGAAAAATATAACTTTTGGGTTAAAACTGTAAACTTTTAGATATTTGGGAAAAAAATTGCAAATTTTATAACTGAAGGACTAAAGTGTCATTTTTACAAAACTTTAGGCCTTAACTAAAAATTTGAGGATCATTGGACAAAAATATCGTTTTTACAAATAGAAAGCTTCTTAACGAGCTAAACGAACAACGAAATAAAACGAACGAACGGAATATATTGATAATCAATTATTGGGCTTAATGTTCATGATACCTGGTCGTTGGGCCCTAAGGGCCCAACTAAGTGTATATTGAGCCCAATGTGTTGCATGACGTGTTTAGTGGGCCTTGCGACACACTTACATGTTGATTTCGGCCTAATTTATGGGTTGCATGCTTATTGGACTTTTGTGGCCCCTTTTCATGCCAATTAGGCCTAAATTACCCTTTTACTATGTTATTGGACCTTTGTGGCCCATTTGAATGTTAACTGAGCTTGGAATGAAAATTCACATACTTGTAGATCATAAATATACCTCTACATGATTTATGAATTTGTATATATACCTTTGGAATAGAAGAATCTATAACTTACGAGTAAAACATTAATCATGGGGAAATTCTTATCAATTGGGAAAGGTTGAGAATCTAGTAAGACTTGTCAGTTGGCACCTATGAGTGTACAATCGTAGCCTGTTGTTATAATCAGAGTTTCCTGGATGGAAAGCGGGAGTTTGTGTATAGATCTATACAGGGTGACCCCCCACGCCTTAGCTGCTCGCTACAGCTAGACTAGGCCAGTCTAGGGCGACAACATCCTTAGCAAGACCGACATTTGGAAAAATACCAAGATGGGCGACCTAGTCATTATCATGCATGGTTATAACGGCTCACCTAGGGATTCAACACCATTTAAACACATATAGGATTAATTCTTTAATTGTATCAACACGAAAAACACTTAATCAACGAGTCAAGAACATAGACATTAAAGCAGAAAATATCGGATTTTTTTTTGGAAAAATAGTCATATACAATTATCACCTATTCACGATATAATACACTCATATACGTTATAAGTATGAATTTCACACATGCAGTTGTAGTCTATTTACACATCATTTTCAGACAATTTACAGAAAATATCGGATTTTCTGGGTTTTTATGAATGATACAAGATTTTTATTCAACAATACTTATGCTCACCAACATTATATATGTTGACGTTTTCAAAATAACTTGTATTCTCAAGTAATCGTTAAGCTGGAAGAATTGCAAGTGTGTTTGGTTTTGTTTATGTAATATCACTTGTCGTACTTTTAGCAATTTGAACTTATGTAATTTAACAATGTACTAAATGTAAACAATGTTGGTTCTATTATGTAATGTTGGTGATGAATGTGTTATGTTTCATGTATATTCATTGTGATGATTATTCAATTGTTAGTCACACGAGCCCCCAGACGATTTCGCCGTCTAGTTCAGGGGTGTGACAATATTCGTATATGTTCATGACTAAGTTCCATGATAATATTCTTTCAATCTAAATTTTTATATTTGAAACGAAGTATAAGTGTCCTCTCCCCTAAATCCTTTTATAGAGAAACAATTCCCAAACTTTGCAACTTACAAATTTGTAAACTTTGTTTGCTACACACATTATTTCCAACTTGCAACACTTAGCATCACAATTATACTCTTGTTGTTACAACATTTATGCTCTCACTATCATAACAATTATGCTTCTATCTGCATAACAATTATGCTCCTACTAAAACGAATTTAAGGTAATTATCCTAATCAATCCATGAGATAATTATCAAAAACAAAAATTTAGGATCTGGCAGTCCAACTCGTCGAGTTTGGGCAATGTACTCGTTGAGTTGATGTTAACTCGTCGAGTTCCAATATGAACTCGTCGAGTTCGATGAACAGAATGACGAGTGTGTTCCCTTCTTTGAACAATTCATAGTCTCATGATATTCAACAGAAAACTAATCTTAGGCTCTGAAACCACTGATGGGTAACAATTCTTATGTGTACATGCAAACCTAATACTTTGTAATTGAACATGCAAACTTGAACACAAGAGGAGAAACCCTAGGTAGCAACTACAATTTTCAAAATTTATATGAAAGTAGAGTTAGGTTACATACCTTGATTGTTATATTGTAATAACAATGTATGTTTTTACTGTTGCTTTTGGTTATATTTTTTGAATTGAACATGATGATGGTGATGATTTGGTGTCAGGTTTTGTTGTTGGTAATATAGGGTTTTGGTTTATGGTAGTTAATATATAGCCGCAACTCGATATATTGTAATCAATTTATACATGTATTATTATGTATGATTGTAAGAGTATATGTATAACTTATTTGTCCATTGACTTGAATACATTAGGTTTTGCACTAAAATCATATTATGAGTTATGAATTAAATAGAAAAAACCCAACAAAAAACCAACCCGTGGTTTACCACGGGTTCACTTTTATGGATGTGAATATATTTTCCAGGAAAATTGAGAACTTGGGAAGTTTTGTTTGATTTAGTTATGTGGAATTGAAAAAAATGATTAACAAATGGGAATTGAAACCTAATAGCTTTATAGAATAGATGGAAATGCTTGGAGCCAACAAAATCAGGAGGGTTTACATTTGTTGCTGATGTACTTGGTGACAGAACCTGACCAGTTATTCCATAAATTTCATAAAGAGTTCCAGGGGCATTTTGGGAATTTTATGGATCTGAATATATTTTCCAGGAAAAAAGTGAGAACTTGGGAAGTTTTGTTTGATTTAGTTATGTTGGAATTGCAAAAAATGATTAACAAATGGGAATTGAAACCTAATAGCTTTATTCATTTAACAAAAATAGAACGAACATCAATTATAAAGAATATCAAGATCAAATAGAAACAATAATAGACTTACCGAATTCAAACAATAACACAGGAGTTAGTTTGCTGATGTACTTTATTCATTTAAAAAAAACAGAACAAACATCAATTATAAAGAATATCAAGATCAATTAGAAATAATAATAGACTTACCGAATTCAAACAATAACACAGGAGTTTGTTTGCTGATGTGCTTGGTGACAGAAATCTGACTCTTGATTATTGGATGAGATGTTGATAGTTATACCAAAAAGTCCTAGTTCGCTTAAACTAATGCTCTGATACCAACTGTGACATCCCCAAAATCTCAGACAGAAAAGACCGATTTCATTTATGCTTTTTAAAATAATTTCAGAGTAAATCCTTTTGATTTAAAAGAGTTGCGGAATTTGTTCCCAAAAACAAAATATGATAAGATAATATTTATCAAAGCATTTCATCAAGAGATGCATTTTCATTATACAATCAAAACTCGGGATGTCATGTTCCGATACAGACCATAAAGCATAAACGATAACATTACAAGTCATTCAACAAATATATAGATATACAGACTTGCAAACAAAACAACTTGATGATTCATCCCTCTTATGCCCTTGCGCCACTTCTTGTAATACAAATAAACTGAGTGGGTCAGGCTTGGGAGCCTGGTGAGCATATAAGGTTTTCAACCCACAATAAATAATTATATTTAATGTCACCAAGCAACAATAACCCGATTACCCATTCCCGTTATCCTCACTTTATGTCCCTAAAACAACATATACCTCAAGGGACTTAATCTAGGATTTTCATCGGGACGGACATTACTGCTAAGGGGTTTCCTCAACAATAGATATCCTAAAGGCAACCATGAGGGGGATAGAGTACACCGGTGAACACATCATTCACAACACCTACAGGTTATGAACCTGTTAGGGTTCCACACGACTGACTACAAAGAGTCCGTGGTCATCATCCATACTCCGCTAGATGACTAGGTCAACATCAACAACATCGAGGCCTCTCATATGTTTATCACACATAAACTATCTACCCATGTTCTACCCAACATATTAGTAGATAAAAATATATATTTTTATACATATTTTAAAACCAGTATAGCATGTTCAATCAATACATATTCCACATAACAGATGAGGCACACACACATAACACGTATTTCATACAGAATAAATCAGATCTATGAGATAGAAGAAAATGAATATACATTCACACATATAATCAACAAAATATACACATAACACGTATTTTGTATAAAATACTTCATGATTATGCGTTAGAAGAAAGTAACTACACACTCACTTGATCAGAAGATGATCGGACAGCACAATGACTTGCAGAAGTAGTATTCCTCGGTAGATCTGGAAGATCTTCACAAAAATTGGGCTCCTCGCGGGCAGAGCTTCGGCTCGAGAATTTCAATTCTCGGGATCTTCGCGGCTTCGGAACAAGCTTCGAGGCTCGGGATTGATATCGGGGCTTTGGGATACTTCTTGCACGCAAAACGATGCAAAACGGGAGAGAGAGAAGAGAATTTGGCAAATGGAGCCGGCTGCCCTCGCATGCCTTTTATAAAGGTTGAGGCCAGCGTAATGCTCTACGCGGGGCGTACGCCTCAGAAATCGTCATCGCTTACGTATCCGAAGAACTCGAGTGCGAGGTGCGTCATGCTTCGCTGTACGCTGGGCGTAACCCGGATAACTCCGGTGACTTCCCTTCAGATAATGTCGGATTTAATAATTAAATTTATATTTTAGTTATTTAATAAACTTCAAAAATTCATATCTTCTTCATACGAACTCCGTTTTCAACGTTCTTTATATCCACGCGTATGTGAGACTAAGCTCTACAACTTTCGTTTAGACTCCGTCGGCTAGTTTTGACTTTTATTTTTATTATTTATTTTTAGTAGGCCGGGACAGGAAAACTCCGTTATAAATTCATAACTTCTTCATTTGACGTCCGTTTTCGTTTGTCTTTTCACCAATGCACTACTATCAACGAGATCTTAGATTCTCGTTTAGATTGTTTCAACCAACAATCACTCGATCTCGAATCGGGTATTCGGGCTGCATACTGCTAAGTCGAAACTTCGAAAAATCATAACTTCCTCATACGAAGTCAGATTTGGGCATTCTTTTTATGCACGCTCTTGGTTTAACAAACTCTATGACTTTCGTTTAAACCACTAAGGCTAGATATTGCTCTAACATAAATTCCCTTTTTACGTCATTCAGCGTCATGCCGGTTCTGTCGCGAAACTTCGACAGGTCATAACTTCTTCGTTATAATTCGGATTTCGACATTCTTTATATATTCGGAAACCTCATTTCAACTACTACAACATTATGTAGAATATCGGGTTTATTTTACACTTAAATTTTGACGGTTATTTTATTCTTAATTAAATCAAATCACATAATTAAGCAATTAAGCACAAAACACATAATACTCAAATAATACATCTTTATTATTTCAAAATGGGTTACAAAGATTAACCTAAACTAATATATCAACATTAATGACAAGCCCAGAAACACAGACGTTACACTTAAATCGGAAGACTTGGATGCGAGAAGAAAGAGAATGAGATGACAATTCAAATACCTTATGAATCTGTAGATTTGGATTCGAAAATGTAAACTGTTGGATGAAAATACTGAGGGATCGTCCAATGCACAGACTCGGAGATGAAGAAAGAAGGAGATCAAGGAGTTTGGAGAAACATATGGAAACGGATGGGGGTGGTTATATTAATTTGTGCAAGAAATGATGAAAGAGTAGATGTTTACAAAATAATGTGGATGAAATCTAAACCGGGTGAAGTTTACTGTTCGTAAATACGTTGGGTTTTAATATATGTAAAGAATAATTCCCTTGTAGATCTTGAAGCTTGAGAACATAGTGTCACAAGTGTAACACCTCTAATAGCTCACAAACACACAATGCAAGAGAATGATATGAGAGAGGAGGAATAGATCCAATTTTCGATTTCTATCTTCTAAAAGGAGTGCCGAAATTCCCATGGTAAAAGACTTTATTTATAGTGCACCAAGGATGCTATGGACAACTCTAATTTTAAATATGGTAATTATCCACCTCCTTTGATTATCCACATATGGTAACATATTCTAGAAATTCTAGAATAATCTTATACATACACATCAATTTTGTCCACCACATTCTCAAGAAGGTTTTGGACCCTTTTGCTAAACTATTTAACAATTGCACTTTTAGTCCCAACACTTTCAATTAATTTCTTTAATCCTAAAATTAATTCCAAATTAATTTCCGATTTAATATTAATTATTTAACATGATTACTAATTAATATATTATTTCCATAACATATTAATAAATCACTTATTTTGATTTCTAACTAATTTATTAACCAACTAATAAACTAATAAATCATTTATTCCAATTTATAAAATTTTCCTCTTCCTCAATAATTATCGTGTCTAGTTACATGTGTGAAGGCAACCCAAAAGGACCATGCCACTATCAATTCAAGTACATACTAATTATAGTTACGAATTTAACACCTAATCCAACACATACCACTTGGTACGCCCAACGTACTGGGCTGCTTGCCACCCTAATCCATTTAGTGTTTAATCCATTCATCCATAAGGTCCAACTCTCGGATCTCTTCCATTTTAGGGTTCTAATACATAAAGTTTGCACCTTTAACCCTTATCATGTCTTAATGGAACCCTACATCCATTTTTGTCCAATAATACTCATAATAAGACTTCAAACCCATGCATGGACCAATAACAACCATCAAGATGACATTTTTATAAATCATGAACAACAAAGAGGCTGAGATCTTACATATCTAACTCCTGAAGTTGCTTAAACTCACAAGGAGAACCTATGGGACCAAATAAAGCTCACAAAAAGCCCTAATCTCAAACTATCAAAATGAATCATCAAGGTAAGAACTTTATACATTCTCTAGCTCACAAAGTTGACGAAGAATCTAGATCTAAAAGCTCAACTTCAACAATTGCTTGGTCTCAAAGTTCCATCTTCTTGAATACACACAAAATGCCCCAAAATTACTTTCAAAGCTCAAGAACATTCAAAGGATGAACTAGGGTTTCAATGGGAGGAAATGAACAATAGAGGCTGATGAGGGTAGGTGTCCAAAGGTCATAATGATGTTTAAATAGGGTTCAAATCCTAAAAATTAGGGTTTGACCCAAGCAGTCGTAAACTAAGCGTACACCCAACGTATTGGTTATAGTTAAGTTTTGACTAATAACCGAACCAAACCGCCTCATATACACCCCTAATTTTATTTACGTGTGAATAGTTTAATACATATGATTAACACATATAATAAAAAATTATAACCATTTATCTACCAAAACTTGTTCCAAAAATTAGGTTTAAAGTATTTTTGTAATCTCTAACTAAAACTGATGATAAAAATTCAAGTTTAAAATAGACAAAATTGCAAAAATGGTCCCTGTGGTTGGCAAATTTATGTGTTTTTTGTACAAAACGAAACGTTGGTGCACCACTAGTTCAAAATTGGATCTTTTTATCAGTTTTGGTCCCTAGCCACTTAAAAAGATGATTATGCCCCTCTTATTGTTTTTTTTAATGTTAATGATTTTTAGTAATTAAAAATTATAGAATATCCCATTATAGCGTTCATTTGGCTGCTATTCTTCAAGGACTTCTGAAAATGGTTGTCGGAATTTAAATTGCGTTTACATTGACGTCAAAATCTGATGAAGATGAAGAGTTTTCATGTATGCACACTGTGAAATGGATGTGTGTTCTTTAATTTTTGGGTTATGGCACAACTGTACCCATCTGTAAAGGGGTTGATGGGAAGAAGATGGAGAACACCAATAATTGTGTTTGTGTGGTATGGTGGTAGAGAGGGTGGTCTGGTTAGAGAGAGAGAGAGAGAGAGAGAGAGAGAGAGAGAGAGAGAGAGAGAGAGAGAGAGAGAGAGAGAGAGAGAGAGAGAGAGAGAGAGTGTGTGTGTGTGTGTGTGTGTATGTGTGTGTGGTGGGTTTATTGTTTTTGTTTTTCATTTTATTATAAGAATAAGAAAATAAATAAAAGAAATTAAAATATAATTATTAAGGGGTATATTAGTCATTTTCAATGTGATGTGGACCAAAAACACAAGAAAATCCAACCATATGGATCAAAACCACACAAGGTATCTAAAATTAAACCCGTGATGCACTAATATTTCGTTTTGAACCAAAAACACATAAATTTGCCAACAAGACAATTTTTGCAATTTTGTCTTTAAAATATAATAACAAAAAGACCTTAAACCGTACACTTTTTGTAATGGAGCATCATATGGACACCTAATAAAGTCTTGAATGTTTTGCTTTTTGTTTAAGAACATCAAGACAGTATCACTTTTTATACATATACAACTACATAAATAACTATATTCGTCAAAGCTCAAGAAAATTGTATATTATTTTAGTTCCCTTGGTGGCCAAATGCTAGTTTGCCACAACCTTCTCAGTTCTCACTACACTTTGTGGGGACAATAAAGTAAAATAGCCTTTTTAGAGTTATCAAAGAAAGTTTTTTTTATTAAGAAAATGGGAACTAAAATATCATCAACATTAAACTGTATACAATTTATTATATCTGTAAAGGGCTAATTTAAAAAATATATCATTCAATCAAATGATAGCTTAGACAGATAACCATATTATTAAGTTCAACACAAAATGATAAAAACAATTTGTCGCAAAAATGGTCTTATGATTTTTTCGATGGCAAAACAACCTAAATAACAAATACGACACTTATTTCACAAAACGTATATAATGTGTTTTTTTAGATAAATATAACTTTAAAGCAAATGGACCAACCTTATAAAACGGATTATCAAGAGGAACATGCTTTTCTTTCGGCAAATGAACATAATAAAAAACATCGGTTTAGGGAGTCGTACTAATAGGGAAAAACTACCGTATATAATTGATTCCATCGGCCGACTATTGGTGGTGAGTTGGGGTGGTAACTTGTCAACGATCGTTGCACAACGGCTGCTCGGCGATGGCAGACAACAACATTCGATAAATTTTTTGAAACTTTTTTTTCGTCGAGTCTTTTTTTATTTAGTTAAGGGTAATCAATTACTTTTTTAAAAAAGATTTTTTTTTGATGACTCAATAAATAATTCCTTTTAGGATATGAAGCAACACAATTGTTTTCATTTTATTGTCGACACAAATTGTGTGTGATGCATTGTTCATGATATTTTAACTTAGAAATGAAATCTTATTCTAATCATTTTTAATAAATGAATGTTTTTTGTCAAATGTTATTTTCTCTTTTATTTTGATACTTGTCTTTTAGTGAGAATTTTAGAAATTTTATTTTTCACTTTTCATTTTTTAGGGATTTTTATTTTCTTAAAATAAAATTCCATAAAATTATAATGGGTTCTATAATAAAATAAAATCATCATATTAATTTGGTAATAAATTCTTATAAATACTTCAAAGGATTTAGTTTCTTTTGTAAATTTTCAGAAGATTAGATTATATATGGATCTCACACCTAGTAAAAGAATAAATTTAATCTTCTATTGACAAGTATCATACAATTAAGACTCCTCATTAATATTATATATCACATATCATGCCACTTATCAATCTATTAATTATCCATTTCAAATTTCAAATTTTAAATTTCCACTCTAATTACATTAAATTAATAATTGATTCCTCATTTTAAATTTAAAAATTAATTTTCTTATTTTAATTATATTAAATCAATAACATTAGATTGAAAAATAAAATAAAATTAATATAAATTATAAGGTGATATAACTTCACATATTTATTTAAATCATTGATTATAATTCTCTTTATATAACTAAAACAAAAATTCATAAGTAATAATTTTTTTAAATAACTCATTAACAAATTTGATTTTTTAATATAAAATTTTAATTAATTTTATAATCGTGGATGTCACAGGTTATAAACTAGTTAAAATATAAATAGGAATTTTAACTTAAAAGAGTTTATTTTAATAAATAAAATAAGAAATTTAACGGTAAAAAGGAAATGTATTTTTACAAAGACTTTGTATTTATTCAATTTGTGTTTGTACACACTATAATTTTTAAAGCAACACACAAAATATAAACACCCTAAATTTGTATCTTATCACCTAATATTTGAACAATATGTAGGTATATTTCTGGCATAGTCAGACCTAGTCATATGTCATTCAAGGTAAATTTCTCTACGTCGGTTAGGTTTTAGGGAGTGTTGTCGCGTTCCCTCGTAAAACCGTAGTGACACGTAGGCGCCACTTTACTCATTACCACAAAAGTGTGGTCTCATACCACACCTAAGGAGTGGTGCCACACTCCTTTAAATTATTTTTATTTTTAAGTAAATAAATTTTTTAGTTTTAATTAAAATTAAAAACCATTACATAATTTAAAAAAATCCTAAGAAATTAGAAAACAAAAAACTAGAAAGCAAAAACACACACACACACATCAAATAATTAAAAACTTGGAAAAGAACTACAAATTAACCACGATTAGCGTAACGTTTTTTCACGTTTTCCTTCATTTGCAAAACGACTTGAAGCGCATCCCCGATCAAATTCGTGTGTCCATCGATAGCACTTTTAGGTCACTATCCCTTTGTTTCCGACTCTCTCTTTTGAAGCAAGTTGCAAAAAATTATCCATTCTATCTTTTATGTCTTGCACATTCTCACCCATTTCTTTCAATTCATCCGATTCTGACGCTTTGCCCTTGCCTTTGTTTTTCGTTTTGTCTTTTCCCATTGGTCGGGGGCGGTGACACTTGAATGGGCTCATCTTCGTTGAGGTCGAAACCAACACGAGCATCCGATGAAGTGTGTTCGGATTCGGAAGTTCCTGACCATTTTGATCCGTTATCGATGCGCTCATCGCTTGTTTTCAGTTTTTGCCATTTTTTGTTGCTTTTGAGTAGATTCCAAACTTCAAAAAACTTGAAAGTCTTCTTTTGCTCTTTTTGATAAATGCTAAAAGCTTTCTCCAAACCCACTTCGTCACGTTCGCCACTTTTCCATTATCGTTTCATGTTGTTATATAAATCGTTAAACAACATCACGTCTTTGTTCATCTTTCCCCATTTTGAGTACACCTGATGTTTAGTACGATATGGTTCTATGTTCATTCCTTTGTGGAATTGAGCTCTAACGTTCATCCAAAAACGATAATGTTTTTTGGCTCCCTCCCGTCTTCGTGTCCTCTGAAACGTCAATCCATGATTGTGCTAATACTAACTCTTCTTGTGGTTGTGATTGTGTTTGTGTTTGTGGTTGCACCCTGTGAAGCTCATGAACTTCCGGATATCATCCCTAAGCATGGAATTATATCTCGTCCTGTGCACCTCCTCCACAGTGGCATACTGTGGGATCAACAACGCTCGCTCTTGAAACTTGGTGGTGATCTCTACCACAATCTCAGTGGTCTGCTGAAGGTCATGATTGTGTTTTTTGCCACACCGACTGCTCCCACCTGACTCGAAACCTCACCCCACCAATCCCAAGCCCTGTCTCTCAACATACAAGAAGCAAATCCCACCTTTGCAGCATCTGGGGAAGAACTCGTGTGCTGTTGGTTCTCGATATCTGCCACACAGCGTCGGCCAACAATGCGGTCCCTGGCCCCGAAAAACTCTGGCGCCCCACATGCCTTGAACTCCAGAAAAAGGAAGCCCGGGCCCCAACCTGACCCGCAACAATCTTGGCCCTAAATGACCTAAGTCTTTCCTCCATGATCTCCATCATGCCCTCTTTTCCCATCCCAATAATGACTGGGGTAGCGTCAAGGATGCCCATGGTAACCTCGGCTATAATAAGCTCGTGCAGCCTCTCATCAATGGCATTGACAGTGTCGCCTGATACTGCCCCGGATCCAGATCCCGCTCCTGATACCCCTGCCCCAAATCATGTCACCACCATGCTAAACTGCAATGTCATAAATCATGACAACCAGGATTTCCATATAAGGGATCTCCCCACGCCGGTCCTCCTCGAAGTCGTCAGATCTAACACTGGTTCAGGTATAGGTCATGTGCTTTCAATAGTAAGGGCCGAATACTACCTTCCACACTTACATGTACCTTTCCCCAATGCTCTACCTGATAACTCCAATTCGTCCTAACACTAAACCACATCCACAAACTATCACATACATCAATCTAAGGTTGTCCTAAGATTTGTCCTACTCATATCGATCAAACCAATCATAATAGGTTGCCTTTATACATGTAAATTGTACGTAGAAAAGGATCAAATAGACTTTCAAATAAAAGATTCTACCCTAGGACCACAACCAAACAAGGAACAGGAAATAAGGACAAATCAATCATTCTGAGGCTATAAGCTCCTAAGCGTATACAAGTTTAAAAGCGTACACATAGAAATTCCATATGATCAACAAAGCTCAAGTATCATTATAACATGGCTAACACATTGGGGAAACCACTTACTTGGCTCGGCTGATCATGCGCGTTGCACTCTCATCTTTTCCTTTCTTTAAAAGCTTTTCATTTTATTTTTGAAAACAATGTTACCATTTCCTTAGTTTGAGTCCTGACACACCTGAAAGTGTGCCCGAATCCCTTAAACCAAGACTCTGATACCAACTTGTAACGACCTAAATTTTCAAAGAAAATTTTCATTTTTGAATAAGCAAACACATTTCCATGATTTAAGAAATCCAATAGTAATTGTTTTCAAAACACATATCAAATACAATTTTCATTCCAAATATCAGAGTGCCAATAAAAAAAATGCTTGGGAGAGAGTGCACGCCGTGCCATCACGCCTTGCCTTTGCCCTTGGCATTTGAGGTACCTGAAACGAATCCACAATCTATAAGCTAAATGCTTAGTGATTTTCCTAGAGCATACCACACACAATACGCATATCACATATCCTATTAGCTATAAAAGCTAAATATAACACATAAGCCATGTATACATAAACCTGTAAGGATGCCCTGGGCTCCCCCCCCCCCCTAGGGTCTCACACCTTTGTGTCATGGGCTACCCCACATGGTCTTTACCTAGGAATGCCATGGAATACCCCACATGGTCTTACATCCAATGCCATGGGCTACCACACATGTTCTTTACCTAGGAATGCCATGGGCTACCCCACATGGTCTTACATCCAATGTCACAGGCTCCCCCCGGGGTCTTCCATGCAATAATAAACAATCACATAGCATATTAAATCACAGAAATAACTAGCACATATACCATAATCACATAATGGGCCAACCTTGGTGCCATAGACCCATGGGTATGGTGAGAAGACTCACCTCTCGAATACTGAACTGGTAAGCTGAAGTTAAATATATCCCACCCGATGCTCCTTCTTAACTGCCTATAAACATGAAGTGATTAACTTAAAACCATCCCATAAATACTCTCAGGTCACCCCTGGTCAAAGTCAAGGTCCATAGTCAAGGTCAACAGTCCATGTTGACTTCGAATCATTGAGTATAACAGCCACTTGTTGAGTTCCTTGTTTAACTCGTCAACTTGCCGAGTCACATGAGTGACTCATCAAGTTCGTTAATGTTCGCGACTTCAAACTCTCATGCACAGACTCCGACCATAAATTCTTTGGCCGTAAACTCCTTAGTCGCGAAATCCTTGGTTGACTCGTCGAGTCGATTAAAGGACTCGGCGAGTTCCTTTCGCCCTTCTCATTTTCGGCCTTTTCCAGTGAAATCTAGAGTCCTAAACTTCAGATGTAACCTTCACTAGTGTAGATATCATGTAAAGTTGCAAACTTTACGTGCATGCAAGGCCTCACATGGTCATAACACCAAAACTAGTCTTCATACAAGGTTTTAATGCATGGAAAAGGGTCATGTACTTGAAATAGGAGAGATCTAAGAATCTATAGTTCAAGGTAACGACTTTTTACCTTAAAATGGAGACCAATACAGTGTAGATGACGGATCCACTGCTTCCTTTCTTGTTCCTTCTTCTAAATCCATTCTTCAACACTCCAAGTTTGCTAAACCAATATCTTCCTCTCACTCAAGGGCTTTACAACCAAAAAGTTCTCTCTGGGATGATAAGGTGCTAGGGGAGGCCATAAGGGCAAATTATGACCCTTATATATGTTGTAATCCCCAAAATTAGGGTTTTCTCTTTACAACTCTAACTCACCGAGTCGGGCCTTCTGACTTGCCAAGTTGGTCCCGATCCGTGTCCAAGATTAAATGCCCCTACTCTACGAGTTGGACTCCCAAATCGTCGAGTCCATGCAACCCCCCCCCCCCCCCCAAAAAAAAAAAAAAAAAAACCAACTAAATCAATTAATACCTGGAACATGTGTTATAAATATGAGTTTCTTTGTGTTTCTTCAATCACATATTCTCCAAGATCAGTAGCTCCATCACCAGTACCTCTATCCTTATCGAAGATTTTACACATGTTATCGAATTGGGGGAATGGTTTATTGCAAAAACATCCAACACCTTTATGACTCTACAAGAATGTCATAAAATTAGTTAGTTACTATTCAATTACAATATGTTTTAATGATGCTAAAAATACTAAAAACATAATCATTATAGTACTTTTATGTACTCATCCTAAACTTCAGCATCAGCGGTCACACAACATTTATCGGTATCCTTGTCGAATCTACTAGAGTTCTAGGTCGGTGACATGATACTACTGAAGGTCTGACCCTGGAAGGGTGCGATTCACTTTAGGAAGAGGGTAAAGTTAGGTCCTCGATATATTGGACCATTCCATGTGATCGTCAAGGTAGGCCGGGTGGCCTACCAGTTGGATTTATCGAGTGAGCTAAGCCAGATCCATAGCACTTTCCATGTTTTTCATGTCAGATTAGGTTTCTAAGCACATAACTATAATTGGAGTGTACTTGATTTGATAGTGACATGGTCCTTTTGGGTTGGCTTCACCCTAGCAACTTTACATGCTGACTTTTGGAGAGAGAGGTTGAATTTATTATTTGGAATAATAATAAATTTATTAATGTACTATGAAAATAATATATTAATTAGAAATCATGTTATTTAATTAGTATTTAATTAGAAATTAATTTGGAATTAATTTTAGGATTAAATGAGCTGATTAAAGGAACATGGGCTGTTTTGTAAATCACTAATAGCTGTAAAATTGGGCTACTGGACTCCTTACATTGGAGTGGACGAAATTATAAGAAACCCAATGAAATTTTCGTCTAAGGCTCCCTAATAAGGGTTCATGGGCTGCTTAAGCCTTAAGCAGGAAATTAGGGTTTCCTATATAACACTCTAGCATCCCACATCTATAAAAAGACCCAAATACCTATGATTTTTGGCCAATGATTTGTTGATACAAACCCTAGCTAAATTTCCAAGAGCATCCCTCCTCTCTCCTCTCATCCTCTTTCTAGTGGTGTTTGTAAGTCATTAGAGGTGCAACATTTGAGGCACTAAGCTTTCAAGAGTCAAGGATCTTCAAGGTGTTTTTGTTATTGCTACATAACAAGTAAGGTAAGCATCAAAATCCTTTTATTATGTAATATTCAAATTATATATATGCTAGATCTAGGGTTTGTTTTGGTATTCAATTTACATGTTAAATTAGTGAAAAGCTTAGATTCAAAGCAATTAGGGTTGCATGATCACATAGGTTGTAGTTATGCTCAAAACCGGTCAGTGGTAGTAGAGCCTAGGATGTTTTTCAGTTGAATTTGAAGTATATGCGAATTGTCCAAAGGAGGACGGAAAAGATTCGTTAATCTGTTCATGAAACTCGGTGAGTTCCTCATGGGACTCGATGAGTTGGTCTGACTTGACGAGTTTGCTTGCTGACACGACTAAGTTGACTCGTCAGATCCTTGATTTTACTATTTTCATATCTTGATTTGATTAGGATAATTGCTTTAATTCGTTTTTATTGCTTAAAATTGAATATTCTGAAAGGTAAAGGTGTATCCCTATAAAGATAATTGATTTGGTTAATTTTAAGATAAAGATAAAATTAATTTATTAATTTAATTATTTGAAATTTGATCTAGTATTTTGAAAAGTTTAAAAAATACACCCTTTCTTTTCGGAATTTAAAATTTAATTAAAAGTTTAATTTTGAAATCTTAAATTCTAGAACCCTAGTATTTTAAAAGGTTTAAGGTACTGTTGGGATTTGAGCACTCTAACAACCTTAAGTGCTTTGGATATATGTTTTCTCTAATTATACATGCAATTTGATTTTTCAAAGCATTAACCTAACTAGCAGAGAAAATGTAATGCCCGTAGATCCGGGCTAGTCAATTTAGAGATAATAGGGATCGAATACGACTTTTCGACAAAAGAATATTTAGAATAAATAATCTTAACCAAGTTGTATAATACGTCTTAAGGGTTTCGTACATATAAAGAACGCTGAAATCCAAGTTATAACGAAGAAGTTATGATCCGTCGAAGTTTTACGGCAAAACCTGCACGACACCGGGAGATGTAAATAGTGAATTTACGATGGAGGACTTTTTATCGTAGAAATATAAACAAAAGTTTTATTATACTTTAAACCAAAAACATACAAAAAAGAACGCCCAAATCTGACTTCATATGAGGAAGTTATGAATTTTCTAAGATTTGGCTTAGCAGTGCACAGCCCGAAACTCGAATTTTAGATCGAGCGGTTTTTGGCTTACGCGACCTAAATTAGAATTGAACATCTTATTAATACGAACTCAACGGTAAAAAGATAGACGAAAACAGAGTTCGTATGTAGAAGTTATCAATTTTACGCGAACATTTAACAATATAATCTTCTTTTACTGTTAAATTTAAGATCGGTCGAGACCGAGCTGACGGAGTCAAAATAAAAGTTTTAGATCTTATTTTTACCTACGTGTGGATATAAATAACGTCAAAAACGAAGCTCGTATGTGAAAGTTACGAATTTTAAAAGTCGGAAGTGTGCTGTGCGAAAATGATTGATGTGATACAATCTTGACCATTGCTTTCTCTCCAAATCTTGCCACCAGATGGTGACATGTGACACCAAGTTCAGTCATATTTCACCCTATAAATAGAACCTCTCCCACCCTTATTTTTTCATACATTTCCCATTCTTTCTTCTCTTTACTCTCTAGCCCCGAAACCCCCGAAAAGCCTAGGGAACCTCCCTAGCACGAGGCGGAAGCCCCAGAGTGCTCAACAACTCTGAAAAGAAGAGTTTTTCGGCTTAGGAACACTGCTCCAAGCAAAGCCCGGTTTCTATAAAACCCTTTGTAAGTGAACTATGTCTACGCTATTTTTAATATAGCTTTTATTTAATTATAGTAACGCTATTAGGAACTTATAATAAGTACTTGGGCTATTATTATGAGTTTTATAAGTATTTTTTAACGCTTATATAATAGTAATAATAGCTAGACTATTAATTAGTCTCGGCGAATAATAGACTAAACTCTAGTGGAAATAATACTAGGTTTCGTCGAAAGAAATTATTTTTAAGAAGCAAAGCGTTGTTTGAGTTCGGAATCACCACATTTTCAAGTGAGTGCATGGTCCCTTTCATCTTACACATAGATATGAAGTATTTTATATAAACTACGTCTTATGTGTGCATATTATCTGTATACTTGCTATCTATGCTGGATGAACGATTTTATACAAGTTTTATATGATTTAAACTGCATATGTATTTATATCTATGTAATATGTTGGGTAAAACATGAGTAGATGAAATATGAGTTGGATGATGAGTTGAGAGGTGATATAGACCCTGTGGTAAGGGTAAGAGGTGGATGATGTGAGAAGCCTTGTTCCCAAATGCTGGCCCCGTCATCTAGCAGAGTATGGATGACAACCACAGACTATTCTAGACAGTCCAGTAGAACACTAGCAGACTCGCAACCTGTCGGTGTTGTGAACGATGTGTTCACCAGTGTACTCTAAAAACCCATTGACATGTATTGCGAGTGGACTATCGAAAACGATACTATCAATAAACGAGATAACCCTATCAGATGTACTTGAAGGACAATACTGGCAGCTACGCCTCACATAGAATGTCACAATTCTGGCAATTGTACCTAAGTGATAGAACTAGCAGCTGTGCTTGATAGCTGTGTCATTGATAATATTGGACTTCGTACCTATTCCTTATGATAATCCTTAGGAATGAATGAATGAGAAATAGCTAATTCTTAGGGTAGATCCTTAAGAGTAAAGAAGATAATGGGGATGGGTATTTGGGTTAACTACTTGATGATTAAACATAATAATTATATTATTATGGGTTGAAAACCCTATGTACTCACCAAGTTTTCCAACCCGACCCACTCAGTGTATTTATATCACAGGTGTTGATAGGAAGCCACATTACATTGAGAGATTAAAAAGATATAAATAACTAGTGATAATGAATGTAAGTTCTGTTTATGCTTATGTTTCTGTATTGATGATGAAATCCAAATGTTTTAAAATGAATAAAAATATTTTGCTTTGGAAATGTCCCGATAACGTATTTATCATGTTTCACTGGGAACAAATTCCGCACATTTTTATTAAAAAGAGGTACTTTGATTTTTATAAAGCGTAAACAAAATCGGTCTTTTTAAGTCGTGAAAATGGGGATGTCACAGTTGGTATCAGAGCATTAGTTTAAGCGAACTAGGAATATAGATTTATTTATAGACTTAACCTTAGAATGCTAAGCAATGATTGTGAAGAGTGTGTATTAGGTAATACACCTGAATAGACACAAGCACTAGCTTATTTATGGAAAATGTCTAACATGCTTTATGTGTAAAATGATTTATGATGCTTTATGATGCTAAATGTATAATCGGATCTATGGTCTGTTGCCGACCGGATCTGGAAACTTTATGTGTTCAGATTTCTAAACATTTAATTACGGTATTAGAACTGTCATGTAACTTTTCGGAGTAATAGGGAGATTTACACATCGATTGTAAATAAAATATTTCCTATCTTAATTCCCGTCACTACACACCAAACGTCCGACTTGGTGTATAGATCGACATGGTGAGCACTCGAAGCGGAATTGGAAGTGGAAACCCACAGCCCAAACCACAAGTGATTGAGCATGCATCAGAAGCAGCAGCTACACCTGGGCCAATCACGATGGCAGGGGTACAGGCAATGGTGCGGATAATGCTGGATCAACAGATGGAAGAAACAAGGCGTTTACTTCAACAAAGTAAAAACGAACTTAGTGTGCCAGTATGCCAGGCACCTACTCTTGAGGCAGCCATCTGGGTTGAGGTTGGCAAGAAGAGGAAATTTGAGGGAACTTCAAGGTCCAATAAGAACAACATGTTCTCACAGTTTGGAGGAGGAAGAAGTAAAGCAAAATGGTGTTACAAGTATGGAAGGAAACACAACGGGGGATTCCATAAGGAAGTGATCTGCTTCAAATACGAGAATACTGGTCACTATGCCGCCAAGTGCTCAACCAAGGAGGAAGTTTGCCTTAAGTGTAGTGGAAAGGGACACTTCAAGAGAGATTGTCCGATAAGGGCTACAACGCCAAATGTATTGCTGAAGCACTATGAGGGATGTGATGAAGAAGTGACTTATTACAGGTGTGAAGGAACCGGTTACTATTCTAAGGACTGTACACATAGGGATAAAGTATGATATAGATGCAGAGACAAGGGGCAGATGTCTAGGGACTGCCTGAAAAAAAATGAAGCAACGAGACCGAATTTTCCACCAAAGCCGAAGGAAAGAGCATTCCAGAGAATCCTTGGCGAAGCTACTGACAATGCAAGGTTTTAGGAGTAAAGGCTTGATATCCAAAGAGCGAGTTATGAAGTATCCATAGTATCGTAGGGGTAGCCTATTAGAGGCATAGTCTAGGGTGAACTTGAACACCTATGTAATCGTTTCAAGAAATAATATAAAACCTTCGTCTTGTTATCTGATGTGTTGAATGATTGTGTGATTTTCTTACATGGTGACTTGGATAAAATGCGAGACAATACTTGGGACGAGTATGAGTAGGTGTGAAAAGGTATTAGAGGCCTATACTACCGGAAGTACAGGACTCACGCTTGGATCAGGGAAAGTCACAAGGATACCAAGAAGCTAGTAATTGATACTGTTTTATTCAAATATGTCGTTACCATCGTTTCGTTAATGACTAAGAGGATGATTGTTATTCCGACCCTAGTGGTCATATCGAATTGAGTTCTACTATGATAAGTATGTTACGTGGTTCAGAGAACCAAGTTTGATGTAGCATCTGACTTAAGCCGGAGATTGAAATAAAAGATAATCAAAGCGATCGGTAAAGGTATCGCGATAGTTGCTTGTAGCTAGAAATGCTACCTTTTAAGATGTGATTAGAACATGAAGAAATGTATAGTCTGTTCTAGAAGACTCTAAGAGACCTGAGTCTAAGCATGGGAACATACGATGATAAGTCATTAGAATATGACACATCAGTCAATTGTAGTAATAAAATAACTTATCTTAAGTTTGTTAAGAATTAGAAGCAGTCTCTAGTAAGGATCGAGAGTGTGACTTGAAGGTCATAATTTGGAGTCTAACATGAGATAGGGAGCACGTGCAAGATCGAGCGCCGCCTGCAATCAAGAAGTCTTAGAGTTAGATACTCGTTCGAAGAAACATCAAAGTAATGGTTATTACTTAGGATGAAGATATAACGTATAGAGTCATCATGTGAGCCCTGTTTTGTTGATGATTTCGTGACGTAATCATCCTAATGGGGAGATAATTGTAACGCCCGTAGATCCGGGCTAGTCAATTTAGAGATAATAGGGGTCGAAAATGACTTTTTGACAAAATATTATTTAGAATAAATAATCTTAACCAAGTTGTATAATACGTCCCAAGGGTTCCGTACATATAAAGAACGCCAAAATCCGAGTTATAACGAAGAAGTTATGGTCCGTCGAAGTTTTATGGCAAAACTGACACGATACGGGGAAACGTAAATAGTGAATTTACGATGGAGGACTTTTTAGCATTAGAAATATAAACAAAAGTTTTAGTATACATTAAACCAAGAACATACAAAAAAAGAACGCCCAAATCTGACTTCATATGAGGAAGTTATGAATTTTCTATGATTTGGCTTAGCAGTGCACAACCCAAAACTCAAACTTTAGATCGAGTGGTTTTTGGCCTACGCAACCTAAATGAGAATTGAAGATTTCATTAATAGGAACTCAACGGTAAAAATACAGAGGAAAACAGAGTCTGTATGTAGAAGTTATGAATTTTACGCGGACATTTAACAGTATAATCTTCTCATATTGTTAAATTTAAGATTAGTTAAGAATTAGCCGAATGAGTAAAAATGAAACTTGTAGATCTTATTTTTACCTACACGTGGATATAAAGAACGTCAAAAACGGATCTCGTATGTGAAAGTTACGGATTTTAGAAGTCGAAAGTGTGTTGTGCGAAAATGATTGATGTGATACAATCTTGACCATTGCTTTCTCTCCAAATCTTGCCACCAGATGGTGACATGTGACACCAAGTTCAGTCATATTTCACCCTATAAATAGAAACTCTCCCACCCTTATTTTTTCACACATTTCCCATTCTTTCTTCTCTTTACTCTCTCTCTAGAACCTCTCTCTAGCCCCGAAACCCCCCCCCCCCCCCCAAAAAAAAAAAAAAAAAAAAAAGCGTAGGAAACCTCCCTAGCACGAGGCGGAAGCCCCGGAGTGCTCGATGGCTCCAAGAAGAAGAGCTTTTCGGCTCGGGAACTCTGCTCCAAGCAAAACCCGGTTTTTTATAAAATCCGTTGTAAGTGAGCTCCACCTACGCTATTTTTAATATAACTTTTATTTAATTATAGTAATACTATTAGGAACTTATAATAAGTACTTGGGCTATTATTATGAGTTTTATAAGTATTTTTTAACGCTAATATAAAAGTAATAATAACTAGACTATTAATTAGTCTCGTCGAATAATAGACTAAACTCTAGTGGAAATAATACTAGGTTTTGTCGAAGGAAATTATTTTTAAGAAGCAAAGCGCTGTTTGAGTTCGGAATCACCACATTTTCAAGTGAGTGCATGGTCTCTTTCATCTTACACATAGATATGAAGTATTTTATATAAACTACGTCTTATGTGTGCATATTATCTGTATACTTGCTATCTATGCTGGATGAACGATTTTATACAAGTTTTATATGATTTAAACTGCATATGTATTTATATCTATGTAATATGTTGGGTAAAACATGAGTAGATGAAATATGAGTTGGATGATGAGTTGAGAGGTGATATAGACCATGAGGTACGGGTGAGAGGTGGACGATGTGAGAAGCCTTGTTCCCAAATGCTGGCCCCGTCATCTAGCAGAGTATGGATGACAACCATAGACTATTCTAGACAGTCCAGTAGAACACTAGCAGACTCGCAACCTATAGGGTTGTGAACGATGTGTTCAACGGTGTACTCTAAAAACCCATTGACATGTATTGCGAGTGGAGTCTCGAAAACGATACTGTCAATAAACGAGATAACCCTATCAGATGTACTCGAAGGACAATACTGGCAACTGCGCCTCACATAGAATGTCATAATTCTGGCAGTTGCGCCTAAGTGATAGAACTAGTAGCTGTGCTTGACAACTGTGCCATTGACAACGATGAACTTCGTACCTATTCCTTAGGAGATGTGTTTGAGGATGCATGACTCCTTTTGATAATCATGACAATGTAATAGTCACTAATACCATATCGGTACGGTAAGTGGGTCAATAGACTTTTCTTCCACTAAGTATACTATAAATGACTAAGCCATTGGATCTATCTTCATAAATTTAAGTAACATAATCTAAAATACGAAGGGTTTTGATGTGTGTTTACCTTTTGAAAAATTAAAAAGAAAACAAAAAGATCCAATGCAGAATCCTTCGATCGCAGTACAAAACAAACAATCTTCAAAACAAGAACCCATTCCTCTTCCTTATATGTCTTTTATGAGTTCTTGGGGAACAAGAAGACCAAAAACTTTCCTTGTGAAGGCTAGGTTTTTGCAAGTACGAGGAGAATGAAGGAAATTTTGTGGTTTTTATGTTTGGGAAGAGGGAAGCACCAAAACAGTTGCCGTATCCCAAACTCTAATGCAAAACTTGCCCACCATATAAACATTTTAATTCATAACATAGCTATCAGTAATTAAATAAATAACTCTTGCTCTTTTTTATAGTTTCCGATTAATCATCAAATATCGATGAATAATAATCTAGTCCATGTATTTATTTATTTCTTGCTTTTGGATTTTGGATTGAAGTATGACCCAATAGACATGTGTTTTTATTAGTAGCGTGGGTAATTTATTGTATCAATACATACTTCCTATAGTGTCTTCTTAAAAGCAATAATCTTATTATTCTTAAGTCTTTCCTCACGCACTTTCCAAACCTCTATCACGATCACATCATAGCCATCCAACAAGAACCATGAGTGATGAAGTTTAAAGGGAGTAAATCTTTAATCACACACCAATTCTTTCAAAAATTATTATATTACGGAACATATCCACCAAATCTTTTGTTAGAAAAATCTATTGATCTTGCTCAATTTATTTCATGCTTTATTCATATAAGTAAACGGCTTACATCACACAAAAATATCAACAATATCCACTTCATTAATAAAGTAATTAAAACGAGCTACTAAATTTTGACAAAAATTCAACTTGTATATTTCATCAGGTAATCTGATTGCATTGAGATCCCCAAAATTTACAAACTCTCCTTGTTGATGATTAACCGAAGACAAATTCATCTCATTGCATTGAGATCCCCAAAAATTACAAACTCTCCTTGATGATTAACCAAAGACAAAATATAATTTTAAAGTAACTTCTATAAAGAATATTTGGCAAAAAAAAAAAAAAAAAACTCATTATTAGGTTATAAACTAATAAGCTAAAAAGAGTTAACTTATAGAAAAAAAAACTTATTAGCAATAAGCCAATAAGCAATAAGCTTTGCCAAACACCCCTAAGAAACATAATATGAGCAACCACCTTCAAAATGAACATTACCTCATGATGATATCGACACCAAAATATCCACCCTCGTCATCCATCACTTTATTGTGGCTTTATCCCGATTCGTGGACACAACTTTAGAAATTGTAACGTAATTAGTTTTAAAAATTAGATGCATTAGAAATACACATTAATCGACTTTCGATTCATTTACATGTTTTCTTTTTAGTTAAATTGTTTAATCTTAATGATTTATATCGTTATTGATAAAGCATTACTAAAACTACGCACTAACAACTGAAACTATTGATATCATCATCTTTAGATTTTACGCATCAAATTAATATTGTATTTCTGAAAGTAAAGTGTTCCAAATGTTACTTTCATAGAATGCGAAGTTATTTTTTTACTTATTTAAATGGCATTGTTTTGCAATTATTTGCACTATCTACTTACATCTTATATATATATATATATATATATATATATATATATATATATATATATATATATATATATATATATATATATATATATATTAGTAACAACATGAAAAGTGGCTGCTTAACTGTAAGAAATATATATATATATATATATATATATATATATATATATATATATATATATATATATATATATATATATATATATATATATATATATATATATATATATATTAGTAACAACATGAAAAGTGGCTGCTTAACTGTAAGAAACTAACTTACTGCATAAACTAATGAAAAAGAGAAATTTTGATTATATAGATATGCATTTAGCCTTAAACCCAATAATTTTATGAGTTAGAAGCAGTATCTTCATTTCTAGCCGCCCACTTGATATAAAGAAAATATTTTATTAGAAGTGGCATCTGATGCTCTCTACAAGCCATTACAATCTCCTTTTAAATATAGTTAGGCACACATCAAAGCTTCATATCAACTATCAACATTCAATTATATTGGCATGGAATAGGAATATATATATATATATATATATATATATATATATATATATATATATATATATATATATATATATATATATATATATAGAGAGAGAGAGAGAGAGAGAGAGAGAGAGAGATATGTAGGTTTCATTGAGAATAAAAATAAAATAGAGATTTTGAGATTCAAACTCAGCCATATATTTTCATATCTACCGTTGTAATCCTCTGAGGTACCATCGCAACATGTATGTTATAATCATAAATGATTATATAGCGTCGTCCGTTCCTTTCTCCTTCACCACCACAACTGCCACCGTTACACCATTACCACCACTTCTGATACCAGCTGACCCCACCACTATCACCTCCGTTACTTATACCACCTTCATCTCTGTCACCACTAACTCTTTTGCCACTAACTATCGTAATCAGTTATGGTTAATCAGTCTGTGAACAGACATATATGTATAATCATTTATAATTATACATATACGAATAAACATGCATGGTCATATATGATTATATCTCTCTTCCATATAATCATTTATGATTAAGCATACCCTGCTGCTGTCGGTACGCTGAAGTGTTAGAGCGGTAAATGAGGATTATATGGTTGAGGTTGAATCTCAATATATATATATATATATATATATATATATATATATATATATATATATATATATATATATATATATATATATGTTCAGGTTCATTTGAGATCATTCTAATTTTGTGAGACCGTGAGACCAAATCGAAAAATAAATTTAAAATGCAAAATAAATGGAAAAATCAAAAAATTCTTTTTTTAAATATTATTTTCGGAACTTTAATTAACTAAAAAAATAAAAAATAAAAAAATAAAAAAATCCCGTTTTTTTTTTTTGAAAAATATGTGAAATATTCTAAATAGAATATTACACTGGCATATTCTAAAAAATAATTTTAAAATGCAAAATAAATGAAAAAATCTAAAAATTATTTTTTTAAATATTATTTTCGGAACTTGAATTAACTAAAAAAAATTAAAAAAAAATTCTACTTTTTTTGAAAAATACATGAAATACTCTAAATAGAATATTACACTGTACATATTCTAAAAATAATTTTAAAATGCAAAATAAATGGAAAAATCAAAAAAAATTCTTTTTTAAATATTATTTTTGGAACTTGAATTAACTAAAAAAATTAAAAAAAAATTAAAAAAATTAAAAAAAAAATTAAAAAAATTAAAAAATACGTCTCACGGTCTCACAAAATTAGGCCGTCTCAAATGAACCTAACCCTATATATATATATATATATATATATATATATATATATATATATATATATATATATATATATATATATATATATATAAAAGGTTTCTTCGTACATAATTTTAGTTGACTTAAATTGCAAATTTTCCAATTTCATCTAAATTAAACCAATGATATACATGAGATTGTAAAGTACGGTATATGATACGCTAGAAACTTGTATCTTTTTGTGTGTCAATATAAATATGTGGTATAGTAAATAATGATTTGTTACAAGAAGATTATAATATTTGTTGTTAGGGTGGTATGGTAATTTCACAACGCCATAGGAAGGAGTGTTTCTTGCAAGGGTGGTTGTTGACTGTTTTGCTAAAGAAATTGACTAAAAGAGGCAATAATGTGATGCAAGTTCAACTACGATTTTAAATGTTATAAGGAAAATAAGAAAATGATGTTGACTTGATCCAATATGCTATACCCTTGACCCGATATTGAGGTGCGTCTTTATGCCAAGGGTAAATAAAAAGTAAACAAATTGACACCGAATTACTCTATGGGAGATTTAAGAATAAGAGGCTAACAACATCGCATTATAATAATATATTAAAATCGAACATATCAAATAATCTAATTTATCTCTCCTAGATCGGGCATATCATATTTTTCAGGTTCAGTATTATTGAACTCTTTCATTTTATCAGGTTGTGAGTGTGTATTATGAAATTTTTATTTATTATTATCACTGACCGGATGTAATTTTGTGTCAGACATATCTTCTATTCGTATGAAAAAAAATCCATGGTTTTTTTTTTTTTTTTTTTTTTTTTTTCATAATTTCTCCTTTATAATTGTAATTAACAAATCATCAAACCATATCACTATGAGTGTAACTACTTATGATTTCTTTTATAAATTTATAATCCTAATAAAAAGTCATCAAACAATATCATCGTAACTACTTTTGATTTACAAATTGATAATATTATAAATTACAAATTACTAGTAAAATCAAATATAATAAAAATAAAAGTTTACCGGATTAATTGGTATAGCATGAGGCAGAAGCAAAAACAAGAAATTGGTCTTCGAAGTCGTCGTTTAACTAAAAAATGGAATGTCTAATTTACGTCTTTGTGGCTAGTTGTTAGGTTTAATATTGAATTCTAGCTCCAAAGCCAATTATACCAATTTAATTAAAATAGGATATCATTGGGTTTTTACTCCATTTGTTTAATTACAACCAAGATGTTGTATCCAAATAAAAACTCATATGATTTTTTAATAGCCTAACAATCATAAAGATCAAGAAGGCTAAGCGACGTATACACTTTTTGTTATTTTATAGGCTTTTGAATTACATAATCTATCTATCATAATAAATAAGATTTTTATTGAAGGGGACTAGGCATCCGGCATTCCCTCACTCTTTGAGTACATCTTTGGTTTAATGCAAAGGGTAAATAATAGTAAACAAATGATTTTTGTAGTTTTTGCTATCAATATAGTAGAGTATTACATTATTTTATTAATAGTTTTTATGTATTTATATTATTTTATTTGTAATAATAATGTATTTATGTTTATTTATTGATAATCGCAATATGATACTTGATATTTATAAAATGTATTTTGTTTATAATCTATGATAACAATCTAATTTGCATTTGCAATCTTTATTCATTAAGCAACATACTTATGCATTTACTAATGAGCACATTGTACATAAAGTTCTTTACTAGTATTAACATGTGAAGAAGTAAATTATAGTACGTTGTTATTGTGTTTTAAGAAATAAAAGTATATTATTATTATAAGTAAAATAAAATACATTGTCTACATACATAAGAATTTTGGAAATTAAAATATGATGTTTACCACACGCTATCTTTTTAAAAGATTTTTTTTTTGAAGTACCAAACCAAAATGTTTACAACTATTACGAGTTGTGTTATCAAAAATGAAACCGGTCACTTGATAGTTGATACTACGACCGAAATGAAGTTGCATTATTACATTAATAACCCATCAATACCCAAAAAGAATATTGTTTAGTTTCGCTTGCATTCTACTTAAAATTATCAAAGGAATCCAAATTAAGTAACCAGTCAAGGACTAAAAACAAAATATTGGTAGAAATGCTTTATTTTAAATGTTTTTTTTTTCTGGTAGAACTAGACCGAAGACTTTATCTTCTTAGTCAAGTACGTCCCCAACATCATGTTGAGTCATTGGCTAAGCCCATATTTAAACCATTAAATGAGATGTATGGACCACCATGAAAGTGTAATTTAGTACAAGACAAACTTCAAAAAGACCCCTTTTGTGTGTAGATGGGCTTAATGGTTAATTCAGTTTACTCTGTTTTATTTATATTGACCTCACTTATCTCTTATAGTAGGTTAATACAAAAAAACCAATCATCTTTTTAGGAATAAGGTTGTTTTAAGTCCGTTTTTGACGATCCTTATATCCTCGGAAAAGTAATGAGAAACTTCTATCAATTCATCATTACCTTAAAACTTTCCGAACTAAAATCTAATATTCATAAAAAGCCCGAACTGCTACTTTACGGTTATACCCTTAGGCTCCAAATCACAAACCAAACCCCCAGGTTATCTAACTTACATTACCCACACCCAAAGGGGTCTAAATATCTCTCTTTCCCAAAGGCCCTGAGCCTTATGATAAACAATCTTCAGGTCACGACCTGAATTAGGAAACGATTCGGAACTGGGTGTTACAACTATCTCCCACTTAAATTAGATTTCGTCCTCGAAATCACTCCTTACCACCCTCCTGGAAACCAATGCTCCAAACAAAACCTCTGCTGAACAAATCACTGATCCTTTAACTGTCGAACCGAAACGTTACTGCTATAATTATGAAGCCCCATAACTTGCATGACCTCTACACAAGTAGAACCATTCTGAAACACAATTACGAGGGCCTATTTCTATCATCATAACTGAAAACAACCTTTTGACCCTGAACCCTCGGATTGATACCCTTGGCATACAGATTCCTTAATCAATAACTTGTTGATGAAAAGATCTTGTACATATACACTAATGGCTCCCAACGCGAGTTTCGACCAACAAGCTAACCCGATATATAACTCATAACCTGAGATCCAAGAATTTTCACTTGCATTTCACCTGAAATCTTTAAATTCACGGCGACCTTTCACTAAAATGGGATATAAAATCCCCAATCCACCGCTAAGACTGCTAGTCTCCCACCTGGTCCGGTCACTAGGTTCCTAAGAGTCTAACTGATAAAGGCTATCCTAGCATATGCATCACTCTTATGCCACTCACTGACCACATAGCCATCCCACTCTAACCATGATCCAATACCTTAACCCAATTGGGTCTCATCCACACTGCACAAACGGATGGACCATGCCCACAGGTCTCACCAAATCGAGTGCTACACAATCTTAACCTCACCTTGGACCCCAATAGACCTCCTCCTATAACAAGGAAAAATCCTGACAATACTGTCCACCTCGCCCCAGGCACGTGTTGATCCCCTCTCTCAGCCCAACAACCATGCCTACCATGGTCTACCTCACTCTAGTGAATACTACAATCCCATCACAAACCTTCAATATTTTCCATAACTATCTATCAACCCGGTTAATGCTATGGATACCTAATAGTCTTACAACACTTCCATGCTACCATGGCCCTACCCATGGTCTTACCGTCTATCTACTACACCCACCATAATCATCAGGAGTTGAACCCACATCTAAATTTTCCAAAATCAGGTGTTCGGTCATCCTTTGAACCCAAAGCCTTAATCAGACAAGAACATGCAGAGAAGTTCTGATACAACCTCAACCTGAATCTATCCATATGTCTGACATACCTCACAATGAATGCACCAACCAGATGTTGGAAATTTCATGAACTCCTAACCTTACACATCCTCCAACTAGACTGCCACTTGAGTTTTCTTTCCTCCCGACTAGGATGGGGTACTCTTCTTGGTTCACACCTGATCCAATCTCGTAAATCTGAATGTTTCTACTCCACTTAGTTTCCACTGCGTTCCTCCAATCCACAAAATTTGATGGGTTTCCAACCCATCTCACATCCTTAGAATTCAAATTGTCGACAAATTGAGCTTACAATAACCAATGTTCCACTACTAGGCGATCACAATGATCGCACAACATTTGTAATTCAGATCAACACTTCCCGAAAATCTCATCAAGCCTGATAACCCCAAGCACTTCCCATGATACAACACCAAATCTCTAAGTCCTTTCTGCTCAATAAAGAACTATAATTATTAATCTAAACAGACGAATCACCAATCCGACTACCTACTCACCCAAAGGTATCCTATAACACTCTAAATTTTCAAAACAAAATTTTCATTTGTAAACCACATAAAACTCAACGTCACATTTCTTAAAAACCACAAATGTATCATTTGTCAAAACACAAATCAACAAAATAACTGATAATATCCCAGAATCCTCAAACATAATCTTGAACAGGTGTGTACAATCAAGTTGGCGCCTTCCTGCGATCCTGAGAAGTAGCTAAAACACATAGCACACAACATGGTAAGCACAAAGCTTAGTGAGTTCCCCAAAATACCACATACACAAATAATAAGCCTCTCATGGCTATAGCTCGACATGGACCCCCCCTGGTCATGTGTCTCGGTGAGGACCTTCCGGTCTCACTGCTCGGTGTGGACCCTCCGGTCATGTCTCTCAGTGAAGACCCTCTGGTCTCACAGCTCGGTTTGGACCCTCCAGTCCTGTATCTCAGTGAATATCCTTCGGTCTCACAACTCGGTTTGGACCCTCCGGTCCTAACTCAGTAAGGCATAGAATAATATAGCATATATCACAAAAACAAAATGTTTAATATCACATAACTCAGTATAAGCACATAGGACCCTCCAGTCGATAACTCAAATAAGACCCTCCGGTCACACAGTATTACCGCTCGGGTAAGTATAGTGAGAAGACTCACCTCGTATGTAAGCAAGTAGATATAGTACCCCACGAAGTCACGAACAGTCTAGACTCCACCTACATAATATAATCATCTCTAATTAACACTTTATAAACAAAACTCTTACAAAGTTAGGCTAACCTCTTTCCTCACTCTCAGAAAAAGGGTGAAAGACTATTTTATCCCTCCATGGTCTCCTCACTCATGACTTGACCAAACCCTAAAAGTCAACAGAAGTCAACAACGGAGTCAACAGTCCATGTTGACCCAACACGTCGAGTTCATCTATGTGACTCGTCAAGTTCCTTTGTTTCCTCTGAAGTATCAGGAAAATCCAACTCAACTCGTCGAGTTGTCCCATAAACTCGCCGAATTGTAGCACGTCCACACTATCGGGGAAAACCCTAGCCAAATCGTCAAGTTAGCTCATGCACTCATTGATTCCCTCTAGAAAAATTATCATTTAGACGATTCTAAGTAGAATTAAGATCCCAAACTCTAGATCTAGCCTCCCAAGGCTGATATACCACGTAAAGCAGCAAGCTTTACATCCATGCATGGCATCTAGGGCTCGAAATGCCAAAAAAAGTCACTATATAGGGTTTAATGCATAAAAGCTTGCCACTATCTTGATAAAACTTGTATCTTTGGGCTCAAGGGGCCTCATATTGTCCAGACCTGAAGTCTCAACTCCATGACAAGTTCAACAACTCCAGAACTCAAAGAAGGATGGAAAACGGCCTTAAACTGCCTAGAAAAGAGATCTAACCAAGAAATGATCAAGGTGGTAGCTTTTTACCTTCAAACAGAAGCAAGAAATGAAAGAACATCGGATCTAAGAGCTCCCACTCGTCCTAAGCATTTTGCTCATCAATCTTCCTCCAAAAATGAACTAAATTATGAAATATTAGCCTTTCTTTCTCTCACACAAGGATATAACTCGATTAAGGTTTCTCTCAGAGTGTTAAGATGATAAGGGAGGTGGAAATGAAGGCTTAAAGTCTTTTAAATATTACACAAACCCTACAAATTAGGGTTTTCTCACTCAGCTCC
This sequence comes from Lactuca saligna, assembly GCF_052625555.1. NCBI lineage: Eukaryota > Viridiplantae > Streptophyta > Magnoliopsida > Asterales > Asteraceae > Lactuca > Lactuca saligna. The sequence goes on along the minus strand of NC_136422.1, from coordinate 130,983,980 downwards.
TACTCGTCGAGTTGGGGTCCTCCAACTCGTCGAGTAGACTCTGAAAATCACGCGACCATTAACACCTATACTCGACGAGTTGGGGAATCCAACTCGTCGAGTTTCTCTGGCATCATGAATGCGAATTAATTAAATATTTTACCTGGGAGTCGCGGTGTTACATATCTGCGTCCTAACCACATTCAACCAAAGTAATTATAAAATTCCTTTGTCAATTCTGGATTTTGAACAGGCCCATGTGACATTCCTCATCTTCTGTTTGCTATTGCTTCACCTCTTAGACACGGTAGAGATCGGACCCAAGAGTCATCCCATGAACAACTACCATTCCTACTGAGCAATGCTAACACATCTGAACTCTGACTTCGTTGTTAAACTAATCATGCTAATTCGTCTATAGATCTTCCAAACGATACCCCTAAATTGTTTCCATGAATGAACCAAAACAGGACTAAACCCATCTCAATAAGATGTTCCATACTCATAGCTCTCGTCATGCAAAAATGACATATAACAATCCTTGATAATATAAACGAGATAGTAATAGAGAACTAAACCAAAGATAATTCTTACATATACCTACACAATATTCCAAACCAATTATACATATAATGATAATAAGGCATGGAAAATACAAAGATAACCTATCCACGACAACCTCTGATGAAACTTTGGACTCCCCTGACTGACATTGCAATGCTCGACTCTTTGCTGATGGGGGTACTACGTACCCTCACGACCATCAATTACTCTTAAATTAACCGCAACAAATGCACTCACTGCTCCACCCCTCAACATCGGACAATCAACCTTCTCGTGGCTCCGTAGTTGTAGTGAAAACACATCGGTACCGACCCACAGGGGCAATCCCTACTAAAATGACTAATCTAACCACAATTAACACATCCTTGCACTGTCTCCCGACATCCTACCTCGTGGGTCCTCCTACACTTGGCATAATATCCTCGACCCTGATGGCCTTCCAAATGTAAATCCTGAGTCGTGGGCCTCTTTACCTGGCCCACTGCAATCTGAGTCTACTCTGACTTCCTCTTCCCGAGGTTCTCCAAATCGATCTCTTGCTCCCGTGATCTAGCAATCATGTCATGCAGGGTCTCACACCCTGATAAACTAAAAAACTCCATGATGTTATCCCTCAACATGTCATGATACCTTACCTTCTTTATTTCCTTGTCCGCTACATATTGTGGAACCAACAAAGCTCTCTCTCTCTCGGAACTTGGCAATGATCTCTAGCACAGTCTCAGTCGTCTGGAGAAGGTCCTGAAACTCCCTCGACCACTGTTATATCTCAATAGATGGTGTAAAATCGTCCCTAAATTAGGACATAAACTCATCCCAAGTCATCGTCTCCAGGGCTTCGCCTCCCAAAGCGAAGTCTACCTCCTCCCACTAATCTTAAGCTCTGTCTTTCAGAAGACAAGAAGCAAATCTGTCTTTTGACCCCTCGGGGAAGAAACTCGTCCGGAAAGTATTCACCATATCCACTAACCATCTCTTACTGGCAATTGGGCCCTTCTCCCCAAAGAACTTAGGAGCTCCATAAGCATAGAACTCACAGAAGGAAAGAGTGTGAGCTCCAACAATAACCAAAATCTCAGTATGGAACATGCCCAGACGCTCATCCAAAATCTTCATAATCCCCACCTTGAGCCTACCGCAGATCACCGGAGTCTACTACAAAATACTGTGGGTAATCTCCGATGAGATGAACTCTCGTATCTACTCATCAATTGGGTCAGTACCTGAACATGAACCTCCTCCATGTGTGCTCATAACCATTTTGAAAAACAATCATACAAATGATCAGAACATACCCAAGAATCCAGATCCCATAGATTTCCTAAATTCTCTAAGACTCTCCTCAATTTGAGTATGGATCCTGTGCTTTCAGTAGTACGGGACCAATAATACCTTCCACACCTACCCATAATTTCCTCAAAAAGCATCTCGAATCCTCTAGCTCAACTTCTCAAACTGGTACTCCATGTACTTGCTGAACCACGTAACTAAACCCACTAAATGACTTCATAGGCTCTCCCAGGATCCCGACCTAACCTTGTCATCAATTGCTGAAGAACCTCCACTAATACTAGCTAACTACCTCATGAATATAATCACATGCCACAAAGCTTATATAGACTTTCGAGTAACATACTCATCCCTACAACGGCTAGACTCAAACGAGAACTATGCAATAGAGACAAATCCATAACCCTAAGATTATTTAACCTTTACAACATGGGACATTACATATTCGCTTACTAGTTAACCCATATCACTAAGAGTTCCATAAAGCACAAAGCAAGCAGCATTCATGCAGTGACACTCCAAGCCATAGAACAACAAAGAATATACACTGATCACTTACTACAACTCATTCTAGGAACTTCCACTCTCACAGTCGGTTTCCTTATGCATGCAAATTATACACAATACATGATCAAATAGACCATCAAATAAAAGACTCTAACCTAGGACCACAACCAAATAAGGAAAAGGGAATAAGGTCAAATCAGTCATTCTAGGGCTATATGATCCTAACCATATATAATTTTTAAAGCATACACTTAGCAATTACTGATACCAATACATAATCCCAATTATAGCATCCAATGGTCCCTAGGCTACAAGGCATCACATATTAGGCCAATCTATCATGCAATTCTTGAAACTATCCCTAGCCTTATCCTAGCATGTCAACTTTCATATCATACAACATATTAACATATATGGGTATTCTAGGAATCACTTACTTGATCTCGGTCGTTTTCGTGCATCACACCCCTTTTCTTTTATTAGAAAATCATTTAATAAAACTTTTATTCTATGAAAAATACCAAACCATCAGTTTGAGTTCAGACACCCCTAAATGTATGCCTGAATCGATCAAACCAAGGCTCTCATACCAACTTGTAACATCAATAATTTATGAGGTAAAAAATTTATTTTTAATTCAATCAAAAAAACCGTTTATCTTTTATTCAAACATTCAAAAGTATTTCATAATAAAACAGTCATCAAAGTACAATCCCAAAATCATCATATTGCGAAAACATGGGTGGATGCATTGCGATCAAGTCGGGTTGTAACATTTGAAAATTTTGAATGTTTCCTTTAACTCCTTTAATGAAAATTCATCTCATTATAATCCCTATCTAGTATGCAAGGCATACTCTATTAGTACGCTTAGCGTACTAGCCCGATTCCAGATCACTAGATTCACCCACGTACACGGGGCGTGTGTGGAGTATGCACGACATACGCAAGGCAGGGGAAAACCCTAATTTTTTGGGTTTGCACCTTATTTAAGCAACTTATATCATCTTTGGACATTCTATTGATCAACCTCCATCACTCTCTACCCTAAAAAAACCCCAAAGTATCATTTGCGAGTTTTGAGATTGAAAGTGAGTTTTAGTGGTGTTTTAGTGAAGAAGTAGAAGAAGAATAACACTTGGAGGTTGATTGGGAGTAACTTGAACTTGTAGATCCAGAGTTATATTTATCTTAACAAGTTATTTGAGGTAAAAAGTTCCCATCTTGATGATTCTTTATGCTAGATCCAACTTATGGTGTTATTTATGTATTTTTGGGTCTTTTGAGCTAGAGTTTAGTTTATGGTCTACTCCAAAAGCCATGGGGGTTAGATCTTAACACAACTGAGGTCCCTTGTATATATAAATGTAGTATTTAAAAAAGATATTGGTCCATGAAAGTGTTGGGTCCCATTAAGTCACGCATGGATGTAAAGTTGCCAACTTTACATGTTAATTCAACTTCTAGAATCAAATATAAGAGTTTAGCATGTTGGCTTAAGAGAATAAGTGCTTAATGAGTTGGGTTGGCTGTCTACGGAGTACGCGGGGTGTATTGGCCCCAGAAGAATTACACCATGCGTAAGTATAAGTACACCTAGTGTACTCATCTGTTTGACTTTTGGGTTGACTTCCTCGGGTTTGGGCCATATTTTGGGCTTTTAGGGGTTGGGCCTTGTTGGGCTGTTGGACTTCTGACTTTGGGCCATGGATAGACTATAGGCTATCTTGGGGTTAGTTCCATGATAGTTATTGGGCCTAATTAAGAAGTTGTCATATTGGACCTTGGGATGCCATTTAGGAAATTAGGCTTTTTGAGCATTTGGGTTGGGCCTTGGTTTTGGGATAAATAAGAAAGGAGTAAAATGGTCTTTTACCCTAGATATTGATCATGGGACAGGATCCATTTATTAATTAGATATTATTTGATGATGTTAGCACAGAGATTTTCCGAACCAGCATATTGAGATTTCATCTGAGAGATTATGCAGCTTGAGGTGAGTTTCCTCACTGTGTTTAGCGGGTCGAAGTCACTAATGTCGGCACATGGTTTTTTATGTTTAGGATACTAGGTGTTTTTGTTATTCTTGCATGTGTTACGTGTTTATATGTTTACCGGGCGGGGCCCAATATCGGGTGCGACCTGATGATTATGTTGTATGCTATTTATCTTTGTGATTTTTATGCATGTCTTTATATGTTGTATGTATATTCTGTAGGGCCTGATGACAGGTGGGGCTTGATGACTGACAGATATGTTCCGAGCGGGGCTCGATGTCGCGCGGGGCCCATTATATGTTTGATATGTATGGTATGTGGTATTTTGGGGAACTCACTAAGATTTGTGTTTACAGTTTTTAGTTTGTGTTTCAGGTACTTCTAGTTTGAAAGGAAGAGCCCGAGATGATTGCAGTGCACACAACACATCATTCTACTTTTTATATTACTCTGATGTACTTGGATGTTTATTGATACATTTTGATTCACCATGGTTTCTATAATGTTGTTTTGGATAATGGTTTTATTAAATTAAAAATCGAAATTTTTATATTGATACGCATGCTCGCAGCATATCCTCAAGGTTCTGGATGGTGTGCTCGCTCTGACAATTCATCTGTGGGTGAAAGGCGGTGCTAAAATGCAGACGAGTACCCAACTCATCATGAAACTTCCTCCAAAACCTGGAAGTGAACCGCACATCCCTATCTGAAATCACAGAAACTGGCACACCGTGCTGCGCCACCACCTCGTGGATATAGATGTCGGCCAAATTCTCGGCCGAGATGCTCTCCTGAATCGGGATAAAATTGGCGCTTTTGGTCAATCGATCGACGATGACCCAGATCGAATCCTCTCCCGCGCGATCCTAGGAAGCTTAGTGGTAAAATCCATCGTGATGTCTTCCCATTTCCACAGAGGAATATCCAACGGTTGCATCTTGTCGTGAGGTCTCTGATGCTCAGCCTTGACCTTCCTGCAGGTCAAGCACCGCTCCACGAACCATGCCACATCCCGCTTCATGCAGGGCCACCAACAGTCCAGACGAAGATCCCTATACATCTTCGTCGCCCCGGGATGAATGGAGAACTAAGATTTGTGCGCCTCCTCCATCAGAACCTGGCGCACACCCCCGTGGTATGGCACCCACACCCTACGATGTAGTGTTAGTAATCCTCGGCTGTCATAATCGAAGGAGGAAACCTACCCCACGATCCGCTCGCTCTTCCGATGTTCCTCCTTCATGGCCTCCTGTTGGGCCTCCCGAATCCGCTCCAACAATGGAGTCACCATTGTCATCCTCAGGCAGATATCCCTGATCAGTGCTGCCTTGTGACTGAGCGCGTCAACCACCACATTGGCCTTACCCGGGTGATAAAGGATCTCGCAATCGTAATCCTTTACCACGTCCATCCACCGATGTTGCCTCATGTTTAGATTCGGCTGATCCATGAGGTACCTCAAACTCTTATGGTTCGTGTAGATGGTACAGCGAACCCCATAGAGGTAATGATGCCAAATCTTGAGGGCAAATACAACAGCCCCCAACTCCAATTCATGCGTCGGGTAGTTCGCCTCGTGAGGTTTTAGCTGCCTCGACACGTAGGCAATAACATGCCCTCTCTGCATCAATACTGCGCCCAAACCTGAGATGGACGCATCGCAATAGATAAAAAAAATCCTCCATGCCCTCTAGCAGGGCTAAGATTGGCGCCTCTCATAATCTCTGTCTCAGTGTCTCGAACACGACCTGTTGCTCAGGCCCCCAACGAAAGACCACGGGCTTCCTTGTTAGCCTGGTCAGGGGTACGGCTATCTTGGAGAAATCCTGGATGAATCTCCGATAGTAGCTGGCTAATCCTTGGAAACTCCGAATTTTGGATGGAGACTTCGAAACCTCCCATCTCATCACTGCCTCCACCTTGGCCGGGTCCACTGAGATCCCGTTCTGGTTGACGAGATGCCCAAGGAACTGCACCTCACGCAACCAAAACTCACACTTGGAGAACTTAGCATACATGTCCTCCCTCCTCAAAGTCTCCATAACCTCTCGCAGGTGCTCCTCGTGCTCGTGCTGCGTCTTGGAGTAAACTAAGATATCATCAATAAACACTATCACAGACCGGTCTAACATCGGTCTACACACGCGGTTCATGAGGTCCATGAACGCGGCAGGAGCATCGGTGAGCCCTAAGTGCATCACCACAAACTCGTAGTGACCATAGCGCGTCTAAAACGCAGTCTTCTGTACATCCTCCTCTCTGACCCTCATATGATGATATCCTGAACGTAGATTAATCTTGAAGAACCAATATGTTCCCTGCACCTGATCAAAGAGGTCATCAATCCTCGGGAGTGGGTAATGGTTCTTCACCGTTACCTTGTTCAGCTCCCGGTAATCTATACACATCTGATGCGACGCATCCTTCTTCCTCACAAACAGAATCGGGGCTCCCTAAGGAGATCTACTTGGTCAAATGAATCCCTTGTCTAACAGCTCCTGCAGCTGTGTAAAAAATTATTGCATCTCAGGAGGAGCCAACCGATACGGTGCCTTGGCTATCGGAGCCGCACCAAGGACTAGGTCAATTATGAACTCCACCTACCTCTCCGGAGGTATCCCTGGCAACTCCTCGGGGAATACATCCATAAATTCTCGCACTACGGGCACATCGCCCACTATCACCTTACCCGTCTCCCGGTATCCATAACATAAGAGACATATCCTGGGCAACCCTGCTGAAGGTAAAGCCTAGCTCTCGCTGTTGAACATACCGCTAGTCCTTGTTGTGGCCTCTCGTCCTGAACTACCAACTATCCCCCACTCGGGGTCCTGATCCGAACCAGCTGTTATGCGCAATCTATCACTACCCTGTTGGGGCTCAACCAATCCATGCCTATAATCACCTTGTTCCCTCTCAACGGAATAGGAACCGGGTCCACCAGATAATGCTCCTCGAATAATCTTAGCACACAGTCTTGGAATACCGTTGATGCTCGCACCGATCGGTCATCTGCACTCTATACCTCTAAAGGGCAATCTAACATGCCCGAAGACTCAGGATACTTCTTGTGAAGCGCAAGGGAGACAAATGATCGGGTAGCCCCCGAATCAAATAGTACCTGAACTGGGATACCATTCACATGGAACGATCCTAAACAAAGTATATACATAACATATCAAAATCACAGCAATGCATCATAAAGCATAAAGATAGGAAATCATACCCGTATCCACATCGGGTGCAGCGCGTGCCTCCTCGGTAGTCAACTGGAATCCTCGGTTCCTCACCATTGGAGCCTCTGCCTTGCCCCGCCAGCCATCAGTGATCCGCAGGGTTGCTGGAGTTGGCGCCTTCACTGGCGCTGATGTTGCTGTCAACTGGGGGTAGTTGGCCTTCTTGTGGCCCTTCTGGTTGCAGTGGAAACATAGCAACTCAGACGTCTGAATAACCGGTGCAGGGGCAGTACAATCCCTACTGAAATGCCCCGTTTTTCCGCACTTATAGCAGCCTGACGATCCCAACCTACACGCCCCCTCATGTGGCCTGCCGCATTTCCTGCAGCGACTTGATCCTGACCGGCCTTTCGGCCTACCGTCTGATCCCTTGGGCTTCTTCCCCGAAGCCCCAGTCGTCTGACCCTCCTCTATCTTTCTTTTCCTGACATGCTCTAGATAAATCTCCCTCTACCTTGCCCTGGCATTCATGGAGTCCAGGGTAGGGCACGTTAAAAAACTAACATGCTCCCGAATGTCGGTCCGTAGCATCTCGTGGTAGCGGGTCCTCCTCATATCCTCATCTCCCGCATACCGGGGCACCAACAATGCCGTCTCCCGAAACTTGGTGGTGATCTCCGCCACAGTCTCCGTAGTCTATCTCATGTCCAAAAACTCTTTGGCTAGATGCTGAAGCTCCACAACTGGTGCAAACTCTGCTCGGAACCGGGTCATAAAATCTGACCATGTCATAGCCTCAACAGCCGGGGCTCCCAAAGATTCACTAACCAACTCTCACCAATCCATATCTCGGTCCCTCAAACACCCTATTTCAAATCGTACCTTCGACCCCTCGGGGCAGAAGCTGGTCAGCTGCACGGACTCAATGTCCGCAATCCATCGTCTGGCAGCAATGGGGTCCTTCGCCCTGTGGAAATCCGGTGCACCACTGCCCCTGAAGTCCTTAAAGGACAGCGTGCGGGATCCTAACTGGTTAGACGCCATATCACTCCTTAACGCCTTGAGGCGATCCTCCATCAGCTCGACTATCCCTTCCTTGATCGACCCGAAGATGATGGGGGTCGACTCAAGGATTACCCTGGTGATCTCTGATGCGATGAACTCGCATAGCCTCTCATCTCCTGGCTCGGAACCTGACCTTGAACCCGATCCCTTTCCTGAACTGCCAACTACTGGCCTCTGACGTAGTACCACCATTCTACAAAACATAATACCAACCATTAGTGATACCGATACATCTCGAGGGATCACATCCACTACAAGTTCTCTGGTTTTATCTCAGCCTTCCGTGATTCGAGTACAAATCCTCTGCTTTCAGTAATATGGGCCCCTACTACCTTCCACATCTATCCGTATTTTCCTCAAGTACTGCCTCGACTCCACCAAGTCCCTTTCACCACTGCTGATTCTCTGCTATTCCCATTCTAGGCTTACCCTAGGGAGAATCTCCAACTCCATCCAAACTGGTCCTTAGCTGCTGAAGGCCTCCTTGTAATGCCAATTAGCCATTACCTGAATACCATCACATGTGATGAGTCTCAGATAATCCTTTGAGTAACAGACGCGTCCCTACAATGGTTAGACTCAGACAAGAGCTGCGTAATAGGGCCAAATCCAGCACTCTTAGATTATTCAACCCTGATCACATGTGACGTGATGTATTCACCTAATGGCTAACTCCCATCACTCAGAGTCCCACAAAGCACAAAGCAAGCAGCATTCTGACACAGGAAAACTATTCAAGCATATCTGTCCTCATAATGAGAAGTTGAACTAGCATATAGTGCTGAGCTCATACTACCAGGCATAACCTAAACAGGCTATCCTACTACTGTCTACTCAATTCTAGCATGCAATTCTCATAAGCTGAAGCACATAAAGTAGGCACATAAGGCATCATTCCTAGATCCTTAGTCCTATTATAGCATGCTGTTCTACTGAAACTGGTAAACATAAGATAACTGGTATGGGTACTATGGGGAATACTTACTTGAGCTCGGCCAGTTGTGCACATCACACACTTGTTCCTTCTCAAAACTCTTTTATCTTAGCTTTTAGAAAGTCATTTTCCTTGTAAAAATCTTTTAATCCCTTGGTTTGAGTCGAGACACCCCCGAAGGTGTGTCCGAATCCCTCAAACCAGGGCTCTGATACTAACTTTAAACGACCCAATTTTCACGTCCAAAAATTTCATTTTTGATTAAGTGATTTGCAAAACGTTTGTAACAAAATATCATCTGATCATATCATCTAATAAAAACATGTCTCATATCTGAAAACCGAATCATAAAAACATAATAATGTCAGAGTACAAATCCAAGAATAACTCATAGTGTAGAAAACAAAGAGTGTATCTATGATGTGCCGTTACCGCGCCAGCTCCTTCCCTTTTGCTGAAGAGGTACCTGAAACCAAAACTAAAAACTGTAAGCATGAAGCTTAGTGAGTTCCCCCATCGTACCACATTCCATACAATCACATAGCATACATACTGCAGGGTAATTCTGGGGTGCCCGACCTACCCGGTACGACCATTTTGGGGTGTCGACCTACCCATGCGGCCATTCTAGGGTGCCTTCCTACCCATGCGGCCATTCTGGGGTGCCGTCCTACCCATGTCAAGCCATTCTGGGGTGCTGACTAACCCTTCGGTCTTAACAACCGAACTCTACTACTATCACATATAACATATCATGCCAGCATATAACATATCAACACATATTATCAGACGTATCTGGGGTATCTGACCTACCCTTCGGTCCTAACAACCGAACTCTACTACTATCACATATAACATATCATGCCAGCATATAACATATCAGGTAGCAGCAAACCTAGATGATATCACAAAGACAATCATCTAATCATACAACTCCTACTGGTGGGTCGGCATTGTGGTCGTAGACCCACCACTACTAGAAGGTAACTCACCTCGTAGTAGCTGCTAATCTGTGCGGGAATCCTCTGACTGCTGCCGTTGCTGTTCTGGGAATCCTCCGGCTATAATTCCCACAAAACACTTAGCCATACACTGCTAACTGTTCTTAGGGTAAAATGACCATTTTACCCCTGACCAAAACAAAGTCAAAGTCAACTTCTAGTGACCTGACTCGCCGAGTTGGCTCGCCAACTCACCAAGTCCCTATCCTTCCATTTGACCTTATACTCGTCTCTACTCGTCGAGTTAGGCGATGACTCGATGAGTTTTCCTTCTAAATGAACATCGACTGAATCCTCATCCGACTCGCCGAGTTGTATGAACAACTCGTCGAGTTCATCTTCAAGTGATACACAGGTCTTGTCCTTGACTCGCCGAGTTGTATGAACAACTCGTCGAGTTCATCTTCATCCTTAAGAAGTTTTCCTTGGACTTGTCGAGTCTGCTCATGCACTCGCAGAGTCCCATGAACTTCCAGAACAATGGCTTAGTCCAGAACGTTGGGTCACTCCTCGGGATCCCCTTAAAACCTTTTCATACTCAACTGGGTCCTTATGACCCTTAACTGATATGGGACAAAACCTTGGACTCGCCGAGTCCAAGAATGGACTCGTCGAGTTAGTCACAACCACTCAATAAATCTTCGATTTCTGATGTACAACCCTTGATCAAAAGATAGATCTATGCTTCTACAATCGATCTAGCACGTAAAGTTACAACCTTTACGTGCTTGCATGGGACTTTGAGCTCAAAAGATCCTTAAAAAAGTTCTTTTAATGCATGGGGCTTTCTTTGAGTGCAAGAGCCACTCCTTTTTGCCTTGTAATCCCTCTAAGGACCTAGATCCGAAACACCAACTCCAAACCATGCTTGCAATCATGGTTGGTGACCAAAATGGCTTAGAAAAGCCCTAAAACTCCACAAAATGGGATCTATCAAAAGAACAAACAAGGTATAGACTTTATAACTTCTGTAGACTACAAATCATGCTCAAACTCGGATCCTTCTAGTCTCTTCTTGATCCTTCAAGCTTCACCTTCCTTCCTAGGGTTAGAAAAGCACCAAAATCACTCGAAATTCCTTAAATTGCTTCAATAACAACTAGGGTTTGCTATAGGGGTCTTCTGGGAGCAAATGGGACGAAGGAGGCCAAGTTAAGGTGTTTAAATAGGGTGCAAACCTTTGGGTTAGGGTTTTTGTCCACACAGGGCCTACTCGACGAGTCCAAGACCCGACTTGTCGAGTCCACAGCTTAAACCCCGCACCTCATCACGCTTCTACTCAGCGAGTTGGTCCTTCAACTCGCCGAGTCCAAGGCCAAGATGCAAAATATATAAATAAGAGAATACGTAACAAGAATCAGGTGCTACAAATCTACCCCACTTATTTTAGATTTCGTCCTCGATGTCTACTGCTCGATCCTGAAACAGCTTGGGGTAATGCTCCATCATCTCGTCCGCCGGCTCCCACGTCCACTCCGACGCCTTCCGGTGCGGCCATTGCACCTTCACGTGTTCCACTCTTTTATTCCTCAAATCCTTCGACTTCCGATCGAGGATTGCCATCGGTCGCTCAATGTAGTTCAGGCTGTCATCAAACTGAATGTCCTCCAAGGGTACCACTACTGAGGCGTCCACCAGACACTTTCGTAGCTGAGAAACATGGAAAGTGTTGTGTATCTGACTGAGTTCGACTGGCAAATCCAGCCTATACGCCACCTTGCCCACCCGGGCTATAACCCTGAACGATCCAATTTACCTGGGGCCCAACTTGCCCTGCTTCCTAAATTGGATAACGTCTTTCCATGGCACACTAATGTGGACTAATGAATGATGGAAATGGGTTTCTCATAAATTATCATAGATCAATGGAGCATGTGTGGTTAACCAGCACATTGATTAAGTGATTAATGAAATCAAGAGTACCAAGCTGATTTGCATGGTTATTCACACCTTGTTTGTGATCCTCGGTATCCCGGTCACAAACTTGAAGGACATAATCGAGATTAAACATGCCATTGAAAAGTTCAATGAATCTCAAAACATCTAGGAATTTCAATCCATTTAAAACCTAATATTCATTTTCGTTTTTCATGGTGGAAACTGGTAAATCGTCATTTACCTACCTTCAAATATTTTGCAATTGGATTACAGCATCCTCTTCCAAATTGTAGAATATTGTGTTGGGTCCTAGCCTTAGTATTTAATTTGGGTGTTATATTAAGGATTTAAATCAACCAACTTGAATTTCTCCCTTATAGATGTCTATTTCTAACAACTATGATATTCCTGAATCTTTTGGAAATATATTTCCTTATAAAGATGATATTCCACAAGACGATCGAGGTGAAAGATTAATCCCTTCTTCATGTTGTAGTAGAAATTCTTTTCCTCCACCTCCTCCAATAATTCTCCCTGACCCACAAGTTCAAAGGCTAGAAACGTTCAAGGTCACTCAAGCCCTATTGGCTAGCAAAAATCAAGATGGAATGTCAGTATATGCACATGTTTTGGAGATGAAGTCACACATTGACAGGTTGGGAATGTTGGGTGTCGTTGTTTCATGGAAGTTGGTTGTCGACTTAGTTCTTCAGTTAGTTCCTAAGTTATATAGTGGGTTCTTTAAGGACTACTATATGTGAGATCACGTCATGACCCTTATTGATCTAACATATTTGCTTGTTGCTGGTGACTAAGTAATGATTTGGTGCACTGGTAAAACAACTTTGATTGGAAGATCTACTTCCCAAACTTCCATGGACATTGAAAATGGAAACATTGGAAGTCCAAAAAAGTCTTCTCTTCCCAATGGAAAGGGATCGGCCATAGTCAATCCGGTTGACCAAATGTAAAGAGAAAGGCTAAATCTGAGATTGTCCCATGTGCTATTCCAAAAGAGTCTATCTATTTCTATTGCCCAGAGAAAGGGCATTGGATGCAAAGCTGTCGTATCTACCTGAAGGACCATAAGGATGGTAAAGTCAAAATTTATGACTCTGCTTTAGGTAAGTCCACTATCTAACTCTATTAAGTTCCTATTTGTAGATTCTTAATATATGATGTGAAGATATTACATTTTGATGATTTGTAGAATCAAAGGAAGCTTAAAGGAAGAATATGTTGACTCTGATCACGAAGAGATGGATATCGATTGCATGGTTCGATGATCAGATTTTTGAGCTGCTGTTTAAGAGTTATGATAGATTGCTTATAAATATTCTGGAACATAATTTTCATTTGTAATTGCATTGTAAGGAAAAGTTTTTTCTGTGTTTTATAAATAAATAAAATTATGATTTTATCTTGTTTTATATTTCCTTGCAATGACATTTGTGAAAAATTCATGTTTGTATGTTTCTACTGTTAGAAATGTTAGGAAATGGATTTGATTCTTTCATTTGTGGTAGTGTCAAAATTTACCAAATAAGGAAAGACTCTCATCACCCAAGTTTCAATTGGATAGAAACTTGGAATCATGGGACTTGTATTGTGTGATGAATGAGAACCTTCGTCTTTGGGAAATTAAGACTAATTCATTGTTCACATGTATATGTGAGTCAAGTGAAGGACTAGAGGATCAGGTACACTTGGTTGTGCACTGATCAGGTCCACCACAAAGAACGATAAGAGTATTCGTTATGATTTACTAAATGTTTAGTAAACATGGTTATACTTACATGATTAAGTGTAATTTTGAATCATTGGAAAAGTTTTAATGTGCGGAAAAACGAATAAGAAGAATCAATTATGCAGGAAGATAAAAGTTTCTCTAAACTGAAAAGTAGGGAGTACTTTAGCATCATGTTTTATGATCATCCTAATGATTATGAAAACCATATCACAATTGATCCTCTAAGGACATATTAGTGCATTTGTATGGATAATAAGAGGAATCGTGAATTGTTGAAATGGTTAAATCAAACTTCGTTCCAAAATCGAGTCTTAGAGTCATTCTCAAAGATTGTGACTTGAGTGACATATCTTAAGTAGGTTTAAATCACATCATGAACCATGGAGTAAGATATGGTTCTTGCTCATGCACATTTCAAATTGGTAGTTGTAATGTTTTGGCTAAAACAAAAACCAACTAAGACCAATTATACGAAGTGTTTATCTTGATAAGAAACCACACTAACTCTTGAATATTTGTTTATCTTATATGTCAAGAGGTCAGTGGGATTATTAAATATCTTGAAAATCTTTAAGAACTAATCAAGAATAAACCTATTGTTAATCACTAGCCCACGACTTGAGGTTTTTAACCTATCTTGTTGACATATTCTTGTTTCTGTGTCCATTCCAGTTAAAGTTGTATATGCATGTGAATTCTATGAGTGCTCAAATGTTTTCATAACAACTTGGAAGCAATGGTAGACCCTTGAGTTGTTAGGTGGAAAGAAATTAAGATTGAAGAAGTTTAGTCGACATGAGTTTGGATTTGTCTCTAACCTTGTCTTGTGATTATGGTTATGACAAAGTCACATGGATAGGAACACATACACTATAAAATCTAAGTGTTACAAGCTTTCTCTCTAATTCATGAAAATGATTGTGAGGAAATGCTTTCACTAAGTAGATTTTAAGGAGATAGAATTTGTGATATTTGCATTCTCAAATTCGATTATGATTACGACATCCCTCTTCATAGTTCGAATTGTGAGAAATGGCAAAAGGTCTAAACATTCGGGACTTATTACTATAGGTTCTGAAATTGTTTAGACACACATGTGAGCTATCTAAGGAAAGGTGTATGAGTTTGAGAAGCCTAGTTAAAGTCTTATTGAAGCATATTGTACCATAAATCTAAACTTTGGTAAGAAAGTCAACAAGTATTGATTTTTAGAAGTTCATCTTATTTCTGGGTACATATCAAAGCTAGTGGGAGCATAAGTGTTTTCCTATTAAAGAAATAATTGTCATGCTAGTGGGAACATAATCATTATAGTAAGCGTTGCAAGTTAGCAATGTTAATTATAGAAAACAAACGTTTCAATTCACAAAGTTATAGAGTTTGAAAAGTTGTTTTGCTATAATTAAGGGAGAGGAACTCAGACTTCATTTCAAATCTGAAAGCTTAGATTGTGAGATTTTAATCAAATTTAGTCAATGATATATATATATATATATATATATATATATATATATATATATATATATATATATATATATATATATATGAATGTTATGTTTGAGTGGTTCAACATAAGGAAATTCTATATATGGAAATATTATAGCAAGAGACCGGTAAAGTATCATGTCTTTATGTAAGACATTATGAATCATATCCATATGATTCTGGTAGCGTATGCTATAATATTTATATGTTCTGAATTTTCAAATGCGTAGGGCATTAAGAAGGAAAAAAAGACCAGAACCGAATATGACTAAAGTTGTTAAACAATTGCTAAAAACAATCTAAGGTTCACTAAAGATTGGTTGCTTGTAGGAAATTGGAAGTATTGTAATGGATGGATCATATTGACATTATAATGAATAAATAGGATTCTATTATAAATGAGTTGTCATATGGCAAATATGGAAATGTTTCCTTAATGGGAGATGGATGTTAAGAATCTATGTGTAGGTTAGAAACTTTTATGCAAGAAGGATGTTCAAAGGAATGTACTTTGAGACTTCGCTTCCTTGGAATTGTTTTGTTATCAATCTCTAGTGGAAAGTTTTGTAATTTCATTGTCCAAGTCTCTGTGACTTTAGTGCACCGACATTACAAAAGGATCATTGCATAAAGGTTAGAACCTAACACATTCTAACAGTGACAAGAATTTGGCATTCTTACGCTTGTGATAAACATTTGGAATTTTGAAATGAGTTTCATTGAAAAATACATTCAATTAATCTATTTCACAAATTAAGTACCATAGGTAAACATAGTGTGCATGCTTGGAGCATGGGATAACTAGTGTTTTAATTCAAATATTAAGTTGATTAATCAAAACATTATACAATGAATAATGTGTAATCAATATGGTGATTAAATAAAAGGTGTTTTATTTATATTCATAAGTTCTGAGACGATATTGTAGTTGATTATTCTTGTGTTTCACTTTACATGTTTTGACTTCCAGAATAATAAGATTATTCAAACTATCCATAGTCGATTATACATTGGAAGTAGGTATTAAGGCAAGATTGTCATGAATCTGACTATAGATTGACTGGGTGTTTTAGACATAACACAAGTTTGCTGCAGTATTCATGAGTACTTCTGTAATAAGGTTTGAGTATTGGACTAAACCCACACTAATTTGAATCATTTCATGGATTTTATCACGAGTGATCATGAGATGATAATATCTTATATTCTTGAAACGGAGAGATATGAGTTGCGGTTTACAAGTAGGTTGCACATTGATGATATGTAAACACACAGGTAGCGTGGTGTTATAAAACATATCATTGTGTGTGATTTGATAAGTAAATAGAGAAAGCATATGAGTCGAGTTTTATCCGTTCCTTTTAACCTTAGAGGGATAAAAGCAATGTTTGTGGGCCCCTCGATGATTTAGTGATGACAACCCTAAGCGCTTGGCCAAGCTTGGACTGATTTGATTTGTTCAATTAGTCGGTCGTCTTAAATCGGAAATCGGGAAACAATAGATGGACAAAGATAATGATTATAATCCATGTCTTAGTCCATAATATATCTAGAATGGAGGAATATATGATCCCTTATCTAATGGATGCATTGACTAGGTTAGAGTTCGACAACGGCTTTTAAGAGCTACGATTTCTAGTCGGGATTTTGGAGTCATACTTGCAATAATAGTTATTAGACTTATCCTAGTGGGAGACTGTTGGATTAGGTGTTTAAGCCCATAACTATAATTGGTTGTACTTGACCCGAGAGTAGCATGGTCCATTTCAGGTTGCATACCACCAGGACAATTTGATAGGATGGTATTTGAGTAAAAGGTTAATTAAGATTTACTAATATATTATAAATTATAAGTATAATATATTAATTGAGAAATCATAATATTTAAGTATTATTGATCAAGAATTAAGTTGGAATTAATTTAGTGATAAAAAAGACTAATTAAATTAACATGGACTAATTATGTAAATTAGTGATACATATGGTTTGGGCTTTTGATCCATGGTGGACTAAGTGTTGGATTAGTGTCTAAGTCTATAACTGTTTTGGTATGTACTTGACCCGATTATGAGCATGGTCCTTTTGGGTTGCCTTCACCATAGCAATATGTAGGATGATTTAAGGAGAGAAAGGTTTAAATATGATTTAATAATATATTATGAGAATAATATATTAAAGGAGAAATCATATTGTTTAATTAATATTGGTCAAGAATTAATTAAGAATTAATTTTGTGGTTAAAAGAGATTAATTAAACTTAGGGGACTGAAGTTGTAATTATAAGATAATTATAACTGGGCTATGGATCACCTAATAATATATAGGTTGAACGAATTCTATGGGAAGCCCATTAGAAATCGTCCAAGGGATATGTTTAAGGAGTCCATGGGCTGCTTAGGGCCTAAGCAGTCAGATTAGGGTTTCCTAGTTGTAAACCCTAATAGCCTACATGTATAAAAGGGACCCTTAAGCCCCAAAAACGTGAACAACACTTCCATTAGGGTTTCCAGCCGTTTTTGGTGCCTCTTTTTCTTCTCTTCTTCATCCAAGTTGCATATGGTGTTTGTGACTCCATTAGAGGTACTACACTTGTGGTACTTGCTTTCAAGAGCTAAGGAAATTCAAGGAACTAGTTGTTATTGCTATATAACAACAAAAGGTATGTATTCTAGCTTTATATATGATTTTCGAAAATTATAGTAGCATGCCAGGTTTCTTTTTGTGTTCATAAAGTTGTATAACTAATAGTGAAAACATAGATCCAATACTAGGGTTGCATGCACACATAGGAATGTTTGTATAAGTCCCATCAGTGGTATCAGAGCCATTGGTTTTTGTTTTCAATTAGCTTTTATTCAAATTTGTGAACTTGACATATTAGGGTTTACGGCTAATAAACCCTAAAGGCTAGGTAATTTTCGCAATTAGGGTTGCAAAACCCTAGATGGCGATTTTTGCTAGGGTTTCCCAAATCCTTTCCTTAGCCTCCAAGATTTTGAAATCTAGGGTTATCCAACCCTTGGATTTCGAAATTACCTCCTTCCCAAGGTTAGATCCTAAATTTTAGGGATTTGGATAATCCCATATCTTGTAATTATCTTTTAATTGTTAAATATGGTAATTAAAGATCTTGAATTATCCCATCCCTTATTTTCAAGATTTAGAGAGGGATTCAAGGGATTAGGATATCTTAGATGTATAATTGGTAATTATCCTCATGATCTAGATAATCCCTTGTGATTTAATAATTTAAATTAATTGTTTAATTTATGGTAATTATTAAATCAAGAGTTTTAATATTTTAAATTTTAATTTAAATGTCTTAAATTCGAAAATTTTAAGTGAGATTAAAACCTAATTGTTTTGAAGAGTTTCAAAACTTGCCCTCAAGTTTTGGAATTTAAATTGTTGATTAAAAGTTAATTTTGAAAGTCTAAATTCCAAAACCCTGATTTTGAAAAGTTCAAATTAAACCCTTATGGTTTTATTAAATTAATTAAGTGTATAATTAAAAGAGATTTAATAAATCCATAATGATTTTGGTTAATTAAAAGTATAATTTAAACCACCTAGTATTTTAAAAGTGTAAAATACACCCTTATACTATATATAACATTAAAAGTTTAATATTATATATGTATAACTAAAAATTCAGTCTTACCGTTAGTAGGCCTCATTCACGAAGCTAGTCTATAAGGGGTGTTTAAGGAAATTGCCTATAAAATGGCGATTGAATGGGTATCCACTCTTACCCACCGCACTCTTGACTAGTGGAGGGTCGTTAGCCGAACGGGTAGGATAGGACAGAAACCTTCCATTATAAGTATAATGAAGTACAAAGTAACTAAATGCTTTTTCAAATTCCCAAATCATAGTTACTTTAGGCAAAATGTGAAATTGTATGCTAACCCATGGAAGTACACTTCGTACCCTTGTCAAACGTTAGTGGAGCGTGTGTGGTTAACCGGCACACTAATTTGGGGTTGACATTGGTGGCAAAGGGTGGCTCGATGCTTATCATAGATCAATGGAGCGTGT
This sequence comes from Lactuca saligna, assembly GCF_052625555.1. Lineage (NCBI taxonomy): Eukaryota > Viridiplantae > Streptophyta > Magnoliopsida > Asterales > Asteraceae > Lactuca > Lactuca saligna. Next base: position 130,964,314 of record NC_136422.1, on the reverse strand, counting down.
GTGGCTAACTGGCACATTGATTAGGTGATAGTAGCATTGGATGCACCACGTGATTCGTATGGTTATTTACACCTTGTTTGTGATCCTCGGCATCCCAATCACGAATAGTAGGGCATAATCGAGATTAAACATGCCATTGAAGAGTTCAATGAATCTCAAAAGATCTAGGAGTTTCAATTCATTTAAAACTTAAACTTCTTTTTCGTTTTTCATGGTGGAAATTGGTAAATCGTCATTTACCTACCTTCAAATATTCTGCAACTAGATTACGGCATCCCTCTTCTAGGTTGTAGAGTATTGTGTTGGATCCTAGCTTGATGTTTCATTTGGGTGTTGCATCAAGAATTCTAATCAACTTAACTTGAATTTTCTCCCGTTTTGTAGATGTCTGAATCTTACAATGGTCTTCCCAAATCCTTTGGAACAAGCTTTCCAAATGAAGATGACGTTCCGAGATACGATCAAGGAAATGAGAGTCATGCTTCACTTCCTCCACCTCCTCCAATTATTCTCCCTGACCCACAAGTTCAAAGGCTTGAAAAGTTCAAGCTCACTCAAGCCCTTTTGGCAAGTAAACATGAAGATGGGAAACCTGTGTGTGCGCACGTCTTAGAGATGAAGTCATACATTGATAGGTTAAACATGTTGGGTGTCGAGATTTCAAGTGAGTTGGCTGTTGACTGGGTTCTTCAGTCACTTCCTGAATCATATAGTGAGTTCGTTAGAGAGTACTATATGATGGACCACGACGTGACCCTAATTGATCTCACCTATTTGCTTATAGCTGCTTAATCAACAATGATTTGGCGTGCTGGTCAAGCAAATTTGTCTAGTGAATCAAACTCCCAAACTTCAATGGACACTGGCAACATTGGAAGTCCAGAAAGAACTAAGTCTGTGATTGTCCGATGTGCTGTGCCAAAGGAATCCATCTGCTTTTATTGCCAAGAGAAGGGGCATTGGAGATGCAGCTGCCCTAACTACCTGAAAAATCTAAGAGATGGGAGAGTCAGGACGTATGGCTCTACTTCAGGTAAAATCCATTATATAACTCTTTTGAGTTCCTATTCTAGATTCTTAATACATGATGTGATAAGATTACATTTTGATGTTTTGTAGGATCGAAGAAAAGAGAGGAAGCTTGAGAAAAGAAGTGAGCTGAATCTAATCATGAAGAAATGGATTTCGATCGCATTACTTGAAGAATGGATTCTTGAGCTACTACTTAGAGTTAGAATAGATTGTTAAGAAATATGTAATAACATAGTTTTTCAATTGAATTACATTGTAAGGACAAATTCTTTCCGCAATAAAATGAATTTTGATTTTATCTTATTTATTTATCCTTGCAATGGCATGTATGAAAAATTAATGTTTGAATGTTTCTATTATTAGCAATAATGGATTTGATTCTTAATTGTATTATTTGTGGAAGTGTCAAGAATTTACCAAGTAAGGAGAGTTTATCATCACCCAAGTTTCAATTTGACAGAAACTTGGAATCATGCAATGTGTATTGTATGATGAATGAAAAACTTTCACATTTGGGAAACTTAGACTAATTCTTTGGCAAAGTGTCAATTAAAGGACAAGGAGATCAAGTACACAAGGTTGTGTGTTGATCAAGTCCACCACAAGAGTGACAAAGATATTTGTCATGATTTACTAAAGCTTAGTAAATATGATTATACTTATTAGATTAAGTATAATTCTGAGTTGATTGAAAAAGTTTCAATGAATAGTAGAACGAATAAAGAAGAATCAAGTAGGCAGAAAGATAAAATTTTCTCTATTCTAAGAAGAAAGGAGAGTACCTTTTATTGTTTTTTATGATAAGTCTTAATGATTAAGAACCATATCTCAATTGATCCTCTAAGTGAGTCTTAGTGCATTTGCATGTCTAAGAAGAGGTATCAAGTATTGTAGAAATGGATATATCAATAAGTCAATCATACTTCGTTCCAATATCAAGTCTTAGAGTCAAGATTGTGACATTGAGTGAAAAGTCTTAAGTAGGTTTATAACACTCATCAAATGTGGAATTTGGAAAAGTTTTCTTATTCTTGCACATTTGAAATTGGTAAGTTGTGCTGTCTTGGATAAGACAAAGACCAACTAGGACCAATTGTGTGAAGTGTTTTGTCTTGATAAATGCTTCACTAACTCTTGAATATTTGTTTGTCAAGAAATGTTTCTTGACAAGAGAATCTTATATGTCAAGAAGTCAGTGGGAGTCTTAATGGTCTTGAAAAGTTTCAAGAACAAATCAAGAATAAACCTTATCGATCATCACTAGCACACGACTTGAGGTTTACAACCTATCGTGCTGACATTGTTTTGTTTCTGTGCCATTCCAATTGAGTTAATTGTGTATATGAGTTCTATGAGTTCTCATTTGAATACACACTAAAGCCTTAGTCGATGGAAAGTAAATTCATATGTAAGGACAAGTTACTAAACTACTTGGAAGGCATGGTGGGCACTCATGTTACCATAGGGCAAGAAATCAAGATTAAGAAAGTTCAGTCCATATGAGTTTGGATATGTCGCAAACCTTGGTTTTGGCAAATTCACATGGATAGGAACTCATACACCATAAAATCTAAGTGTCATAAGATTCCCTCCTTCATGAAAATGACTGTGAGGAAATGCTTTCACTAAGAGAGATTTTAAGAAGATAGCAATTGTGAAAATTGTATTCTCAAATTCGATTATGGTTACGGCATCCCTTTCCATAGTTCGAATTGTGAGATTTGGCAATTAGTTTCAACATTTGGAACTTAGTAACATAAGTTATGAATTGTTTAAACACACATATGAGCTATCTAAGGCAAAGGTGTATAAGGTTAAGAAGCTTAGATAAAGGCTTATCGAAGCATCTGGTATTAGAAATATGAATTTCAGAAATTCAATGGGCATTGTTTTCTGGAAGTTCATTTGTTTTCTGAATACATGTCAAAGCTAGTGGGAGCATAAATGTTATGCTTATATGATAATCATCATGATAGTAGGAGCATAAGTGTTATGCTTGTATGATTGTTATGGCGAGTATTGCAAGTTAGCAATATTAATTATAGAAAAACAAAGATTCCATTTGCAAAGTTGCATGGGTTGAAAAGTTGTTTTGCTATAATTAAGGGAGAGAATATTATACTCCGTTTCAAAATCTAAAGCTTAGATTAAGAAATTTTAATATTTTCAGTCAAAGGATACATTGTGTGTTCTTAAAATTCGATTATGATTACGACATCCCTCTTCATAGTTCGAATTGTGAGAACATGACACATAAAATATTATGGCAAAAGATTGGTAAAGTATCATATCTTTATGTAAGACATTATGCATCGTGTCCCATACGCTTCGGGTATAGGATCGATTGTAAATGCTATAGTATTTTACCATTCTAAAATTTTCCAAATGTCTAGCGCATTAAGAGGGAAAAAGGAATAGAAATGGTTTTGACTGAAAGAATTTAACAACTATCAAAGGACGATCCAAAGTTTGCTGAGGATTGATCGCTTGTAAGTAGTTGGAAGTATGGTATTGGATGGACCATATCGACATTATTATGAATAGATAAGATTCTATTAAGAATGAGTTGTCATATGGCAAATGTGGAAATGTTTCCATATTGGGAGTTGGATATTGAGAGTCTATGCCTAGATTAGAAACTTTTATGCAAGAAGGATGTTCAAAGGAATGTACTTTGAATGTGAGACTTCACATCTATGGAATTGTCTTGTAACAATTTCTAAGAAAGTACTTTGTAATTTCATTAGCTACGTCTTGGTGACTTATGTGCTATGATTTTGCAAAGGGATCGTTGCATAAAATGTTAGAATCTAGCATATTCTAGTAGTGGCAAGAACCTTGTGTTCTTACACTAATAATTAGGATTAAGGAATTGTGAAATAAGCATCATTGGAAAAGTTTTCAGGTGATCTATTTCACAAAGCATGGACCATAGGAAACAAAGTGTGCATGTTTAGAGCATGGGACAATTGTTGGTATAATTCAAGTAATGAGTTGATTATCCAAAACATTAAATGATAAATAATGAGTAATCAATATGGTGGATAAATAGAAGGGTTTTATTTACTCTCACAAGTTTGGGGCCATATAGGATTAAGTATTGTTGTTATGTTTCAATTTGCATGTTTTGACTTCCAGAATAACTAGGTTATTCAAACATCCACAGTTGGTCATACGTTGGGAGTAGGTATGAATAAAGACTATCATGAATCTGTCTGTAGATTGTCTGAAGTGTTTAGACATGGCACAAGTTTGCTGCAGAGTTCGTGAGTGCTTTAATAAGATTAAAGTATTGGATTAAACCCACGCTCACTTGGATCACTTCACGGTCTTATCACGAGTGATTAGTGAGACGATAATATTGTATATTCTTGAAACCGAGACGTGTGAGTTGTTATTTGTTGGTTAGTTACACATTGATAATAAGTAAACGCACCAGTAACTTGGTGTTATAAAACTTATTGTTGTGTGTGATTCGATCAGTAAATGCAAGCGAGCATTTGAGTCGAAGTTTATACATTCCTTTTACCCAAAGTGGGATAAAAGCGATATATGTGGGCCTCTCGATGATTTAGTGATGACACCTAAGTGCTTGGCCAAGCCGGGACTAAGTTGATGTGTTCAATTGTAGTCTGTTATCAGTCGTCATGAATCGGAAGTCGGGAAACAGTATAGAGAGAATGATTGAAATTCATGTCTTTTGTCTATACGATATCTTGATAATGGAGGAATATATAATCCCTTATCTAGAGGACACGCTATCTGATAAGATCAGAGTTGATAGCGGCTTTTGAAAGCTACGATTTCTGATCAGGTTCTAAAGTCATACGGAAAATAGTTATTAGACTTATCCAAGTGGGAGACTGTTGGATTAGTGTCTAAGTCCATAACTGTTTTGGTATGTACTTGACCCGATTATGAGCATGGTCCTTTTGGGTTGCCTTCACCATAGCAATATGTAGGATGATTTAAGGAGAGAAAGGTTTAAATATGATTTATTAATATATTATGAGAATAATATATTAAAGGAGAAATCATATTGTTTAATTAATATTGGTCAAGAATTAATTAAGAATTAATTTTGTGGTTAAAAGAGATTAATTAAACTTAGGGGACTGAAGTTGTAATTATAAGATAATTATAATTGGGCTATGGATCACCTAATAATATATAGGTTGAACGAATTCTATGGGAAGCCCATTAGAAATCGTCCAAGGGATATGTTTAAGGAGTCCATGGGCTGCTTAGGGCCTAAGCAGTCAGATTAGGGTTTCCTAGTTGTAAACCCTAATAGCCTACATGTATAAAAGGGACCCTTAAGCCCCAAAAACGTGAACAACACTTCCATTAGGGTTTCCAGCCGTTTTTGGTGCCTCTTTTTCTTCTCTTCTTCATCCAAGTTGCATATGGTGTTTGTGACTCCATTAGAGGTACTACACTTGTGGTACTTGCTTTCAAGAGCTAAGGAAATTCAAGGAACTAGTTGTTATTGTTATATAACAACAAAAGGTGTGTATTCTAGCTTTATATATGATTTTCGAAAATTATAGTAGCATTCCAGGTTTCTTTTTGTGTTCATAAAGTTGTATAACTAATAGTGAAAACATAGATCCAATACTAGGGTTGCATGCACACATAGGAATGTTTGTATAAGTCCCATCACTAAGTTTATGTAAGAATCCATAAAGAGTTAATCCATAAGATTTATGGATCATAAGCCCATGTGTATGGATTAGGGTTTACACATGATCCTTGGAATCCTACATTATATATATATATATATATATATATATATATATATATATGTGTGTGTGTGTGTGTGTGTATTACCCCTTAGCCAAAATCGATTGATTTAAGTCTTCTTGGAAGAACTATAACCGATTTTTGTGCTCCATACTCTCTCTCAAGTTCCTCCATTTGTTTATGGTGTGTCATGAACCGTTTGAGGCATCACACTTGGGGTGCTAAGTTCTTAAAGGCCAAAATACAACACGCTACAAAAGGAGGTAATTTTCTAACTAGTATTTTATGATTCAAATATCAAGTTGTATGCTAGCTGTAGGCTTCATGCTTTGGATAATTTTTGTTGCATGTATAACTTGAGAAAAGTTAGATCCAAAGCACTAGGGTTGTATGTGCACCATAGGATTGTTGCAACACATAATACCCAACAGGAACATGTATAAAAACATCCCTCAACATCATAGATCCATCTCATCACAGCAATCAGGTCCTGGGTCCTGTCAAACTTTGGTGGCTTCGTGTTGCCGAACTCTCGGAACATCAAAGAATCACCTCCCTTAGGTCTCGCAGCTGCAAGGGCTGTGGTGGCTGCGGCAGCCGCAACCTCAGTGATGAAAGCATAACGCTCATCAAAAGTCTCGATCAACATGGTCTCAATAGACCCGAACATCTTTGGATGGCCTCCCTGATTGTTGCGGCCACCTCGTCAGTAATGATCATGTGGATGTCATCATCACTGGTACTCGGCCTTTTGGGGTTGCTGGAGCCTAAACCTCGGGTAACCACCATATTCTATGAAACATAAACACGTAAATCATCACGGATAGGCTAAAACGCACACGCAATACTCATGCATCCCTACAAGCTCCTTAGCATCCTAAGATTCCTTCTTGAGTCGCGTACGGATCTGGTGCTTTCAGTAGTAAGGGCCCAATACTACCTTCCACACCAACCCGTGTTTGTCCCAAGTCATCCTCTTAAGACTCTAAGTCACAAGTACACTATCCCACATGGATATCTAACTAATCCCTCAACGGACTTCTCAACTAGATATCTAGGAACTCAACCTAGACTATTCCTCGACGCAAATCACCTCACAAGGATCTCCGCCACCATTGCCATCCGCTCCACGCACACAGATTGTATATTATATAGGGATCGATAGACGGTCGAATAAATGATTCTTCCTCGTGTCAACAACCAAACAAGGAACATGAAGAAATGCTAAATTATGCATTTTAAGGCTATAAAGTCTTAACCATGTACAACTAAGCAGCATACCAAGAGCAATTAGCAAGGATGGGTTCAATCAAAGAAACGACTTCATAGGCTAAGGCATCACAAATCAGGCAACTCAAGCTCATAATCATGGATATACCTAGCCTACTATCTAGCATGCAATTCTAAAAACTTAGGAATAACTCATTCTCTTAATACAATCAAGTAAGGTTATTTTGGGAAATCACCGCTCAGGCTCTATCTGATTGTACACACTACTTCGTGTTGTTTTTATCTTAAAGTTCTTTACTCTTTAAAAACTTTTTAAGAAAAATGTCCATTTCTTTTTGGAAAATTTTAATCAGTTCCTCGGTTTGATTCTAGAAATGCCCGAGGGTGTGCCCAAATCCCTCAAACCAAGGCTATGATACCAATTTGTAACAGCTCAATTTTTCAAACAATATTTTTTTCATTTTTTAATTTCTCAAAACATAGTTCATAGCATCAACCCATGCCAAAATGTAATTATAAAATACATAATATCATGAAACAAAGTCAAGTATCCCAGAATCCACATAAAACCTAATCATCAAGCTGGTGTGTACAATCATGACGGTGCCTTCTCGCGATCATGTGATGTACCCAAAACACATTTAATATACACTGTAAGCACAAAACTTAGTGAGTTTCCCAAAATATCATATACACAAATAATTTGCCTCTCGTGGCTAAACTCGATAAGGACCTTCCGGTCATGTGTCTCAGTGAAGACCCTCCGGTCTTACGTCTCGGTGGACCCTCCGGTCATAGCTCAATAGATACACAGAATAACATAACAACATAAGTCACAAAGATAGAATGCATAATAACACATAAACAGATAATACCCTCTGGTTAGTAATACAATTAAGAACCTCCGATCAATAACATGAATAAGACTCTCCAGTCACACAAAAGTTACCACACAAGTAAGTATAGTGAGAAGACTCACCTCTCGCCGGAAAGCAATCAATCTCGCTGCGTAGTTATGTCACATTCAACTCTAATTAATAACTAATACTAGTAACCTCAAAATGCTAGACCAAGTCTCTCTATAAAATCTCAGGAGCGTAAAAAGACCATTTTGCCCCTCTTTGGGAAAAGGTCCACAAATTGACCAAAAGCTCAAAAGTCAACGAAAGTCAACACCCAGCAAGTACGCTGGGTGTACAACCAACCATGCATGCATCGGGCGGTCTCAACGCTACGTTGCGCGTAGCTGGGAGTACGCACGTCGTACTCTTCAGATTTCCACTCCTCACTTCACTTGGTCTTAATCAGTTAATACAAATGCTACAACTATATATCTGAGCTAAATAAGGCCTATTACTTCATAAAGTCATGGACTTTAAGCGTTAACATGGATGAAAAAGTCCAAAACTCACAAACTCTAACCTTCTCAAGTCCACATAACTCATGCATGGAGAGGTTTAGACAATAAAGTTCCTATTTTTATGAATCTAGACAACCAAATACACTTAAAAGGATAGGAGATATGCTCTGGAGTTCACCAAACTCACAAAGCTCCAAGATTGGGACATAAAACCCTAAAAATGGACCCAAAACATGAACTAACACAACAATGATCAAGTTTCAAACTTGATAACTCTGGAAGATGCACCAACAAGAGTTGAATTCAGATCCAAGAGCTAGAAGCACAAGTTATCCTTCCTTCAAGGCTCCTTCTTCACCAAAAGCTTCACAAGAACATTCAAATGATCCATCAACACTCACATAAGCTAGGAATATGAAATTAGGGTTTGAGTGAGGTTGGAGGCTGGAAATGGTGGCTGGAGATGAGGCCATCATGTTCCTTAGATAGGGGTACAAATGGGAATTAGGGTTTTACTCTAAGACTAGTACGCCCAACATACTAGGTGGCCTCCGCGATCATGCAAAGTGCATGAGTACGCTGCGCGTACACACGCGTACACACCGCGTACTCAATTGTCACCTTTTCTCAATAAGGACTAGTCTTGACAAATACATAAAAGATTAAGGTCAAAGAACTAGACCTCTTTTCGGGATGTTACACAACGCAGATCAAGAATAGTTCACCTCCTTTGGATAGTGATTTCCTTGCCAAACTTACAGTTAGCCACACTTACTTTGGATAGTGATCAAGCCTAGGTCACCTCCTTTGTAAATGAAATTGTATTTATAAAATGTATTTTTTAATGTTATCTGACATTGTCTACCTAGCAGTATAATAATTGAACTGCAAACTACTAAATACCATTTTACCCCTCACTGACCACTTTATTACCATATGAACACTTACCTAGCTATTTATGATTTCATACGACTCCAATCAATTATATTTCTCACCTACCTACATATTTATAATCTATATAAAGATATTTATAATCTATATAAATCATATTAGATCCTAACATTATTCACATGATAAGTCATCATAACATATTCCACAACAAAAGTCATTAATCCATTCTCTAAAATATCTTCCACATGGTCGAAATTCATTCATAATGCTAGTTGTCCTTCAACCTCCAACAATGAATCTATAAATGTACGAGGAAGATGGTAGAAGCCATCAAATCGAACTACAAAAAACTAAAATCCGAATCTAAGTTACCCGTGCAACAAATGCAGAATAAGTGACAAGTCATTGAAGATAAGAAAAAATGGATAGTGGACACGAAGAAAGAAATTCAAGTCGTTGAGCGTTGGATAAAGAAATTTGAATGCAAACATGATATTATCAAGGATTAGTTTTGGAAATTTTATGATAAATGGATGGTATGAAAGCATGAGCTGATAAAGAGAAAGCAAAATTTTTGTGTAATACCCATAAAATTCATGAAAATTTAAACTTCTTTAAAACAAACCAGAAATAATATTTGTTTACAACATAGTTTTCAAAACATGTATAATATCAGAGTTTTCCCAAAATCATAACACAAAATACGAGGAGGTGCATGATTAAGCATTCGCCTTCCCGCAATCATCTGAGGTACCTGAAACATAACCCAAAACTGTAAGCCCAAAGCTTAGTAAGTTTCTCCCAAAATACCACCACACAAAACAAAGTATAAACATAAATACTCATGACTGGCCAAATCAGCCTCGGGCTGGAATATCAGGCATGTTCACGATGGGTCCAGTCATCCTCGGGATGGAATACCCTCGTATCATAAGCATATTAGCTCAATCAGCCTCTGGATTGAATACCAATATGTCGGGTCCAACCAACCACCGGGTTAGAATACTTAGGGTTTGTTGGCCTACCGCCTTAACCCTACTGCTCCTTGCGAGCCTCCGTGCCTACGACTTACAGTCGACCCGCACCGGGTATCTTAGCCTACCACACAAAGCAGGACAACCTCAACCTAATCAAATACAATATGTCGACATATAAGCAATCAAGATCAAGTAGGCACATAAAGCAGGAAAACAACACTCATACATCTCACTACCGCCTACTAATCCTCTCGTAACATACAGTCCCACTACCAGCTAACCCCAATAGAATGTGTAACCATTACTAACCAGAGGTGAGATAGCCACCCGAACAGATGATCCTACTCAAGAGCCACAACATAAAAAGGAACAAGCAAGAGAGCCTAGACCAAGAGTTCTCAGGTTATTCTACATGACCACCGACAGTCCCTAAGGGCACTCCATAGATGATAACCAACAATCTCAAATAACATACAGTTCTACATGTTAATACCACATAACATCATACTCGATACCGGAACACAGATCTAACATATCACTACAGCATAACAACATACTCAATACCATAACACAGATCTAACAAATTACTACAACATAGCATCATACTCAATACCAGAACATAGATCTAATAGATCACTACAACATATCAACATACTAAATATCAACAATCCAAGGAACGCATGGTCGTATATACTCATAAGTGAGATAGTCACCCGGACAGGTGATCCTACTCTAGAACCACAACCAAATAAGGAACAGGTAAGAGAGCTTAGATCAAGAGTCCTCAGTTTATCCTGCATGACTATATATAGTCCCTAGGGCATCCCTTTACTAGCAGACAACCAAAAGCAGTGAGCCGAAATTGGTGCATTCGACTCACGGGTATAATGAGCTGACACTCACCTCAATAGGAACATAGATAACCATTGTAGCAATGAAGGACTCTACCAGCTTCAACTCACTTCTAATCACCTACAGGAAGATACTTGATTCAATACCCAATCACAGGTCATAGTCACTTGCAAAAGTGACCACCTCACATGAAATGACGATTAGGGTTAAGTAAGAACACTTAACACATTAAGGACTTAATCACTTAGGGTATGTCTGATTAAGTTTGACTTAGTCATTATCAGGTATAATAGTAATCCAATCAATAGTCTAAATACACGCCCGATCATTGTCCAAATAGAGCTCCCCGATTCTAGGGTTTTCACATAAAATGATAACTAGGGTTAGTGTTCCGCACTTAACCTGTTAAGGACTTAATATATTAATTCCAATATTGCATTAAGTTAATTATAGAGAATCATTAAGTATTATTTTAAGTTTAAATAATAGTTTTAACACGGGTCCCGACAAAACTCCAAAACTAGGGTTTTCTTGACATTAGGGTTTTCTAAACCCTAATTAGGGTCCCCAACTCCAAACTCGTGCCACTCAAACTAAAGCTAGATGTTTAGATAATTAAATGCTTAATAAATCAGGAACCACCCACTACCACCTCGGGCAGTGGTGGTTGGCGGCGGTCTATAGCGGCAGGAGGCAGGAGCCACCATTTTTAATGGTGGTAGTTTATAAGTTTTTAAGTCCAAAAATCATCCAAAGCATCCTAGTTCACACAAACATTAATCCCACACCCACACACGCACACAACCACCCGAGGTGGCGGCTGGTGGTGGTGGTGGAACGGCATCAGAAGGTGGCAGCCACCACCTCACGGTGGTGGTGATGGGTTTTTCTTCAATTTCCAGTCAAGAATGTTCAATACAGCCTCACACAACTAATATACGCTCTCACACACTATAAAACGCACACAACCACCTCACCCTGTGGCTGGTGGTGGCAGAAAGGTCAACAAACGGGTGGCAACCACCATGGTTGGCTGCCATGGTGGTTCTTACAGTTTTTCGGCCAACTCAAACACACCCCCCACACGCGACATTGACCTAAACAAGCTCAAACACATTGACACACGAAAACACACACCTAAACTTAGCCACCCTCGCGGTGGAGCACGACAGTCGGAAGAGATGGAGGTAATGGAACAGCCGTCAGAGCGGCAACGATGACATAGCAGCAGAACAAAAATGGAGATGGAGAGGTGGCACGATTCTTCACTGACAGTAGCAACAACGACCGTCACCTGCTTCGCTCTTCCGGTCTCCCCAAAGAAACAATGTCTTTTCATGGATCCTTGTCCTCGTCTGCAACGGAAACAACAGTGATTGTATCTACTCGGTGGTTTACGATCCTGATGGTGGAGGTAGCGGCGACTGGAGGTGAGGGGTGATAAGGTGGGGGCTGAAGAATGATTTAGGGTTAGGGTTTCGGGTTACATGAACCTTAAAAACGGGACTGGAAAGGGACGGGTTCAAATCCCGTGTTCAAATGAAACTTTGATACAATTTTATAAGTTTGGTTCCTGACTCCACAAATTAGTTCAGATAAAGTCCAATATTTACACTACATCCCATGCTCTACAAAATTCTTTACATTTCAAGTCTGCATGTTAGAATTTCGACCCTCGAAACAAGAAAATATAACTTTTAACACCCCAAGGTGTACACCCTGCTAATTTAATTCGAATTAGGGATAAAATAAAATATAAACAAAAAATACATCTCAGGGTTTTAGGTATTATTATTTATTTATTTACTCTATTTATTTATTTATTTATTTAAAACGGAATGTTACATTTTGTACAATTTTCCAAAATTTCAATTCATAAAAAATGAGATGGATATATATATATATATATATATATATATATATATATATATATATATATATATATATATATATATATATATATATATATATTAAAGATGTTCAAAGTTAGGAATAATAAATTTGGATAGTTTTTGTCCACTTTGGCCTTCATTCTTTAGCCATTTTGATATTTTTGGTCTTTGCAATAAAAAAATTTACACTTTTTAGAAGCCTTTTAATATTCAAAGTTTGGCCACAAAACTTTAACGGTTTGACAACTTTTGTCCCGTTTCTAAAAACATGCTGATTCCTACCCCTTTAATTCTTTAGCCATTTTGACACTTTTGGTCCTTACATTCAAAACTTTTATATTTTTTTCATAAAAAACACAAAAAAAAAAACTTTCCGGGCAAAGCCCGGGTTTTTCACCCTTGCACTTTCTACGTCTGTCATTTTCTTCTTTTGCTATAATTTTTCTATATTGGTCATTATATTTAATTTTTTGTGTTTTTCCTACCCTCACCAAAATCAACTAAATAGTCAACAACAACGTATATTGATCTATAAACAAAAATGATATTTAAATCAGACGCACACGGCCCATGCGGAGTTTGACCACAAAATTTTAACGGTTTGACAACTTTGGTCCATTTTCTAAAAACTTGTTAATTCTTACCCCTTTAATTCTTTAGCCATTTTGACAATTTTCATCATTGAAATCAAAACTTTCAAAATTTTTCATTAAAAAAAACGGTATGAGACAAAACCTAGGTTTTTCACCCTTGCACTTTCTATGACATTCAAATCAGACGCACACGATCCATGCGGAGCATGGACAACATATCGATCATTTCTGCTAATGATAAGAATGAATGTCGTTTTTATGTTTTTATGTTTAGCTAAGCAAATTTGAGAGTATGATTATAAATAAAAGCAAGTAATATTTTCCAAATCAACCAAAAAAACCGAAAAGTAAAAACAATTATCCATAGGTTTTCAAAATATAATACAATGTCTAAAGGGGTAGTTAATTGCATCCATGTTATACATACAAATTACCTATGATATGTGTCGGTCTATTGGGTGTTGCAATCTTAAATGATTGACCAATGGTCAACCTTTCTAAGAACTAACATACAAAAACCTTATAATTCCCTCTCTCTCGTCAGACTGTTGTGGTATGTCTGTTACCTTCACAAGTGTAAGTATGAAACTCTTGGGGGAGATTGCATCGGTTAGTTGGGTATAATATATTACATGATTATAAAAATGGTAATTTTAAATAAATAACCATATCCAATAAAAATCAACAACCATCTTACATTTAATCTTTTATAATTGTTTAAGCTTTGACCATGCAATGGTCTGAGGGATCACATTGATTTTTCGGATATCAAATAAATGGCTAGTTAGCAAATTCTCTAAAATTCATATTTTTGAAATTCATGTATGATATTAGCAAACAAGAAACATAAAAAAGATAATTTACAAATAATTTAAATTACCTTGAAAGTTTATATAAATCCTTTTAGTTTTTATGTCAATTTCTCAAGTTTATTTTTGTTTATTTTGATGGGATCAATAAGTTCATAAACTTTTTAAAATATAGTCTTCAATTGACTATATAATTATTCTTAAATTAAATTTCTCAAACGATATCCACGTCATAAAAAAAAGGTTTCGTTTCATCAAAACAATTACAAATGATATTTTGAAAATAATTAAAAATGGTAAACAACTTGATGTTTCTAACGCCCGGAGATCCGGGCTAGTCAATTTAGAGGTAATAGAGGTCGAAAATGATTTTTCGACAAAAGATTATTTAGAATAAATAATCTTAACCAAGTTGTAGAATATGTCACAAGGTTTCCGTACATATAAAGAGCGTCAAAATCAGAGTTATAACGAAGAAGTTATGACCCGTCGAAGTTTCGCGACGGAACCAGCACGACACCGGGAAGCGTAAATAGTGATTTTACGATGGAGGACTTTTTAGCCTTAGTGATCTAACCGAAAGTCGTATAATATGTTAAACCGAGAAAATCCATAAAAAGAACGCCCAAATATGACTTCGTATGAAGAAGTTATGATTTTTCTAAGATTCGGCTTAGCAGTGCACGGCCCGAAACTCGAATTTTAGTTCGAGTGGTTTTTGGCTTACGTGAATTAAATGATAATTGAAGATCTCATTAATAGGAACTTAACAGTAAAAAGACAGACGAAAACAGAGTCCGTATGAAGGAGTTACGAATTATTCACGGTCATTTAACAGTCTAAACGCCTCGTACTGTTAAATTTAAGATCGGTCGAGAATTAGCCGACGGAGTCAAAATGAAAGTTGTAGATATTATTTTTACCTACGCGTGGATATAAAGAACGTCAAAAATGGAGGTCGTATGTGAAAGTTACGGATTTTAGAATTCGGAAGTGTGCTGTGCGAAAATGGGTGATGTGGCACAATCTTGGCCATTGTTTTCTCCCCAAGTCTTGCCACTAGATGGTGACATGTGGCACCAAGTTCAGCCATTTTCACCCTATAAATAGAACCTCTCCAACCCTCATTTTCTTCACACCTTTCCCATTCTTTCTTCTCTTTACTCTATCTCTAGAACCTCTCTCTAGCCCCGAAAAGCCTAGGGAATCTCCCTAGCACGAGGCGGAAGCCCTAAGTGCTCGACGGCTCCGAGAAGAAGAGCTTTTCCGCACGGGAATGCTGCTCCAAGCAAAACCTAGTTTTCTATAAAACCCGCTGTAAGTGAGCTACGCCTACGCTATTTTTAATATAGTTTTTATTTAATTATATTAACGTTATTAAGAACATATAATAAGTAATTGGGCTATTATTATGGGTTATATAAGGATTATTTAACGGTTATATAATAGTAATAATAGCTATACTATTAATTAGTCTCGGTGAATAATAGCCTAAACTCTAGTGGTAATAATACTAGGTTTCGTCGAAGGAATTTTTTTTTTTCTTCAAGAAGTAAAGCGTTGTCTGAGTTCGGAATCACCACCTTTGCAAATGAGTGCATAGTTACTTTCATCTTACACATAGATATGAAGTATTTTATATAAACTACGTGCTATGTGTGCATATTATCTGTATACTTGTTGTCTATGTTGGATGAACGTTTTTATGCAGGTTTTAAAGGATTTAAACTGTATACGTATTTTATATATACGAATATGTTGGGTATGACATGGGTAGATGAACGATGAGAGATAAAAGATGATGTGAGTAAACATTGACAGCTATGGACTTAGTGCCTAATAAACATCGGTAGTTATGGACTTAGTGTCTATTGGATAAACATCGGTAGCTATGGATTTAGTACCTGTTAAGGAATTGGTAGCTATGGACTTAGTACCTATTAGATAAACACTGGTAGCTATGGATTTAGTACCCGATGAATAGACTATAGCAGCTATGGAATTAGTGCTTTATGAACAAACATTGGCAACTATGGATTTAGTGCCAGTTCTATAACCCTGGAAGTAAGGGACTTTGGAATAAACGAATGCAAAATAGATGACTCTTAGGATAACTCCTTAAGAGTAAAGAAGATAATGAGTATGGGTAATTGGGTTGATTGTTTGATTGTTTAAACATAATAATTATATTATTGTGGGTTGAAAACCCTATGTACTCACCAGGTTTCCCAACCTGACCCACTTAGTTTATTTATATCACAGGTGTTGATATGAAGTCACATTACACTGAGAGATTAAAGAGATCTAGATCACTAGTGTAAATAAATGTAAGTTCTGTTTATGCTCATGTTCCTGTATTGACGATGACATCCCAAACGTTTTAAAAATGAATAAAATATGTTTCTTCAAAAATGTTTTAATAACGTATTTATCGTGTTTTTTTTCTAGGAACGAATTCCGCAACATTTTTATTAAAAGAAGAACTCTGATTTTTATAAAGCATAAACAAAATTGGTCTTTTCTGGCCGTGAAAATGGGGATGTCACAGTTGGTATCAGAGCATTAGTTTAAGCGAAATAGGAATATGGATTTATTTCTAGACTTAAAATTAGAATGCTAAGCGATGATTGTGAGGTGTGAGCACTAGCTTAATTTAGGAATGATGCCTAAATTGCTTTTATGTGCTAAATGATTTGTTATGCTATAGTTTGATCGGATCTATGGTCTGTTGCCAACCGGATCTGGAAACCTTATGTGTTGAGGATTCTAAACGTACGGATACGATATTAGAACTTGCATATAAACATTTCTGAGTGATAAGGATGATTTAAACGTCAATCCTAAATAAAGATCTAGATTCACCTTATTCGATGTATAGATCAAGATGACAAGGACCCGTAGTGGAACCGTAAACGCAAATGGAAATAGGAACCAACCACCTCAACCCCAGTGGTTCAGCAAATACCTGTTGTAGAAGAAGTTGCACCTGAGCCAGTCACCATGGCTGGAGTTCAAGCCATGATTCAGGCTATGCTAGTTGAACAAAGGGAAGAAATGAGACAGATGTTCCAAGAAAATAGGGACGAACCTACCATACATGTTGAGCCGACCGAGCTAATTCCCGAACAATCTGAGGAAGGGACTACAGCCGCCAAGCGAGTCAAGTGGGGACTCAAGGCGAACGAAGGGAAGGCCCGGAGGGGAGAAACGACAAGGATAGGCGAATGTACAAGAATTTCCTGGGTGTGAAACCACCGAGTCTCTCAGGAAGCCCGAAGCCGGTTGAGATTATGGATTGGATCTCCGAGATGGAGATGGTGTTTGAGAGCTGCGACTGTAGCGAGAAACAGAAAACCGTCTTCGCTGTAAGACAACTAAAAACTGGAGTCTTGAGCTGGTGGAATCTATTGGCAGATACGATGCCACGAGGAGAAGCCTTAAGGATGTCATGGGAAGACTTCTTGGAACAGTTGAAAATGCAGTACTGCTCGGAGATAGATCTGATAAACCTAAACAACGAGTTTCAGAACCTGAAGAAAGAGAAGATGAGTGTCGATGAGTATGCCACCGCATTCATCGAGAGGATCAAGCTATTCCCCTACTTGGTGCCTACTGAACTCTCCAAGATTGATAGGTTTGCTAACGGATTACCCACAGACTTTGGCCCAATGGTCAAAATGGCAACTACCTTGAAAACAGTTGTTAGGGCAGGTAAGAACGTAGAGGCCCAGATAAGAGAAAAGGGTCTAGAAAAAGATAAGGTAGGAGAGAAGCAGAAGTTTAAAGGACCTTCAAGGTCCAACAAGGAAACCAAATTCTCAAAGCTTGGAGGAGGAAATGGAGGTGAATCGAGATGGTGTGATAAATGCAAGAAGAAGCATTGTGGGAAGTGCAATGAAGAAGTGACTTGTTACAAGTGTGGAAGGACTGGCCACTATTCCAAGGATGGCACACATAATGATAAAGTATGCTACAGATGTGGAGGCAAGGGGCACATGTCCAGAGACTGCCCAAGGAAAAATAAAGCAGCAAGACCAGAAACGCCACCAAGGCCAACGGCATTCCACATGATCCTCGACAAAGCGGAAAACAACGCGAGAAACCAAGGATAAGGAATCTATACCCGAAGATCGAGTTATGAGGTAGCCTAATAGATAAAACCACATGATGTAGCCTCTTAGAGGCATAGTCTAGGGTGAACTTGAACACATATATAATAGTTTCAAGAAATAATAAAGCCCTTGTTTTGTTATCTGATGTGTGAAACTGTTATGTGATTTTTCATGTATGGTGACTTGGAAAACTGCGAGACAATACTTGGGACGAGTATGAGTAGGTGTGAAAGGTAGTAGATGCATATACTATCGGAAGCACATGACTCACGCTTGGATCAGGGAAAGTCACAAGGTTACCAAGAAGCTAATAATTGAGTCTGTTTTATTCAAGCATGTAGTTACCATCGTTTCGGTAATGACTAAGAAGATTGTTATTATTCTGACCCTAGTGGTCATATCAAATTGAGTCTGAATACGATGAGTATGTTACGTGGTTCAGAGAACCAAGTTCGATGTAGCATCTAACTTAAACCAAAAGATTGAAATGAAAGCTAACCCAGGGCGATCAGTAGAAGTATCGCGATGATTGTTAAAGAAGTTGGTAGCTAGAAATGCTACATATTAAAATGCGATCATATCACATTAGAACATGAAGGAAGGTATACTCTGTTTTGTAGTTTGACTCTAAGAGACCTAAGTCTAAAGCGTTGCAACATACGATGATAGGTCATTAGAATATGACACATAGATCCATAGTAGTAATAAAAGAACTTATCTCAAGTTCGTATCCAGTAAGGATCGAGATTGTGACTTGAAGGTCATAATTTGGAGTCTAGCCTGAGGTAGAGAGCAGGTGCACGATCGAGTACCGCTTATAGTCAATGAGTCTAAGAGATAGACCTGAAGGAATATAGAAGTTACAATTATTACCTAGGATGAAGAGATGAAATATGGAGTCATTATATGAGCCCTGTTTCGTTGATGATTCTGGGACGTAATCATCCTAAGGGGGAGATAAATGTAACTCCCGTAAATCCGGGCTAGTCAATTTAGAGGTAATAAGGGTCGAAAATGACTTTTCGACAAAAGATTATTTAGAATAAATAATCTTAACCAAATTGTAGAATATGTCACAAGGTTTCCGTACATATAAAGAACGCCGAAATCCGAGTTATAACGAAGAAGTTATGGCCCGCCGAAGTTTTACGGCAAAACCGGCACGGCACCGGAAGACGTAAATAGTGAATTTACGATAGAAGACTTTTTAGCCTTACTGATCTAACCGAAAGTTGTATAATATGTTAAACCGAGAAAATCCAAAAAAAGAACGCCCAAATATGACTTCGTATGAAGAAGTTATGATTTTTCTAAGATTCGGCTTAGCAGTGCACGGCCCGAAACTCGAATTTTAGTTCGAGCGGTTTTTGGCTTACGTGAATTAAATGATAATTGAAGATCTCATTAATAGGAACTTAACAGTAAAAAGACAGACGGAAACAGAGTCCGTATGAAGGAGTTACGAATTATTCACGGTCATTTAACAGTCTAAACGCCTCGTACTGTTAAATTTAAGATCGGTCGAGAATTAGCCGACGGAGTCAAAATGAAAGTTGTAGATATTATTTTTACCTACGCGTGGATATAAAGAACGTCAAAAACGGAGGTTGTATGTGAAAGTTACGGATTTTAGAATTCGGAAGTGTGCTGTGCGAAAATGGGTGATGTGGCACAATCTTGGCCATTGTTTTCTCCCCAAGTCTTGCCACTAGATGGTGACATGTGGCACCAAGTTCAGCCATTTTCACCCTATAAATAGAACCTCTCCAACCCTCATTTTCTTCACACCTTTCTCATTCTTTCTTCTCTTTACTCTATCTCTAGAACCTCTCTCTAGCCCTGAAAAGCCTAGGGAATCTCCCTAGCACGAGGCGGAAGCCCTAAGTGCTCGAAGGCTCCGAGAAGAAGAGCTTTTCCGCACGGGAATGCTGCTCCAAGCAAAGCCTAGTTTTCTATAAAACCCGCTGTAAGTGAGTCACGCCTACGCTATTTTTAATATAGTTTTTATTTAATTATATTAACGTTATTAAGAACATATAATAAGTAATTGGGGTATTATTATAGGTTATATAAGTATTATTTAACGGTTATATAATAGTAATAATAGCTATACTATTAATTAGTCTTAGTGAATAACAGACTAAACTCTAGTGGTAATAATACTAGGTTTCGTCGAAGGAATTTTTTTTACTTCAAGAAGTGAAGCATTGTCTGAGTTCGGAATCACCACCTTTGCAAATGAGTGCATAGTTACTTTCATCTTACACATAGATATGAAGTATTTTATATAAACTACGTGCTATGTGTGCATATTATCTGTATACTTGCTGTTTATGCTGGATGAACGTTTTTATGCAAGTTTTAAAGGATTTAAACTGTATACGTATTTTATATATACGAATATGTTGGGTATGACATGGGTAGATGAACGATGAGAGATAAAAGATGATGTGAGTAAACATTGGCAGCTATGGACTTAGTTCCTAATAAACATCGGTAGTTATGGACTTAGTGTCTATTGGATAAACACCGGTAGCTATGGATTTAGTACCTGTTAAGGAATTTGTAGCTATGGACTTAGTACCTATTAGATAAACACTGGTAGCTATGGATTTAGTACCCGATGAATAGACTATAGCAGCTATGGAATTAGTGCTTTATGAACGAACATTGGCAGCTATGGATTTAGTGCCAGTCCTATAACCCTGGAAGTAAGGGACTTTGGAATAAACGAATGCAGAATAGATGACTCTTAGGATAACTCCTTAAGAGTAAAGAAGATAATGGGGATGGGTAATTGGGTTGATTGTTTGATTGTTTAAACATAATAATTATATTATTGTGGGTTGAAAACCCTATGTACTCACCAGGTTTCCCAACCTGACCCACTTAGTTTATTTATATCACAGGTGTTGATATGAAGTCACATTACACTGAGAGATTATAGAGATCTAGATCACTAGTGTAAATAAATGTAAGTTCTGTTTATGCTTATGTTCCTGTATTGACGATGACATCCCAAACGTTTTAAAACTGAATAAAATACGTTTCTTCAAAAATGTTTTAATAACGTATTTATCGTGTTTTTTTTTCTAGGAACGAATTCCGCAACATTTTTATTAAAAGAAGAACTCTGATTTTTATAAAGCATAAACAAAATCGGTCTTTTCTGGCCGTGAAAATGGGGATGTCACAATGTTAGAATCCTCAATGTTGGAAAGTTGGATATCAAGCATAAAAACTCCTTCTTCACGGGCTAACGAGACATTCAACCATTATATTCATTCTCCAACAAGTAAAACAAACAGACTTATACAATATCCTCATCTAATAAATCATTAGGGGAATTATCGAATACGCTTTTTATATGTTTCAACATTGTCGGGTTAGCTGGAACAACCTTAGGAAACACACATAATTAGAAGACATAAATGGAATACAAAGTTGGAATAATCACCAAACTGTAACCCGATAACAATCAAAATTCATTCCTCTCAAAAGTCAATTTGTAGTCCCCGATCTAGAAAAAACATATCTTTTATTTTGTTTTGTGGGTCTGTGACAACTTCTTTGTAGAAACATATGATACATAAGCAAATGGTCCCCTTCCACACCTGTAGGAATATCGAGCCACTTACCAAAGCACGTTTGTTGGAAGATAGCCTCACATGTTAGTCGGTGCTTTAACTTACCAAGAATATTGGCACCAATGCCTTGTTTGCATGGCAAAGTAAGAGAAACATCGAATAGGCCATCATATTAAATATTGAGCAAGTTACCTAATTTCAAAAATAGATGTTAGTATTCCAAACTACTATAGACATTTTGAACTGTTTTTCATATTCCAAACTATTCTTCGCATTCTGAAATATGACAATTCATTTCATAGAAGTGAAAAGCAAGGATAAATGCAAGGAAAAACACCTAATACTACTTTTCTAAATTACCATAGGGTCAATAATGACTAGTACGTAGCTTTTTAAGGATTTAGGAATGGGAGTTTTGTTACATTAATGGTCATTGAGATTTGAAAATTTTGCAAGTAAGAGCACTTCCAACTACATTTTATTTTTTCACTTTTTTTAGAGTGTAAAATAGAGTTAAGAATGGTTTATCTCCAACTTCAATCTAAATTCTATTCTACACTATACAAATAGAGTGTGCAAGAAACTTTATAATTTATTCTTCAAATTTAAAGTGTTAATATTCATTTCTTTAGTTATAGAGTGTAAAATAAAGTTGGATCGAAACATTTACTCTATTTTACACTATATAAATAGAGTGTAATGACAAAAATAGAGTGCAGCTAGAGATGATCCGAATCTTATGGCTAAATGTGTTTAAAAAGTATTAAGTCTATGTAAAATTACCAATATACTTTATCTTAGAGTAAATTACACAAATGGTCCCTATGGTTTGGGGTAATTTGCACGCTTGGTCCCTAACTTATTTTTTTAACTCGGAAGGTCCATGTTGTTTGTTATTGTTACACGCTTGGTCCCTATTGTTTGTTTTTGTTACGCGTTTGGTTTCTATCTTACGTAAAAAGATAATTATTTAAATAGGGAAAAAAGGTAGGGTAGGTAAGGTAAGGTGAAGGGTGGGGTTGAGGGTGTGTTTATTTAAATAAATTAATAAATCAAGGGAAAAATATATTTTTTTATGTAAGACAGGGACCAAACGTGTAACAAAAACAAATATTAGGGACCTTCTGAGTTAAAAAAATATGTTAGGGACCAAGTGTGAAAATTACCCCAAACCATAGGGACCATTCGTGTAATTTACTCTTTATCTTAACTATTTTTGATGATATATAATTTTTTTAAAAAAAATGTCCCTATATCTATCTATCACACAAATACACACACTTACTTTTTCTTAACTTTTTCAGATGATATATAATATAAAATGTCCCACATCTATATATATATATATATATATATATATATATATATATATATATATATATATATATATATATATATCTCACATACACACATGTGTGTATGCCTCTTATTAGCCTTATGAACATCGTCTTCTACACCACTAGGTACCCTAGTCTGTCTAAAGCTTTCATCGGACCATTTCACTACTTTGTCGTCGATCTCTGACTTTCATTACCCCATCTCTTCCATTGCAATCACCAAAATATTATCTTCAACTATTAGACCATTGATTACTTGTAATACCTAAAACAATAAATTGTTACTAAAAACAAAACAAAAATACATCTTCCACTCCATAGTTTTGAGTTAGAGAGAACCACGATCATGAAATGGATTCAAATATAACATTGCACTACCACTGAGCAATGTCGATTTGAAAGTTTGTTTTATATACATACAAGACAAAACTAAATCCGCATAACAAACCACTTAGAAGCAATCAAACCTACTAAAAATGATAAAGATACCACATAATGCAACATACTAAGGTTCTTAAGTATATGCAAATGAGTTATTAATAAAGTTCCTAAATTTAAAGAAAACCATTATATTAATCTTAGAAAATAGAACAATATTCAAATGGTGTTCTTAAACAAAACTCTATCAAAATTATCCTAAAATGAAAATAGGAATGGGGTTCTTAGATTAAACAAGGCCCATCTCAATGGAAATCGAGACACGTTTAAGCACATTGTAAACGAAAGGCTTATTAAACATAGGGATGACAAAGAAACCGAACCCGATAGTAAAAACCGAAAACCGACATATTAGGTTCGGGTTTGGGGTCGGTTAATCGGGACCGGGATCGGGTTTGGTATACTTTTAGAAAATTTACGCGGGTTTGGTTACGAGAATGGTAAACAAAATACCCGTCCCGATTATCCGTAACCAAAACCGAAACCGAAACCTGTTACCTGAAACTGTTCACATGATTATATATATATATATATATCCTTAAGTTATCTTATTTGTTGTGAACGATTTAAAGATAATTTCTTGAGATAACTTCCTGTTTATTTGTAGTGCTATTGTTTTACCATTTTTTATTCATAGTAGTTAGGATAATAGTGATATTATGGTTTATGAATGCTAGTGTCTTTACTTTTTTTTTTTTTTTTTTGCCACTAGTAACCACTTACGTATCAGAACAAATATGTCTGTTCTGAATGGTTTTGTAAATTATCAAAATTATTTTGGATATGAATTTATGTTTGCATCACTAAGTCTAATGGTTTTGTATTCTCATTGAATCAAAATTATTCTTAATTTGAATGTTAAACGGGGATCCCCGTTACCCCGTTGGGATATCCGCAAACCCGATAGTGTTTAGTAAACGGGTACCCGTTGGTAATCGGGTCGGTGATGGGATCGATTTTCATATACGGGGACAAAGACGGAATTTCCAAAACTTGTCACAAACCCGTCCCGTTGCCATCCCTATTTAAACATGTCATTGTCAAAAGACATTGATAGATCATTCAAAACTATTTGTTGATCATCCATTAACAAACAACGCAATCCAAACACCAAGAGCCCAAGAACAAAGACAATAACAACATGGCACCATAAGAAATCCCTCTAAGTCATGCACTCTTCTATTCCTCCTGGCTTCATCTAAAAGGCCTATGATATCCCTTTTCCCTCTTTTCATGAGAGACAAGGTGGGGGTATTTTTGTTTTGTTTTTATATAATAGATATTTAAAATAGACAAAAAGTTAAGAAATTGTATATTGGCAATCTCACATGTATTTGACCCTTACTACTTTTAACAGTGACTCAGAGCCATAAGGACTTAAGGTGCAACCGTGGAAGAATTTCAAATATCAGTACCACCGGTATAACATAACTTCTATACTGATCTTTTTTGGTCTATTTTGTAAATTACAAGGACCATTTGTGTAATTTTGTCTTCTAACCCTTATCGGGGCCAAATTGCATTTGAAAGTAAATGTGTGTTAGTGTGTACCATAGTGGAAACCCCAGTTGACCAAGTATAAAAACGGTAATAGATATACAATCGATTATTTGTAAATAATACTTTTGATTAAGTTTTATCTTTAACAAACCAAAATAATCAAATAATATAACATAAAAGGACCAAATTAGTCACACGAGTGAAAATCGTCAAAGGCATTATTTTGTTAATGTATACAAGTATATATACGCTGTTATAGATTATTATTATGAACGGAGTTTTATGTTCATATTTATATAACACACACACACAATATATATATATATATATATATATATATATATATATATATATATATATATATATATATATATATATATATTACAGATCAACTTATTTGGAACCTATCAATAAAAAAGGACAGGTCATATAATAACAATGTATTTCACCTTTACTACTTGGTTAATCCATAATCCATTTAATTTGTTACTTATAACATTAATATATTATATATATATATATATATATATATATATATATATATATATATATATATATATATATATATATATTTACACTTATTAACAACAAAGCATATTTTTGAAAACAACATATGTAATATTAGATAGATAATTACAATATATTTGTAACCATTTAGCAATGCAAAAATTTTTGGTACCCAATATGAATAATTGAGCTTATTCATATTTAATTTCATATATATTCGCAACAAGACTTGAACTTTCAACTCTGAAAACAACACTTGATACCCAATATGAATAACTGAGCTTATTCATTACTTATTATTGTTATAAGTAAAATGACTTGTGTATTTTTATCATTTGAAAATAAAAATATATTTATTATAAAGAAAAATATAATTATTATAAATAAATAAAAATAAAAATACATTGTTTATAAAGTTGATATATTTTGTACTTTGAAATCTTCTAGAGAATGTAAAATCAAGAGTCAAAAAGTAATGGCAATATGGACTTGACCCCAACCACCACGGCACACCGCATATGACCAGTTCCCACGTGCTGTTGACCTTTCAAATAACTGCCTTCCTTTTTATACCAATTTCATTTTAGCCCTTTATGTTTGCACATTTTCTATATGGAACTTAATATGGCTAGTTTTCTTTCGGTTTGTTAAGGGTTAATAGCGTATATAAAAGATCTTATATTTTTGGATTTTTTTCTATTTATTTTTTTTTACTTTTATTTTTTTATATTTTTAATTTAGCTTTTAGAAAGTTTACCGGTAATCTTTCAGTTTTACATAATTTTTTTCCAAAAAAGAACTCAATTTCTTTTCCAAAGAAATGAAACCCATCGCATTTAGCAAATCTTTTCGTTTTGACCGATTTTTTCATTTTGACTCATAATTCCTTGTTGTTTTCTGATCATTTTAACATTTAATATCCGAACAAAATATTTTGAAATACTTTGAGGTGTGTTGTAGTGTTGGGTAGATTTGTGAACAGTTTATGGTAATGGTATTGGATAAGTCATTCCTTAGAAATATGTTTTTGGTTTATCATCATCAGATTAATAAAATTCGTAATTATCATTAATAGAATAACTATGATTAGAATGATCCTTACAGGGGTAAGCTATACCTTCATAATTTTCCAACGACTCCTCCATGTGGACATAGGTTTGAATCATCAATCAACACCAACAAAATTTGATAACTATTTGTTGATTCATCACCCTCATACATATGCTTTGTTTTAAACAACATGCTTACCTTTCATATTTGTAATCATTATAACAAAAAAAAAATTGCATGCTTGATTACTTCCAGCATCAGACAAATTTCTGCGACATTGGTTTTCCAAATCAATGGATTTCTAAGTTTAGTAGGAGATTGATATGTAACTGTTTGTTTACTCCCACATTAAACAACAATATCGACAACAAACAACATCCTCGTATTTACAAGCAAACTAGTAATAAACTTACAAAATATTTGATGTCACTGTCATCCGTTATCTGCATAATAGTGTTTTTTATAAGATATTAAAAAGATAAAGTGATCTAGTTTAGTGTTAAGCTTAAATTGGAAGCCACTAAGTTAACTAACCGTAAAAGTTAATATTATAAATCAAATTTATGTATATTATATAATTGTCATTGATTCGCTTCCTTGCCCTCTAATACAAAAAGAGACTCAAAAAAGTGATTAGCTGAACTCATTTTAAAGAAGAAAAAAATATATGTTTATTAGATGCTTGATAATAAAACCCCCAACAATTGCCAAATGTACTCCATCCATATGGTATATTCCGAAATGTGAAGTACAAAATTTTGGAGGACAAAATTGCAAAAATGGTACCTGTGCTTGTCAAAATTGTGTGGTTTTGATCCAAAAAAGTTTGGTGGTTCATCGGTGGTCCAATTTCGGATATTTTGTGTGATTTTGGTCCTTATGGTTAGCATTTTTGTGTGGTTTTGGTCTATACTCCACCTAAAATTACTAATATGTCTTTAAAATTGTTTTTTTTTTCTATTTCTTTTAATTGAGTTTTAATTCCATTAATTAAAAAACCAAAAAATATATATCACCCTACTTATCCCTTTCTCTCTCTCTCTCTCTCTCACATATACACACACAGAGAAAGAACCCAACTTTTCAGATCAAACAGTCACCCAAAAAATCATTGATGTTCTCCAGTGTTCATCAACAAGCTTTTCAGATCACACGTAGCTCAAATCTGAAATCGATGCACCTTCTCATTCTCTGATAATCGCAGGTATTCTCCTTCTTGTTCTAACTTCAATCGACAACAACCACGACCCTCCCTTCCTTCTTTTATGTTCTGATTCGATTCTCACCACACCTTCTTCGATTCAGATAGTAGGAGCTTGGGATGGTGAGTATGGTGGTGCTGATCGGATTTCTGTGGAAAATCAAGAAGAGGTTAAGGCATGTATTTCATTTTTTCTTTTTTATTAAATTCGATCACAACCCCTCCTTTCTCTCTTCTGAATCAATCTCGTTTTTTTTTTTTAATTATCCTTTTGATGGTAGATGTGTGTTGGCTTGTGGGTATGGTGGATTATGGTGGTCTGGTGATGTGTGATGTGGGTGGTGTTAGAGGTGATGTTCACACTGATGAATAAGGGAGAAGAAGGTGAGGAGGGTTGATTAGAAGGGGGGGATGACGGGATGGCTGTAATGGAGTTCAAGGTTAGTGGTGTATGGTGGTGATTGTACAGATTAAGATCCAAAAGGACATCACACCAAATATGGAACTTGAATGATTAATCGTTAATCAAGAATGAGACATACAAACAGGATAGAAAAAAAGGGAAAATTGCGTAATTTGAACCTTGACTTCTAGTGTTCTTCAAAGATGGATAACAACTTTGACCTCAACTTCATGGGCTTCAACCTTGATTTTTGATTTGCAGTTAAAAGGGGATGGCGATGGTAGTAACCATCAAGGAAGTGAGGAAGATAGCTTTGGGTGGATAAGGAAGTCGACCCTTTTTTTCTGTGGGTTACACATGTGGAGAGAGAGAGAGAGAGAGAGAGCATTTTTTTTCAATTTTAATTAATGAAAAACATTTGAATAAATATAAAAAAAATTAAAAAAAAAAACAAATATAAGGGTATAATAATCTTTTTATGTTGATAGGGACCAAAAACAATAGAAAGATTCAATTTTAAACCAGTGACTAACATTTTGTTTTGGACCAAAATCACATAAATTTACCAACAAAAAGGACCATTTTTGCTATTTTGTCATTTTAAAGTGAAGAGTATGAAGCATTACACTTAGTAATATGCCAGATAAATAACATCTACATCTGTTCATACTAGGGGTGTGCGCGGTGCGGTTTGGTGCGGTTTCGAGTCAAAACCGCAAACCGCACCACATATGCGGTTTGAATATTTTAGAAACCACAAACCGCACCATAGATGTTCAAAACCGCATGATGCGGTGCGGTTTGATGCGGTCGGTTTATGCGGTTTAGTTGCGGTTTGTACGGTTTGATGAGTTGTTTAACATTAAATCTATCAAAAAACCAAAAACCTGACCGGGTTAAAAAAATGATTGATTTCATTTTATAAAAACAAATACAATTTTCGAGTTAAATCGTTTTTAATAAATTGTGATTCATGTTACTATAGTTTTGTAAGTATCATTGTTATTGTTTTATATTGCCTTTATAATTGATATATTCTTGTAAACCATGAGATCTTGATCTAATAGTGATTTAATATTACGTTATAGATATTTGGTTATTATAAGAAATATATTTATATACATCATTTCTAAATCGTGATTTGAAGTTATAACAAAATAAAGAAAAAAAAAAGTATATATATATATATATATATATATATATATATATATATATATATATATATATATATATATATATATATATATATATATAACATGCGGTGCGGTACGGTTTGAACCGCAGTTTTATAAATACAAACCACAAACCACACCGCATGGTGCGGTTTGATAAAATGATGAACTGCAAACCGCACCGCAAAATTCTAAACCGCATTATACGGTGCGGTATGGTACGGTGCGGGCGGTTTGTGCGGTTTCTTGCACAGCCCTAGTTCATACATAATATCTAGAATGTTAGATTTCAAATTCACATTTCAAAACATTCATAGTCTTGTCACATCATATGGTCCATACGATTTGCAACATATCATTAACAGTAACTTTCAGCTAAGTGTTTACATTATATACATGTTAGGATTTACGCGTAATCACTGCTGCCGGACTAGGGTTCCATTTTTTGTAGTCATGATTTCCTTTTTATACACACATGTCAAAAAAGCCC
Organism: Lactuca saligna; assembly: GCF_052625555.1. NCBI lineage: Eukaryota > Viridiplantae > Streptophyta > Magnoliopsida > Asterales > Asteraceae > Lactuca > Lactuca saligna. The sequence goes on along the minus strand of NC_136422.1, from coordinate 130,934,138 downwards.
TGAAACACCCATGTTCCAAATCTGGAGTAAATCGGACCCGACCAAGTTCCAGAACCAATTATAGTCCCTTGACTTTTCTCGTTGACAAATATAGTACCAGTTTATTTTTACGAATTTGGTTTACTTCTTTTACAATTTTACCATAATATTAATATTTCTATGAATTTCGTCATATGTTTTGTAGCTTACTAATTTTTCCCAAACTTATTTTTATAAGTTTGTCTTTATAAAAACTTACACTTTTAGATTTTTTTTCGTAAAACTTCGTATACATCTTTTATTTATTTGTTATTATTATTATTATTATTATTATTATTATTATTATTATTATTATTGTTTACAAATTCATCCAGTTCTTTACAAATTTTCATAATTTCTTTGTGCAACTTTGAGTTAATTATGTTTTTTAAGATTAAATTGCAAAAAAGATTCCCACATTGTTGAAAATTACTATTTTGGTTCAAAATGTTTTAAACTAATACTCCGTGTGAAATAGGTTTTTTTTTTTTTTTGTGATTGTAGTCCTGAAAATCTTGAAAAAAAAAAATAACGTTTATTCAACATTTTTTTTTAAACTTTTTTATTACAGAAATTGAAAAAATAAAAAGAAAAAAGAAATACAATCCCCACTCCTCTCTCTTTATTATGTAGTATCTATCTTTCATCTAATTTTCAAATAGAGAAAATACCACCACCACTATCACAACCGGACGAAGATATGAACGCCACCATTGCCACCGATCAGCACCACCTACAGCCGGAAGATGTGAACGCCACCACTGGTGTTGAACCTCTTGGAAAACTCTCGATTTTTTTATGAAGAAGGAATCTAGATCTATAGGTCTCGTGGTGTTGAAAACCAAATATGTAGCTCCGGTGAAGGTGGTGCTAAAAACCCTTGGTTTTTTTTATGCCTCAAGCGACAAAAAAAGGTATGATCGACTAGGGTCTTTTGGCGGCGGTAGGTGGATAAGGGTTTTCAAGATCTTCGACAACGGATGGATTAGGGTTTCCCGATTTAGAAATAGAATGATCTATGGTGGTATGATCGTTGGCGGCGACAATGTTGTAAATCGATCTTACCGAAGAAGACAAATTGAGAATGGGGTGGCTTTGTAAAATGTCTTTCGACCGCCTTTATCAACATCAACTTACAACAACTCTAAATCCATGGTTGCATCCGATGAGCATGGTGACGGCTCAAGCGATCATAGCATCAAAAGAGAGAGGTGATGATTATGGTAGCAGAAGAGAAAGAAAGAGGGCAGCGCTGACAGTAGTCTAACGAATAAGTCTCCGACGTTGATCCGATAAAAAGGATTGCATTGACGACAAATCAATTTTTTTGGTGGACTGTGAACAATTTTCCGGTGGAATGTGAAGGAGAGAAAGATAGACTTTGTAAAAGAAGGATGTGGGTGGGTTATTAAAGGTACGTTTGTACGGTGTTCGTTTCTATTTTAATTGATAAAAATCATAATCGTTAGTATTTTAAAACCTAAATAAGAAGTTAGTTTTCTTATTTAATACAATTAAGTTTAATTACCTAAAGAACAATTTTTATATTATTGATTGTTATTTTAAATAATTTTCCTTGTTTGTTTTTCACCATTGGTTATTGGTGATCGTTTTTCATTTTTTACATATTGATTCTCGTTCATATAGAATTGTAGAACATATAGATTTTTTTACATGTTCATCTTCATAGATCAAAAATATATTTATTATATACATAAATTTTCCTCAACAATTGATGTGTATCACCAAATTATATATAGTCAACATTTTTTCATATAATACATATATTATTTTTAAGTCCATTTTTGCTCATCACGTGACTTCTCTAGCCATGTGAGACATGTTTTTTTTTCTTTCTCGCAAATCCAATTTTATTAATATCTTTTTAGAATTGCAGAATTTTATAAAAAAACTAACAAAAAACTAAAAGAATAATTTACATAGAGGAAATAGACAAAATAGGATCATATAACCATACAACCCAATGGATATTAGTTTCAGGATATCTACTATTAGCCGAAATAAAACTTAGGTAGACCACATTATCAAACATTTTGACTTGACTTTACCAAAAATTAGTTTTTTTTTCAAAACACCAAATAGACCACCACAAAGTGTAGAAAATTGTCTCCAAAAACTCGTTACAAACCTTAGAGATGTGCAAAGAATCAAACTAGTTAATACAATCAAGAAAAGAAAGGAAAAATGGCGTTGATAAATTCTACCGACGACAAAGGATATGCTATAAATCAAGCACCAAGTTACATCAAAGGAAAAGATAGCCAACACACTCCACCTCCTTCTCACAAATAGAACATAAAATCGAATTAATCTTCATACCTTTGTAAGAAAGATTAAACCTAGTAGGAATCTTGTTCAACAGAAGACGCCACACAAAAACATTTGTTTTTATGGGAATGAGATGATACCAATGTTTTAAAAACCGGTTTTTTAGTTGAACCGGTATGGTGATCGGTTTCGGTTCAACCGGTTTAACCGGTTCGATCGTCGGGTGAACCGGTTTCAATATTTTTCATGTTTTTTTCTATTTTCCTACACATACATACATATATAAATTATGAATTTGATGTTTCCAAATTCAAACATTAAAAATACACATAAAAATAAGTTGTATATGAGTCCAAATACATTAAGATAACATATAACCATAAGTTTTAATGTTTTATATCAATCCATATACGTCAAAAAAAAGTATAATACCGCAACAACATATATTTTTAGATGAATACAAACACATCAAAAAATTTATAACATTTACCATATGTTTTTATTTAGAGAAAACTAAATAGATTTGAAAACTATCACCAAAGTTTATTATGTAAATTGTTCTTTTTCATGTATTTTTATTCGGTTTAACCGGTTTATTTTGACCGATTCAACCGGGTTTTTCTAAAAACGGCCGGTTCAGAAATTAATGTAAAACCGGTGATAGTTGAACCGCTCATTCTCCTGGTTTCCGGTCCAACCGGTTCGACCGGCCGGTTTAAACCGGTTTTTAAAGCATTGGACGACACCACCTCGTGACAAAAGTAGAGCCAAGAAGAAGAATTTTATCAATTTTTGATCTAGCCGACCCCACTGGAAAACCGCATGTGCTATCAAGAGACCGACACCATCTGTCAGGAGAAAAACAAAGAAAATTGAAGAAAGTAAAGAGCAAAAATCGACCTACTGCTCCTCCTCGGCACCTATGTAACGTCCTAAAAAAAGGTAGTAAAATTTTCATTTTTAAATCATTAAATCCATACAAACATTTGTTCCAGAACTAATAAGAGTAAAATGTATCTTTTTAAACATCGGAGTAAACATTAATAATTAGTGCGGAAAAGCCATCAGGGGATGCTGTGCATTCAAGTCTAGCCCTTCCCCCTGGAACTGGAAGTACCTGAAAAATATTTAAAGCACAAATTGTAAGCACACAGCTTAATGAGTTCCTCAAAATATCACATATCATACATATAAACGGGCCCAGTACGCGTATTAGGCCCAACCTATCATAACGGTCTCAACCCCATATATCAATGGGCCCGATCAAACATGCAAATGGGCCTAGCCCAATATGCAAATTTGGCCCAACCTAACATGCATACCAATGGACTGAGCCCAACACAGAATGCAAGAGTGACAAAGACAACTAGCATCCTACAAAGTATAGTGAGAAGACTCATCTGACTCACGAAATCAGCTAAACCAAAAATTAATGCCCCACAATTGATGCTATAACTCCTATCAAAACATACAAGGTCCAACCTTAGTTTACCTCTTGAATCCAAAAATATTGACCGAAAGTCAACCCAGGTCAACAAGTCAACGATCAAAGTCAAAGTCAACAACCAACAATATCAACCATTGGTTCTCACACCGTGACCAACCATTGGTTATGACGTGAGAACACACTCAACCGTGATTCCAACTCGTCACACTCTAACTTAACTAACTCAGTCATGGACAAACCACTCAGCAAACATCACAACGTGAACCCTCTTTGGTCACATCATGAGCATAATAGAACAATATAGTCACAGAATCCTTCTTGTTCATGTTGTGATATCCTCTAGGTCACGTCATGACTGCAGTCTGAAGCAACAACCTAATGGTTTAAGTCCTTAATCTAATAAGTCTTTAATTCCAACTTTTCCAGATGCTTTAGGGGACTCCAAAGGTCCATAAGATTGACAACTTTATGGACATGCATGTCCTTTATCCAATTATAAGTCAAATGCCAAGAAAATAAATTAAAACTCTTGCAAGGTTCCCAATTCACAACCAGATTCCATATCTGAACCAAATAACATTCAAAAGGCTTCAAGGATCCATAAAGTTACTAACTTTATGAAATTTCATCCCTTTAAATTGCTGAAACTTAAAGATAAAAGGGATAGGGGATTAGATCTGGCAACCAAAAAGCATAAAGTTTGAATCTTGGACACTTACCAAGGTACAGAAAGTGCATAAGAGGATGATGATGATGCTTCTTTTCTAGATCAATACTCTAGAACTCTTCTTCTTCTTCTTCAAGCTACCAAAAGCACCAAGCCAAGAACCACCAAGAGGGATTAGGTTTAGGGTTTTCTGAGGTCGTGAGGGTGATGGAGGTTGCTAATGAGCCCTAAAATCGAATTAGTAGGGTTTAAATACGAAGGAAACCTTAAAAGATCGTGGGCTTGGGCTCTAACATCACGACATGAACACATATGTGTCACGTCGTGACCTCTTTATAGTCACGTCGTGACACCCGGTTATCCCAATAAACAAGCTTTTAACTCCTTAATTCCCTAAAACGATCCATTCTGGAAAGCGAGTGTTACAACTCTCCCCCACTTAAATTAGACTTCGTCCTCGAAATCATTCCTTACAACTTACTCTAATTGCACCAGCCAACCCTGTCTGAAAAATCCTAAAACAAAATAGAACTGAGAAATCATCTCACAAGGACAACCTCCTTCCAACACTACTACTAAAGCCCAATCTTAACAAACATCACATGCCTGACGAAGAAGCGAACCTTACACACCGATCTTAACCAATAAATAATAAACACCATTACTCAGCCCGAAATCCAAAAGCCCGATACCATGCCTGACTTCTGGGCATACATAACTATTCCAACCACACCCTTAAAGGATTTAATCTACAACCCGAACCAAAAGAATCCTTCCGATATTGAATTATCATGCTGACCTTCTAAGAAACTAGGATGTAGAATCTCTACCCATTTGCTGAGAATGACAATCTCACGCACGGTCACACAACAAGACCCCGCTTAAGAGTCTAACCAATAAAGGCTTCCCTAGCCTATTAGCCATACAAATCCAATCAGATGATCACTGAGCTTCCCCACTTTAAACTTATTTTAATGCCTAAACCATGCGAGACACTACTAGGTCCCACCCTCATGATTCATACAATATATATTTACAATACATCGTGACACCATTTAATCCACTTGAATGTTAAGATTGTAGATCACCCAGATCTTACCAACATTCCTTCACTAGTTCGGGGACTTACCACCAACACTACATGCCCTGAGTATAACTTCAAATGTCTGAAAGGTCCGCTCTCCCAATATAACATAACCAAATGGGCCTCTCCCACTGGTCTCACCCTATCTAGCATAACCAAACATGCCTAGCCCATAGGTCTCACTTAAGCTAGCATAGCCAAACGGGCCTCACCCTTTAATCAGGAGCCATACTAGTCTAATAAAAACAATGGACCCGACTCAACCCGAATGAAGGTTGTGAAACCCTTACAGTCTTTCAACCAATCCCGCAATAGCCAAACCCATCCTAGTGGATACTACGGTCCAGTCTGTTGTCTTGCCATACATCCACTAAACCTATGAGCCTATGGTCTTATCAACCAACCACTAAACCCATGGGCCCAACCCACAACATCATTCTAAGTCATAAAGATTCCATATTTATGACTTTCCATGTCTAGAAAAGGTCTAAAAGCCAAAACCTTGACTTATTAATCCATTATGACACCATGACACTTTCATGGAAGGAATAGAATGATAAAGATCACATTTTTATGGATCCTAAAAGCTCCATAATGGATAAAGTTTCCAATTTTATCCGTTAGAATGGTTCAAACCACAAATATCTAGCCTTTAAGTATCAAAGGGGCCAAAAGTGCATCTTTTTCAACTTAATCCATTAAGTCTAAGTCTCCAACCTTCAGATCTGAATCACAATGGATGGATAAGGTTTCTAACTTTAAATAGGGCTCAAACCACGAAAATAGGGTTTGGGCACTGATCGCATACGCCCAACATACTCAATTTACACCCAGCGTACTGGGGATGCCCTAGTACGCCCAACGTACACGTTGAGTACACTCATTGTGTGACAACCCGAAAATTTTATATTGTATAGCTATTCAATTCAATCAATGTTAAACTCGTTTCTGTTATCTTTTAGCACTGTTTAAGGGTTCTAAGCTTGAGTACAACCAAGGTTGAATTTAGGAATGAGTTATCGAAGTCGTGAAGTAGCATTTTGGGCCATACACTCCTTTATGAGGAGTGTACGGCCGTACACCCACCCCATGGCCGCACACTCGGGGTGGTGTGTCACCCACCCCTATATATATGAGTGGACCTCTCTTCCTTCATTCCTTTCTTCCCTTGGCTGCACACTACTACTTTCTCTCTCTAGACTCTTCAACCAAAAACCCTCCAAAGGCTTCAAAAACGTAAGTAATTCATCCTTTAGCTTGTTATACTTGAAAGACCTCTTGATTCTTCATGTTTCAACATTGTTCTTCATCCTTTGAAGGAGTACAACCGCACACCTCCATAAGGTTGGCCTTACACACCTTAAAGGCCCTCCAAATTGAGATTTTGGCCCCTATCATCTAGTTGGACATGCTAAGCCTTCGATCCTAGCCTTGTTTCACCTTAAAAGTTAACAACTTTAGCATGAACATGAAGGGTGTACGGATGCACACCCCTTGTACGTCCGCACACACCTCCTAAGGCCGTAAACCCTCCTTGATGATCTTTATTGGCCTCAAACTTGTATTACAACTAATCATGGGACCTAGAACACTTCTTGGATGCTAGTTAGGGCTTTCAAAACACCTAAAAAATACCCCTCTTCATGAGTGTACGACCATACACGCATGGTCTGTACACCCATTGCCGTACACACCCTTAGGGTGGCTGTACACCTCCCTCACTCAATCACATATGGTTTTCGCACTTAGTTCAAGTGTTTCCAAGTCCTTAGAGTGGTTTCCTATTATGTCTAGTCATGAAATACCCTAACTTGAATCATATATGTGTCATTACATGTTAAATAGGATCCAATTGTTTTTGAGGCTTCACTTGACACTCAACATCTCATATTGATCTTTATACGAATCGCTCACTCGAGGTGAGTTCATACCCCTATATTTTTCGAGTTTTTAATGTTTTCAGGGGGGGATACAAGCAAAAACACAAGTAATCTTATGTTTAAAAATATAAATTGGTTTATTATATGTTACTATCATTAGCAAACATTGAACACAAAACTTACTAAACATGGTAAACATCGTTACTACTATACTTGAAATTAGCTTACAAAACATGTTAGAATACGAGCATTGCAAAAACAAGTTTCAGAACAAAGGAAGCAAACTTATGATTTATGAAATAAAGGATATTATTTTATAAGAATTCATGTTAATAACAAAAGGGTTTTCATAGAATTATTAGTGAATTTGTTGAGAGAACTACAGTGTGAGATGCCTTGTAACCAGAGTCTCCTGGAGGGAGAGTGGTGGTTGTCGAGGCCAACACAAATAATAACCCTAAATATTACACACTAAAATAGTGTATAGTGGTATAGGGATCGAATCCACAGAGACTGGTTCAATTTGATAACTCTATGAAAAATCTCTTTGTAAAATACTTGGAATATGACAATAAATTAAAAATGGGGGTTTTGATGTTTTGAAATACTTGAAACAAACTAGAATTAACTATGATTTAAATAGACAATTGCAACAAAAATAAGAATTTGATGTAAAATCAATAAGGGAAAGATGGTTGACTTAAAGTTTTCTCACTTTGACTTTTGATGAACATATCATTAGAATTCAATGGTGCGATACTTGTTTTTAATCCTCAATTTGGCTATAGTAATCCAAGGAGCTTGAGATTACCTAGACTTTTCTTAATTGTTGAAATGGCTAGAGAAGCTCATAACAATTTCCTTAATCAAAGTCACTAATTCCAAATAGCATGTAATTAGTGAAAGTCAACTAGCATTAAGAACCAAAAAGTCACCAAATCCAAGAGGGGTCAAATGCTTTCACCACCATGTTGGAGGAAATGTTTTTATGATTGTGTGAAGCAAAAACAACACAAAAATCATTTGTTGCTTGCTAATTTGAGGATCCTTTACTTAATCAAGAAATTAGCCAACTAATCACCACAAACACATTTAAACTCATGAACTAAAACATACAAGTAATGATAAGATGTTAAAACACAAAACATTTCCATAAAGATTCAAGAACATGTTCATGGATTCTTCAACATTCAACAAAAGTTCAAAGGATTAACCAAAAGTCAACCAAGATTAGCTTAGCCAAGCATGGCTAAACCCAAAGAAACAAAGTTAGAGAAATTTGTACCAAACATTAAGCAAGAATCAAGAGGTAAAAATATGATGTTCTTCAAGGGTTCTTGGCCTTCAAAAGTCTTCAAAACTCCAGAGAGAATCTCCAAAAATCGGATGTCTAAGTGTATCCAAAAGATGGGCACCAACCTTCCTCAAATAGCCTTCCAAATGGATTTCCGAAATCACCCCTGCAGAGCCTTGCGCGACCCGCGTGCTCTTGCGCGGGTGGGTTGCACGGGTGGTCCCTGGATGTAGCATCTTTGAGGTTTTGGGCCTCCATAGCTTAGCCCAATTGGCCCAGATCGAATCCAATCACCTCCTAGCCCATTTTCTTCAAGTTTTTCTTCATTTTAAGCCCAATTTGACCTCTCCAAATCCTCCAAAGCTCGTGAACTCGCTCGATTAATAATTTACGTACGCTTGAATATTCCCCCGCATCTTGCAAAATTTAAAGTTTATTTCTCTCTAAGTCTTCAAATAATCATCAAGATCACTCCATGCATCATCTCCACTACCCATCAAGCCCAACATCATTTTTGTCTACCAAATCTCATCGCCTCCCATACGTCCCGAACACTCCCGCTCCGCTAGACCCGAAAACCTGCAATTATGCTCACAAGATTCGAAAGTACCCGAAATAGTCATAAAATAACAAAAAGGAAAATATGCATGGAAATTATCTAAATTATGAATGAAATATGCTAAAATAAACTATAAAAAGAAGTAAACAAAACTAACTATCAAATCACCCCAAGCTTAAACCTTACTTGTCCTCAAGTAAGACAATACTAAAATGAACTCGGGATGAACTATCCTAAGAAAATAAAAAGAATTTATAGAACCGTAGAACCTGATCCCCGTTAGTCAACATGGTCAGAATTGATTTCACTGCTATCTCACAACTTTTTCATCCGATGACAATGGAACCATAAACCACAGCCAGGACAACACCTTTAGGTGAGTAAGGAGGGATGAGCAGTCGTAGCCTCAATGGAACATGTATACAATGAAGAACATTTGTAGTAGGGAGAAAGCAACTGGATGGGCTCGGGTGGAGCTCTTCTTTAAGTGCACACTCTGATCTCACATCTGCCGGTTTTCTCATGTGTAACTAGGTTTAATCGCTCGGGCACCGTTGTAGGAATCAGTTCACTTAGTGTTGGCCCAAACCTCCCGTAGTATCCGACTCGACAGTCTCTCTAACACCACCAATTTGTGAGAAAGAAAAGAAAAAAAAATAACAACTCGATCTATATACAATAAAACAGACCTATACAAATGAATATCAAACGTCGGGTGACCAAGATGTTGGAAAATTTGTTCAATAATTGAACCGGCCACCTATCTAAGATAGTTGCAACTGAAAATTTGCATGCTTCATTTTGTTTTTGTTTTGTTTTGTTTTTTTTTTCTTTTTTTGTTTTTTTTTTATGAGAAAACCCTTTGACTCAAAATTTGGTTCCCAAAGGTGTGTAGGTGGAACCGAAAGGGTAATGATATAATCCGAATGGCCTAAGTGTGAAAATGACCATGTGTGGAGCATAAAGATGTAATGTAAGCTCCTTTTCAAACTTGTGGTTTTTCAAAGATAATGAAAATGTCCAAATGTGGACTAAAAGACTCTCTAAATTCTAAGAAAATCGCAAAAAGATATGGTGATGTAAAGAGACCGGATATGGATTCTACTCGGGGACAAGCACCAATGCTTCATCCTAACAGTTCAAACATGATCAAGTGTGATCCTCTCCACGGTAGTGACCGCAAGGCTAAGAACACCCATTGCTATAGTATATCCTACAGTTGTTAGTATTGTATGCATAATTCTTCATGAAACTACCTGGCCATGATCACTTACCCCTTTAAGCTACCAGCATCTGATCCCAAGTATGAAATCCCAAACTGCAGCTAGTGGTCCCGATTCGATGGGTGAGATAGCAACAAGCTCCTGGACCAATAATGATACAATAACTATGAACCTGTTCCATGGCATCCAAGGAGATGAGAATAAATAGACAACAAAAATGCATGAATGTTAATGCCCTAAGCTAAATGTTATGCAAAAATATAAAAGGTGAAAAAGAAGAAAATAAAATCTTTTTGGAATTAAAAAAAATGAATGAAAATTAGCTTAAAACTAAAATGTTATGCAACCTAATTAAAAATGCATGAAAAAATAAAAGGAAAATGAAATGCCCCACCCCAAGCTTAAGAACAAGCATTGTCCTCAATGCTTAAGGTAAGGGCAAAAATGACCTAAATCGGAGGATTGGATGACGGGAAATGTCCGTGGCGATAGTGGTAGTCCCACATATCCTGGACCTGGCGGGAAGTGTGAGAGGAGGACTGCTCCAATCGATCAACACGGCTTGCCACATCTAGGATGGCTCTCGAATTTTCTTGCGTTTGGGCGTCGATGCGTTGCACCGTGGAGAACATTTTAGCAAATTGGTCAAAGAACGTGGGGGGGGGGGGGGAAATATGGTGGGACTTCGTGTCCTTCCTGCTGATGCGGCTGGTCAAAATGGTGTGGAGGGGCCTGGAATTGATCATGCGGAAACATCGGCTGCTGCATCGAGGGCTGGTCAAAATGATCCTCAGCTTCAGGCATCTCGTCGTTCTCTTCATCATCTTCTTCCTCTTGTTGCTCTGTGTCGTCACCCTCATCATCACCGAATTCTGGGAATACACCTGCTTGGGTCAATTGATCTGGAGGAAGCCAAGTGTCGGGGTCGCCTGTATCGAATGAAGAGCCGATCCAACTTGGTAGGATGTAAACCGGGGCTTTGTCAGAGTCTAACCAACTGTACGTGCGGGTTCCCCGGTCGAGCAACATCTCCATCCAGATGAGAGTGTCACAATCTAGCAGGAAGTTCGGTGGGGTGTCGACAGGTATGTACTCGGGATCCGGGAAGTCTAGGCCGACGGCTCGACCTATGATCGTGATAAGTCCCCCGATGAAAATTTCCCCTGAGGAACGTTGGCGTATGGAGTCACATTTGTCTAAAAAGAAGCCTGAAAAACTGAGGGGGAGTGCACGCCTCATGCTTCGGAGGAAAAATAGCTCACATCTGTTGATTTGACCGGGCTCGAGACGCCCGAAGATACTCGTCGTAAGGACTCGGTGAGCAATTCGCCAACAGGGGTGAACGATGTGCTTGGCTCGCTGTCGGCTTGGGTTGAAGGTTGCGAGACCGGAAATTTGCATCCAAAAGTTTGCATTAGGGTAACGCAGAAAATCTTGGTACTCTTGATTTTGGGGGCTGATGCGGAATGGATCGTCTATACCCATGATAGAATCAAGCTCTTCGTATGTGAGCCTATGATGCTCCCCTTTCAACTGGAATGTGAGGACTTTCGTGTCATCATCTCGTGCATATGTGCTAAGAAATTCCATTGTGGGTTCCTCGTAAGTTCTGTCACAAAGTCGAAGAAAACCACGCCAACCGAGTTTTATGAACAAATGGTATACACCATCATGCACCCCAAGCTTTTTCATGGACTTTTTATGGTAGAATTTTGTCGGCCGGATTGCGCGACCCCGAAGATTGGAGCGATAGGTTTTGATCTCAGCATTTGTAAGGGAAGGATCGCTTCCCTCTTCTCCTCTTTTTTTTTCGTTTACCGGCTGCTTTGCGTGATGGACCGGTGACATCCTTTTGCGGGTTAGGATCGATCGATGATCCATGGGTGCGTGTCCGAGCCGTGGTTTTGCCCATTTTCGAAACCTACAATATCAAAAACAACTTCACCAACGTAATCCCTCACCTCACCACTCTCAAATCAATGCAACTATCTTTAGACCGAACACAAAAAATCCAAGAAATAATGACACCCAACTTTTGACAATGTAAAATGGTTTCAACAACAACACTCGGTTAATTTGATAATCCCAACAAAAATTCGGCAGCAATACGAGACAAAATGAGAAAATCCCAACCAAAGTTTAAACAATTTTTGAACAAATTTCCAAGCAAATTAACCAATCTCAACCTTTCTCAAATCAATGTTTCCAAATAAACCGGGCAACAACTAACGATCTTAGGCAATTTCCAAAGCATAATTGGATGCAATTACCGAATTGAAACAATGCAATGTAATAAAAACCAAGGAAAGAGAATACCCGTATTATCCCAAAATTGAACTTGAAACCGGAATCCGCTACCGTGCACCCCAAGCTTTGGTTATTTGTGGATGCCTAAATGCAAGACTTGTTCATTGAAGGGATATTTTCAACTTGATTTGTGTGAAAAATCCGGCGGCGGCTCGTGGTGGCTCAAAAATTATGGGAAAAATTTTGGTGAGATTTTGAGGTTTTGTTTGGTTAGATGTAAAGATCCCTGAAAAAGAAACACTTTGGTGGTGTCGGAATTGCGAGAGGTGGTAGGAGTTGGCCGGAAAATGGCCGGAAAGCGGCGAGTTGGGTGGTGGTGGCGCCCCTAGACCCGACGATGGATCGGAGTAAACTTCAGGTGGGGTTTGTAGAGCACGGAAAATGGTGAAGAATGGTGGTGGTCTCGTCGTATTCCGACCGGTGGAACTCCGGGAAATCAATTTTTTGTGAAAAGTGGGTTTATGTGTTCTTGAGAGTTTGAGAGAGAATGGTGGGGTTTTTGAGAGAATGAAATGAAGAAGAAGAGTTGCTGGAGGTTTTTAATCCATATTCAAGTGTGGTCAACACCCGGTCAATGTTGGTCAACTCATTAAACCACCTGGTCAACGAAAGTCAAAGTTGGTCAACAAAATATGGGATAGTCGTCAAAGCAGCACACGGGTCGCGCAGAGGGGGCATGCGGGTCGCACAGATCATGCAGTTTGGTGTCTGAATTTTGTTGCAAGTTGAAGACCGGCCGCGCACCCGTGCGCGGGTCGCGTAGACCCCTGCTCCCGGAAATCGATTTTTCTCTGTTTTCTTCCGTTTCTTCACTAGTTCTTGATCCCAAATTCCCCAAACACCTAGAAACTCTTGATTTCTTCAAAAATGACTTCAAAAGACGGATCAAAACATTTTCAAAACTTCTTTATTCGAACGTAGAAACACGAAAGCATAAAGCTTTTCCAAAAATGCCTCTCTTTAACGTCTTAGGCGAGACGTCCTTCTAGCTTGGTTCAACACTCCGAGACATCCAAGTGGATGACTTCAATAACACTTGCATTAAAACTTTCATAGAATGGCTTTAATCGGTGCCCGTTAACTTTGAAAATATGTCCCGTTTCTTCACTTTGGATTTCCACCGCTCCATGGTCAAAAGTCTTTATTACAACAAATGGGCCAATCCACCTTGATCTTAATTTGCCCGGGAATAACTTTGAAAGTCTTTATTACAACAAATGGGCCAATCCACCCTATGTCCCGGTTCAAAATTCTTTCGGGTGATGGACTTGTCGTGGAAGAGCTTTTTTTTCTCCTTATAAATCCTTGCGTTTTCATAGGATTCGTTTCTCAATTCTTCTAGCTCTTGGAGTTGAAGTTTCCTATGCCTTCCAGCCTCGTCAATGTCGAAGTTGCATTTCTTGACCGCCCAAAATGCTCGGTGCTCTAACTCGACGGGAAGATGACAAGATTTTCCGAAAACTAATCTGAAGGGCGACATTCCAATCGGGGTCTTATAAGCGGTCCGATATGCCCATAAGGCATCGTCAAGTCTCAAACTCCAATCCTTCTTTGTTGGATTCACCGTTTTCTCTAGAATAGACTTCACTTCATGATTCGAGACCTCCGCTTGACCATTCGTTTGAGGGTGATAGGCAGTGGAGACACGATGAGTCACGTGATACTTCTTCAATTGAGCCTCCATCATTTTGTTGCAAAAGTGCATCCCTCTATCACTAATCAAAGCCCTAGGCACACCAAATCTCGCAAAAACATTAGACTTTAAAAACTCGATAACCGTTTTGGCATCGTCCGATCTTGTGGCTTTGGCTTCAACCCATTTAGAAACATAGTCAACCGCGAGTAAAATATAAACGTTGCCAAATGATATGGGAAATGGGCCCATAAAATCAATCCCCCATACATCAAAAATTTCACAAACAAGGATTGGATTTTGGGGCATTTGGTTCTTTTGCGAAATGTTTCTCGTCCTTTGACACCGCTCACAACTTTTGCAAAACATATAACTATCGCGTGACATGGTTGGCCAAAATAATCTACATTCAAGGACTTTTCTCAAAGTCCGGCTAGGTCCGAAGTGTCCCCCACAAGCAAATTCATGACAAAATTGCAAAATGGATTGGTGCTCTTGTTGGGGCACACATCGCCTAATGATTTGATCGGGACAATGTTTCCACAAATAAGGTTCATCCCACACATAGTATTTTGCATCACTTTTCAACTTGTCTTTTTGAGCACGCATGAATGTGTCGGGATACCTTTTTGTGACAAAAAAGTTAACGATATCGGCATACCAAGGAATAGATTGGGTAAGGGAAAAGAGATGCTCATCTGGAAACTCGTCCCGCAATAGGAGAGGAGTTTCATTTGAAGTGATCCGACTTAGATGATCGGCAACGAGGTTCTCGCATCCGCTCTTGTCCCGGATTTCCAAGTCAAATTCTTGTAACAGTAGGATCCACCGGATGAGTCTCGGCTTTGCATCTTTCTTCGTCATCAAGTACTTAAGAGCTGCATGATCCGAATACACTATGACCTTGGTACCAAGTAGGTATTGTCTAAATTTCTCCAAGGCGAACACTATGGCCAATAGCTCCTTCTCCGTGGTAGAGTAGTTGCTTTGGGCATTGTCTAGTGTCCTTGATGCATAATAGATCACATGGGAGGCCCTCCCATTCTTTTGACCCAAAACGGCGCCAATCGCATAGTTGCTTGCATCACACATGATCTCAAAAGGGAGATCTCAATTTGGTGCTTGCATGATGGGAGCGGATGTAAGCAACTCTTTGAGCTTGTCAAAAGCTTCTTTGCACGCCTCATTGAACTCGAAATCGACCTCCTTTTGCAAGAGTTGGCACATTGGTCTTGTTATCTTTGAAAAATCCTTGATGAACCTTCGGTAGAAACCTGCATGGCCCAAAAAAGAACGAACTTCCCGAACACAAGTCGGGTAAGGTAAGCTTTGAATAACATCAATTTTGGCCTTATCTACCTCAATTCCTTTTTTAGACACAATGTGACCCAAAATGAGACCTTGACTCACCATGAAATGACATTTCTCAAAATTCAAAACCAAGTTTGTTTCAATGCATCTTTTTAAAATTTTTGTGAGATTAGTCAAACATTCTTGAAAAGAGTTGCCATGTACCGTGAAATCATCCATAAAAACCTCAATTATGTTTTCAACATAATTCAAAAAGATACTAACCATACAACGTTGGAAAGTGGCCGGGGAGTTACACAATCCAAATGGCATTCTCCGGTATGCAAAAGTACCAAATGGGCATGTAAATCTTGTGTTTTCTTGGTCCTCCGGTGCCACCGGGATTTGGTGAAAACCAGAGTACCCGTCTAGACAACAATAATGGGATTTCCCGGCCAACGTTTCTAACATTTGGTCAATGAAAGGCAATGGGAAATGATCTTTTCGTGTGCTCGCATTGAGTTTGCGGTAGTCAATACATATTCTCCACCCATTTTGCACACGGGTGGGGACCATCATACCTTTGTTGGTCTCGACCACCGTGATTCCCGTCTTCTTTGGAACGACTTGCACTGGACTCACCCACTTGGTATCCGAGATTGGATAGATCATCCCCGCATCAAGAAGCTTTAATATCTCTTTCTTCACGACTTCCATCATTGGTGGATTTAGCCTTCTTTGCGCGTCTCTACTTGGCTTGCATTCATCCTCCATTAAGATCTTGTGCATACAAGTGGAGGGGCTCAAACCCTTGATATCCGCAATTGTCCAACCCATGGCTTCTTTATGCTCCTTCAACACCTTGAGGAGTTGCTCTTCTTCAAATTCGGTTAAATGAGTTGAGATGATAACCGGAAGGGTTTCATTCTTTCCCAAGTAGGCATACTTCAAGTGTTGAGGTAAGACCTTTAATTCCAATTCGGGTGGTTGAACAAGGGATGGAGACAATTTTGTATGAGTTGGGGACAATTCAATTTGCTTGACATCTAATCTTGTGGATTTTTTCATTTCCATTTTATTTACCAACTTCTCAACTTCCGGATCCAAAGAATAAAGCTTTAATTGCTCGGCTAGCTTCCCACAATCGAATCCTTTGCTTAAGATCATCTCCAACATATCACCGTTAGATAACTCAAACAATTCTTGAGTAATTGGCTCAACAACATCAACAAAGTACAAAGATGAAACATCACTAGGATATCTCATGGCATCATAAATATTAAAACTTATTGTTTCACCATCAAACTCCATTGTCAAACTTCCCGCATACACATCGATCTTTGTCCTATCCGTCTTCAAAAACGGTCTCCCAAGCAAGATTAGAGCCGATTTGGAAGACACTTGCTCATCTAGATCAATCACATAGAAATCCGTCGGGAAGACTAATTGGTTCACTTGTACTAGGACATCTTCTAAAACACCTCTAGGAAAGACACTTGATTTATCCGCAAGAGAGATTATGACACCGGTTTCACTTAAGGGTCCGACATTTAATGATTCATACACTGAATAGGGCATGACATTGATAGAAGCACCAAGATCAAGCATAACACTACTAAAAGTGACATCTCCAATCTTGCAAGGAACCGTGAACATTCCGGGATCTTTGCATTTGGGTGGAAGTTTCCCTTGTAAAACCGCAGATGCGTTTTCATTCATCAAAATTTTCTCATTTCCCTTCAACTTCCTCTTGTTGGTACAAAGTTCTTTCAAGAACTTTGCATATCTTGGGATTTGCTTGATTGCATCAAGTAGAGGGATGTTTACTTCCACCTTTCGGAAGGTGTCCAAAATCTCTTTCTCCTCCATATTCTTCTTTGAAGTTGCAAGTCGAGAGGGGAACGGTGGTTGAGTGGCTATTGGTGTTACTAGAGGGATGGACTTCTTTGGAACTCCGGCTTGTGCATCGTTCTTGACTGTAGGTTCTTCAGTGGGAATGATCTCTATTTCTTCCTCTTCTTCCCTTGGCTTCTTCTTTGAACTACTTTCTCCGGCTTGCTTGCCACTTCTCAAGGTCACCACATTGACATTTGGGTTCTTTTCGGTTTGAGAAGGGAGTTTACCACGGGATTCCAACTTGCTTATGGACGTAACTATATCTCCCATTTGCGCTTCAAGGTTGGAGATACTAGTCCTTGTCTCTTTTTGGAATTGTTGGGTACTAGTGGCTAGAGATTTGACAATGTCTTCAAGAGACATTCCGGAGCTACTTGGTTGAGATTGAGGAGATTGTTGATGATGATGTGGAGGGTGCGTTTTGGATTGATAGTGTGGTTGTTGATGTTGGTATTGAGGTTGTGGTGGTGGATAGGACGGTCTAACCAATGCATTGTGAGGCAATGGTCTTGGGTTCTAGCTTCCGTTGGGATTTGGTTTCCAACTTGAATTATATGCATTTTGGTATCCGGATGGTTTGTTGTGGTAGTTTTGGAATTCTCCCGTGGCATTCACATGCTCCGCATCTTCTTGAAGGATGGGACACATATCCGTAGGATGTCCCATGGTTGCACATATTCCACAAACCATCACTTGTGGAGTTTGTCCCATGGCTAGCTTTTGGACGACGGATGTTAGATCTTTTATTTGAGACTCAAGATTCGATGTTCCCACTTCATTGACTTTGTGTTGTGTGTCTCTCTTCATGTCTTGGCGAGGGCCAAAATGTTGTGAATTTGCGGCTATGGTGTTGAAAAGTTGTCTTGTTTGTTGTGGGGTTTTACTAAAGACATCTCCACCACTTGAGGCATCAACTAGTCTTCTCTCCATTGGCAACAATCCCTCATAGAAGTGTTGAATGAGGAGTTGTTCCGGAATTTGGTGTTGTGGGCAACTATAGCACAAGTTGTTGAACCTCTCCCAATAATCATGGAAAGTCTCATTTTGACCTTGGCGGATTCCACAAATCTCATTTCGAAGACTTGAGACTCTTGAGGCAGGATAAAACTTGTCAAGGAAAGCTCTTGCCATGTCGGTCCATGAGTTGATCGACCCCGGTGGAAGATAGAATAACCAATCTTTTGCTCTATCGGCCAATGAAAAGGGGAATGCCCTTAGCTTAATTTGGTCATCGGTTGACCCTTGTGGCTTCATGCTAGTGAAAATAATGTGGAACATCTTCAAATGCTTATGAGGGTCTTCATTCTCCAATCCATGGAAAGTCGGTAGGTGATGGACTAAACTTGACTTCAACTCTGAGCCTCCTTCCAAAACCGGGTAATTGATACCGGTTGGAGTTTGTGTAACATCGGCCTCCATCATTTGCCTCAAAGTTCTTTCGGGAACTTCTCCTCCGTCCGCCATTTCAATTGGTTCAATAATGGGTGGATTTTGTTGTAGGGGTGGTGTTTCGGGAATTTCTTGGCGAAGGTCGGGACTAGAATCGGGCTCTATGTCGCTTAATGAAGTGGTTTCGACCTCCGGATCCCTGTGAGGATTAGAAGTTTGACCACGTTCAATTCGCTTTTCCTTCGCCAAACGCCTAGCTTCTTTTTCGATTTCTGGATTGTAAATCAAGTCACCTGTACGCTGAGATCTGGGCATAGAGAAACAAATTGATTAAAAATAAACCAGTCCCCGGCAACGGCGCCAAAAATTTGGTGGTTGTCGAGGCCAACACAAATAATAACCCTAAATATTACACACTAAAATAGTGTATAGTGGTATAGGGATCGAATCCACGGAGACTGGTTCAATTTGATAACTCTATGAAAAATCTCTTTGTAAAATACTTGGAATATGACAATAAATTAAAAATGGGGGTTTTGATGTTTTGAAATACTTGAAACAAACTAGAATTAACTATGATTTAAATAGACAATTGCAACAAAAATAAGAATTTGATGTAAAATCAATAAGGGAAAGATGGTTGACTTAAAGTTTTCTCACTTTGACTTTTGATGAACATATCATTAGAATTCAATGGTGCAATACTTGTTTTTAATCCTCAATTTGGCTATAGTAATCCAAGGAGCTTGAGATGACCTAGACTTTTCTTAATTGTTGAAATGGCTAGAGAAGCTCATAACAATTTCCTTAATCAAAGTCACTAATTCCAAATAGCATGTAATTAGTGAAAGTCAACTAGCATTAAGAACCAAAAAGTCACCAAATCCAAGAGGGGTCAAATGCTTTCACCACCATGTTGGAGGAAATGTTTTTATGATTGTGTGAAGCAAAAACAACACAAAAATCATTTGTTGCTTGCTAATTTGAGGATCCTTTACTTAATCAAGAAATTAGCCAACTAATCACCACAAACACATTTAAACTCATGAACTAAAACATACAAGTAATGATAAGATGTTAAAACACAAAACATTTCCATAAAGATTCAAGAACATGTTCATGGATTCTTCAACATTCAACAAAAGTTCAAAGGATTAACCAAAAGTCAACCAAGATTAGCTTAGCCAAGCATGGCTAAACCCAAAGAAACAAAGTTAGAGAAATTTGTACCAAACATTAAGCAAAGGGTTCTTGGCCTTCAAAAGTCTTCAAAACTCCAGAGAGAATCTCCAAAAATCGGATGTCTAAGTGTATCCAAAAGATGGGCACCAACCTTCCTCAAATAGCCTTCCAAATGGATTTCCGAAATTACCCCTGCAGAGCCTTGTGCGACCTGCGTGCTCTTGCGCGGGTGGGTTGCGCGGGTGGTCCCTGGATGTAGCATCTTTGAGGTTTTGGGCCTCCATAGCTTAGCCCAATTGGCCCAGATCGAATCCAATCACCTCCTAGCCCATTTTCTTCAAGTTTTTCTTCATTTTAAGCCCAATTTGACCTCTCCAAATCCTCCAAAGCTCGTGAACTCGCTCGATTAATAATTTACGTACGGTTGAATATTCCCCCGCATCTTGCAAATTTAAAGTTTATTTCTCTCCAAGTCTTCAAATAATCATCAAGATCACTCCATGCATCATCTCCACTACCCATCAAGCCCAACATCATTTTTGTCTACTAAATCTCATCGCCTCCCATACGTCCCGAACACTCCCGCTCCGCTAGACCCGAAAACCTGCAATTATGCTCACAAGATTCGAAAGTACCCGAAATAGTCATAAAATAACAAAAAGGAAAATATGCATGGAAATTATATAAATTATGAATGAAATATGCTAAAATAAACTATAAAAAGAAGTAAACAAAACTAACTATCAGAGAGCGTGAGCTTGTGTATAGTTCTATATGGGAGTGACAATCCCGCACCTGAACTGCTAGCTACAGTTAGGCAGGCATGCCTGGGGTGACAAACGTTATTTTTCACGACGTCCGAATACGTCACAATGTTGATCGTCCATAGTATGGTTATAAGAATCCACAGGTGAAACAGCGACTCGTTCACGTAATAATACACCTAACAAATAGTCAACAAGGTTAGTAACTATGTAACGACTTAGTATGTACATTAGGGTAATATGAAGTTAACATCCGACTCGCTGTAGGATGCGTGATCTCCACCTCATTTCTTGTTCCTTGTTTGGTTGCGGGCTTAGGGCGGAATCACCCAATCGACTGTTTGTTCGATCTAGATTTTTATAACTCGTATGTACTAAGTGATCACAAGAGGGTATTAACAACACTTTCGGGATACATAACAACTCGTTATCAACTAGTTTTATTTATGTAATAACAACACTTTCGGGATACATAACAACTCGTTATCAACTTGTTTGGTTGCGGGAGCAACATCCGGAGCTATTCGCAGAATGAGACTTCGAGGGCGAAGTCTAGTTCTAGTGGGGGAGAGTTGTAACAGCCCGGAATTTCAGGTATTTCAGGCATATTTAGGAGGGGACTCGGCGAGTTGGTGCCTGACTCGCCGAGTAGGACCACGGTCTTGGTCACAGATTCGCGACGGGACTCGACGAGTCCATTAGGGACTCGGCGAGTCGACGCTGTTCAGCTGAAACCCTAGCCGTTTTGATTCTGAATCGTATATAATGTCTTTAGGGCCGTCATGTCTTGTCTTTTGGCCGATTGAAGATAACTTAGGAGTCTGTGGACATCTGGAGCAAGGGTGAGGGCTAGTGGAAGCTTGAAGAGGTTGTTAGACAAGGAGAGGCAAGGTGGTGATCAAAGGAGGTTCAAGGGGTCGAGTTCTGAAGGTTGGGGACACAGGGAACACGTTTCCAGGTAATCTTCGGATCATATATGTAGCTTTTACGTTGTATGCGAATCTAGGGTTTAGGAAATCCATTTAAGGATTTGATAGATTATAGTGTTGTTACAAGTGTTTAAACCCCTGAAATAGTATATGTGAAGGTCCAGGAAGCCCCATATCTATATATTATGGAATCATGCGAAGTACAGGAGGCAGTTGATTGATTGCATGGCGAGGACTCGCCGAGTCCAATGATCAGACTCGGCGAGTAGCTTGAAGATTCATTAGGACTCGCCGAGTTGTTCTTCAGACTCGGCGAGTAGCTTGAAGACCTACTGGAACTCGTCGAGTCGTTCTTTAGACTCGGCGAGTGGAGTCGGGGTGTCTAGACTCCCCGAGTTGCCTTTGCACTCGACGAGTCCGGTCAAGTTGACCGTTGACCTGTATGTAATTTAGTAGGGTCAGTTGTCTTGTTTGATAAGATCATTAATAAAGGTATGTGGTATTATAGGGAGCCTGCAGATTAGCGGATCGAGTGCGAGTAGCTCGAAGGGTTTATAGCTTGCATACTACGAGGTGAGTCTTCTCACTATACTTCACCCGTAAGGGTTTGACTGTGTGACCGGAAGGTTGTATGTGTTATATTTATGCTATGTCTAGAGAGGTAGATGATTAATATGTGATGTATGCTTATATGTGATGTATGCTTATACGGGCCGGAAGGCGTGACTTTAGGTGACAGAAAGAACGGTATGATGTATGACTTATGTGTTATGTGTGATATGTTATATGTGTTATGTTTTATACTATTATGGGCCGGAAGGCAAAATACTATGGGCCGGAAGGCAATGTAATACGGGCCGGAAGGCGATATGTTATGGGCCGGAAGGCGATTATGTTACGGGCCGGAAGGCAATGTTATGTGGACCGAAAGGTCCGGGCCGGAAGGCGTATGTGGGTAAGTCGTATACTGGGGAACTCACTAAGCATTTATGCTTACTAGTTGTGTTTATGTTTTTCAGGTACTAGCGATGACCGTGGGAAGGCGCCGGCGTGACACGTACACACTGCCATTGTTGAAGATCTTGAGGATTTATTATTTATACTTTTGCAATAAACTTGGAATAAACTCTTTTGCCGAATAATGATGTTTTATTTTAAATGAAAAATTTATTTGAAAATTTGAGCTGTTACAATTGGTATCAGAGCCTTGGTTTGAGGGATTCGGGTGTACTTTCGGGTGCAACTGAACTCAGACCGGGGATTTGAGGAAAAACCTTTTTAAATAATAAGGACACAACATTTCATAAATGGTAAGGCGGTAAAACAAGAATGGAGCAGTGTGTACGATCAGCCAGCGCCCGAACGGTAAAGATCCCCAGAATACCTTACAATGTTATATTATGCACTGAATTATGAATTGTTATGCATGCTAGAAGACTAGGTATACATGATAGGACTAGAATGGCCTGTTTTGTGATGCCTTGTCTAGGGAGATTGCTTATATGAGATATTTGGTAGCGTGCAAGTAGATAGTGCATACTAGAGGTAGAGTACTCATTATTCGGGATTTGGGGAGGAAGATTTGGGACGAATACTGATACGGTGTGGTCGGTAGTATTGGGCCCGTACTACCGAAGACACCGGATCAGTGGAAGACCCAAGTAAGAATCCCTGGAAATCGGAGACTGAGTAGGGCGCGTATCGAGTACAATTGTACTTGGTGGAGTCTCTGATGATTTTATGTTGTATTTCAGAGACATCATGGTCATCACACGCAATGGGGCGAGTTCGAGCGGTGCGAGTGACGAGGAGATTCGTCAGATTATTCAGGAAGAGGTAGCTGCGGCGGTTCGGGCTGAGATCCCGGAGATGTTTGGGTCTATTAAGACCACTCTGATGGAAGAGTTTGAGGAGCGGTACGCCGCACTTACTGAAGCTGCAGTCGCTGCCGCTACCGCAGCTGTGGCTGCTGCTAGGCCGCAAGGGGGTGATTCATTACTATTCAGGGAATTCAGCAACACGAAACCCCCTGAATTTGATGGGACGCAGGATCCGATTGCGGCTATGAGGTGGATCGCCGACATCGAAGGGTGCTTCTATACTTGCTCATGCCCGGAGCACTTGAGGGTACGGTTCGCCTTGAACCAGCTCCGTCTGGGAGCGAAGGATTGGTGGAAGTTCGTGACGGCGAACTTCACTCAGGCAGAGATTTCAGCGGTGACATGGGAGAGGTTTACGGAGATGTTCAGGGACGAGTACGTTCCCCCGGTGGAGAGGGAGCGATTGATTCAGGAGTTCTTGACCCTTAAGCAGGGTACTGATTCCGTGGCAGTGATCACGCGGAAGTTTCATGAGAGGGCAATGTTCTGTCCTGAGCTGGTATCTACAGAGCAGTCGCGGATGAGCCGGTATTTGGGCGTTTTGAAGAGGGAGATCCGGGAGTTTGTGTCAAACTCCACCTATCGTACTTTCACTGAGCTTCAGGCGAACGCCAGGAAGCGCGAGATCGAGTTGGAGACTCAGGCGAGGGAGGAGGCTGAGTCTCGGCAGGTGGATCGACGGCCGGCTCAGTCTCAGCCGGCAGCCAAGCGGACTAAGTTCGCTGATTCGAGGATGGGAGGTCCGAAGGGTCGCATTTGCGTGAAGTGCGGCAGGAGTCACGAGGGGGTGTGTCGAGCTGGTGGTTGCTACAAGTGTGGCAAGGAGGGACATATTGCCAGGGATTGCCCTAAGGGGTTTATGGTTTGCTTTCACTGCAACCAGACAGGACATCGGAAGGCCGAGTGTCCGCAGCTTCGTCAGGGAGCTACACCTACTACCAGGACTACTGAGACCCGACCGGCGAAGGTCGAGGCCCCGAGGGCTCGCGGGAGAGCCTTTCAGCTGATTGCGGAGGAGGTCCGCGCTGCGCCCGATGTTGTGGCAGGTATGTTATCATTCATGTATTTACTTAAAGGTTGAAATGCTATGCTTATGTTAATGTATGTGTAGGTACTTTCCTTGTGAACTCTATGCCTGCTCTAGTGTTATTTGATTCGGGTGCGAGTAGATCGTTTGTATCGTTAGCTTTTAGTCAGCACATCGGCATTAGTCGTGAGCCGTTAAGTCGGCCTTTGAGCGTTTCTATTGCGGCTGAGAGGGTGGTTTGTGCTACGGAGGTTCTTCGAGGATGTGTGCTAGAGATCTTCGGGGTCGCGTTCCCGATTGACCTAATTCCTATTGCGATGGGGGATGTCTGTGTCATCGTAGGCATGGACTGGTTGAGCCGATTTAGCGCTGTCATCGACTGCGAGCGTCAGCTGGTGACTATACGAGACCCTAGTGGGGGAGTTCTTACGGTATACGGCGAGGGTACCCGTTCGGGATCAGCCTTTTGTTCGGCCGCTAGGGCGAGGCAATGCCTACAGCGGGGATGTAACGGTTTGGTGGCATATGTGATGGATACGCGGGAGATTTCCGAGAAACCGAAGACACTGAAGGAGGTTCCAGTGGTGCGCGAGTTTCCAGATGTTTTTCCCGAGGATTTGCCGGGAGTACCTCCTGCGAGGCAAGTGGAGTTTGGTATCGATCTAGTTCCAGGGGCTGCGCCTATTGCGAAGGTGCCTTATCGTCTTGCACCTCCAGAGATGCAAGAGTTGTCCTCGCAACTTCAAGAGTTGTTGGGGAAGGGATTTATTCGGCCGAGTAGCTCGCCGTGGGGAGCACCGATTCTGTTCGTCAAGAAGAAGGATGGTTCACACCGGATGTGTATCGATTACCGGGAGCTGAACAAGGTGACGGTCAAGAACCGCTATCCGTTACCGAGGATCGATGATCTATTTGATCAGCTGCAAGGGGCATCTTGGTTTTCCAAGATTGATTTGAGATCAGGGTACCATCAGGTAAGAGTGCGGGATGAGGACGTCCAGAAGACAGCATTTAGGACGCGGTATGGGCATTACGAGTTCGTGGTGATGCCTTTTGGGCTCACCAATGCCCCAGCAGTGTTCATGGACCTCATGAACAGGGTATGCAGGCCGATGCTGGATCGGTCCGTGATTGTATTTATCGAAGACATTCTGGTGTATTCGCGGTCTAGAGAGCAGCATGAGGGACATTTGAGGGAGGTCCTTGAGGTACTGAGGTCGGAGAAGCTATATGCAAAATTCTCCAAATGTGACTTTTGGTTACGGGAGGTCCAATTTCTGGGGCACGTTGTAAATCAGGCAGGGATATTGGTCGATCCGGCCAAGGTGGAAGCGGTGATGAGTTGGGAGGCACCGAAGTCACCTTCTGAGATCAGGAGTTTCCTTGGGTTGGCGGGGTACTATCGGAGGTTCATTAGGGACTTCTCCAAGATCGCGGTGCCGCTCACCAGATTGACCCGGAAGGGTGTTACATTTTCATGGGGACCCGAGCAGCAGACTTCCTTCGAGACACTTCGTCAGAGACTGTGCGAAGCCCCAGTATTAGCTCTCCCGGAAGGGATGGAGGACTTTGTCGTATATTGCGACGCATCGATTTCAGGACTGGGTGCAGTGTTGATGCAGAGGGGCCATGTGATAGCCTATGCATCGAGGCAGCTGAAGCCTCACGAAGCGAGATATCCCACGCATGACTTAGAGTTGGGGGCAGTAGTGTTCGCCTTCAAAATTTAGCGTCACTACCTGTACGGGGTTCGTTGTACCATATACACGGACCATAAGAGTTTGAAGTATTTGATGGATCAACCCAACCTAAACATGCGTCAGAGGAGATGGTTAGACGTGGTTAAGGATTATGACTGTGAGATCCTATACCACCCAGGCAAGGCTAATGTGGTAGCCGATGCATTGAGTCGTAGGGCGGAGAGCACTCCATTGCGGGACGTATGTTTGAGATTGACGGTGATGACTCCGGCGTTAGATGCTATTCGTGGGGCACAGGCCGAGGTTGTGAAATCTGGGATGCAGAAACAGGAGCGGGTCGTCGGGTTGATTTCAGAGTTCGTTATGGATGGACGGAGACTTCTGACGTTTCAGGGTCGGATCTGGGTACCATTCGTGGGCGGTACGCGTGTTACTTTGATGGAGGAGGCACACAGATCGAAATTCTCGATCCATCCCGGTGCTACGAAAATGTATTTGGATTTGAGAAAGGAGTATTGGTGGCCTTGCATGAAGAGAGACGTCGCCTGGTTCGTTGAGAGGTGCTTGACCTGCCGTAGGGTTAAGGCCGAGCACCAGAGACCGCACGGTAAATTGCAACCCTTAGAGATTCCTGAGTGGAAGTGGGAGCAGATCACGATGGATTTCATCACCAAATTGCCGAGAACTGCCAGGGGAGTCGATGCGATTTGGGTGATTGTGGATAGGCTAACAAAGAGTGCACACTTCCTTGCCATTAGCGAAAGTTCATCAGCAGAGAAGTTGGCAGAGTTATACGTGAGAGAGATAGTATCTCGGCATGGAGTGCCGACCTCGATTGTTTCGGACCGCAATGTACGTTTCACTTCCAGGTTCTGGAAGAAATTCCATGAGGAGTGGGGTACTAAGCTGCATTTTAGTACCGCATACCATCCCCAGACCGACGGTCAGAGCGAGCGGACGATTCAGACATTGGAAGACATGCTTAGAGCGTGTGTGTTAGACTTCGGGGGTAGCTGGGATGCGCATCTGCCGTTGGCTGAGTTTTCCTACAACAACAGCCATCATTCGAGCATTGGTATGCCACCTTTTGAGTTGTTGTATGGTAGGAGGTGTCGGACTCCCATTTGCTGGGGAGAAGTGGGACAGAGAGTGATGGGCAGTACAGAGATCGTACTTCAGACGACCGAACAGATTCAACGGGTGAGGCAGAGGTTATTGACCGCCCAGAGCCGACAGAAGAGTTATGCGGACAGACGCCGGTCCGAGCTCGAATTCCAGGTCGGCGACTTCGTTCTCCTAAAGGTTTCTCCTTGGAAAGGAGTGATTCGGTTCATAAAGAGGGGCAAATTGGGGCCCCGGTTCATAGGTCCATTCCGGGTAGTTGCAAGGGTAGGTCGGGTAGCTTATCGGTTGGAGTTGCCAGCGGAGCTGAGTCAGATTCACAATACCTTTCACGTATCACAGTTGAGGAAGTGTATAGCCGATGAAGCGGCAGTGGTTCCGTTAGGGGATATTCAGGTGGATGCAAGCCTGAATTACGCTGAGAGACCAGTAGCTATCAGGGATCGGAAGATCAAGGTTCTACGGAACAAGGAGATACCCCTGGTGTTGGTTCAGTGGCAACATCGGAAGGGATCGGAGATGACTTGGGAGCCGGAAAGTGAAATGCGGGAGCAACATCCGGAGCTATTCGCAGAATGAGACTTCGAGGGCGAAGTCTAGTTCTAGTGGGGGAGAGTTGTAACCGCCCGGAATTTCAGATATTTCTTTAAATTATTTTTGGGGCATATTTAGGAGGGGACTCGGCGAGTTGGTGCCTGACTCGCCGAGTAGGACCACGGTCTTGGTCACAGATTCGCGACGGGACTCGACGAGTCCATTAGGGACTCGGCGAGTCGACGCTGTTCAGCTGAAACCCTAGCCGTTTTGATTCTGAATCGTATATAATGTCTTTAGGGCCGTCATGTCTCGTCTTTTGGCCGATTGAAGATAACTTAGGAGTCTGTGGACATCTGGAGCAAGGGTGAGGGCTAGTGGAAGCTTGAAGAGGTTGTTAGACAAGGAGAGGCAAGGTGGTGATCAAAGGAGGTTCAAGGGGTCGAGTTCTGAAGGTTGGGGACACAGGGAACACGTTTCCAGGTAATCTTCGGATCATATCTGTAGCTTTTACGTTGTATGCGAATCTAGGGTTTAGGAAACCCATTTAAGGATTTGATAGATTATAGTGTTGTTACAAGTGTTTAAACCCCTGAAATAGTATATGTGAAGGTCCAGGAAGCCCCATATCTATATATTATGGAATCATGCGAAGTACAGGAGGCAGTTGATTGATTGCATGGCGAGGACTCGCCGAGTCCAATGATCAGACTCGGCGAGTAGCTTGAAGATTCATTAGGACTCGCCGAGTTGTTCTTCAGACTCGGCGAGTAGCTTGAAGACCTACTGGAACTCGTCGAGTCGTTCTTTAGACTCGGCGAGTGGAGTCGGGGTGTCTAGACTCGCCGAGTTGCCTTTGCACTCGACGAGTCCGGTCAAGTTGACCGTTGACCTGTATGTAATTTAGTAGGGTCAGTTGTCTTGTTTGATAAGATCATTAATAAAGGTATGTGGTATTATAGGGAGCCTGCAGATTAGCGGATCGAGTGCGAGTAGCTCGAAGGGTTTATAGCTTGCATACTACGAGGTGAGTCTTCTCACTATACTTCACCCGTAAGGGTTTGACTGTGTGACCGGAAGGTTGTATGTGTTATATTTATGCTATGTCTAGAGAGGTAGATGATTAATATGTGATGTATGCTTATATGTGATGTATGCTTATACGGGCCGGAAGGCGTGACTTTAGGTGACAGAAAGAACGGTATGATGTATGACTTATGTGTTATGTGTGATATGTTATATGTGTTATGTTTTATACTATTATGGGCCGGAAGGCAAAATACTATGGGCCGGAAGGCAATGTAATACGGGCCGGAAGGCGATATGTTATGGGCTGGAAGGCGATTATGTTACGGGCCGGAAGGCAATGTTATGTGGACCGAAAGGTCCGGGCCGGAAGGCGTATGTGGGTAAGTCGTATACTGGGGAACTCACTAAGCATTTATGCTTACTAGTTGTGTTTATGTTTTTCAGGTACTAGCGATGACCGTGGGAAGGCGCCGGCGTGACACGTACACACTGCCATTGTTGAAGATCTTGAGGATTTATTATTTATACTTTTGCAATAAACTTGGAATAAACTCTTTTGCCGAATAATGATGTTTTATTTTAAATGAAAAATTTATTTGAAAATTTGAGCTGTTACATGAGGATCCGACAACCAGTGGAATATGTGGCCTCTGCTTCATTTCCTGTTCCATGTTTGGTTGTGGACCTAGGGGCAGAACCACCCAGTCGACTATTTGTCCGGTCTGGATTGTATATGATTTGTATACACTAAGTACTCGCAGGAGGAAGTAGTAAGAATCATTTTTACTTAACTTTCATTTCATGTGACAACCTGAAATTTTCATTCAGTCAAACCCTAGAAGTCAACCGCTTCGTATCATAAATTAATATCATTATTTCTTATTTTAAGAAATATAAAGTTCGTTTGATTATTTTAATATTATTTTAAACGAACGGGTGAAAGAAAGTGTCGTCTCGGGTTTTAAATTTTAAAAACCGCAAACACCTCGCATCTTAGAAACTCTCGGCCAAACTATTTCGTTTGAGTTGAGAAATCATACCAAAATCCGAAAACTCAAGCTTATCCATGAGTTTACTCCTTAAGTCTAGTCAATGAGTTTACTCCCCATTTATCCAAAAGAGTAAACTCCCAAAAGAGTAAACTCAAGAAAACCTCTCAAGTAGCAAACTAGAAACAATTCAAAATCTTCAAACTTGTAAGTGTTCTATCCATTCCAAGTTAATTAAACACTTAATCTAGTGTTTGTGCATCTATTCATCCATTCACTTTTGTGTTTTGATTATATTTCCAAAAACACCAAGAACACACACTAAGTGTTCTTGGACTTTTAGCATACTTCAAGCTTCCTTATAGTAAGTACTTCCATCCTTGAGTCTTCTTAAGCTTGTAGTACATATTAACATCAAAGAAAAGTCCCAAGAACACCAAGATCAAGGAGTTGACGGTTTTGGGAGGCTCCCAAAACTGTAAACACCATTTATGGTGCAAAGTGGTGCCTTAAGGTGCCTAGATGCTTCACCATGCCTTAGGGACTTGTCTAGCTTCATCCTTAATGAGTTTATCACACAAAAAGCACCAAATACTTCCATTTTTATGTGTTTACGGTTTGGGGATCTCCCAAAACCGTAAACACCCCAAAAAGTGCATAAAAGTCCCATAAAAGTTCAATGGTTATTCCTTATGTCTAAATCTAACCTAGACTATTGTGACAACCCGATATTTCAAGACGATATGTTGGGACGCAAGTCAAATTTAGGTCAAAATTTAACTTTCCTAAAATCTTATTTGGGTTAAATAAAGTTGTAGTGGTCGAAACAAGGATTCCGAAGATATAAAGAATGCCGAAATCCGAGTCATAACGAAGAAGTTATGACCTGTCGAAGTTTTACGGCAAAACCGGCAAGGCACCAGGAAGCGTAAATAGTGAATTTACGATAGAGCGAGATTTAGCCTTATCAATCTAAACAAAAGTTATAGAATATGTTAAGATAAGAGCGTCAATAAAAAGAACGCCCAAATCTGACTTCGTATGAGGAAGTTGTGATTTTTCTAAGTTACAGATATATCAGTAGACAGCTAAAAACTCGAAATAGAGATCGAGAGACTTTTGGCCAAAACAACCCAAATGAGAATCAAAGGGGTCAACAATTCTAGCACAACGGTAAAAAGTCTGACGAAAACGGACGTCGGATGAAGAAGTTATGGAACTTTAACGGAGTTTTCCTGTCCCGACCTATTAAAAATATAATATTAAAAATAAAATCAAAACTAGCCGACGAAGTCTAAACGAAAGTTGTAGATCGTAGTCTCACCTTCGCGTGGATATAAAGAACGTCGAAAACGGAGTTCGTATGAGAAAGATATGAATTTTTGAAGTTTGTTAATTAATTTAAATATAAATTAAATTAAATCCCGGTATTATCCGAAGGAGGAGTCACCGGTCCGATCCCTCGTACGCCCAGCGTACCGTCATACGCCCAGCGTACTCGGATGCTAGGCTCCGGTTCGTCCACGTCGCTCCAATGTTTCGACCGAGGATGCGCTCATGCATGACGCATGAGTACGCAGCGCGTACTCTAAGTACGCCCCGCGTAACGCAACCCCCTCAGACCCCTATAAATAGCATGCGAGGGTGCCGGCCAAAATTGCTAATTTCCTTCCTTTCTCGCGCCGAAGCTCTGCGTTTCAACCCTCGGAATCATCCCAAAGGCCCAGCTTTCATATCCAAGGTGGGAAGAAAGTTTTACACTCCCGAGACTCCCGAGATTTCCCGAGAATCTCGAGAGATCCGCTTTCTCGAGTAGAAGTTCTGCTCGGTTTTCGTCACGCATTCTTCAATCAATCAGGTGAGTTCATACCCCTATAATCCACACTTTTAAATGTTTTATGAATATTTTTATATGCTTTAAGGGGGGGAATACAAGTAAAACACACGATGATTATCGTATGTTATATAAAGTTTCGTTTTATACTTTTTATCAACGGAATCATATGTGATTTATAATCATTATAAAGAAACTTTTGTGTGCAAAATGCATCACGATAATATCATATCTTTCGGAAATTGAAAAGTGTTGTTATTTATATATAAATCAAACACTCCGCTTATACTGTATGTATATGTGTCCAACTTTGGTACTACAAACATACGATTATTTTAGTACTACAAACATACGATTATTTTGGTACGAAAAACATCAATATTTTGGGATACTTCTTGTTAATAAATCAATCATATGTGATTTATAACTAGTATACAAATAGATTCACTACAAGTTCAACAGTTTCACTAAACATATTACTTCAAATGACTTTCTTAAACGTTTTTACATGATTAAAGCTCGTTATCAAACTGTCTTACATACTGTAAGCTTCCTTTCAAAATCGGTTACAAAGGTGTTTTCAAACAATGGTTTTACGTGTACTTAAACTGTCTTATCAAACAAAATACTTTCAATCATTTTATAAACTGACATCAAGTCACAAATCTTTATTAGACTTTTCAACGGTTTTACAAAACTTCTTTATGCTTTTATATTATAAATTGCATGCCTCTATATGTACAGTTATATAAGAAATGTTTAAAAGACTTAGAAAGGCTATCCACCCTATTTCCTTTTCGCACCTTGAGATGTGGTCTGGTGGGATATTGGGTATTCGTCCGAAAGTCTTTTAAATATTAGTTATATATCATGTATACATATATGGTCATAAATGTTCCATCAGTAATTTAGTTCCAATACAGATAGATATCAATGGTGTATAAACCTACTTGGTCACTCATCAATTACATTCTAGTAAACTATTATAGGAATAGTTTAGAGTAAACAAAACATTTTCACTACTACAAGAAATTACACCAGAGTCAGTTCATTCATGAGTCCAGACTACATGTTATATGAAGGAATACTTTTACATGAATACTTATACATGAATACTTTGACATAAACATTATATGGCAAATTACTACTACATGTTATATGAAGGAATACTCTTACCTAAATACTTATACATGAATACTTATACATGAATACTTTTACATAAACATTATATGGCAAATCACTACTACATGTTATATGAAGGAATACTCTTACCTGAATACTTATACATGAATACTTTTACATAGACATTATATGGCAATTTAATATTACATGTTATATGTCTAGATACGGTTATATTGTTCGCCTTTCTATCTTTACCTTGTGATTCAATCACATCATCGACGAGGTAGACTGGGACTTTATCTCCTATTACCACATCATACTTTGAGGGACTAACCATTCCGACAACCACTGCTAGCTACAGAGGTAAATGAACAATCTACGGATGTTCTAGGTTGATACCATCGTGGGTATACATAAGGGACTAACTATTCCTAAACCCGGCTGTTAGCAACAGAGGTAAATGAGCAGTCTACGGATGTTCTAGGTTGATACCATTTCAGGTATACTTAAGGGGCTACTAATAAGAGTTAAACAAGGAAAAACCATCACATTTTCAAGAGATACGTACTGTCAAAACAGTCAGGTCTAGGTAAAAGACTACTTTCAAAACATTCGAGTCTTGGTAGAAGACTACTTTTATACTAGTAGGAAATATGGGATTTTCTAGAGCTTTTCATACTTATACTAAATGTTTCATCATTCATTTACCAGTCTTTCATATCAACTAATCAAAGTAATGACATTAAATACTTATGAACTCACCAGCTTAAATGCTGATCTACTCTTTCAAAATAACTTGTATTCTCAGGTTACAAATAAACAGGTGTCGATACAAGGTTTAAAGAAGATGGAGCACTCAAGACTCGTCTTTTATTTTGATAAGTTATTATCATATCTTGTACAATGAAAGAAAACACTTGTAATTAAAATTATACTATTGATGCAATGGATGATGTTGTTGCTTGTTTACTACTTTACATTTGTTGTGATGCATACATGACGTCCTCCGCCCCAGAACGTTTCCGCCGTTCGTGGTTTTGGGGTGTGACAACTATTGCCATGACTAAGCTAAGGACTTGAAAACCCACCAAATACCAAACTCATGAGTTTAAGGTAGTAAACTCATGAGTTTAAGGTAGTAAACCCAAAGAGAAATGACCATGAGGCCGTAAACTCCTCAAAGGAGTGTAATGATGCCCTAATCTCTTCCAAAGGCCAAACCACCAAGTAGAAATGCTTCAAAGGACTTGTAAAACCTCAAGTAATCATATGGTCAAAAGATTTAGAGCTTACTACCGTAAACCCTTGAGTTTACTACCGTAAACTCCTAGGGTAAAGGTCATCAAATCCGTAAACTCCAAAGGAGTTTACCCTTGAGCCCCAAACACAATAGCAAGGTCCTTTAGCACTTAGATACAATCCTTATGGCTTGTAGCACTTATATAAGGTGTTTTACATGCCTTAGGATGTCTTAAAATTTTCAATTAGTGGTTTAAAGTCTAATTGGATACATATATGTGTGATTATATGTTAACTAGGATCATTGAGTGTGAACAAGTCTTTACTTGTCACCTAGCAATCCTACATCATTCAGTTCATCCAAACCACCATCTACAGGTGAGTTCATACCCCTAATCAATGTTTTAAATGATTTTAAATGATTTAATGGGGGAATACAAGTAGAAAACAACATGTTATTAAATCATTTATATGTATTTTATAACTGTGTTTTCATTCAACAGATTTCACATACTACAAAATGTGATGCATGAAATGGGTTTCTATCTTTAAAATACTTTGTTATCAAATGTATTACTTTTGAAATGTTTATCAAAATGACATCAAGCCACTTTTTATATTTGTTCAAAATCCTTAGATGTCTTACAAAGCCATTTTACATTCTTGAACTAAACTATGCATATACACTTATATTCTTATATATGTAGTGATGTTATAGTTGTCATCTTTCATTTAGTTTCCCACACCCTTGAGTAGTAAAAGTGTATAAACCTACTTGAATAATCAATTACCTTTTAGTAAATTATCATAGGGATAATTTGAAGATATCAAACATTATTCCTATTACAAGGAATCACACAAGAGTCAGTTCATTCATGAGTCTACACAAGTACATTACCTGATACATGAGTACATTTATATATGATTACATGATACATGAGTACATTTACATAAGCTTACATGATACATGAATAACATACATGAGTACTGTTACATAGATACATTATCCTGTATTCACTTACCTGGATACTTGTACCTAGAGTTATGAGGAAGATTTATTCGTACCTTCTGTGTAAATTTTCCTGCCTATCCTTGTTCGACGGGATGTCTAGACGGGACGAACCATTCCGGAACCCAACTGTTAGCACCATTGGGTGATGAACATCCATGGATGTCTAAGGTTATCACTTATAATAGATAGATTGATATCGGAACTAACCATTCCTCCATCCTACTGTTGCAACAGAGGATGAGATGAAAATCTTCGGATGATCATTAGGTTACCACTTATATTAGGAGTCGGCTACGGGACTAACCCTTCCTCCAACCTGCTGCTGCTATAGAGGACAATTGGACAATCTTTGGATGTTCATTAGGTTATTCATATCGCTTACTATGATGGCGTGTTAGTCCTGGTATCCAGGGATAACACTTACATGGTTATATTTTTCCTATTTACTTTATTTTGTGATATATTCACATAAACGATGAGTTGGACCAATTACTGTTTGTAGTAGTCAAAAAGAAGGAAAAACTATCATTTTACTTACAAAACATTCGGGTCTTGGTAGAAGACTACATTTCATACTAGTAGGAAATAAGGAATTTCTTAGGGTTTTTCATACTTATATCAACTGTCTTACTCAAAGGTTTTACATGGCATTTATAACAGTTTATCAAAGGAATACAATGACACTTAAATACTTATGAATTCACCAGCTTTAAAGCTGATACTCTCTTTCAAAATAACTTGTATTCTCAGGTCATCTATAGACAGGTACGGTGGCCAGGTTTTGAGAAGACGGAGCAGACAAGTCTCGTCTTTTATTTTGATTATGATTTTTTGGTGTCTTATTACAATGAAAGAATACACATGTATTAAAACTTTACTTATAATGCAATGGATGATGTTGTTGCTTGTTTATTATCTTACACTGTTGTGATACTGTACATGACGTCCTCCACCCCTGAACGTTTCCGCCGTTCGTGGTTTTGGGGTGTGACAGATTGGTATCAGAGCATTGTTTATAGTGAATATAGTATATCAACCCATAAAAGATATACTAACTATAAATACATGGGATTAAAACACTCTGTCTAAGTGTTATACTTTTAAATAATAAAATATTTAACAAAGTATATGTGCCTGCATTCATATTAAAACTAGTGTCACAATGACAAGAACAAATGTATTACGATTGTTGAATATCACAAGTAAGCCTGGGAATATATAGTCAGTCTTGGGAATGGCATAACCTGATCAAATATGCTGGTCCGAGGAGTGATTAGCATATGCCCAAGAATGGTTGTGATGTGGCAACAAGTCTAAAAACTTACCAACACAACCATCCAAAAATACCATAGGGTTATTTGGTCTTATTGTAATTATCTTAGTTAGTTCGTCTATTTAGCTATTTCTTAAATCCCTTTTCTCGCTTAGATTAAAATGGCTGGATTTCACCATGGCGATCCGTACTTCCCAAACCAAGGCAATGCTGGTTGGCTAGAGGCAGAACCAGAAGATGATCACCCAATCCCTTTGGATGATCACCATGCTGAGGGTTTTTCCGATAGTTCTGACTCGGAGCCTGAAGTCAACAACCTACCCCCAGCTGCTCAAAACCCAAACCTGAACCCCCGTCCCGCATTTCAAGGACCCACGCCTATGTGGGCCACTAACTTGAATACATGGAGTCATGAACCGGGTCAACCTATTCCCTACAATGGAGACCGATGTTTCTAACGCCCGCAGATCCGGGCTAGTCAATTTAGAGGCAATAGGGGTCGAAAATGACTTTTCGACAAAAGATTATTTAGAATAAATAATCTTAACCAAATTGTAGAATATGTCACAAGGTTTCCGTACATATAAAGAACGCCGAAATCCGAGTTATAACGAAGAAGTTATGGCCCGCCGAAGTTTTACGGCAAAACCGGCACGGCACCGGAAGACGTAAATAGTGAATTTACGATAGAAGACTTTTTAGCCTTAGCAATCTAAACAAAAGTCGTAGAATATGTTAAACTAAGAGCGTTGATAAAAAGAACGCCCAAATCTGACTTCGTATGAGGAAGTTATGATTTTTCTAAGATTCGGCTTAGCAGTGTACAGCCCGAAACTCGAATTTTAGTTTGAGCGGTTTTTGGGTTACGTGAAATAAATGAGAGTTGAAGATATCATTAATAGGAACTCAACGGTAAAAAGACAGACGAAAACGGAGTCCGTATGAAGGAGTTACGAATTCTTCGCGGTCATTTAACAGTCTAAACGCCTCGTACTGTTAAATTTAAGATCGGTAGAGAATTAGCCGACGGAGTCAAAATGAAAGTTGTAGATATTATTTTTACCTACGCGTGGATATAAAGAACGTCAAAAACGGAGGTCGTATGTGAAAGTTACGGATTTTAGAAGTCGGAAGTGTGTTGTGCGAAAATGGGTGATGTGGCACAATCTTGGCCATTGCTTTCTCCCCAAGTCTTGCCACTAGATGGTGACATGTGGCACCAAGTTCAGCCATTTTCACCCTATAAATACCACCTCTCCCACCCTCATTTTCTTCACACCTTTCCCATTCTTTCTTCTCTTTACTCTCTCTCTAGAACCTCTCTCTAGCCCCGAAATCCTCCGAAAAGCCTAGGGAACCTCCCTAGCACGAGGCGGAAGCCCCGGAGTGCTCGACGGCTCTGAGAAGAAGAGCTTTTCAGCTCAGAAACGCTGCTCCAAGCAAAGCCTGGTTTTCTATAAAACCCGCTGTAAGTGAGCTACGCCTACACTATTTTTAATATAGTTTTTATTTAATTATATTAACGTTATTAAGAACATATAATAAATACTTGGGCTATTATTATGGGTTATATAAGTATTTTTTTAACGCTTATATAATAGTAATAATAGCTAGACTATTAATTAGTCTCGGCGAATAATAGACTAAAATCTATTGGTGATAATACTAGGTTTCGTCGAAGGAAATTATTTTAAAGTAAACGGAGCGCTGTCCGAGTACCGAGTCACCACCTTCTCAGGTGAGTGCATGGTCCCTTTCATCTTACACATAGATATGAAGTATTTATTATATAATTTACGTGTTGTGAGTGCATGGTCCCTTTCATCTTACACATAGATATGAAGTATTTATTATATAATTTACGTGTTGTGAGTGCATGGTCCCTTTCATCTTACACATAGATATGGAGTATTTATTATATAATTTACGTGTTGTGAGTGCATAGTCCCTTTCATGAACATGATTTTAATACAAGTATTGATTGAAATATTAATTATATGTTTATGTGCGAGTTAATTGATGTTGCTTGAAATTCGTGTTAAAGAACATACCTGATTATATTTGATAATTTAGGATAAAGAGTAGACCTAAATTAAATATGAGGAATATTGGGTAGTATATTCTTACGAGTACAAGTGAGTTAAACTCAGAGAATAGAAGTTAGTATATGTCACTTATCCGGGAGTATGGATTAGACATAGTCATTGTCCCTAGTCCAAGAATATGGATTAGGCATAATCATTCGTTAATCCGAGAGTATGGATTAGCTATTGTCCCTAATCCGAGAGTATGGATTAGGCATAATCATTCATCTTTAATCCGAGAGTATGGATTAGTCATTCGTCCCTAGTCCGAGAGTATGGATTTGGTAAATTCGTTCATTTCTGATCCGAGAGTATGGAGTAGGTAAAACGACTAATCTTAGGTCCGAGAGTATGGATAGCCTCGTTGCGAGGATCGACGGGGTGGGATAAGAGTTGTTTATATATATGTATGGTGAAATTGTATATTTTGTGAATTTTAAACTATATATATGGTATAACATTGTGGGATTGAAATCCCTATGTGCTCACCAGGTTTCCCAACCTGACCCACTCAGTTTATTTATATCACAGATGTTGATACGAAGTCACTTTACACTGAGAGATTTAAAGAGATGTAGATCACTAGTGTAAATACATGTAAGTTCTGTTTATGCTTATGTTTCTGTATTAACGATGACATCCCAAACGTTTTAAGATGAATAAAAATACGTTTCTTCGAAAATGTTTTAATAACGTATTTCTCGTGTTTTTCTGGGAACAAATTCCGCAACCTTTTTATAAAATGAAGTACTCTGATTTTTATAAAGCATAAACAAAATCGGTCTTTTCTGGCCGTGAAAATGGGGATGTCACAGTTGGTATCAGAGCATTAGTTTAAGCGAACTAGGAATATGGATTTATTTCTAGACTTAAACTTAGAATGCTAAGCGATGATTGTGAGGTGTGAGCACTAGCTTATTTTAGGAATAATGCCTAAAATGCTTTTATGTGCTAAATACTTGTGCCTGATATGCTGTTAGTTGTCCGGATCTATGGTCTGTTACCGACCGGATCTGGAAACCTTATGTGTTTAGGATTCTAAACGTACGACTACGATATTAGAACTAGCATATAAACGTTTCGGAGTGATAAGGATGATTTAACCGTCAATCCTAAGTAAAGATCTAGATTCACCTTATTCGGTGTATAGATCAAGATGGCAAGAACCCGTAGCGGAAACGTGAATGCAAATGGGAACAGAAACCAACCCCCAGTGATTGAGCAAATACCGGTGATGGAAGCCGCCCCTGAGTCAGTCACAATGGCCGGAGTGCAAGCGATGATCCAAGCGATGTTGGATTGTCAAATGGAGGAAACTAGACGTTTGCTCCAGCAAAATCGTGAGGAAGCCACTATTCAGATCGAACAGCCCGAGTTGAACGAAGGGCAGACTGAGGAAGGAAACTACAGTGGGACTGTTGGTCAAGTCAACCCACCAATAGTTCGACAAAACAACCAAGATGACGAGGACGAGAGGAATGGATGCAAGTACAAGGATTTTCTGACTTGCAAGCCATCGACTTTCACTGGAAAGGAGGATCCGATCGGGGTCATGGATTGGATCTCGGAGATGGAGTTAGCCTTCATGACATGCGGTTGTAGAGGGAAGCTACAGACCACATTTGCAGTGCGTCAGTTTCGAGGAGGCGCTGTACGTTGGTGGAATACCTTGGGGAAGACTCTGAGCCCTAATGAGCCTCTGCAACTGACATGGGCAGAATTTCTGGTGCAATTCAAATGAAAGTACTGCTCAGCTCAAAACCTGCTTGAGCTAGAGAACCAGTTTCTAACCCTGAAGAAGGGAAGCATGTCAATCGATGAATACACCAACAACTTCACAGAGAAGATGGAGTTCACCTTGCGTCTTGTTCCGGATGAGCTGACAAAAATCGACAAGTATGCAAAAGGACTTCCATGGGAGTACACGGTGCCAGTGCGTCAAGCACCTACTCTAGAGGCAGCTATCTGGGCTGCCAAGTCTGTCGAAGATATGATCAAGGGAAGAGCCTCCAGCAAGATGGAGGTTGGCGAGAAGAGAAAGTTTGAAGGATCTTCAAGGTCCAGCGAGAAGAGAAAATTATCGAAGTTTGAAGAAGGAACGCAATGGTGTGACAAGTGTAGAAAGAAGCACATCGGGAAAGGCTCTAAATATACGACATGCTTTAAATGCGGGAAGACTTGTCATTACGCCAGCGAATGCACAACCAAGAGAGAAGTCTGCTTTAAGTGTGGAGAAGAAGGACACTTCAAACAAGACTGCCCAAAGAGAGAAGGGGCTACAAAGCCAAATGTACCACCAAAGCCAAAGGCGAGAGCATTTCAAATGATCCTTGACGAAGCAGATGACAATGCAAGGATTCAAGAGTGAAGGCTTGACATCCGAGGATCGAGTTATGGAGTAATCGTGTAGATAGTACCTCACGATGTAGCCCGTTAGAGGCATAGTCTAGGGTGAACTTGAACACCTATGTAACAATTTCAAGAAATAATATAAAACCTTTGTTTTGTTATCTGATGTGTTAAGTTGTTGTATGGTTTTCTTGTATGGTGACTTGGAAAAAAACTGCGGGACAATACTTGGGACGAGTATGAGTAGGTGTGAATGGTAGTAGAGGCCTATACTACCGGAAGCACAGGACTCGTACTTGGATCAGGGAAAGTCACAAGGTTACCAAGAAGCCAGTAATTGATTTCGTTTTATTCAAGTATGCCGTTACCATTGTTTCGGTAATGACTAAGAAGATTGTTGTTATCCCAACCCTAGTGGTCATGTCACATTGAGTCCGACTACAATGAGTAGGTTACGTGGTTCAGAGAACCAAGTTTGATATAGCGTCCAACTTAAACCAAACGATTAAAAATCAAAGCGACCAATAGAAGTATCGGCTCGACGCTAAAGAAGTTGGTAGCTAGAAATGCTACATGTTAAAGTGTGATTATATCACATTAGAACGTGAAGGAAGGCATAGTTTATTTTAGAATTTAACTCTAAAAGACCTAAGTCTAAACGAGCATCACATGATGATACGTCGTAATCTGGAGTCTAACCTGAAGAAGATAGCAGGTGCACAATTAAGTACGACTTACAGACAATAAGTCTAAAAGATAGACTCGAAGGAATAAAGAAGTTATAATTATTACCTAGGATGAAGAGATGACGTATGGAGTCATTATACAAGCCCTATTTCGTTGATGATTCCGGGACGTAATCATCCTAAGGGGGAGATAATTGTAACGCCCGCAGATCCGAGCTAGTCAATTTAGAGGCAATAGGGGTCGAAAATGACTTTTCGACAAAAGATTATTTAGAATAAATAATCTTAACCAAATTGTAGAATATGTCACAAGGTTTCCGTACATATAAAGAACGCCGAAATCCGAGTTATAAC
Organism: Lactuca saligna; assembly: GCF_052625555.1. Lineage (NCBI taxonomy): Eukaryota > Viridiplantae > Streptophyta > Magnoliopsida > Asterales > Asteraceae > Lactuca > Lactuca saligna. Next base: position 130,892,053 of record NC_136422.1, on the reverse strand, counting down.
GAAGAAGTTATGGCCCGCCGAAGTTTTACGGCAAAACCGGCACGGCACCGGAAGACGTAAATAGTGAATTTACGATAGAAGACTTTTTAGCCTTAGCAATCTAAACAAAAGTCGTAGAATATGTTAAACTAAGAGCGTTGATAAAAAGAACGCCCAAATCTGACTTCGTATGAGGAAGTTATGATTTTTCTAAGATTCGGCTTAGCAGTGTACAGCCCGAAACTCGAATTTTAGTTTGAGCGGTTTTTGGCTTACGTGAAATAAATGAGAGTTGAAGATCTCATTAATAGGAACTCAACGGTAAAAAGACAGACGAAAACGGAGTCCGTATGAAGGAGTTACGAATTCTTCGCGGTCATTTAACAGTCTAAACGCCTCGTACTGTTAAATTTAAGATCGGTAGAGAATTAGCCGACGGAGTCAAAATGAAAGTTGTAGATATTATTTTTACCTACGCGTGGATATAAAGAACGTCAAAAACGGAGGTCGTATGTGAAAGTTACGGATTTTAGAAGTCGGAAGTGTGTTGTGCGAAAATGGGTGATGTGGCACAATCTTGGCCATTGCTTTCTCCCCAAGTCTTGCCACTAGATGGTGACATGTGGCACCAAGTTCAGCCATTTTCACCCTATAAATACCACCTCTCCCACCCTCATTTTCTTCACACCTTTCCCATTCTTTCTTCTCTTTACTCTCTCTCTAGAACCTCTCTCTAGCCCCGAAATCCTCCGAAAAGCCTAGGGAACCTCCCTAGCACGAGGCGGAAGCCCCGGAGTGCTCGACGGCTCCGAGAAGAAGAGCTTTTCAGCTCAGAAACGCTGCTCCAATCAAAGCCTGGTTTTCTATAAAACCCGCTGTAAGTGAGCTACGCCTACACTATTTTTAATATAGTTTTTATTTAATTATATTAACGTTATTAAGAACATATAATAAATACTTGGGCTATTATTATGGGTTATATAAGTATTTTTTTTAACGCTTATATAATAGTAATAATAGCTAGACTATTAATTAGTCTCGGCGAATAATAGACTAAAATCTATTGGTGATAATACTAGGTTTCGTCGAAGGAAATTATTTTAAAGTAAACGGAGCGCTGTCCGAGTACCGAGTCACCACCTTCTCAGGTGAGTGCATGGTCCCTTTCATCTTACACATAGATATGAAGTATTTATTATATAATTTACGTGTTGTGAGTGCATGGTCCCTTTCATCTTACACATAGATATGAAGTATTTATTATATAATTTACGTGTTGTGAGTGCATGGTCCCTTTCATCTTACACATAGATATGGAGTATTTATTATATAATTTACGTGTTGTGAGTGCATAGTCCCTTTCATGAACATGATTTTAATACAAGTATTGATTGAAATATTAATTATATGTTTATGTGCGAGTTAATTGATGTTGCTTGAAATTCGTGTTAAAGAACATACCTGATTATATTTGATAATTTAGGATAAAGAGTAGACCTAAATTAAATATGAGGAATATTGGGTAGTATATTCTTACGAGTACAAGTGAGTTAAACTCAGAGAATAGAAGTTAGTATATGTCACTTATCCGGGAGTATGGATTAGACATAGTCATTGTCCCTAGTCCAAGAATATGGATTAGGCATAATCATTCGTTAATCCGAGAGTATGGATTAGCTATTGTCCCTAATCCGAGAGTATGGATTAGGCATAATCATTCATATTTAATCCGAGAGTATGGATTAGTCATTCGTCCCTAGTCCGAGAGTATGGATTTGGTAAATTCGTTCATTTCTGATCCGAGAGTATGGAGTAGGTAAAACGACTAATCTTAGGTCCGAGAGTATGGATAGCCTCGTTGCGAGGATCGACGGGGTGGGATAAGAGTTGTTTATATATATGTATGGTGAAATTGTATATTTTGTGAATTTTAAACTATATATATGGTATAACATTGTGGGATTGAAATCCCTATGTGCTCACCAGGTTTCCCAACCTGACCCACTCAGTTTATTTATATCACAGATGTTGATACGAAGTCACTTTACACTGAGAGATTTAAAGAGATGTAGATCACTAGTGTAAATACATGTAAGTTCTGTTTATGCTTATGTTTCTGTATTAACGATGACATCCCAAACGTTTTAAGATGAATAAAAATACGTTTCTTCGAAAATGTTTTAATAACGTATTTCTCGTGTTTTTCTGGGAACAAATTCCGCAACCTTTTTATAAAATGAAGTACTCTGATTTTTATAAAGCATAAACAAAATCGGTCTTTTCTGGCCGTGAAAATGGGGATGTCACAGTTGGTATCAGAGCATTAGTTTAAGCGAACTAGGAATATGGATTTATTTCTAGACTTAAACTTAGAATGCTAAGCGATGATTGTGAGGTGTGAGCACTAGCTTATTTTAGGAATAATGCCTAAAATGCTTTTATGTGCTAAATACTTGTGCCTGATATGCTGTTAGTTGTCCGGATCTATGGTCTGTTACCGACCGGATCTGGAAACCTTATGTGTTTAGGATTCTAAACGTACGACTACGATATTAGAACTAGCATATAAACGTTTCGGAGTGATAAGGATGATTTAACCGTCAATCCTAAGTAAAGATCTAGATTCACCTTATTCGGTGTATAGATCAAGATGGCAAGAACCCGTAGCGGAAACGTGAATGCAAATGGGAACAGAAACCAACCCCCAGTGATTGAGCAAATACCGGTGATGGAAGCCGCCCCTGAGTCAGTCACAATGGCCGGAGTGCAAGCGATGATCCAAGCGATGTTGGATTGTCAAATGGAGGAAACTAGACGTTTGCTCCAGCAAAATCGTGAGGAAGCCACTATTCAGATCGAACAGCCCGAGTTGAACGAAGGGCAGACTGAGGAAGGAAACTACAGTGGGACTGTTGGTCAAGTCAACCCACCAATAGTTCGACAAAACAACCAAGATGACGAGGACGAGAGGAATGGATGCAAGTACAAGGATTTTCTGACTTGCAAGCCATCGACTTTCACTGGAAAGGAGGATCCGATCGGGGTCATGGATTGGATCTCGGAGATGGAGTTAGCCTTCATGACATGCGGTTGTAGAGGGAAGCTACAGACCACATTTGCAGTGCGTCAGTTTCGAGGAGGCGCTGTACGTTGGTGGAATACCTTGGGGAAGACTCTGAGCCCTAATGAGCCTCTGCAACTGACATGGGCAGAATTTCTGGTGCAATTCAAATGAAAGTACTGCTCAGCTCAAAACCTGCTTGAGCTAGAGAACCAGTTTCTAACCCTGAAGAAGGGAAGCATGTCAATCGATGAATACACCAACAACTTCACAGAGAAGATGGAGTTCACCTTGCGTCTTGTTCCGGATGAGCTGACGAAAATCGACAAGTATGCAAAAGGACTTCCATGGGAGTACACGGTGCCAGTGCGTCAAGCACCTACTCTAGAGGCAGCTATCTGGGCTGCCAAGTCTGTCGAAGATATGATCAAGGGAAGAGCCTCCAGCAAGATGGAGGTTGGCGAGAAGAGAAAGTTTGAAGGATCTTCAAGGTCCAGCGAGAAGAGAAAATTATCGAAGTTTGAAGAAGGAACGCAATGGTGTGACAAGTGTAGAAAGAAGCACATCGGGAAAGGCTCTAAATATACGACATGCTTTAAATGCGGGAAGACTTGTCATTACGCCAGCGAATGCACAACCAAGAGAGAAGTTTGCTTTAAGTGTGGAGAAGAAGGACACTTCAAACAAGACTGCCCAAAGAGAGAAGGGGCTACAAAGCCAAATGTACCACCAAAGCCAAAGGCGAGAGCATTTCAAATGATCCTTGACGAAGCAGATGACAATGCAAGGATTCAAGAGTGAAGGCTTGACATCCGAGGATCGAGTTATGGAGTAATCGTGTAGATAGTACCTCACGATGTAGCCCGTTAGAGGCATAGTCTAGGGTGAACTTGAACACCTATGTAACAATTTCAAGAAATAATATAAAACCTTTGTTTTGTTATCTGATGTGTTAAGTTGTTGTATGGTTTTCTTGTATGGTGACTTGGAAAAAAACTGCGGGACAATACTTGGGACGAGTATGAGTAGGTGTGAATGGTAGTAGAGGCCTATACTACCGGAAGCACAGGACTCGTACTTGGATCAGGGAAAGTCACAAGGTTACCAAGAAGCCAGTAATTGATTTCGTTTTATTCAAGTATGCCGTTACCATTGTTTCGGTAATGACTAAGAAGATTGTTGTTATCCCAACCCTAGTGGTCATGTCACATTGAGTCCGACTACAATGAGTAGGTTACGTGGTTCAGAGAACCAAGTTTGATATAGCGTCCAACTTAAACCAAACGATTAAAAATCAAAGCGACCAATAGAAGTATCGGCTCGACGCTAAAGAAGTTGGTAGCTAGAAATGCTACATGTTAAAGTGTGATTATATCACATTAGAACGTGAAGGAAGGCATAGTTTATTTTAGAATTTAACTCTAAAAGACCTAAGTCTAAACGAGCATCACATGATGATACGTCGTAATCTGGAGTCTAACCTGAAGAAGATAGCAGGTGCACAATTAAGTACGACTTACAGACAATAAGTCTAAAAGATAGACTCGAAGGAATAAAGAAGTTATAATTATTACCTAGGATGAAGAGATGACGTATGGAGTCATTATACAAGCCCTATTTCGTTGATGATTCCGGGACGTAATCATCCTAAGGGGGAGATAATTGTAACGCCCGCAGATCCGAGCTAGTCAATTTAGAGGCAATAGGGGTCGAAAATGACTTTTCGACAAAAGATTATTTAGAATAAATAATCTTAACCAAATTGTAGAATATGTCACAAGGTTTCCGTACATATAAAGAACGCCGAAATCCGAGTTATAACGAAGAAGTTATGGCCCGCCGAAGTTTTACGGCAAAACCGGCACGGCACCGGAAGACGTAAATAGTGAATTTACGATAGAAGACTTTTTAGCCTTAGAAATCTAAACAAAAGTCGTAGAATATGTTAAACTAAGAGCGTTGATAAAAAGAACGCCCAAATCTGACTTCGTATGAGGAAGTTATGATTTTTCTAAGATTCGGCTTAGCAGTGTACAGCCCGAAACTCGAATTTTAGTTTGAGCGGTTTTTGGCTTACGTGAAATAAATGAGAGTTGAAGATCTCATTAATAGGAACTCAACGGTAAAAAGACAGACGAAAACGGAGTCCGTATGAAGGAGTTACGAATTCTTCGCGGTCATTTAACAGTCTAAACGCCTCGTACTGTTAAATTTAAGATCGGTAGAGAATTAGCCGACGGAGTCAAAATGAAAGTTGTAGATATTATTTTTACCTACGCGTGGATATAAAGAACGTCAAAAACGGAGGTCGTATGTGAAAGTTACGGATTTTAGAAGTCGGAAGTGTGTTGTGCGAAAATGGGTGATGTGGCACAATCTTGGCCATTGCTTTCTCCCCAAGTCTTGCCACTAGATGGTGACATGTGGCACCAAGTTCAGCCATTTTCACCCTATAAATACCACCTCTCCCACCCTCATTTTCTTCACACCTTTCCCATTCTTTCTTCTCTTTACTCTCTCTCTAGAACCTCTCTCTAGCCCCGAAATCCCCCGAAAAGCCTAGGGAACCTCCCTAGCACGAGGCGGAAGCCCCGGAGTGCTCGATGGCTCCGAGAAGAAGAGCTTTTCGGCTCAGAAACGCTGCTCCAAGCAAAGTCTGGTTTTCTATAAAACCCGCTGTAAGTGAGCTACGCCTACACTATTTTTAATATAGTTTTTATTTAATTATATTAACGTTATTAAGAACATATAATAAATACTTGGGCTATTATTATGGGTTATATAAGTATTTTTTTTAACGCTTATATAATAGTAATAATAGCTAGACTATTAATTAGTCTCGGCGAATAATAGACTAAAATCTATTGGTGATAATACTAGGTTTCGTCGAAGGAAATTATTTTAAAGTAAACGGAGCGCTGTCCGAGTACCGAGTCACCACCTTCTCAGGTGAGTGCATGGTCCCTTTCATCTTACACATAGATATGAAGTATTTATTATATAATTTACGTGTTGTGAGTGCATGGTCCCTTTCATCTTACACATAGATATGAAGTATTTATTATATAATTTACGTGTTGTGAGTGCATGGTCCCTTTCATCTTACACATAGATATGGAGTATTTATTATATAATTTACGTGTTGTGAGTGCATAGTCCCTTTCATGAACATGATTTTAATACAAGTATTGATTGAAATATTAATTATATGTTTATGTGCGAGTTAATTGATGTTGCTTGAAATTCGTGTTAAAGAACATACCTGATTATATTTGATAATTTAGGATAAAGAGTAGACCTAAATTAAATATGAGGAATATTGGGTAGTATATTCTTACGAGTACAAGTGAGTTAAACTCAGAGAATAGAAGTTAGTATATGTCACTTATCCGGGAGTATGGATTAGACATAGTCATTGTCCCTAGTCCAAGAATATGGATTAGGCATAATCATTCGTTAATCCGAGAGTATGGATTAGCTATTGTCCCTAATCCGAGAGTATGGATTAGGCATAATCATTCATCTTTAATCCGAGAGTATGGATTAGTCATTCGTCCCTAGTCCGAGAGTATGGATTTGGTAAATTCGTTCATTTCTGATCCGAGAGTATGGAGTAGGTAAAACGACTAATCTTAGGTCCGAGAGTATGGATAGCCTCGTTGCGAGGATCGACGGGGTGGGATAAGAGTTGTTTATATATATGTATGGTGAAATTGTATATTTTGTGAATTTTAAACTATATATATGGTATAACATTGTGGGATTGAAATCCCTATGTGCTCACCAGGTTTCCCAACCTGACCCACTCAGTTTATTTATATCACAGATGTTGATACGAAGTCACTTTACACTGAGAGATTTAAAGAGATGTAGATCACTAGTGTAAATACATGTAAGTTCTGTTTATGCTTATGTTTCTGTATTAACGATGACATCCCAAACGTTTTAAGATGAATAAAAATACGTTTCTTCGAAAATGTTTTAATAACGTATTTCTCGTGTTTTTCTGGGAACAAATTCCGCAACCTTTTTATAAAATGAAGTACTCTGATTTTTATAAAGCATAAACAAAATCGGTCTTTTCTGGCCGTGAAAATGGGGATGTCACAGCACACTTGCTTAAACAAAACCATGTGCATTAGATAATTCATTCACAGTAGAAATGGCTAACGGGAAAACGGAGAGTACTAACTGCATATACGTAGGTTGTACTTTAACTTTAGATGACCATACTTTCAAGATAGATCCCATGCCAGTCCAAATTAAATGTTTCGACGTTATCATTGATATGGATTGGTTGAGTCTTCTTCGCGCCGACATCATGTGCTTGGAAAAAGCAGTTCGTCTTAACCTTCCTAACAACGAAGCATTAGTTATCTACGGCGAAAAACCTAGTACGAGTCTTTGCATCATTTCGTGCATTCAAGCCCAGAAGTGCTTGCGAAAGGAATATCATGCATTCCTCGCACACGTCGTCGATATGAGTCAAGAAATGAAAGACATTCAGAAAATCCTCAAAGTATGCGACTTTCCCGACATCTTCCCAGAAGAACTTCCTGGTTTATCACCGCAACGCCAAGCGAGTTCAGAATCGACTTAGTGCCAGGAGCTACCCCAGTAGCCAAATCTCCTTATCGTCTGGCACCGGCCGAGATGCATGAACTTTCCAATCAACTTAACGAAATTCTTAATAATGGATTCATTAGGCCAAGCTTCTCACCATGGGGAGCACCGGTCTTGTTCGTCAAGAAGAAAGATGGATCGTTTCGCATGTGCAGCGACTACAGAGAACCCAACAAACTTACCATTAAAAATCGTTATCCCTTGCCCCGAATTGACGATTTATTTGATCAACTTCAAGGAGCCAACTACTTCTCAAAGATAGATCTGCGATCCGGATATCACCAACTGCGAGTGTTAGAGGAGGATGTTCCCAAGACTACCTTCCGAACTTGTTATGGACACTACGAGTTTGTGGTTATGCCGTTCGGATTAACAAACGCGCCCACCGTATTCATGGATCTGATGAATAGGGTGTGTCGTCCTTACTTGGATCAGTTCATCATCGTCTTTATTGATGACATACTAATCTACTCTCGAAGTAAGGAGGAACATAGTCAACATCTCCGTAGAGTCTTAGAAACATTGCGAGCGGAGAAGCTCTATGCGAAGTTCTCCAAGTGCGAATTTTGGATCCGACGAGTCGAATTTCTGGGCCATGTTGTTAGCAAAGAAGGAATACACGTGGACCCTTCCAAAATCAAGGCCATTGAGAACTGGTCAGCACCGAAGACACCTACAGAAATGCGTCAATTTCTAGGTCTCACTGGCTACTATCGCAGGTTCATTCAGAACTTCTCCAGCATAGCGAAACCTCTAACAACCCTGACCCAGAAAGGCGTGGCCTTTGACTGGGAAGAGAAATAGGAAAGAGCGTTCCAAACGCTCAAACGAGCCTTGTGTACCGCACCGATACTATCCCTCCCCAAAGGGATATAAGACTTCATTGTCTATTGCGATGCATCCAATCAAGGACTCAGATGTGTTCTGATGCAGCGAGGTAAAGTCATAGCCTATGCCTCAAGACAGCTGAAGACACATGAGGTTAACTACACCACCCATGATCTTGAACTAGGAGCAGTCGTATTTGCTCTAAATATCTGGAGACACTACCTGTATGGTACAAAAAGCACGATCTTTACCGACCAAAAGAGTCTACAACACATCTTCGACCAGAAAGAGCTTAACATGAGACAACGACGGTGGGTAGAGCTACTCAGTGATTACGAGTGCGAAATTCGTTATCATCCGGGTAAAGCCAATGTAGTAGCCGACGCCCTGAGTCGGAAAGAATATACTGGTCGTAGAGTCAAATCTTTGACTCTAACTATCCATTCAGACTTGTCCACGCAAATTAAGGTGGCTCAGCTCGACGCTTTGAAACCTGAAAACGTGGCAGGTGAATCCTTTAGAGGGATGGAGAAGAACTTGGAAGTCAAGGGTGGCGGAGCCTTATACCTCATGGATCGGATCTGGACACCGAAACACGGTGGCTTCAGAGACTTTGTCATGACGGAAGCTCACAACACACGTTATTCCGTCCACCAAGGTTCAGATAAGATGTATCTGGATCTTAAAAAGTTATACTGGTGGCCTAACATGAAAGCAGATATTGCTACCTTCATGAGTAAATGCCTTACTTGCGCAAAGGTCAAGGTCGAATACCAGAAACCCTCCGGTCTTCTACAACAACCGGAGATACCAGAATGGAAGTGGGAGCGGATCACTATAGACTTCATAACCAAGTTGCCCAAGAAGACGGGTGGACTTGATTCCATATGGGTCATCGTCGATAGACTAACCAAGTCTGTACACTTCTTGCCAACCAAAGAAACAGACAATATGGAGAAACTTACAAGAACTTACATTAGGGAGACTGTAAGACTGCACGGTGTTCCCTTATCTATTATCTCGGACAGAGATAGTAGATTCACTTCGAGGTTCTGGCAGTCATTACAAAGTTCCCTAGGAACTAGGATGGACATGAGTACGGCCTACCATCCACAAACCAACGGGCAAAGTGAGAGAACTATCCAAACCTTAGAAGATATGTTGCGCGCCTGTGTGATTGACTTTGGGAAAGCTTGGGATACCCATTTACCCATCGTCGAATTTTCCTACAACAACAGTTATCACACGAGCATTAAGGCAGCTCCATTCGAGGCCCTCTATGGCCGAAAGTGTAGATCCCCTCTGTGCTGGGCTAAGGTGGGTGATACCCAGTTAGCTAAGGGACGAGTTCCGGAAAGCACTCTCATGGGTCCGGAGATCATTCGAGAAATGACAGAGAAGATCGTTCAAATTCGTGAACGATTGAAAGCCTCTAGAGACCGACAGAAAAGCTACACTGACAAGCGAAGGAAACCGTTGGAATTGCAGGTGGGCGACCGAGTCCTACTGAAGGTCTCACCCTAGAAGGGCTTAATACGCTTTAGAAAGCGTGGGAAGCTCAATCCTAGATACATAGGGCCTTTCGAGATTCTCGCGAGAATCAGCCCTGTAGCTTACAAACTCAATCTATCGCGTGAACTCAGTAACGTACATCCTACCTTCCATGTGTCGAACTTGAAAAAGTGTCTATCTGACGAGACTCTTTTTATTCCACTCGACAAGATCAAGATCAACGAGAGCCTCAACTTCGTGGAGGAACCCGTAGAAATCATGGACCGAGAAGTCAAGCAAATGAAACAAAGCCGTATCCCAATAGTGAAGGTTCACTGGAACGCAAAACGGGGACCTGAATTCACTTGGGAACGAGAGGATCAGATGAAATGGAAATATCCTCATCTTTTTCCTTAGTTGCCTGTAAATACTTTAACTGCTTAGACTTTAATTTCGGGACGGAATTCCTTTAACAGGGGGATGATGTGACAACCCGAAATTTTCATTCGGTCAAACCCTAGAAGTCAACCACTTCGTATCATAAATTAATATCATTATTTCTTATTTTAAGAAATATAAAGTTCGTTTGATTATTTTAATATTATTTTAAACGAACGGGTGAAAGAAAGTGTCGTCTCGAGTTTTAAATTTTAAAAACCGCAAACACCTCGCGTCTTGGAAACTCTCGGCCAAACTATTTCGTTTGAGTCGAGAAATCATACCAAAATCCGAAAACTCATGCTTATCCATGAGTTTACTCCTTAAGTCTAGTCAATATGAGTTTACTCCCCATTTATCCAAAAGAGTAAACTCCCGAAAGAGTAAACTCAAGAAAACATCTCAAGTAGCAAACTAGAAACAATTCAAAATCTTCAAACTTGTAAGTGTTCTATCCATTCCAAGTTGATTAAACACTTAATCTAGTGTTTGTGCATCTATTCATCCATTCACTTTTGTTTTTTGATTAGATTTCCAAAAACACCAAGAACACCAAGAACACCAAGAACACACACTAAGTGTTCTTGGACTTTTAGCATACTTCAAGCTTCCTTATAGTAAGTACTTCCATCCTTGAATCTTCTTAAGCTCGTAGTACATATTAACATCAAAGAAAAGTCCCAAGAACACCAAGATCAAGGTGTTCACGGTTTTGGGAGGCTCCTAAAACCATAAACACTATTTATGGTGCAAAGTGGTGCCTTAAGGTGCCTAGATGTTTCACCATGCCTTAGGGACTTGTCTAGCTTCATCCTTAATGAGTTTATCACACAAAAAGCACCAAATACTTCCATTTTTATGTGTTTACGGTTTGGGGATCTCCCAAAACCGTAAACACCCCAAAAAGTGCATAAAAGTCCCATAAAGTTCAATGGTTATTCCTTATGTCTAAATCTAACCTAGCCTATTGCCATGACTAAGCTAAGGACTTGAAAACCCACCAAATACCAAACCCAAAGAGAAATGACCATGAGGCCGTAAACTCCTCAAAGGAGCGTAATGATGCCCTAATCTCTTCCAAAGGCCAAACCACCAAGTAGAAATGCTTCAAAGGACTTGTAAAACCTCAAGTCATCATATGGTCAAAAGATTTAGAGCTTACGACCATAATCCCTTGAGTTTACTACCGTAAACTCCTAGGGTAAAGGTCATCAAATCCGTAAACTCCAAAGGAGTTTACCCTTGAACCCCAAACACAATAGCAAGGTCCTTTAGCACTTAGATGCAATCCTTATGGCTTGTAGCACTTATATAAGGTGTTTTACATGCCTTAGGATGTCTTAAAATTTTCAATTAGTGGTTTAAAGTCTAATTGGATACATATATGTGTGATTATATGTTAACTAGGATCATTGAGTGTGAACAAGTCTTCACTTGTCACCTTGCAATCCTACATCATTCAGTTCATCCAAACCACCATCTACAGGTGAGTTCATACCCCTAATCAATGTTTTAAATGATTTTAAATGATTTAATGGGGGGAATACAAGTAGAAAACAACATGTTATTAAATCATTTATATGTATTTTATAACTGTTTTTTCATTCAACAGATTTCACATACTACAAAATGTGGTGCATGAAATGGTTTTCTATCTTTAAAATACTTTGTTATCAAATGTATTACTTTTGAAATGTTTATCAAAATGACATCAAGTCACTTTTTATATTTGTTCAAAATCCTTAGATGTCTTACAAAACCATTTTACATTCTTGAACTAAACTATGCATATACACTTATATTCTTATATATGTATTGATGTTATAGTTGTCATCTTTCATTTAGTTTCCCACACCCTTGAGTAGTAAAAGTGTATAAACCTACTTGAATAATCAATTACCTTTTAGTAAATTATCATAGGGATAATTTGAAGATATCAAACATTATTCCTATTACAAGGAATCACACAAGAGTCAGTTCATTCATGAGTCTACACAAGTACATTACCTGATACATGAGTACATTTATATATGATTACATGATACATGAGTACGTTTACATATGCTTACATGATACATGAATAACATACATGAGTACTGTTACATAGATACATTACACTGTTTCACTTACCTAGATACTTGTACCTAGAGTTACGAGGAAGATTTATTTGTACCTTCTGTGTAAATTTTCCTGCCTATCCGTGTTCGACGGGATGTCTAGACGGGACTAACCATTTCGGAACCCAGCTGTTAGCACCACTGGGTGATGAACATCCACGGATGTCTAAGGTTATCACTTATAATAGATAGATTGATATCGGAACTAACCATTCCTCCATCCTACTGTTGCAACAGAGGATGAGATGAAAATCTTCGGATGATCATTAGGTTACCACTTATATTAAGAGTCGGCTACGTGACTAACCCTTTCTCCAACCTGCTGCTGCTAAAGAGGACAATTGGACAATCTTTGGATGTTCATTAGGTTATTCATATCGCTTACTGCGATGGCGTGTTAGTCCTGGTATCCAGGGATAACACGTACATGGTTATATTTTTCCTATTTACTTTATTTTGTGATATATTCACATAAACGATGAGTTAGACCAATTACTGTTTGTAGTTGTCAAAAAGAAGGAAAAACTATCATTTTACTTACAAAACATTCGGGTCTTGGTAGAAGACTACATTTCATACTAGTAGGAAATAAGGGCTTTCTTAGGGTTTTTCATACTTATATCAACTGTCTTACTCAAAGGTTTTACATGACATTCATAACAGTTTATCAAAGCAAGACAATGACACTTAAATACTTATGAATTCACTAGCTTTAAAGCTGATACTCTCTTTCAAAATAACTTGTATTCTGAGGTCATCAGTAGACAGGTACGGTGGCCAGGTTTTGAGAAGACGGAGCAGACAAGTCTCGTCTTTTATTTTGATTATGAATTTTTGGTGTCTTATTACAATGAAAGAACACACATGTATTAAAACTTTACTTATAATGCAATGGATGATGTTGTTGCTTGTTTACTATCTTACACTGTTGTGATACTGTACATGACGTCCTCCACCCCTGAACATTTCCGCCGTTCGTGGTTTTGGGGTGTGACATTTCATCAGAAAATATAAGGTTTTCAGGAGAAACATAATGTGCTTTTCGAAAGAACAAAGAATAGTTTTCTAAAACAAAATGCTTATAAACTCACCAGCTTTATGCTGATACTCTTTCGAAACCTACTTGTATTATCAGGACACTAGTAGACAGGTATACGCACCAGGTTCAAGAAGATGGAGCATAGTAGCTTCAAGTCTTTACTTGTTATTTACTTTTGGTGTCAATCATGTATAATTCATATACAATGTAAACATATTACTACTAATACAATGGTTGTTGTTGCTTTGATTACTATTATTCAATTGTTGTGATACTACGCATGACGTCCTCCACCCCCAAACGTTTCCGCCATTCCGGTTTGGGGGTGTGACACATCGTACGTGGCTCAATCCAAAACCGCCCAAAGTTCAAACAGTTATAACTTTTTCGTTCCAACTCTGTTTTCAACGATCTTTATATCCACGGAAAGGTATTGAGGAGCTCTACAACCATATCTAATTACTTTTGACATAAAACATATCTAACTAAAATACGTAACTCATAAAAGACGTCCGAAATATTACTTTCCCATTTTACCCTTTAACTCTAAAGCGAATTTCATTCCAAACTGAACTATTGGATCACATAGCTACATAACCCACATCCAAATGGGCCTAAATCTCTCTTCCGCCAAAGCCCGAAGCCTTATGATACTTGATCTTCGGGTTACGACCCCAAATTGTGAAACATCTCGAAACAGGGTGTTACCACCTATCCCAACGACCACTTCTAAAACGCCAAGCTAATCTTGCCCTTTACAACAACCCCTTAACCCTTGTCGATCCCTCCTGGTACTTTGATTTTGGAGCAACTTATCATGCCTTACCAGATATACCAAGGACCAGACAAACTTCAAGTGGGTAATGGAAAACATTTGTCTATTTCTCATATGGGTTCATGATCACTGCATCATCTTAAGCTGTCTAATGTTTTTGTTGTTCCTCAACTCACAAAACATCTACTTAGTGTTTATAAAATCACAAATGACAATCAAATATTTATTGAATTTTGGCCTCATTCTTATTATGTTAGGACCTTTCAGGAAAAAACACTTATCTGCTAAGACGTTAAAGATGGTTTATATCGCCTTCCTTCTTCACTCAATAAACCCATGGTTGATCTTTTCGGTGTTCGTACTAACTTACACGGATGACACAAACGACTTGCACATCCTCATAAACCGATCTTGCAACGCTTAGTCCCTTCCTTCCAACTTCCTCTTAGTTCAAATAAACTTCTAGCCATGTGTGAATCTTGTCAACTTGGCAAGAGCCATCATTTTCATCTTCTTACTTCTCATGTTACATCTCATAAATATTTTGATTTAATGTACTCGGACGATTAAGGTCCTTCCCCGATTTTTTTCTATGAATGGGCATCACTATTTTGTTCTTTTTATTGATGAGTGCACCAAGTTTGTATGGATTTACTTTTTATCTCACAAATCTCAAAGTTTTTTTTTTTCTAGCTTTGTTCAATTTAGAAAAATGATTAACACCCAATTTAATTCTGATATAAAATATCTTCAAACCGATTAGGGTGGTGAGTTCTGTAATGTATTCACCTTCTTATGCACCTATGATATTGCCCATAGACTTTCATGTCCCCACACACTCGAACAAAACGGAGCCGTTGAATGTCAAAATCATATCATTGTTGAAAAGGGTTTACTTTTATTGCTCACTCATCAATTCCACAACTTTTTTTTGGAACATGATTTTCACACAAACACCTATCTTCACAATCAAACCATCACTCCCAACCAAAATTATAAATCATCTTACCAACTTCAATACAACCGAACACCTGATTATGGCTTCCTAAAAAAATTGGTTGTCTTTGTTACCCTTTTCCTAACAATGCAAGTTTTTAAAAAACACAAAGATCCATTTATAAAATTGTCTCTTTTTAAATATGATTGTAAACTACACTCTCCGTACATTATTTATGTCATATGGTCGATCCATGAGGTATGGATGCATTTTCACATATAAGAATTCCATGTAGATTCAATGTGAATGAGCAAACACCATCCTACAATCTAATAGTTGTTTCGTGGAGTGGTGACTATATGGACTTTCACCAATTCATTTATGTCCATCTCTCTTTTTATATTCTTTCTCTCACTTTTTTCATTGTTCTTCACTAATCAACACTATCCCAAAAGACAAAAGTATAGTGAATTTATTATAAAATGACATACGATGATGTGGAAACTTATAGGTATCCGAATATTTTACTCGGGTGACTATTGGATGTATGGGAAAACGAGAACAAAATAGAAAATCTACTTTTTCACATTCTGAAAAGCTGAAATTTGTGTTTCTCGATTAAATAATTCTTATTCCTTTAAAAAACTTGTACGTTACCCTGGATTAGAAAGCTCACAATATTGGGCTACACAAAAACATCCGGCAACTCCAAACAAATTTTGTCCACTCTTTTATTGTTATTCGCCGTCACCCTATCTGAGCAGCTTTGTGGTCGCCTGAAAGAGATGACGATCTCCGGCAACGCCGTCGATCCACCCAAACAAACCCTAATCTTTTCATACGGCACTCTCAAACGAGGATTCGCTAACCACACCTTGATGCAGGATTTAATCTCCAGCAACGACGCCGTTTTCATAGGCAATTACATCACCGACCTCCACCTACCTCTCGTCCGTGGTCCCCATGGCGTACCGTTCCTCCTCAACCTCCCTGGGACAGGTCGCCACCGGGTCCGTGGTGAACTTTACTCTGTTTCGGACGCTGGACTTCAACGCCTCGATGTGCTTGAAGGCATTACCCTTGGACATTACGAGAGGCTTCCGATTACTGTTTCTCCGGAAATTCGTGATGCTGGTAGCGGTGGCCGTCGAGTGGCGGTACGTGCTGAGGCGTATTATGCGCACCGGAGTTTTGCGGAGGATATGTGGCGGAGGAACGGACAGGAGGGATTTGAGTCGTTTAGTCAGGAAGTGGCTAAGGGTTACGTTCGGAGGGATTTGAGGCCGAAGGATCGGACTTTCCGTGAGCAGATTACATTGTTTTGTTCATCAATTTAGATGAAAACTCTGAAGGTTTGATTTTAAATCCTGAATTCATGGCCTTACAATTTCATTAAGGAACTGCAATTGTATTAGCTTCGAGATTACTGTAATTGGTACTCGAATTATCATTGTTTATCGTAAGAATATTACTTCTTCCCAACTGATTCACTGTTTTTGATATAACTTTATGAAATCAGTGCAATCATAAATTCTCCATATCTATAAACAATCTGAATTTGATCTCTTTCTGGTAATTTAGCCTATTGATTCTTGAAAAATGTGTTATTTGCAGAAAGGAGTGCTTATTCTTGCTATATCTGTATTCCATTTTCAACAATTTCTTGAAGAAGCAACTGAAGTTGCTTTGTGGTCTGAATAAACCTTCATATAGATTGCAGTGTAAGATATTTCAGATTCAGAAAAGTTTGAAACTAAGCTCATTGATTAGTGGTAATATACCCAATTACCCATGTAATTAACTAATTATGCATTTGCAACTCCATAATTAAGAGACAACAATGACATATTTTAGTTCTCCATTGATATCTGTTTTACTATACACGATATATCAGTTACTAAATAGTATATACTTAACACTATAAGGTGTACAAATAACAGAAAAACACAAACTTCACATACTTGTTACATGACACAAACATACTAGCTAAATACAAACTTAACACAAACACAATATTTTGAAGAAACTTAATAGCGGATTACACCATTTATGTGATCTTTGATCCTTCATGTTGCAACGATTGAGATAATAGTGCAACTCAAGCACATACAACCTTCACAGTGTTTGTTTCATCTATCACACATATGCAACCTTCACCACACTCGAAATATGTCTTTCCAGCTTCAGACCCCTCGGTTTTGGTTACAACACAAGACCAACCTTCACCACACTCGCAAAATACTTTAGCTCCTTCTGTACTCTCCACCGTCTCTGTAACATTTTTCTCACTGCAACATCATATCGCGCTTCTATAGTTCAAACATGATAAGACAAGACAGAACATTCACATGATATAATAAGACGAAGGCAGGACAAGACATAACATGACATGTCACAGGATGTTAGATTGTATTAAGTTTGATATGTACTAGATTGAGACTTGCAATCTTTTGTCTATCCAAACCAAAAAGGTGAGATGAAGATTTGTTTTTGGTTTCTTGTTAGTATAAAAAGACAGGAATGCCCTTTCATCCTAATCATCGAAAATAGTCCTAGAAAATAAAGTGTGAGCATTAGAGAACATACGTGACACAGGAGCAACCACTGCCACCACATTTTGCAAATGGTTTACCGATCTTAGAAGGCTCGGTTTTGGTGATGGTGCATGTCCATCCTTCTGGGCACTTGAAATTCGGCTTGTTTTCATTGCTTTACAAGAAACGTAGTAAATCAGTTAATCTTAGTTAGTATTTAGAAAAACATGAATTCATTAATTTTATAATTAATCTTGATTAAGTGGGTGTTTGGGTTAGCTTCTCAAAATAACTTATTAGCTTTTTAAAATGCTAATAAACTAAAAATATGTTTTGAGTGTTTGAAAGTAGCTTTTCAATCAGCTTTTTGAATTGGCAAAAAAATTGATTTTCTAACCAAAACACTATTTAAAAACTGTTTTTTCAAAAAGCCAATAAATATTTTTCCTAAAATCACTTTTGTAATTAAAAAAGCCAACCCAAACACATCCTAAAAAGTTTATATAATTAGTTTGGAAAGGTTAAATGAAGAAGCAAAACCTGGGAGAAGGTTGGCTCACACTCTTAGACTCCATACTTAGGCCAAGCAATCTTGAACCTTTCTTTTCTTGAAGTTGCTCTATAATATTATCACTTAGTTTTAAGTTAAGAACTTTTGTCCACTTCTAATAATTTTGTGCTCATAATTATCTTTTTCTTTATTATGTGGTTGTCAATACCTAACGTGTAATCAATGGTAAAGTGGTGGGAAAATCTCATTTTTATCTCCCACTATATTTTTGTCCACTTATGTTAAATGATTTGTGCCACACTTGTCTTTTTGTATCATGTGGCTTTCATTACCTAACCTAGAACTTGGACTAAGAATTGGGCTTTGATGTCTATGGGTAGAGATTAAGATGGGCTTGTGCATGGGTCCGAGCCTGAAGATTGGGGTTGGGCTTAGGGTTTGCAGAATGGCCCAAGTGCACGTTCTAATGAGAGTATGTGACATAAGCTATATGCTATTGCTTGGTGTCCATAACACTTAGCTTTTAACAAAAGTTTTGGTTCCATTTAAAGAGTAATGTACAAGGGTTGACTTGGCATCCTTTTGGATGAAACTAATGATTTGAGTATATCACATGGGGAGGAAGCATAGTGCCCACAAAGAAAATGAAATGGGTATTTAGCTGTCTTCCTATAAATATAATATCATCCACTAAATTATCAAAAAGTTAAAATCATGTGTCAAGTTACCATTGTCATTTTTTTTTTTAATCTTTAACCCATTGGTTGTTGGAGACAAGCATGATAGGGGGCATATAAAGAGGAATCAAGAATAAGTAAATGTAAAGTAAAGAGTGAATTTACGTCTTTCATACATACTTGAGATGAAGAATGAATATATGTTTCATGCAACAAAAAATTGTAATAGTGGTGTAACGTTTTAATTTTACTAGACCACATACCTTTTAATTAAGTAAATTAGCTAAAATAGTGTAACGTTTTATTTTAAAATGGTTTAAAATGATGATAAGATGTGGGTGACAGCAAAATTGGTCCATATATATAAATGTCGATCCGTGGTGCGCTAGCTCTCTCGGTGAAGTGCGCCGTAGGTAGGTGGAGGCTGGACCCAATATGGGATCGATACACCCACTTTCAAGTCACCATGTGCATACTCATTCATAGTTTTTGACGTCTAGCTTCCTCGGAATTCCTATAAATAGCATTTCAAGATCTTTGTAGTTACTCAAACTTTCCTAAAATGGCTTCTCGGAAAGTTGTTCTTAGTGTTTTCTTTGTCTTCTTTTGCATTGGCATTTGCTCCGCCAGCAGATCACTTTTCAGTTATGAGAGTATCGGTGGTGGTGGAGGAGGTAGTGGTAGTGGTAGTGGTGGAGGTGGAGGTGGACATGTTGGGCCTGGATATGGTTCGTATGGAGGTGGTGGTCAGGGTTCCGGGAGTGGTAGTGGTAGTGGGTATGGAGGAGGAGGTGAACATGGTGGAGGATATGGCGGTGGTGGCGGTGGGGGCCAAGGTGGTGGAGGTGGATATGCTGGTGGTGGTGGGTATGAACATGTTCCTAGTTATGGAGGTGGTGGTGGTGGTGGTACGGGAAGTGGTTCAGGGTATGGTGGGTATGGAGAACATGGTAGTGGGTATGGAGGTGGAGGTGGTGGAGGGAGTGGCGGTGGTAGTGGTGGGTACTATGGGGCTGGTGGGGAGCATGCAGGAGGTTACGGTGGAGGTGCGGGAAGTGGTAGCGGTGGTGGGTATGGAGCCGGTGGGGAGAATGGTCATGGGTCCGGTGGTGGAGGAGGACAGGGAGGTGGAGGTGGTGGAGGATCAGGAGGTGGTGGAGGACCAGGAGGTGGTGGCGCAGGTGGATATGGAAGTGGCGGTGGAGAAGGTGGCGGTGCAGGAGGAGCATACGGTGGTGCATATGGTAGTGGTGGAGGTGGTGGGGGAGGAGGTGGTGGAGGAGGAGGAGGAGGTGGTGGTGGCAATGGGGCTGGTGGTGGTCATGGTGGCTATCTTCCATGATTCATGAAAGCCCAGTTCTGTCATATTTACATGGTTTCTAATTATCCTAAAAGATTATTGATATAATTCAATGTTGGGTTGTATTATGCTCATTTCTCAAATTAATTCAAATTAATATTCAGATTAATGGTGCAATATATTTTTTACTTCCGAAAGTTCTGTTTGAAGTAAAGTTAAGCAATTATTTTAAAGGCTTGCAATCAAGGATATTCATTTGGTTGAAATTAGATCGAATCCAAACTCAGCAATATCGATATACACACAGAACTAAAAATCGTACCAATATTGATTTAATTTTTGGGTTATAAGTTATAACTTATAAGTATTACAAATCTTACTGTAATTGGATAAAAGAGATATCTAGACATTAGATTAGGCTTTGTTATACATAAGAAAATCGTACCAAATTGATTTGTAATCGAGTTAAACATCAATATTAGCATTACAAATAAAAATGATATTTAATGGCACACAAAAATCCACTAAATACCAAAAAAGTACCACTAATAGCTTTTTTTTGGTAATAACGACAAAAAAAAGTTTACATTAGAAATCTTTATTGACATTTTTTTGGTTGTGGCCACGAAGCAGATTTTAATGTCACTTCGTTTTTACGACATTACATCATTTTTAAGTGTTAGTGACATTTTCTTATGTCATTATATACTTTCCAACATAAAAATCATTTGTCTATTTTTAGGGGCGCATGTTTTTTACCACAAAAAATCGATGCTCATGTATTATGTCATATTCATTTTTTTTTTTAAAAATTTCATTTATCATACAATTAATTGTAAGGTATTTTATGAATAGTTACAAGATTTTAGCCGAGCCAAACCATCTTCTCCTTGGTTGGTTTGAAGCAGGTGACTTTTGTTTAGTCGACTCCATCTCTTTAGTTTCGACTAATTTGCAATTGGTTCTATCAACTTCTTCACAGTTATCCTCGATTCTTCCAAAACCCACCGCTTGCAGAAGAACTCAGAAAACTGACAATCATTGCGAATCTCGGCCACTACCAGAGGAGTAACTCCACACCAACGACTGCCAACTACCGCCGTCCGCACCATCTTCTCGAATTCTACCAACGACAATAACCTACTGCTTGTGATTCTATCATGTTCTTCTTTCCGTTCGTTTAATTTTTTCGTTTATCCCGTGGTTTATTTCCGTTCATTCAATTTTATTATGTCGCCTTCTTCGTCATCTGAAATTAGGGTTCTTACTTGGTATATCTGAAGTCAATTAGCAAAATCATCTTAGCTACCCCTAAATCCTTCCCAACGTTCATATTACTCTGAGCCCGAAATATTATGGCTCAAACGAAACTTAGGGTTCTATGTAAGCAATCATTAAGAAAAGCTAACTGTAGACTCAAAATTTGTGTGTGGACAGTCTTGAAATCCATTTAAGATAACGTGTTTCAACATGGCTTCTCCAAATTTTCAATTAATGAATACAATTCGTCTTCTAATTAGCTTCTTTTGCCCTAAAAATTAATTTATTCATAGATTGATGTAAGGTAGATATTCGTTGAGGTTCCGAAGGTTTATGTATGTCTTTTTTAGTGTAAAGTTGAAGAAAATGCATTATCTATGTTCTTTAATAGATGTTGATGAATTCGATTGTTATATATTTATTGATTCATCTCTCTTTGTCCTATGTGTTCATATTGTTCATGATTCATATTTATAATCTTTACATATATGCCTCATCTTAACTTCTTACACTGAAAAATTGTTGCTCACAGATGAGAATTAGTCATACGATATGGGGCAATGATATCTTTTCAGCCCATCATGTGACGCCCGTAGATCCGATCTAATCAATTAAGGTATTATAAGTAATAAAAATGACTTTTCGGTAGAAGATTATTTAGGATAAATACTCTTAATCAAAATTATAGTATATGTGACGAGTATTTCATACACATAAAGGATGCTCATATCCGACTTCGAGTGAAGACGTTACGACCTTCCGGAGTTTCGAGTTCAAGCATTATGTCGTAAATAGTGACTTGGAGATAGGTTTCTTATTAGCATAACTAATCTGAACAAAAGTCGTAGAAAACAAGAAAGCGAACTCGTGCATAGGCAGAACGTCTAAATCTGACTTCATATGAAGAAGTTATGATTTTTTTGAAGATTCTATACGACTTGGTATAGCAGTGTGCGACACAGAAATCGAATTTAAGATCGAATGATTGTTAGCCTAAACAATCTACATGAGAATCGAAGATCACGTACATATGAGAGCGTCGGTATAAAGATAGTCAAGAGCGGAGTTCGTATGAAGGAAATATGAATTTTGCACGAACTGTAACACTCTAAACCGGTCTAAAATGTGAATTTTAGCTAGATCAAGAATTAGGTGTTGAGGTCTAAAGGAAAGTTGTAGGTCTCGCTGAGGGGATTCCGGGGATAAAAAAACGTTGAAAACGGAGCTCGTATGAAGATGTTATGTTTTTCGAAAATCTAGAAATTTGTGCCCAACGCTCTCTGATGACGTGGCAGAACGAGAGGATGCCATGTGGCATTGTTGGGAGACTGAGTTCTCCGAGAGAACGACGATGTTACACCACGAGGTTGCAACACGTAGCACCATAAGAAGCGGACATGTGGCTCATTCTAGAAGGGGGTGAGGTGGACCACCAATATTCTGACACATGGAAAACAACCAGAGGAGCCACCCAGACGTGTGTGCGTGGCACACCTGGCTGGCAGGCTATATATGCCCTTGTTTTCTTGCTCATTTGTCACATCTTTTCTCCTTAAACCTACCAAATTCTCTAAGATCGACTTCAGAAGTTTTTGAGGGTCCATAGCAGAGCTTTGGAGCATCAGAGAGCCCCACTAAGTAGAAGCTTTTGGTTTCGGAATTCTGTCCGCAAAATCTCCCGGTTTTTGCTTAAAATCTCTATAAGTTAAGCTACACTCTATCGCTTTCAGTGTAACTTATATTTATAGTCATAAGTCATTATTATAAACATATAAATAAGATTTATAAGTAATTCCAAGTCATTATACTGAATGATCTACTTACGAGAGTGATGACTATGATGGATTTAACGAGGTGTTTAAAGTGAGATTTCTAAACAATATACTTTGTATACCAAACGGACCTTAGCTATGATAAGATCCTACGTGGTTATTCCTTACTTGATAGATCTTGATGTAGACATTGAGATTATTGAGAAATCTAGACTATTATTTATATAGTCACCATGATGATGAAACTAGACTAAGAATTAACATTATGTATATCTAGGTCATTTGTAAAAGTGTTAAGGCGAAGCGCTGCCCTAACCTCGAATCACCTATTTCTGCCTCGTGAGTGCATAATTACCTTCAACTTACACATAAATATCAAGTATTAATTTGCTTGAATGCTATATGTGATTATTATATGAGTTCCTGATATCTGTGCTACAATAGATAATGATTTTTCCTAAAATATTGTATATGTATTTTTCCATACTCATAATACATTAGGTAGAATGGGTAGAAAGAGATAAGAGAAATGAGATACCAGTTAGAGACTATAAGATAAGAGATAATGGTGAGAGACCATAAGAGAAAAGAGATAATGACAAGAGACCATTAGAGAAATGAGAGAGACCATAAGAGAAATGAGATAATAGCGAGCGACCATATGAGAAATGAAATATTAGTACAAGACCATAGAGAAAGTGGTATTTGATATGACCTTATTCAACTATATAATTTAGGCCATTATCTTAATATATTCGATTAAAATGTTATATTTTTATCTAACGTCCCATTTTCACAACCAAATTTTTTTCATTTTATTAAGGTGAAAACTTTCCAATTTATAAATCCATTATTCAGAAAACCGTTTATTCCAAATTACATTTGTTCAAAATCAAAGTTTTATAGAAAATGTGGAATCCTTAATACTGCTGATGCGTGTGTACCGCCTGCCTTCGCCTTCCCATATACTCCAATGATACCTTAAACAATAAACAACTGGATAAACATAAAGCTTAGTGAGTTTCCCCCAAAATACCGCATACCAAACATAACATATAATGGGCCCCATCCAAAAGGAAATACAGGCCTCAAACACACTTGCATAACGGGCCCCGCCCACACTCGAATAACAATGAGATACGGGCCCCGCCTACACTCGAATAACGGGTCTCATCCAATGAGATACAGGCCTCGCCCAATGAGATATGGGCCCACCCACACTAAAATAATAATGAGATACGGGTGCCGCCCACACTCGAATAATGAGACCCGACCAATGAGATACGGGCCCTGTCCACACTACAATAATAATGAGGTACGAGCCCCGCCCACACTCGAATAACATAAACACATAGCAGATAATTATATAACATGCAAACACATGCCATAATCACAGAGTTAAATAGCATACAGACTAGTCTTCGGGCCCCGCTCGGCATCGGGTCGTACCCAGTAATCATAAAAACACACACAGATCTAACAGATCACTAGAACATAACAGCATACTCGATACCAGAACACAGATCTACCAGATTACTATAGCAAAACAACATACTAGACACCATAACACAAATCTAACATATCACTACAACATAACATCATACTTGATACCAGAACACAAATATACCAGATTACTATAGCATAGCAGCATACTCGATACCAGAACACAAATCTACCAGATTACTATAGCATTACAACATACTCGACACCAGAACATAGATCTAACAGATCACTATAGCATAGCAGCATACTAAATATCAACAATCCAAGGAATGCATGGCCGAATATACTCATAGGTTAGATAGGTACCCGGGCAGGTGATCCTACTCTAGAGCCACAACCAAACAAGGAACAGGTAAAGGAACTTAGATCAAGAGTCCCCAGTCTATCCTACATGACTATATACAATCCCTAGGGCATCCCTCTACTAGCATATAACCAAAGCTAGTGGGTCGACATTGGTGCCTTCGACCAACGGGTATAATGGGGCGAGACTCACCTCGATAAGCAAAAAGATAACCATTATAGCAAAGAAGAACTCTACCAATTTCAACTCACTTCCAATCACCTACGGGAAGATACTTGAGTCAATACCCAATCACAGGTTATAGTTACTTGCAGTAGTGACCACCTCACATGAAATGACGATTAGGGTTTCACATGAAATGAAAATTAAGGTTAAGTAATAAAAATTAAGCCATAAAGGACTTAATCAATTAAGGATATGATTGATTAAGGTTTAACTTAGTCCTTCTTGGGCGAATAACAATCTAATCAATAGCCCGAATATGCGCCCGGTCATTGTCCAAATAGAGCTCCCAGATTTTAGGGTTTTTCACATAAAATGATAACTAGGGTTAGTGTTCCACACTTAACCCCTTAAGAACTTAATCCATTAAGCCTAATATTGAATTAAGTTAATAGTAGAGAATTATTAAGTATTATTTTAAGTTTAATTAATTGTTTTAATACGGGTCCAGATCAATTCCAAAATTAGGGTTTCATGACATCAGGGTTTTCTTAACCCTAATTAGGGTTTATAACCCGAAACTCGTGCCACTCGGATTAAAGTTAACTATTTAGATAATTTAGTGCTAAATAGGTTGGGCACCACCCACTACCACCTTGGGCAGTGGTGGTCGGTGGCGGTCCATGGCAGCATCCACCATTTTTAATGATGGTGGTTAATAATTTTAAACCCCAAAACATTATCAAAGCAATTCGGTAAACACAAAACATTCATCCAACACACACATATGCATACAGCCACCCAAGGTGGCGGCTGGTGGTGGTAGAACGACGATAGGGGGTGGCAGCTAAGTGAAAACCACCATGGTGGTTTTCTACTCGATTTTTCGGCCAACAACACGCCTACAATGAGCATCAACATTGAAACACACACGTAAATGTGAAACACATACACAAAAGTGTCCATAGCAATCCTCTTCGAGGATGGTGAGACGACCGCAGTAGCGGATAGGAGGGTCGTACGAGCGGCGACAAGCTAGCTGCTGTAGAACATAATGAAAGAGAGGGGCAGTCGGAGTAGCACCGGAAATGGCCATGGTGTAGCTGTGGATGGCAACATAAAGAAGAAGAAGAAGAAGATAATGAAGGAATGGTGGCAGCGGACGCACTCACGATCGCCACTCGTTCTCACTGGAAGGGAAGGCAGCTGCGATGCTCGGCTATTTGGTGCAGCAAGGAACAATGGTGGCAACATCGATTGTTCACAACAACATGTCAGCAGTAGTTGGGGATGTGGAGGGATAAGGTGGCAGTTGGTATATTAGGGTTAGGGTTTGGGGTGTCGCATAGAAGGAATGAAGGAGGAGGAGGAGGCACGAGTTTAAGTTTCATGACTTTTCAAACAATATTTCCATTTAAACGCTTTATTCCCTCCCTCCTAGATTTATTTCAGCTTAGGTCCAAATTTAAAAAAAACAGTCCCCTGCTCTCTAAAAATCTTTACATTACAAGTCCAAATATTACAAAGTAATCCTCAATTTCCATAAATTATAACATTTAACTCCTTGTGGCTAACACTGATAAATTATTATGGATTTAGGGCTAAAATAAAATATAAATGTAAATTACATATCAGGCTTTTAGGGCTTACTATTTATTTACTTATTTTATTTTATTTTAAATGGAATGTTATATTTTAGATATATGATACTTTATATGCTTGAAAATGTTTAATTATAGTTAAAATGGGAGTTGGGATGCAAAAGGAAAAGAACTGAGCCGAAAAAGACACAAAAGATACAAAAATAATGTTACTGGCAATTTGACCCCTTGTCAGTGTTTTTTACCATATCTCATGACTCCTAACTTTGATTGACGAAATTCAAAATGATCTGAATACTAGACAATATTTCGGATGACTTTCTTGTTTTGAGAAAAGTCATATTCCAATTACCTACACTGTGGCAAAGCGTTTCCATGATGTGGTAAATCAAAAAATTCCATGGTCGCGAAGTTTCAATCTCCCACGGCGTGGCAAGTTGTTGGTCACTCTTTGGAGCCGAATTTTTTTTTTCTAAAACACGGGATTTTCAACCCTAATTACAGTGCAACCTTTGGGGGGGATGTTTGTGCGACTTTTACTTCGTTTGGAAGTTTAGAAACCCTCCAAGGGTTGATTTTGAAGCTAGAGAGTCGATTTGAGTAAGGATTTGAAATTTGAAGCGCTAATACATCGAGATTTCACTTTGGGTTTTCTTGACGATCGTGTTTTGCAATCATTTGGTGATGTTTTTTCTGCTTTAGTTTACTGAATATGTTGTAAAAACTTACTTTCACCAGATATTGATGAACCCTTGTTGATATGCTTTGATTTTGTTATTTATGAAATAATTGAGTTTTGTTTTTACTTGTTTTTGATAGATCATCAACCTAGTATGTTAAAGTTCTGATTTTTATCTCTTATTTCGAAGTTATGTGTAGTTAGATGATCATTCCAA
Organism: Lactuca saligna; assembly: GCF_052625555.1. Lineage (NCBI taxonomy): Eukaryota > Viridiplantae > Streptophyta > Magnoliopsida > Asterales > Asteraceae > Lactuca > Lactuca saligna. The sequence continues at coordinate 130,864,245 of NC_136422.1, read as the reverse complement.
GTGCACGAACTTGATATTTAGCTATTTATGATCATTGAATAGTTAGATCTAGTGATTGAACAAATCTCAAGGTTATGTTATATTAATTAGTAACTCAGACTATATTAGAGAGCATTAATTATCCATATTATGTGCTTATAGTGCTTTTCTTGATCTAGATAGGTAATCATAAGATCTTATCATTCTTAGTCCAAATACTCCCTAAAATAAATTTAGTGTTCAACCTGTGCTTGACCATTACATAGTAGTTCATAAATTGGTAAACACTAGGATTCAGAACATGATAACTAGTAATATTACCATTTGGTAATCAACTCATTAATCCATTGCACTTCTAATAAATCAAACATAGAAACTTGGGGGATTCATATTCTAGTGGAAGTACTTCTTATCTTTTGTTTTAATTTAGTTCTTTACTTCGTTTGATTAATAGGGCGCTAAAACTAGTTTAATTTAGTTTACACAAAACCTCATCTTTACTTTTCTTTTATTAATTTAATTAACATTTGAATTATTTGATCTAAACCATTTCCGTTCCTTGAGTTCGACACCCTTTCTTACCTTAAACTATATCACTTCACGACTAGGTACACTGTATATTTGTGGCTAAGATTAGTTGAGATTAGATAGGACATTGTAAATAAATAACTAGTGCATATAAAAAAAATACATCAAGTTGTTTGCGCCGTTGCCAAAGAACAATTTGCGTTTAGTTTGGATTTTTTTATTTGTTGATTAAATTTTGTTTATACTTTAGTTTTTAGTTTTTCACTTTTATTTTTATGTTTAAATGGATACTCTTGATGTTATTCTTGAGCGTGAGTTGTAGGCACTTGATGATCTATTCGATCCAAAAAAAAAAGATTTGGAGGAGCTGGAGAGATTACTAGCAGAAGACCGGGATGAAAAACAAGAACAAGCTAAAATGCAGGAACCACACCGTGGCTTGACCATTTCCATGATGTGGCCTCTAGTTTTTCCGGTTTGTGTTTCGAAGCATGGGGTGACGATGCCAACTTTGGAAAAATTCTATTGTGCGATCCATTTCTGATGAGTGTCCAACCGGTTCCGACCTTTGTAAAAAATACTTAGATTTTATGGATTCACGATCGTTTGGCTGATTTTCGAAACAAAAAGTCAAATCTTACGAATCGGACCAAAAAGAATATTGAATGCGATGGATTGATTGACAAGGAGCAGATTAATACTTTATTAAGTTGGGAGTCCAACTCAAGATTCACACAAAAAGAAGTGCTTATCAGGAGTCAAACCGAATTTTTGATTAGTTTGCTTTTTCTTTTCATTTTAGTTTTTATTTTTAATTTTTGGTTTTAGTTTTATTTTGAAAAAAAAAGTTCTTTTGATGATTCTTATTTTTGTTGCAAGAAATTTCCAGCTAATAAATTGATGATGAGAAAAAATGCAAGAATGGGTTGGATTATTACAAAAAGAAGTTATGAAACATGACACACAAATAAGTGTGGGGTATACAATCGTTGTGGAGCAACAACCGAGAACTCTACTGAGCTACCAATGCTACATATGGGAGAAGATTGGTACGAGGGACCGATCGAGAAATTAGCTACTTCCAGATTTTCATTAGAGGCGTTTGGGTGTGAATCATTAGAGGCGTGACACTTGTGACGCTATCTTTTAAGGTTTAAGAAGAGTTGAATTTTCATTGTTATTGCAAAATAACAATCAAAGGTATGTTTAGTAACTCTATTTATGATTTTTGAAATTATACTAGTGCAAATAGGGTTTTCTTTTTGATGTTCAATTAGAAAAAAACATAGATCAAAGCGAACTAGGGTTGCATGCACACATATGATTGTTTGTTATGCTCCAAACTCATTAGTGGTGTTAGAGCCTTGTCTTATTTTCTATTGAATTTGATTACAATCAGTTGAATTTGATCAATTAGGTTTTATGACAAATAAAACCTTTGGACTTAGGGTTTTCGCAAATTAGGGTTTCTTAACCCTAGATTTCAAAATTTTGGAAAAGGATTGTAACCCTTTCCCCTTCTCCTACAAGTTTTGAAAATTAAGGTTTCCTAAACCCTCTTGATTTTTGAAATAGGCAAGGATTAAAATCCTTGCATTCTTCCCCAAGATTTGTGATTTTTGAAAATTAGGGTTTCATGATAGGGTTTTCTTATTTTTGGTAATTATCTATTTATGTGATTATTTGGATAATTATGAAATTTGAATATCCCTCCCATGTTTTTTGAAAATTAGGGGAGAGGATTAGGTTAAATTATTTTGATTAATTTAATTGGATAATCCTCAATTGGTTTAATAAATTAATTAAATGTTTAATTAATAGATAATTATTAAATCAATTTCTTTTAAATTTAATTAAATTGTTTTGATTTTGAAATTTAAAAGATTATAAAACCCTAGTATTTTGAAAAGTTTAAAATACACCTTATACTATATGTAAAATTAAATGTTTAATATTTACTATATGTATAAGACAAGTTAGTCGGACCGCTAGTACGCCTCATTCACGAATCTGATCTATGAAGGGGTATAAGGAAACTACCCTATCAAATGGTAGTTGAATGGGTGTCCAGTCTCAACCACCGCTTCCTTGATTGGTGGAGGGTCGTTAACCGAACGAGTTTGATAGGACAAATAATTATCATTAATAAGTATAATGAAATTAATAAAGTAACTAAATGTTTTTATAAAATTCCCAATCTTAGTTACTTTAGAAAAGATGTGAATTTGATGTTAATCCATAAAATTGCACATTGCACTTTATATAAATCGTTAGTGGAGCGTGTGCGGTTAACCGATAGACTAATAGGACTAATAAAGGGTGACAATGGGTGTCTTGTAAATTATCATTGATTAGTGGAGCGTGTGTGTCTAACCGACACATTGATTAGATGATAAATGAAATCAAGAGTACCAAGCTAATTTTCATGGTTATTCATATCTTATTTGTGATCCTCGGTATCCCAGTCACAAATGGAAGGGCATAATCAAGATTAAACATGCCATTAAATAGTTCAATGAATCTTAAAAGATCTAGGAATTGGATTAAAAACCTAATTCGTTTAAATTCCATTTTTCGTGGTGAAATTGGTAAATCGTCATTTACCTACCTTTATTTATTTCACAATTAGATTACAACATCCATTTTCTAAGTTGAGATATATCTAGTTGGATCCTAGCCTTAATATTTCATTTGGGTGTTATATTGAGGAATACTCTTATCTAACTAAAACTTTTCCTTCTTTTTTTCAGATGTCAACTCCTGACGATGCTTCTGGTTCCTCCTCCTCCAACAACAACTCTTCCAACAACTTGTCACTCTTGAACATCTGCTCAAGGGCTACTTTTGATGGAACCAATTATAATGATCGGATGCGAAACATCAAGATGGCTCTATATTTTGAGGACAAGGAGTATGTGCTCGAAAAGGAACTTCTCAAGATTGATGAAACAAAAGTAAATACTAAAGAACTAGCTGAGTATAGGACTCACTAAAATGATGCAACAAAAGTTGCTTGCATCATGGTGGTGACTATGACTCCTGAGCTACAAAGGTTATACGGTGATTATTGGTCGTAGGAGATGAACAAGGACTTGGTGAAAAAGTACCACCAACGAGCCCGTCATGAGAAATAAGAGGTAGTAAAGTCCCTCATCACCGGCAAGATGAAAGACGGAGAGTCCGTCAGCAGCTACGTGCAACGAATGAAACGATACGTAGAACTCTTGATAAAGCTTAATGTAAACTTTGATGAGGAATTGGCTATTGATATAGTCTTTCACTCATTGCCCAGTTGTTATAATCAGTTTATCATGATTTATCATCTGAGCATCCAAAAGACCACATTGCCTCAACTTCAGAACGTGCTACGAACGGCTGAAAGTGGAATAAAGGGAAAAAGCATTACCTCCACTCCTGCTACTTCTGCTCCTGTGTTGACCATTAAGCAAGGAAAGGGGAAGAAGAGAAAAGGTCCTCCCAAACAGAACTGGAAGGGAAAGTCCCATGATGGGTCATCAAGCAATCGACCCAAAGGCAAGTCCAAATCTGACGCACCCTTGCCTCCGATCCTAAATAGGTGGTTTGCTTCTACTGCCATGATAAAGGGCACTGGAAACGAAGCTGTCCAAAATACTTGCAAGATATTAAGGATGGAAAAGTGAAGCACACCTTGGTAGGTATTTACATTATCTTATCTAAAAACTCATCATATTCTCATTCTTGGATCCTTGATACAGGACGTGGTTTTCACATTTATTTTGATTTGTAGGGGCTAAGAAAAAGTGAGGATATGGAGCATGGTAGAATGAACCTGATCATGGGCAATAGGAGATCGTCACATGTTACCAAGATTGAAGTTTATAACTTAGTGCTTAGTAGTGAGTTGTGTTTAGATTTAAATAATTGTTGCTACTCATCAGAGATGACACGAAACAACATTTCATTTCATGCTTCATATAGACAAGGTTTTAGATATTCTTTTGACAATGAGAATGGATCTATTTATGCTTATAAAAATGGTGTCTTTTATTTTGAAGCTTTACCTTGTGATGGTGTGTATGAAACTGTGATGGCTATATACAATTTAGATGATAGTGTTCTCCAAATTGATTCGTCTAATGGTTTAGATAAAGCCTACTTGTGGCACAGTTGTTGTGACATCCCCAAAATCACTTTGAGCTTTCTTTATACTTTCCATAGAGGTAATGCCTCCATATTTTCAGAGCGAAAACTACCGCTGCCAACTCCAAATCATGAGTCGGGTAGTTCTTTTCATGCCCTTTCAGTTGTCGAGATGCATATGTTCTCACCTTTCCTCTTTGGGTTAAAACACAACCCAATCCAACACCAGACGCATCGCTATAAACAGTGAAGTTTTCAACTCCATCGGGTAGAGAAAATATCGGTGCCTCGCATAGCTTCTTCTTTAGCTTCTCAAATGCTTCTGTATGCTTATCACTCCAAGCATAAGTAGCTCCTTTGTGGATCAAAGCTGTTAATGGAGTAGCAATCGAAGAAAAGCCTTGGATAAACCTTCGGTAATATCTGGCTAATCCTAAACAGCTTCGGATCTCCGTGGGACTTTTTGGTTGTTCCCACTTCATCACAGCTTCGATCTTTGTTGGATCAACCATTATCCCTTCTTGGTTGACCACGTGACCCAAGAATTGGACTTCACGAATCCAAAAATCACATTTGGAGAACTTAGCATATAACTTCTCCTTCTTCAAGACTTCTAACACTTCTCGCAAGTGTCTGCCATGTTCCTCCTGGATTTTCGAGTAAATTAGAATGTTGTCTATGAATACTATCACAAATTTATCAAGGAACGGATTACAAACTATGTTCATTAAATCCATGAATGCTGCCGGAGCATTGGTTAGTCCAAACGACATAACCAAGAACTCGTAGTGTCCATATCTAGTTCTGAATGCGGTATTCTCGATATCTTGCTCTCTTACTTTTAGCTGATGATATCCTGACCTTAGATCGATCTTCGAGAAATAGCTCGAACCTTGCAATTGATCAAACAGGTCATCAATCCTTGGCAACGAATATCTATTCTTTATTGTTGCCTTGTTCAGCTCTCTGTAATCAATGCACATTCTCATACTTCCATCTTTCTTCTTCACGAATAACACCAGAGCTCCCCCGGGTGATGAACTAGGTCTAATGAAACCTTTGTCCAATAACTCCTGAAGTTGCATCATCAACTCCTTCATCTCCGTCGGTGCTAATCGATAAGGTGCTTTTGCAATTCGTGTTGTTCCTAGTAACAAGTCTATTCTGAACTCTACTTGTCTATCAGGTGGTAATCCAGGAAGATCTTCAGGAAATACTTCCGGATAATCACACACCACTGGAATACTCTACATCACCTTCTTTTCCTTCTTAGCATCAATCACGAATGCTAAATATGATGTACATCCCTTGGTCAAACACTTTCTGGCTTTCATTAGGGAAATGATTCCAGAATTCACTCTGCGTTTGTCCCCATACACCATAAACGATTCCTTCCCAGGCGGGTTCACTTTAACTATCTTCTTCTTGCACAATATCTCGGCATCATTGGCACTAAGCCAATCCATTCCCAACACGATGTCGAAACCATTAAGTTCGATAGGTAATAATTGTTCGTGAAACTTATTCCCATTAAGGTCGATTAAGATGTTTTTCATACGATGGCTAACAGGTACAAACTTGCCACTAGCAACTTCGACTAATAAAGCATTATCTAGTCTATCAACAGGAAAGGCTAGTTTTCTACCAAATTCATGCGATATAAAGGAGTAGTTGGCTCCAGAATCAAATAAAATTTGGGCAGACAAATTGTTAACGAGAAAGGTACCTGAAGCGACATCAGCTTCATCTTTAGCAGCTTCCAGTGTCATCTGGAATGCTCTCGCCTTTGGCTTTGGTGGAATGTTGGGCTTAGCTGCCTCCTTCTTCTTCGGATAGTCTTTCAAAATGTGCCCCTCTTCATTACAACCAAAACACATCCTTTTGTTGTTCGGACATTCATTGGAAAAATGTCCAACCTTCCCACACTTGTAGCAGGTTACATCCTCGCTACATTTCCCAAAGTGCTTTTTCTTACACTTATCACACCATTTCGCTTCGCCTCCCTTTCCTCCAAACCTTTTCGAATCAGATTTCGAAAATTTGCCTTTCTTACCGGAACCAGATGTTCCCTCAAACTTTCTCTTCTCACCAACCTCAACCTTGTTGGTGGTTCTCCCCTTTATCATGTTCTCAATAGACTTGGCAGCCCAGATAGCTACCTCTAGGGTATGTGCCTGACGTACTGGCACCTCGTACTCCCATGGGAGTCCCTTCGCATACCGGTCCACCTTTGTCAGCTCGTCTGGAACGATACGCAAGGCAAACTCCATCTTATCGGTGAAGTTATTGGTGTATTCATCAACTGACATGCTGCCTTTCGTCAATGTCAGAAACTTGTTCTCTAGTTCCAATAGATTTTGAGCCGAGCATAACTTGCGCTTGAACTGCACCAAGAACTCTGCCCATGTCAATTGCAGTGGCTCATTTGGGCTTAAAGTCTTCCTTAGAGTGTTCCACCAACGAACGGCTCCACCTCGAAACTGACGTACTGCGTAGATAGTCTGCAACTTGCCTCTGCAGCCACAAGTCATGAAGGCTAACTCCATTTCAGAGATCCAATCCATCACTCCTATCGGATCCTCCTTTCCATTGAAGGTCGATGGTTTGCAAGTTAGAAAGTCCTTGTACTTGCATCCCATTCCATCATTCCTTCCATCATGGTTGTCTCACCTAACTATCGGTGGGTTGGCTTTACCAACAGACCCACTGAAGTTTCCACCTTCCGAGTGCCCTTCATTTAATTCAGGCTCTTCCACACTAATTGACAGTTCTTCACGATTCTGTTGAAGCAACGGTCTAGTTTCATCCATCTGACGATCCAACATTGTTTGAATCATCATTTTCACACCAGCCATGGTTATTGGCTCAGGTGTTGCTGCTACGACAGGTCTTTGTTCAATCACTGGTGGTTGATTCCTGTTTTCATCAGCATTTCCAACTCCACTTCTTGTTCTCACCATTTTTTTGATCTACACACCGAATAAGGTGAAATTAGATCCTTATTCACGATAGATATTCAAATCATCCTTATCACTCCGAAACGTTTACATGCTAGTTCTAATATCGTAGACGTACGCTTACAATCCTACACACATAAAGTTTCTAGATCCGGTCGGCAACAGACCATAGATCCGAACAAATAGTATCATATATGGCAACATATAACATTTAGCACATAAAGCATTTTAGGCAACTTTCCTAAAATAAACTAGTGCTCGTGTCTAAAATGTAATAGACACGTATCTCAAAATTTCACTTAGCATTCTAAGTTTAAGTCTAGAATCCTACAAATTCCTAGTTCGCTTAAACTAATGCTCTGATACCAACTGTGACATCCCCAAAATCACGGCCAGAAAAGACCGATTTTCATTTATGCTTTTAAAATAATTTCAGAGTAAATCCTTTTGATTTGAAAGAGTTGCAGAATTTGTTCCCAAAAACAAAACATGATAAAACAATGTTTACCAAAGCATTTCATAAAAGAAATGTATTTTCATTATATAATCAAAACTCGGGATGTCATGTTCCGATACAGACCAATAAGCATAAACGATAACATTACAAGTCATTCAACAAATATATACATATACAGATTTGTAAACAGAACAACTTGATGGTTCATCCATCTTACGCCCTTGCGCCACTTCCTGTAATACAAATAAAACTGAGTGGGTCGGGCTTGGGAGCCTGGTGAGCATATAGGGTTTTCAACCGACAATAAATAATTAAATTAATTATTATCAACCAACAATAACCCAATTACCCATTACCGTTATTCTCAATTTATGTCCCTAAAATAACTAACACAAGGGACCTAGTGTAAGAATATTTCATCGGGGTGACAACACATGCTTCGGGGGTTCCTCAGCAATGTAAGTCAAATAAGGCAACCATGAGGGGGATGGAATACAGCGAATGAACACCCAAGTTCATTAACACCTACAGGTTATGAGCATGCTAGCGTTCCATTGGACTGTCTAGAAAAGCCCGTGGTCGTCATCTAAATTCCGCTAGATGACTGGATCAAAACAACACCGAGGCCTCTCATCTGTTTATTATACACCAACTATCTACCCATGTTCTACCCAACATATTAGTAGATAAAAATATATATTTTTATACATAGTTTAAAACCTGCATAGCATTCTCATTCAATACATATTCCAAAACAACAGATGAGACACATACACATAACACGTATTTCATAGAGAATAAATCATATCTATGAGATAGAAGAAAGTGAATATACATTCACGCATATAACAACAAAATATACACATAACATGTATTTTATATTAAATACTTGATAATTATGCGTTAGAAGAAAGTAACCACACACTCACATATATAAACAACAATATACTTAGTACACTCAAATCATACTTGTATTATTATCGTGTTTATGAAAGGTAGTATACACTCACTTGATCAAAAGATGATCGGACAGCACTACGACTTGCAAAAGTAGTAATCCTCAGCAGATCCGGAAGATCTCTACAAAAATCGAACTTCTCGCGGGCAGAGCTTCGGCTCGGAAACCGCACTTCTCGGGATCTTCGGGATCTCGGGACTTGCTTTGGGACTCGGGAATATTACCGGGGCTTCGGGGGTAAAAACGCAGAGCTTCGACACGAAATGGAGGACAAATGAGCAATTATGCCCGGACCCCTCGCATCCTATTTATAGGAGGCTGGAACCTCCCAGTACGCGGGGCGTACGCCTGTACACGGGGCGTACATGCCTCCGAAATCGTCACTGCATGCGTCATCCGAAGTGTCGACATTTCTTGCTGTACGCGGGGTGTACTTGAGTACGCGGGGCGTACTCGAGTACGCGGGGCATACTCCGGATGAGTCCGGTGACTCGTCTTCGGATAAGGCCGGATTTAATAATTAAACTTAATTATTAATTATTTAACAAACTTCGAAAATTCATATCTTCTTCATACGAACTCCGTTTTCGACGTTCTTTATATCCACGCGAAGGTGAGACTACGCTCTACAACTTTCGTTTATACTGCATCGGCTAATTTTGACTTTATTTTTATTATTTATTTTTAATAGGCCGGGACAGAAAATTTCGTTATAAATTCATAACTTCTTCGTTTGACGTCCGTTATCGCCTAACTTTTTATCGCTTTGATACTAACAACGAGATCTTCGATTCTCGTTTAGATCACTAAGGCTAACTATCGCTCTAACGTAAATTTCACTTTTTACGTCATTCAGCGTTGCCGGTTCTGTCGCGAAACTTCGACAGGTTATAACTTCTTCGTTATGACTTGGATTTCGGCATTCTTTATATCTTCGGAAACCTTGTTTCAACTACTACAACATTATCTAAAGATATCAAGTTTATTTTATACTTAAATTTTGACGCTTATTTTTATTCTTAATTAATCAAACCACATAATTAAGCAATTAAGCACAAAACACATAATACTCAAATAATACACTTCTATTATTTCAAAACGGGTTACAAAGGTTAACCTAGACTATTACATTGTTAAAAATGGCAAGCCCAGAAACACAGGCGTTACAGTTGTCTTGGACATGTCAACAAGAAATTCATTTCCCAACTCGAAAAGGATGGAGTGTTTGAATTGTTTGACTTAAGTTCGGGTGATATGTGCGAGTCTAGTTTACTTGGAAAGATGACAAAATCACCTTTCACTGGTTCTTGGGAAAGAGGTGAAGGATTGTTGGATCTCATACACACAGATGTGTGTGGGCGCTTCAGATCCACCACAAGGGATGAAAATTGATTCTATGTGACTTTTACTGATGATTATAGCAGATATGGCTATATCTACTTGATCAAGCATAAGTCAGAAACCTTTGAAAAGTTCTGTAATACCCGTAGATCTGGGCTAGTCAATTTAGAGATAATAGGGGTCGAAAATGACTTTTTGACAAAAGATTATTTAGAATAAATAATCTTAACCAAGTTGTAGAATATGTCTCAAGGGTTCCGTACATATAAAGAACGCCGAAATCTGAGTTATAACGAAGAAGTTATGACCCGTCGAAGTTTCGCGACAGAACCGACACGACATCGGGAAGATGTAAATAGTGAATTTATGATAGAGAGAATTTTAGCCTTAATGATCTAAATTAAATTCATAGAATATGTTAACCTGAGAGTGTCCATAAAAAGAACGCCCAAATCTGACTTTGTATGAGGAAGTTATGATACTTCTAAGATTTGGCTTAGCGGTGCACGACCCGAAACTCGAATTCTAGTTCGAGCGGTTTTTGGCCTATGAGATCTAAATGAGAGTTGAAGATCTCATTAATTGGAATTCAACAGTAAAAAGACAGATGGAAACAGAGTCCGTATGAAGGAGTTACGAATTCTTCGCGGTCATTTAACAGTCTAATCTTCTCGTACTATTAAATTTAAGATCGGTTGAGAATTAGCCAACAGAGTCTAAATGAAAGTTGTAGATCTTGTTTTTACCTATGTGTGGATAAAAATAACATCGAAAACGGAGCCCTTATGAAAAAGTTATGAAATTTTGAAAATCGGTTGATTTCCACCCTGTGTGCGATGCCACGTGTCAGCACCAGGTTGTGGCTGGCTGTAGCCAGCCTGGCTCATGACGTGAATATCAAAAATTCACTACGTGAACCTTCCTCCAGCCTCTTATAAATAGAAATTCTCCTCTCCTTCATTCCTCACACCTTAACCCTTCATTCCTCTCTCTATACTCTCTCTCTCTCTCTCTCTCTCTCTAAGCCCTAAACCCCCCGAAAAGCCTAGGAAACCTCCCTAGCACGAGACGGAAGCCTCGGAGTGCCTGATGTCTCTGAGAAAAAGAGTCTTTTGGCTCTGGAACGCTGCTCCAGCGGCGCCTGGTTTTGAGAAAAACCGGTTGTAAGTGAGCTACGCCTAACCTATCTTTAGTATAACTTATGATTCAATATAGTAATGTTATTAGGACCTTATAATAAATACTTGGGCTATTATTATGGTCTATATAAGTATTGTTTAACGTTTATATAATAGTAATAATAGCTAGACTGTTAATTAGTCTCGGTGAATAATAGACTAAACTCTAGTGGTAATGATATTAGGTTTTGTCAAAGGAAAATTGCGTTTTAAGATAACGAAGCGTTGTCCGAGTACAGAGTCACCACCTAACCAGGTGAGTGCATGGTCCCTTTCATCTTACACATGAATATGAAGTATTTTAATATAAATTACGTGCTATGTGTGCATATTGTCTGAATACTAGCTGTCTATGTTGGGTGAAAGATTTTTATACATATTTTAAATGATTTAAACTGTATATGTATTTTATATATACAAAATGTGTTGGGTAAAACATGGGTAGATAAAATAGTTGTTGTGTGATAACACGATGAAAGACATCGATGTTGATAGTGATCCAATCATCTAGTGGAGTATATATGACGACCACAGACTATACTAGACAGTCCAGTAGAACGCTAGCAGGCTCGTAACATGTAGGTGTTTTTTTGAACTAGGTGCTCATTAGGTATTTCTGAACTAAGTGTGTTCACTAGGTATTTTTGAACTGAGTGTGTTCACTAGGTATTTTGAACTGAGTGTGTTCACTAGGTATTTTTGAATTAAGTGTGTTCACTAGTTATTTTTGAACTAAGTGTTTACCAGATGTTTTGGACTACGTGTTCACGAGTTGTAGTCTATAAACCTTGGTAATGATGGACTTTGTGCCAATTCCTTAGGATGATCCTTAGGAATAAATGAACGAGGAATAGCTGATTCTTAGGGTAGATCCTTAAGAGTAAAGAAGATAATGGGGATGGGTAATGGGGTTGATTGTTTGATGTTTAAACATAATAATTATATTATTGTGGGTTGAAAACCCTATGTACTCACCAGGTTTCCCAACCTGACCCGCTCAGCTGTTGATATGAAGTCACATTACATTGAGAGATTAAGGAGATATAAATCATTAGTGATAATGAATGTATGTTTTGTTTATGCTTATGTTTTTGTATTGACGATGACATCTCAAATGTTTAAAAATGAATAAAAAATATTTTCTTCGGAAATTATTTGATAACGTATTTATCATGTTTTACTGGGAACAAATTCCGCAACATTTTTATTAAAAGAGGTACTCTGGTTTTTATAAAGCATAAACAAAAATTGGTCTTTTTTGGCCATGAAAATGGGGATGTCACAAGTTCAAAGAGTTCAAACAAGAAGTCGAGAATCAATTGGGCGGGAAGATAAAGATGCATAGATCCGACATAGGCGATGAGTATCTTAGTATTGAGTTCCACGACTACCTCAAGGAATGTAGAATAGTTTCACAATTGACACCTCCTAGAACACCACAACTCAATGGTGTAGCTGAGAGGCATAATCAAACCTTGTTAGACATGTTTCGTTCCATGATGAGTCGAGCTTCACTTCCAATATCTTTTTGGGGGTATGCCTTAGAGACTACCGCCCACATGCTTATCTTGTCCCAACAAAGGAGGTTGCCAAAAAACCTCATGAGAGGTGGATAGGGAAGGTTACCTCATTAGCACATATCAAGCTTTGGGGATATGACACTTTCGTTAGACGAGAGACTCACGACAATCTTGAACCTCGAAGTGAGAGATGTATTTTCATCGGCTACCCACAAAAGTTTTTTGGATATTTTTTCTCTAGACCTAGTGACAACATGGTCTTTGTTTCACAAAGGGGAGTCCTTAGTGTGAGAGAGATCTCATATCCAAAGAGGACGGTAGGAGTACAAATAATCTTGATGAGATTCAAGAGTCAAACGATGAAGGAATATCTAAAAATGCTATGGCTCAACCTGAGGAATAAATTCTAGTTGAACCAATTAACGAGTCGTTATCTCTTAGACGCTCTGGTAGAGTTGGAATGCCACCTGAGTTCTATGGTTTCCATATTGCTACAGATGGTGATACATTTATCGGTGATAGTACATTGGTAAATTTGGATGAACCTTCTAACTACAAGGAAGCTATGGCGGGCCCTGAGTCTACCAAGTGGAAGAGGCAATGGACAACGAGATCAAGTCCATATGTGACAACCAAGTTTGGAATTTGGTTGACAATGTACCAGGTCGTAAGACAGTTGGGTGGAGATGGATCTTCAAGAAGAAGACCGACATGGATGGAAAGGTTCACACTTTCAAGGCACGACTGGTTGTGAATGGCTTTAATCAAACCCCAGGGGTTAACTATGATGAGAATTTCTCACCAGTAGCTAAGATTAAATCTATTAGGGTAATGATAGCTATAACTACGTTTCATGACTATGAAATTTGGTAGATGGATGTCAAAACCTCTTTACTTATTGGGAAGTTCGTTGGGTGTGTTTGTTGGATAAGGTGTCTAAGTCCATAACTATTTCTGGTATGTACTTGACCCGACCCTGCATGGTCCATTTGGGTTGCATGGCACCATGCAATTGGATAGACTAAATGAGAGAAATAACACTTAGAGATTATTAATATATTATAAGTTCTAATATATTAATAATATTATTTAATTAGTTTGATCAAGAATTAATTTAGAATTAATTATGTGATAAAAAGATAACTAATTAAATATATGGGTTGATTATGTAAATCATCCATATCTTGTATAGTGGGCTAAGAGGCTCCATGGATTATCAAGTTGGGTTCCACCCATAGGATGCTCCATGGGAGTTACAAACCCATGGGTCATGGAAATGAAGAGTCATGACACATTAGGGTTTAACCCTAGATGTGTCAACACTATATAAGAAACATATTCTCCACCAAAATCGGGTACACTAAGAAACAAGAGGGCTTGGCCGATTTTTGAGAAGTGTGTGTTCTCTCATAAGTTCTTCCAAGAGCATTTGGTGTTGTGTGAAGCATTTGAGGCATCACACTTGGGGTGCTAGGCTCACAAGGTTTCAAGGAACACAAACAACAACAAGGTAAGTTATTCTATCTATAATTTAAGTTAAAATTGTTCCCCATGTATGCTAGATAGGAATATAACCTTGGAATTCAACTTTGCATGATAATTAGACAAACATAGATCCAAGGTTATTAGGGTTTCATGTACACTTAGGAAGTGTTAGAATGCTCAAAACCCATCAGTGGTATCAGAGCCTAGGCTTGTTTGCTTTTTATTTGTGCTTAAAAGTTGAAAAAAAAAGTCGAAAATCTTGCTGTCTGCGAGTGGACTCGTCGAGTCTATAGGGGGGACTCATCGAGTTCATGTGTATCTTCAACCAACTCGGCGAGTGAGTTCATGCACTCGGCGAGTAGGGTCGACTGATTGCAGAATTTCGATTTAGTTGCTGGAAATGAATTAGAAACATTATCCTAAACTGTTTTGGTAATTGAAAACTTGTTTTTGGTGGTGTAATGTCTTTGCTAATTCATTTACAACAACTAGTTATCAAAATTACAAAGTTTTAAGTGTAATTTATGAATGTGTTCATATTCATGTTCTTGTTCTTATGATGTTTTAGATGATCATAGGAATTATTTGTAACCTATGTGGTAGATTAATTCTTGATCATAATGTGTTTTAATGGAGTCCATAACTTGTCCTCAAGTTATGGAAAACCAAGAGTCACACTTGAATTAAAACCATTAAAACAAACACAAGAGTTAGAAAAATGAAGAGTCTTCATTTTATTACTCTATTAAACTCATAAGTTACAAGAAATGAAAAGTTTTGAAAGTTACAAAACTTGCCCTCAAGTTTTGGAACAAGTAAAGTTAAGTTAAAACTTTAAGTTCCAACCCCTAGAAATTTAAAAGTTAAAATTCAACCCTTATACTTATATTATGATGATTTAATAATTATATATATGTATAAGAATAAAGTCGTCTTACCGCTAGTACGCCTCATTCACGAAACCGGTCTATAAGGTGGGTATAAGGTTGTTGCCTATAAAATGGTGACTTAATGGGTGTCTACTCTCACCCACCGCTTGCTTGACTGGTGGAGGGTCGTTAGCCGAACGGGTAAGACAAGGACTTATAAACTCTCATTCAAAGTATGATGAATATTATAAAGTAACTAAATGTTTTATTAAATTCCCAATCTTAGTTACTTTAGGAAAATGTGAATAAGGTGCTAATCCATGAAATTACACTTTACACTTTGTCTAAGTCGTTGGTGGAGCGTGTGTGGTTAACCGGCACACTAACGTGGACTTAACAAGGTAGGTAAATGGTGACTTAAGGTTTATTATAGTATCGGTGGAGCGTGTGTGGTTTACCGGCACATCGATTGAGTGATAAACTTTAAGGGTACCAAGTGATTTGCATGGTTACTTCACACCTCGTTTTGTGATCCTCGGTATCCCAGTCACAAAACTTGGAGGGCACTCTCGAGATTGAAACATGCCTTTGAAAAGTTCATTGAATCTCAAAGAATCTAGGAATTTCTAAGAACCAATTATAAAACTAATATCTAATATTTTGGTTTTCGTGGTGGAAATTGGTGAATCGTCATTCATGTCACAACTAGAAATTTTGTGTCTTGTAATCACTATACTCAAGTAAATGTTGAATTCAAAAACTCAAGAGCATGTATGATGCTTACTCAAGGGAAAACTAAACCCCAATTCACTACATCAAGCAATTGGAAACCCTAGAAGTTCTTGATTAGGTCCATTTTGGGACTAGGACTTCCTTATTGGACCTAAATGGACCAGGAAGTTTCCAATTTGACTATCATGGGCTTAGAACCCTTAAATGGGCTCTAATTGGACCCACATCTATTTATTTCAACATTTTGGGCCATATTGGGCCTAGAATGAAATAAATTCAAAATTATGAACCATGATTAACCTAAACTAGCCCAACAAAGTGTAAAAATCATATTATATTTTTTTAGGTTAAAACTCACTCAAACTAACTCTAATATTGGGCTTAGGGGTAAAAAGCCCAAAAACCTTTTTCCTTCCCAAATTTTCGGCCCAAGGCCCAAATCCAAGAAGAGGAGAGGAAGGGTTGACTAATGCATGCCACCTCTTTATTATATGGTGGTTATCCATGCATTACCCTCCAAACTTCCATGCCATCTCATTTCTCCATGCAACTCTATCTCTCTCTTTCCTTCTTCTTGTTCGGCCGAGAGTAGCACACACACATACACCTCACAAATTCTCTCTAGATTACTCAAGAAATCCTCCTTCCTCTCCACACAAAAATCTCGAAAATTAGGAGGCTTTCAAGAGGAAAATTCTCCACTAAAATCATCATCTAAGGTAAGGCTATACTTGGATCCATGCTTTGGACTCTTTCTTATTTTCAAAAATCTCTTTTTAACTCTCATGAAATCATAAACTTGTGTCTTAGAACTCCATAAACTCGAAATCTTCATCAAAGGGTACTAGGGTCAAAAATCACCAAGTTCTCTTCCATCCTTTCTTCAAAAACTGAATCAACATCCAAAGGTGAGCTTCATACCCCCTTATTTTCGGTTTTTATAAGTTTTTGTCGGGAGAATACAAGCAAAGGTGTAGATCCATCATTATGTGTATGTTTTGGTTGATTTCTATGCTTATATGTATATTTTGTATGACTTTGATGCTAGATCTAGTTATGAATTGCTAAAAACCGAGATATATCTTATACTAGCATAAAATATACAACTACATGCAAAGTATACCAAGAAAAATAGCCAAATGGCTTGACAACACTTATTTTGGGCTAAAAACTCATTTTTTGACACAAAATGTTAAAAATACGAAGTTGAAGGGCCTAAAATGAAATATTACGAAATCTGATGGGTGAGATGAGTCAAAACAGTGTCCATAATGTATTTTCTGAAAATATACTATTTGGAGGATTAAAAACATAAATTTCAAGCTTAATGGGCTAAAAATGACAATTTCGGCCCAATAGGGCCCATTATGCGAAATTTTCTGTTTTGGAGGGCCAAAACTGTGTTTTTCTGTAAAACAATGGACCATTAATGTCACAAGTACTTTTCAAAGGTTTAAAATGCTTTTCAAATTTAAAAAGGACCAAAGTTGTAAAATTTTTCCAATTTGGGCCAAAAATGTAAAAATTGCGAAAAAGAGGGGTTGTAACCGAGAAAACTGCAATTTCAGGGACTTAAACTATTTTCAATGAAAAATATGCTGAAAAATATTAATTTCAATAATTTTTGGTGTTAAAATGTCAAGAAAAATGGTTTAAGGACTAAACCGGAATTTTTTTTTCTAAAGGGGTGAAAAAGTAAATTTACAAAATAAAGAGGGGTTGTAAACAGAAAATTTTCAATGGTAATTCAATACACTCGTTGTGAACAAAGATTGACACTACGACTCTCGATGAATTACAATACACAATATCACCAACAATCGTTACCAAACGAATTGATTCGGTCTCGAATCAATAACAAATCCAAAACTACTAACACTATAACGCTCAATACACATATGAAACTCTTGGAACTCTTTACTCTCGTGGAATTACTCAATACGTCGACGTACACTCCTTAGGCCCAAAAGTTGCAAATCATGCTTGTCGAGCCTAGCTAGCCCGATGACATGATCTTTAAGCCCAAAGGACACTTGCTTACATGTAGTTGGGCCTAATACGACTCGACCGCGTGTAAAAGGACTTTCAATGGCAAACATGCTGCTGGTCCCCAAGGGTCCTTCAGTGCTGCTAGTAAAGTCGGGAACTCACGATTGCGGGTTGGGCTTCGGGCCCTTCGCAATTGCAATGGTCTTGAACGACGCAGGGAAATACCGAGGGTTTTGCACCTTCTCTTTTTCCCTTCGGTCGTGGGACTACACAAGTCCGGGAGGATTGAGTTGTGTGAATAAGTGCAAGCGACGCCCAAGGGATCGCTGGTACGGTTGTCGATTGTACGTTTTCATTAACGGACGTTACAACAATTCACCACCCACTGTATACTCAATGCCTCCGGAGCTCAATGAATACCTCTAACGTAACGAAATAACAGTACACAAACTAAGTAAAGCAAAGTGATAGGAAAACGTCGGGTTTTCCTAGGGTTTTCAACAAGTACACTTATGAACTACATGTCGAATTTCACAACTCTTACGCTTACATCTATAGAATTCAAACAAGCATACTCACGGATCTTCACATATTTTTACGCTATTCTATTTTCAGAAAATATCGGATTTTCTGGTGGTTTTTTTTATAACATTACAAACATTGGATTTCAAACATTACTTATGAACTCACCAACATTTCACATGTTGACGTTTTTCAAAATACTTGTATTCTCAGGTAACAGATAAGTGAAGAAAGGACGGTATTCTATGATTGTTTTGCGGTTGTTTAAGTAACAATGAACCATGTGTTTTGGAATGTAATATTTTGAAACGATATAATGGATGTGAACGCTACCAGTTGTATCATTCCAATGCTTGGTGATGTATAATGTTATGTTTCATGTATATTCATTGTGATGGTATTCAATTGAGTCACAACAGCCCTCGGACGTTTCCGCCGTCTGGTTCGGGGGTGTGACAATTCACCTACCTTTCAAATATGGTATAGCTTAGATTACGGCATACCTCTTCTAAGTTATATTATATTGTGATTGGATCCTAGCCTTAATATTACATTTGGGTGTTTTATTAAGGACTCTCTTAAATCTATACTAAACTTGTTCTCCTCTTTCAGATGTCTTCAAATAATGTTTCTGGCTCGAATCCTAATGGCTCCTTTACTCTTATGAGTTTGTGTGGGAAAGTCACCTTTGATGGATCCAACTTCAATGAATGGATCAGAAACATCAGGATGATTACCCGCTACGAGGACAAAGAATATGTCCTTGACAAGGAGCTTAAGGAGATTGATGAGACCACTGCAACTCCTCAGGAGATCGCTGACTTTCAGGCACATGAAAGGGATGCTACGAAAGTAGCATGCATCATGATGGCCACAATGACAGCAGAACTCCAAAAGTCCTATAAGGATTTCTACCCTTATGAAATGCACCAAGATTTGATGGAAAGATACCATCAAAGTGCACGACAAGAGAGGTACGAAATCATCTGCTCCATGATAACAACCATGATGAAGGATGGGGATTCTGTCACGAGCCACATGCTGAAAATGCAAAGGTATGTGGATCGATTGCTGAAGCTTAATGTGAACTTCCCGGAGGAGCTTGCAATAGATATAATTTTGCGCTCCTTACCATCGTGCTATGATCAATTCCGCATGACATATCACATGAACAAGGAAGAGGTCACCCTCAGCAAACTTCAGGGACTTCTCAAGACCGCAGAAACAGGTCTTAAGGGGAAGTCGGTTGCTATCACTCCTACTCCAGACTCAACTCCGGTCTTGGCAATCGGGCAAAGTCGAGGGAGGAAGAGAAAGAGATCTTCGAAGGGTACCAAGGCTCGGACCCTTGATGGCTCTTCTTCAAGTGGAACCAAGAAAGGTTTCATTACTCCTTCTTCTGACCCAAAAGAGGCTGAATGCTTCTATTGCCATGAAAAAGCTCATTGGAAGCGGAACTGCCCAAAGTACCAGCAGGATGTGAAGGATGGGAAAGTCAAACCCAACCATGCAGGTATTTACACTATCATTTCTAATAACTCACCCCATTCTAATTCTTGGGTCCTTGATACCGGCTGTGGTATTCATATTTGTTGTGACTTGCAGGGACTAAGAAGAAGTGAGAATGTGGAGCAAGGAAGAATAAACTTGATCATGGGGAACAGGAAAGCTTCACCTATCACTAAGATTGGAGTTTATACTTTATCGCTAAGTAGTGGGTTTAGTTTAGATTTGAATAAATGTTGTTACTCGCCAGGAATGGCAAGAAATATTATTTCCTTTCATGCATTGTACAAACAAGGTTTCACCTTTTCATTTGATAATGAAGTTGGTTCTATTGATGCTTTCTTTAATAATGTTCTTTATTTTAAAGCATTACCTTATGATGGTGTGTATGAAGCTGTATCTGTTGTAGATAACTCAGGAAATAATATTTTGTGTATTGATTCTACTAATAATAATAACTTGGATAAAGCATCATTATGGCATTGTCGTCTTGGACATATAAGCAAGAAACGCATAGGCCAACTCCAAAAGGATGGAGTCTTTGGAGTCGTTTGACCTAAAGTCAGATGATAGTTGCGAATCATGCTTACTTGGAAAAATGACAAAGTCACCCTTCACAGGCTCGTGTGAAAGAGGTGAAGGTTTGTTGGACCTTATACACACGGATGTGTGTAGACCATTTAAACATGCCACAAGGGATGCTAATCGTTATTATTTGACTTTTACTGATGATTACAGTAGATATGGATATGTCTACTTAATCAAGCATAAGTCAGAGACTTTCGAGAAGTTTAAGGAATTTAAACAGGAAGTCGAGAATCAATTGGGCAGGAACATTAAGATGCTTCGATCCGATCGGGGTGGTGAGTATCTTAGTTCAGAGTTCCTCGACTATCTAAGGGAATGTGGGATTGTCTCACAATTGACACCTCCCAGGACACCACAGTTGAATGGTGTGGCTGAGAGGCGTAATCGAACCATGTTGGACATGGTTCGTTCCATGATGAGCTGAGCTTCGCTACCAATCTCATTCTGGGGGTATGCCTTAGAGACTGCCGCCCATATCCTTAATCTAGTCCCTACAAAGAAAGTTGACAAAACTCCTCACGAGATGTGGACTGGTAAAGTACCTAAACTAGACCACATCAAGATTTGGGGTTGCGAGGCTTTCGTGAGACGCGAGACTCATGATAAGCTCGAACCCCGAAGCGAGAGGTGTATTTTCATCGGCTACCCACAGCAATCCTTTGGTTACCTCTTCTACAGACTTAGTGATAATGTGGTCTTTGTAGCAAGAAGAGGAGTCTTTCGAGAAAGAGAGTTTATAAGCCAAGGAGACAGTGGGATGCAAATTGATCTTGAAGAAATTCAAGAGTCAAGTGGTGAAGGAACTTCAAACTCTAGCCCTCAACTTGAGGAGGAAACTCCTGTTGAGCCAATTGACGAATCTGTACCTCTGAGGCGTTCCACGAGAGTTAGGAGTGCACCTGAGCATTACTATGGATTCCATATTACTGCAGAAGGTGAGACACTTATTAGTGATGGAACACTAGTAAGTCAAGATGACCCTAACAGCTACGAGGAAGCCATGGCAGGCGCCGAGTCTGCTAAATGGAAAGAGGCTATGGATAGCGAGATACAATCCATGTATGACAATCAAGTTTGGAACTTGGTTGAGAATGTACCAGGTCGTAAGACAGTGGGGTGCAAATGGGTCTTCAAGAAGAAGACCGACATGGATGGTAAAGTACACACTTATAAGGCTAGACTGGTTGCAAAGGGCTTCTCTCAAATTCCTGGAGTGGATTATGATGAGACCTTTTCTCTGGTAGCCAAGATTAAGTCTATTCGGGTTCTGTTAGCCATAGCCGCATTTCATGACTATGAAATTTGGCAAATGGATGTCAAAACCGCTTTCCTTAATGGAAAGTTGGCTGAAGATGTTTACATGAGTCAGCCAGAGGGTTTTGTCAGCAACGAGTACCCCAATAGAGTGTGTAAGCTTGAGAAATCCATCTATGGATTAAAGCAAGCACCTCGCAGATGGAATCTTTGCTTTGATGAAAAGGTCAAGGAATTTGGCTTTTCTAGGAGTGAAGATGAATCTTGTGTGTATGTCAAGGCTAGTGGGAGTATAGTTAGCTTCTTGGTATTGTATGTGGATGACATACTACTCATAGGAAACGACATTCCAACCCTGAAGGAAGTAAAATCCTGGCTTGGAAAGTGTTTCGCTATGAAGGACCTTGGTGAAGCTGCCTATATTTTAGGGATAAGGATCTTGAGAGATCGGAGTAAAAGACTAATTGGACTTAGTCAAAGTACCTACTTGGATAAGGTGCTGAAGAGATTCAGAATACAAGACTCCAAGAAAGGAGAGTTGCCCATCCAGAGTAATGCCAAACTGAGTAAGACACAAAGCCCTAGTACTGAGGCTGAGATAGCACAAATAAGTCGAATACCTTATGCTTCGGCTGTAGGATCGATCATGTATGCTATGACGTGTACTTGACCTGATGTAGCTTTTGCCCTGAGCATGGTTAGCAGGTTTCAGGGGAACCCTGGCAAGGCACACTGGACTGCGGTAAAGAATATTCTCAAGTACCTACGAAGGACTAAGGACTGGGTCCTTACCCTCGGTGGGAGTGATGACTTGAGAGTTGTAGGGTATAGTGATGCTAGCTTCCAGACTGATAGGGATAACTTCCGCTCTCAGTCGGGCTGGGTCTTTACCCTAAATGGAGGAGCAATTTCTTGGAAGAGTTCCAAGCAAGAGACAGTGGCAGATTCTACTTGTGAATCAGAGTATATTGCAGCTAGCGAGGCGGCAAAGGAAGCGTTATGGCTGAGTAACTTCATTGGAGACCTTGGATTTGTACCAGCTATTAAAGAGCCAATGGAAATTTTCTGTGATAGTGAAAGTGCTGTTGCCTTAGCCAAGGAACCAAGGGATCACGGGAGATCCAGACACATCGACATAAAATACCATTTCATCAGACATCGGATCGAAGAAGGAATCCTCGTGGCAAAGAGGGTATCATCAGATGAGAATCCGGTAGATCCCCTCACGAAGGGACTGACTCGGGTTAAGCATCTCCAGCATGCTCGGAGCATAGGGCTGAAGGATGATATTAGATTTAGTAGTTAGATAACCTCGAAATTTGTAAAGTGTAATTGACATCTGATGATGAATAAAAGTGTTTTATTTATGAGTAAAGTGTTGCTATCTCTTGTCGATCGTTTACTATATTTCTTTTGCATGTTTTGACTTCCAGAATAATTTTTGTTTGGTATAACATATTATTCAAACCTCCACAGTCGGTCATATGTCGGAAGTAGGTATGAATCAAGACTGTCATGTTTGGTTGTAGAGGTCTTGGACAAGGCTACAACAATCATGAGTGCTCATAAGTTCTGAGCATTGGACTCAACCCACGCTCACTGGAATCACTTCATGGAATTCTATCTCGAGTGATCGTGAGACGGTAATATCGTATAAGTCTTCAAACCTAGAGATATGATTTGTTATTTACAAGTTGGTTATGCATTGATAGTACGAAAAACACATTGGTAACTCGATGTTATAAATCGCGCTCTTGTGTGTAATTCAATGAGTGGTAGAACAAGCATATGAGTCGAAGTTTATCTGTTCCTTCTTGGATTAGAAGCTGATATCTGGGCCCCTCGATGATTTTGTTTTGACCTATGTGCCGGGCCCGGTCAGAACTAAGTTGATGTGTTCAATGAAGTTCTTTGTCAAACAAATCGGAAATCGGGAAACAAACTGTTGGACAATAAGTAAGACATTGTTCCATGTATTTGTCCGACTGATATCTAGAACAGAGGATTATATGATCATTTATCTTAAATGGCGTATCATCATCTTCTCAGTTCCGAGAAACCTTGAAAAGAGCTACGATTGCCGATCGGTTCCTGAAGTCATACTTGCAGTAATAGTTATTAGACTTATCCAAGTGGGAGACTGTTGGATAAGGTGTCTAAGTCCATAACTATTTCTGGTATGTACTTGACCCGACCCGGCATGGTCCATTTGGGTTGCATGGCACCATGCAATTGGATAGACTAAATGAGAGAAATAACACTTGGAGATTATTAATATATTATAAGTTCTAATATATTAATAATATTATTTGATTAGTTTGATCAAGAATTAATTTAGAATTAATTATGTGATCAAAAGATAACTAATTAAATATATGGGTTGATTATGTAAATCATCCATATCTTGTATAGTGGGCTAAGAGGCTCCATGGATTATCAAGTTGGGTTCCACCCATAGGATGCTCCATGGATGCTCCATGGGAGTTACAAACCCATGGTTCATGGAAATGAAGAGTCATGACACATTAGGGTTTAACCCTAGATGTGTCAACACTATATAAGAAACATATTCTCCACCAAAATCGGGTACACTAAGAAACAAGAGGGCTTGGCCGATTTTTGAGAAGTGTGTGTTCTCTCATAAGTTCTTCCAAGAGCATTTGGTGTTGTGTGAAGCATTTGAGGCATCACACTTGGGGTGCTAGGCTCACAAGGTTTCAAGGAACACAAACAACAACAAGGTAAGTTATTCTATCTATACTTTAAGTTAAAATTGTTCCCCATGTATGCTAGATAGGAATATAACCTTGGAATTCAACTTTGCATGATAATTAGACAAACATAGATCCAAGGTTATTAGGGTTTCATGTACACTTAGGAAGTGTTAGAATGCTCAAAACCCATCAGTGTTTACATGAGTCAGCAGAGAGTTTTGTGGATGATAAGTACCCCAATAGAGTGTGTAAGCTTGAGAAATCAATCTATGGATTGAAACAAGCTTCTCGCAGATGAAATCTTTTCATTAACGAGAAAGTTAAAGAATTTGACTTCTTTAGAAGTGAAGATGAATCTTGTGTTTACGTCAAAATAAGTGGGAGTATAGTAACCTTCCTGGCGTTGTATGTTGATGAAATACTCCTTATAGGAAACGACATTCTAACTTTGTAAGAAATTAAGTATTGGCTTGGAATGTGTTTCACTATGAAGGATCTGGGAGAGACTGACTATATCCCAAGGATAAGGAATTTGAGGAATAGGAGCAAAAGACTAATTGGACTTAGTCAAAGTACGTATTTGGATAAAGTGTTAAAACATTTTAGCATAGATAATTCAAAGAAAGGAGAGTTACCTATCCAGAGTAATACCAAACTGAGTAAGGCTCAGAGTTCGAGTACTGATGCAGAGATAGCAGAAATGAGTCGACTTCCATATGCTTCCATCGTTGGATTGATCATGTATGCTATGACATGTACTCGCCTTGATGTGGCTGTTGCTTTGAGCATGGTTAGTCGATATCAGAGAAATCCCGGTAGAGCTCATTGGGTAGCGGTCAAGAATATTCTTAAGTATCTGCGAAGAAATAAGGACCGGGTCCTTGTGCTTGGTAGCAGTTATGACTTGAGAGTAACTGGTTGTAGTGACACTATCTTTCAGACATACATAGACAACTTTGGGTCTCAATCTGGATGGGTAATTACCCTTAACGGAAGACCAGTAACCTAGAAAAGTTCCAAACAGGATACCGTGGCTGATTCTACATGCGAAGGTTCATCCAACTCAAACGTTGTCAAGGAAAACGCTCCTTCATTATCACAGAAAATCTCCATTGTCTCCTTTATGCCTGCCACAAATCAAAGGAACCACAAGATCATGGAAAATCGATACATATCGACAGAAAATACCATTTTATCAGACACAGAGTAGAAAAAGGACACTTTGTCGTGAAAAGGGTATCATCTGAAAAGAATCCCGTAGATCCCCTCATAAAGGGCATGAGCAGGGTTAAGTACATTCAACATGCAAGGAGCATTGGTCTGAAGGATGATATTAGTTTTAGTAGTTAGATAGATATTTAGAAAATTGTAACAGAGTAAATGTAATTGACTTTTTATGATTAAATAATAGAGAATTATTTATGAGTATTGTTTACTATCATTTTTCAATTGTTTTTTATTGTGTTTCATTTCACATGTTTTACTTCCCGAATAATTGGATTATTCAAACATCCACAATCGATCATACTTTTGGAAGTAAGTAGTGAATCGAGATTGTCATGAATATGATTGTAGATTGTCTAACGAGTTTTAGACATAGCAATGATTTGCTGTAATATTCATGAGTACTTTTGAAATAGAGAATTTAAGTATTGGATTAACCCACGCTCAGAGAATTACTTCATAGAATTTATCATGAGTAATTCTAATAATATCGTATAATCTTTAAATGGAGATATATGAGTTGTTGTTTACAAGTTGGTTGTCCATTGATAATGCGTAAACACATCAGTAACTTGATGTTGTAAAACATATTGTTGTTCATAATTTGATGAGTAAATAGTGAAAGCATACAAGGCAAAATTTATCTTTTCCTTTTACCCTAACGGGAAAAGTGATATCTTGGGCATCTCGATGATTTAGTGTTGACCTATAGTATTGGGCCCGAACAAGACTAAATTGATGTGTTCGATTAGTAGTTCTTTGTCATTACAAATCTAAAATCAGGAAACAAAGTATTGGACAAAGAGATTGATTATGTTCCATGTCGTTTGTCCACATGATATCTTGCAGAACAGAGGATTATATGATTACTTATCTTAGGACATATAACTGACTAAGTCAGAGTTGACAGTGGCTTTGAGAGCTACAATTTGGTAATCAAAATTTGAAGTTATACTGGCAACTATAGTTATCAGAATTATCAAAGTGGGATACTGTTGGATTAGGTGTCTAAACCCATAACTATAATTGGTCAATACTTGAATTGATGGTAGCACAGTCCTTTTGGGTTCCCCTCATAACTAGCAACTAGACATGATGATATCTGGAGAGAGGATGAATTTATTATTTGATTAATAAACTGAAATAAATGATCTATTAATGTATTATAAAAATAATATATTATTTAGAAATCATACTATTTAATTAATATTTAATCAGAAATTAATTGGAATTAAGTTTGGGATTAAAAGAATTAATTGAAAGTGCAGGGACTATAGTGTAATTGTTCAATAGTTGAGAAAGAGGTTCCAGGACCTTCCTAGAAGGTGGTGGACGATTTTACTAAGGATAATTAGGGTTTTATATTATCCTAAGTAGATAATTAAGGAGGTGGATAATTATCTAATTTGAAATAATAATATTTTATTCAAATTAGGG
Source organism: Lactuca saligna (assembly GCF_052625555.1). Lineage (NCBI taxonomy): Eukaryota > Viridiplantae > Streptophyta > Magnoliopsida > Asterales > Asteraceae > Lactuca > Lactuca saligna. Next base: position 130,836,885 of record NC_136422.1, on the reverse strand, counting down.
TTATCCAGTGTATCCTATCTGCACTATAAATAGACTCATAAGGCTTCACATTTTCGGCCACTCTAAACCCTAGAAGGATAGCCAAAAATCTCAAGCCTCCTCCCCTCTATCCTCTCTCATCCTCTTGCTTAGTTTGGGTGTGAATCATTAGAGGCGTGACACTTGTGACGCTTGCTCTCAAGGTTTAAGAAGACTTGGATTTTCATTGTTATTGCAACATAACAATCAAGGGTTGCATGCACACATATGATTATTTGTTATGCTCAAAATCCATCAGAAGCATGGGCAACCTTACGAGTTGGAATATAAAATAATAAAAATATAATTAAGATAATACATTGACAATACTTGAAATAAAATTCAACATGTATAACAACAAAACTCTCAATATTTATAACACAAAAGTCTTTAAAAATTTAACTTGACGAGGTTGAAGAGAACTTGGTATTACCTTTGCTATAGTAATATATGATTAGATACACTTGCCTAAGGTGTGTAACAATTCAATTCTCCTAAACCTTTTATAAATTTAAAACCTGAATAAATAAAACACATCAATAAGTATGTCAATTGTTTATAGACCCTAAAACTTGAACCAGATATGAATAACCTCATTTACCACGTAATTGATGTTGATGTCACCCTACTTGACACTTCTAATATCTATGGCCCTAACACCAAGGAAATCCTAGGTAGATAATAACACGACACCTTTGTCTTCATGGAAAGCTTAATATACATGTTAGTTTTGCTATGAACTTGTCATATTATAATTTTAGTCCATCAATCATGGTCTTGTTTGTAACAAAAAATCTACATATAACATTGTATCTTTCGTTATTGCCTTTGCTTTTGAGTTTATGATAATAAACCAAAACTCAGGAATTATTTGAGTGAATTGTGAAATATAGTAAGCTATGGGAAGAACTTAGTATACACCCGTAATAAAAATCAAAAAATCATATTTGACCTGCCTAATATCTAAATGCCATATATACCTTTCACAAGCATTCAAATATCATATATTACCGAATCTTTTTTTTAAACATTTTTAGATATTTGCATAATCAATAATTGTAATTTAAAATCATTATAATTATACGAAAATATGGAATGCCTCTAATACCCCTCTTTTCTATTTTCCGTTGACTGCTGTTTGATCCTTTATTCCGACCCACCATCATGACTGATGCATTCATGGAGACACAAATGGATGTCTACGTCTTCCTTCAATTCAATTGTATCACATGTAGTTTATCTATTTATGTATATCTTTCATCCATTCTCTTCTACATTTACTCTTTTAGGTTTAAACATTCTCAAATAAGCAATTTAAAACCTTTTAAAATATCAAATGTGATTTTTGCATTTATTTACTTTCTGTCTGAATAGCGTTTAACAAATATACTTTAGTGTAATTGTTCCAATCATTGTTCAGTTATCTCAAAAACTTTGTTTTACATATAAATCATAACTTTGGTGTTTACTTAGTCTTTTAACGCAATAAACAAGCTCATAGTTGTTATCGATGAATGTACCAAACGAGATTCAAGTTCATATCTACATGTTCAATGGGAAAGAACAAATAATCTGGTAACATGATGGATTTTTGATATTTTAATGGAATTATTAAATATGATGTTATACTTTTGAAAGAACTAATTGATTGTGTTTATGTAATTTATGGACACACAACTCATTTTAAAATAGAGTATTTATATAAGGAAAATGATACTGTAGCCCTATGATGTTTTGCACATTTACCCATTCAGTCACTTATGTTATTTCCGTGCCTTTTAAGGAAACAAAGTTATTAGTGATCTATCTTTTTAGTCACTCTACCTTTAATAGCCAATTTCAATCGTTGTTACGTAACATTTTGCATAACCAAAAAAATCCATAACAAATTCGTTATAAATTATAGCTTGTAAACAATTATGCCTAAAAAAAACCCCAATTGAGTAGTAAGTAAATCTTCATCTTTTGATTTTTGGCTTACCACCTCCTTCAAGTAAATGTTCATGCCCTAATTTTGGATTACTACTTCCCTCAATGTTTGATTTTGGACTTCAACATCATGCACATGATTTTCAACCTCGTCAACCCACAAAAGAAATCCACTCCTGGGTCCCTATAGATTTCAATATCATCAATTAGCAAAATTATGTTAGAATTGAAAAAAACTCAAATGTTTCGTGAGAATGGAGTATCATATTTGGGAAGCATACTATTCTCTACCGAGATTCTTCTTAGTGATGGAAGTCCTTATGATTGCCATGCCTCTACAATTGTATATAACCATATTTTCTTGTGTTGGATGCAGCAGAAGAAAAAGCAGAAAGGAGAAAAAAAAGTGAAGAAGAATAATCTGAGAAAAAGAAGGAAGGAGATGAACTGGTCAAATGGACAAATAAAGACATGGATTGGTCAAATGGTTATCGTTTTAGATGAGGAAGTCACCGGTTGATCCCTTCAGTTTTATAATGGATCTATTCGATTTGAGAAATAAAACTTTATTTCCTTAAAAGTCATGAAAATAACATAAATAACCGAATGAACAAATATACAAAACATTGTAGGATTATAGTGTGCCCATTTTTCCATTTATATATAACACAATAATATGTAAATAACAAACGACATCAATATCCTCATTATGATATTTGGTTTTGTAAACTTACTTTTAGTTTTTGCCTGTTTTGAGTGATGTTATCAATCTACTAATTAGTTATGTTATGCTAGTTGAAGCTATTTTTTCCAAAAGCTTCTTAACATGTTAGCAATCATTTTTTTTTTCCTATTTATTTAAAATATCGCTGCTTTAAGCTTATTACTTTACATGTATATTCAAATAGATTAAAACATTGTGATATACGATATTTAAAAAGCTATCAACAAATCTAAGAGGGTATTTGGCATTTAATTTAAACCAATTTATTTATTTATTAGATTTTTGAAAAGTCAATAAATAAAAAAAAATATTCGATAATATGAAAATGATTTTTAAAATAACTTCTCATTAACTATTCAATTTTTTCAGTAAATTAGAATTTCTAATAACTTTTTAGGTTGTAAAATCTAAAATACCCTTAAAACATCTATAACAAACACTTTTAACAAAATTACTTACGGAACTAATTGATTTTTCCGCTGTAAAAATTAATTGAAACACTTTTCTAAAAATTCATTTTCCCATATCATAAATTAAAAAATCATTTTATCTAAAAGTTAATTTTTAATGCTTAAAATAAAATCTAAACAAATTCCATCTTTTTTTTCTTAATTTTTCTTTTATATGACATTTGATGGGAGTTTCTTTTAGCTATTTATATTGCTATAAAAAATACGCCTAAAAGATATTTGTAATTATTTCGAGTATTTAACAATTTGTGTGAATGACCAGATTATCAACAATAAAGTCTACCATATTATGCATAGGAAAAACCATGACTTTCCTCCTCAACCTCTGAAAAGCCAATTAAATAGTCTTTTGTCACACACACACACACCATAATTACTGCAGCTAAATTAACACAAACTTCACATACTTTTTACACGACACATGGAGCTTATTTTAGGAAAAACATAATAATATGTGTAGTCTTTTTGGTTCCTTCTTCCCTTTGTTCACTTAGAATATCAACCACATGGTGCAAAACTCAAGCACACACAACCTTCACGTTGTTTGTTTCATCTATCACACATATGCAACCTTCGCCACACTCAAAATAGGTCTTTCCGGCTTCAGAGCCTTCGGTCAATTTGGATACAACACAAGACCAACCTTCAGCACACTCACAGAATGCTTTGGCTGCTTCAACTGCAGAGCTCTCCACTGTCTGACTGCAACACCATGCATGCATATAGTTGTTGTGTCACTACCATAGCTCAAAGATTAAATAAGTAAAGTGTTCATTAGCATTAAAGAACTTACGTTAATACGTACGTGACACATGTGCAACCACTTCCATCACATATTGCGAATGGTTTACCAATCTTAGATGGCTCAGTTTTGGTGATGGCGCATGTCCATCCATCTGGGCACTTGGAGTTTGGCTTGTTATCATTGCTGTATAGAAGGAAACGTAGCAAATCTAGTCACTTATAGTTACACCACATCAATCCTGATTAAATTCATAGATAAGTAAAAACTATATATATTATATATGTGTAAGAAATTCATCGGCTTAATTTGTACTTGTTGAATTCAAACTAATTTGATGTATAATTACAAATATAAAAACTTCAATGAAGAAGAAAGACCTGGGAGAAGCTTGGGTCTGAGACTCCATATTTAGGCGTGAAGATCTACTTTCTTCAAGTTTCTCTATTGTGTCTTAAATGGAGGAAAATTTTATCCATTTTCTAACTTTTTTGAATAAATTATTGAAATCGTCTTTATAGTTAGGTCAAAATTTCACGTTTGGTCCCTAACTTTTTTTTTTGCATTTGGTTTTTATTCGTCCCTATGGTTTGATCAAAATTGCACGTTTTATCCCTAATTTTATATATGTAAGGGACGAAAAACGCAACAAAATCAAACCACATGGATGATCTGAGTGCAAAAGTAAAAATAGAAACCAAACATGAAATTTTAACCAAACCATAGAGAAGATTTCAGTAATTTACTCAACTTTTTTTTAAACTATATCTCATAGTTATCCTTTTTTCCTTTATATACGGTTGCCTATATTACTTAACCTCAATCAATGGTAACGTGTAGTCGCATAATTATGTTTTTCTCCACTTTCAGCCTTTTGTGTTAAAAAATGTGCTTCTATTTTTAATTATTATATGCCTGTCATTATCTAACCTGTAAATTAGATGACCCCTCCGCAGATCTGGGCTTAGGAGTTGGGCTCTGGATGTATAAGACAATTAATTAAAATGTTTCTAAATATTTGTTTGGGCCCATAAATAAGGCTGGTGTTCATCTATACGACTGTATTTATGTCTATGGATGCACATTTGTGATCCAAGTAATGATGTCATTAACACCATGCCTCTCTTCATTAGAAAATGTGCGCCAAGCATTAAGAGAAAAAGAGAAATAATAAGTCTAGTGCGCGTTTTGAGCGAGGTTGAGAAAAGAAAGAGGCTTTGATTTATTTAGTTTTTTTAGAGATTTGATACAAAGAAAGAATTACCGATTTCGTCCATTGCTACGTTGCAGGAAAGATGCATTGTTGACAATGACACGGAGAGGCTTATCGGTGAACCTGAGTACATTGTATGACCATGCACCCGCAATAGCTCCAATAATTGGTCCCAATATGTAAACCCATAAGCCTCTGTATTCCTTAGACACAATGGCTGGGCCTAGGGTCCTCGCTGGGTTCATTGATGCCCCAGAAATTGGCCTTCACCCAACATCATAATTTTTTTTCAAACAAATAAATAAAAGAATAGAAAAAAAAATATTTTTTTTTCTAAAAGAAATCGTACCCTGCAAACATGGCATTGAGTAGAATGGTTGATCCAATGGCAAGTCCTGCAACCTCCCCTATCTAAATCAAAATAATAAAAAATATGATCAATAAAGAATATTCCTAGGAATTTTAGCTGTATAAAAATGGCTATAAAGTCAACCATGATTTAAAGATTTATGAATTCGAGAATAGAAGTCAAACCAAATAAAAAAGAACAAGAGGTAGAATATATGAATATGATAATGAAAAAAGTTATACTAACAGCACGATTGTCGGTAGCAACCCCAGAAATAACAAACATGAGGTAGAATGTAATAATGAATTCCAGCACCAACGATTGGAGGTCGGATCCCGCAGGGATTGTTGCACCTAGATTATTGTGTTTCCAGTTGAATACTAATCGTAGTGTTCCGCATGCAAGAGTTGATGCGAGGATTTGAACAACTACGTATGCAAAAACCTAAAAAACAATGTTTCAATGGACAAGTATATTAATGTACATTAAAATCTAAACGAATGGTAAAATGATACTTTACTCACGTCTTTTAAAGGGAATCTCTTGCAAGAGGCAAAGGCAATGGTGACCGCAGGGTTGAAATGGGCACCGGAGATGTGGCCTACGGAGTAGATCATCACCATCACCACCACTCCCCATACGATGGCAATTCCAACTTGACCGATCACATGATCCTTCTCCACGTCCACCGCCACCACCCCGCACCCTGCAAACACCATGAAATATGTTCCCAGAAACTCGGCTACCAACTGCGATAAAATTGAAACCATGCTTAAGAAAATATCATTTATGGTAGATCTATAACACCACCAATCTTAATCTCAAGTTTGAAGAAGAAGAATTAATAAAGGAAATATCAAAGTAAGAGATAGATATTCATTAATAAAAAAGAACACACGTGATCAGCTTATCATAAACAGATATGATTCACCTTTTGGCAGAAAGGGATAGTGAAAAGGGAGGAAGAATTGGCGGTTGAAGAGACGGGTTCATCTTTTATATCAACCGTCTCCCCATGGTGTCCATTAGCTGACCCTCCTCCGCCTATCTCAGCCATACTTGCACCACTGTGTGCTTTCGTCCGTATTAATGAGTTTTGGAGGGGAGGAAGAATTTACTTATGGAGCCATAGTTTACAATGAATATCAATCTAAGTTTTATATATATATATATATATATATATAATTTTACTAAATTTTTCTTCATACTATTCTTTTCTTTTTCTTTATATTTTGATACAATTCAATACCCACTTCAACCAAAAAAATGGAGAAAACCCAAACACATATCCACACAACCCAAATCCACAACCAAACACAACCTCTCTCATCGGATTCGCCCTATATGAAAATTATATAAACCATTAAATTCTCCAAGTTCGCCGCAAATACCATTCCAAGTAAATTATTTCAATCTCACCTCACATCCAATCCAATTTCCTTCATCGCCATACATTCAACAAAATCTTTGGATAAAACCCTAATTTACAACAAAACATTTTCAATAATTTTTCTTTAATGCCAAATGTCCAAACACAAACAACCCCATAACCACCACCCACACAACCATCGGTAGATATCGTTACTGAAACACAAGAAATAGGTAGTGGGAGAAGGAAAAGGAAAGGTAAATCGGTTGTCACGAAAAATGAAGAAATTCCACAATGATGGACACTAGACGAGGGGTACGCTTTAGCGGTAGCGTGGTATGGGAATTTGAAAAATAAAAGTCATGGAAATTGTATGAAGAAATGTGCTTATTCGGAAGTGGTTCTTGCTAAATTTCACGGTATCTTGAAGAAAAAACCAAACCGTAATCGTGATATGCTTAGTAGTAAATAGAATCAAATGAATAGAAGGTGCATAAAATTCAATGGGTATACAAAAAGCTTCATTCAAAAAAGCAAAGCGGTTGCAATGACTTTGATGTGTTTAAATGTGCAAAACAACACTACCAAGTAGAGAATGTGTAACATCCCAAAAACCATGATATATTTTTCATTTTCCAAAATACATTTTCATAAAACCATAGGTCATCCAATTCATTGTTTGAAAACATAATCATAACATCAGAGTATCAAATAACATCTTTCAAACGTAAATTCACGGGATGATGCGTACAATCACTTCGTCGCCTTCCCCCGATCCTCTAACGTATTTGAAACATTCAAATCCACAACTATAAGCCAAAGTTTAGTGAGTTCCTCAAAATACCCCCACACAACAATACACATACAATGCATGCACACACAAATCCTACCGACACAACATGCGAAAAGTTAGATTCTATGTAGATCAAGGTCACACCTAGAAAGCTGAACAACGCTACCCCAACATTCAAACTTCCCATAACCAAGGAAACTTGCCAAACTTGAGCCTACTATGAACCAAAATTCCACACCACAAATAAGGGTAAACATACACAGAAATAAAATATAAATCATATAGAGCTTCACGATAGGTTAATGCAACCATTGAACTTCAACTGACACAACTCGAAACTTTCGAAGAACCTATACGTTTGATGATGAACGAAATAACCAAAGATCGAGAACGCAGTGAAAACTAAACCAAAAACCCTATCACTACTAAAAAAACCCATATGAAACTAAACATACCAAACTCTGAAGTTGATTTACCGATCAATAACATCCTACCCTAGGACAGGGATAACAATCTATACAACGGGTTGAGGACTCCCTCAGCACTCGATGCTCAACCTGGGCGTCCCAAATGCCTCTTGATATATTCAGTGACATTCCAAGAGGAGCCACTAGCTACAACAAAGCTGCTTATCCAACATCTTCTTTCCGCGAAAATGACTCTTGCACTCCTGAACACATACATCTGATGATAAATTGCTATGCACCTTTGTCCTGACCAAATCCTGAAATAATGTTCCGTATATGTGGACTGCAAATCCCTAAGACCCATCCTTCTAAAATCATAAACTCGAACATAGGGGTGATCCTTCAAGAGAAATAGTCAGTTCTACCCCACTTAGGGTTCGAACTACCACTAAATGATGTTGCAGATAAACCACATCTCAAACTGGTTCAATCGAATGTGTAGCATCCCCGAATCTTTAGAATATATAGCACAGCATAAGATTGCTCTTCCATATATGGACCAAGCGAACTTAAAGTTATTCCGGATCTCAGATGGAGACCTCAAAAAGCTCCCAATCATAACCACCTCTAACATCAGAATCCCATGCAGATGAATAAACAATAATTCTGTTCATTCATGACACCGATTCTCCATCTAGAAACACATGAGCTACCACACACCTCGCCTAATTCCCGAGGAAAAAATTCATCACAAGCATTACTCATAAATATAAGAAACATTATACTCTTAGTCAGGATACATCAGAGACAAAAAAAGTTGATCTTACTGATTCACTTCCCTTGGTTCCTGAAACAATCAACTAACACCTGACCTAACTAGATTCAAGAAAGCAGACCCTTGATCCTCTAAGTACGGGCACAATACTACCTTCCATGCCTATCGATACTTTCCTTAAGAATCATCTCAGATCCTCTAAGTAACTACTCCTGTCCATATTTGTACTATCCATTCTTATACACCTATTCTCAAATGAATACCCATCACTAGACATCGCAATCCAACCCACTACAACACATCCTATGCTCTCTTAGGTTCCCGACCTCACCCTGTCATCAGCTGTTGAAGAACTTCTAATAATATGTGTTTACTACTTCATGAATACAATCACATGAAACAAAGATTAGATAATCCTTCGAGTAAAAGACTCATCCCTACAATTGTTAAACTCAAACAAGAGTTGTGTTGTAGGGTCAAATCCTTCACTCTAAGATTATTTAACTTATACAACATGTGACTTAACATAATCACTTAGTAGTTAACTCACATCACCAAGGGTCTCACAAAGCACAAAGCAAGTAGCATTCATGCAGTAACACTCCAAGCCACAGCCAAACAAAGGACACCTCACACTCACTTTCTACCAAAAAAGATTCCAAATCTAGTATAACATCTAATTCCTCTTAGGCTACAAGGTATCACATATCAAGCCAATCCATCCAATCATCTAAAATCCGTACTAGCACGCAATTCTAAAAGCTCAAACAATAACGAATATAAAGGCATCTCTCCTAGCATACTATCATGCAATCATGAGTAAATCCTTAGTCCTAATCTAACATGTGATTCTCATATCATAACGTAAAACATATAACATGTATGGGTATTTTAAAAAGACTTACTTGAGCTTGGCTGATTGCACGCATCTCATCCCTTTTCTTTTATAAAATTTCCTTAGCTAAAATGTTTCTTTTTATGGAAAATCTACCAAATCCTCGATTTGAGTTCGGGCACACCCAAGAGTATGCCTAAATCCCTCAAACCAAGGCTTTGATACCAACTTGTAACATCCCAAAAATTCAAATAAAATTTACACTATTAAATTCATTTCAATTATACCATAATCATATAAAAATAGTCGAGAGTATATCATAATAACATATTATCATAGCACAAAATCCCAAAATCATGTGACATGGAAAATCATAGGTGGATGTAGTGCAATCATGTCGGGCCATTCCCTTTCGAGCTGGAAGTACTTGAAGCATAAATTGAAAACCATAAGCACAAAGCTTAGTGAGTTCCCCTAAAATACTCCATACCATACAAACATACAGTTAAGCATATATAGGTTCTTGCAATCCCCTTTGTCTATTTCAACCGAATACAGTCAAGCATATATGGGTGCTTGCAATACCCTTCGGGCTATTTCAACCAGATACAACCAAGCATATATGGGTGCTTGCAATCCCCTTCGGTCTATTTCAATCGGATACCATCAAGCATATCTGGGTGCTTGCAATCCCCTTTAGTTTATTTTAACCAAATACTGTGTGTATTTCACCCTTACCACTACCACATAATATCATAACAAAAGAATCACAGACTCATCAAGAAAATACATGCATAACTGACATTTGTCACGAAGAAAATCATCATACTACATCATAAACTAGTGGCCGACATTGGTGCATTCAACCAACAGATACAATGAAGGAAACTCATCTCATACTGAAGACATCAATTCACACTCGGGCTGCTGATTTGCAAAATCCACTCACTAGATCACACGTATAAAAATCCTAATTACAAATTAAGTCAATAATCTAACCCGAGAGCCAAACCCTAAATTGTAGCTTTAAGGGAAAAAGTCACTTAATCCTTATCCTGTTGGGCCTAACCCACCAAGGCCCACATAAAAATAGGCCCAAGGCCCAAAAGATATGCAAAGTCAGATGTAGCGCCCGGTTCCTGGCATGCATTTTAAATATGAATTCTTACACTGTTACTCTAGGACTCAACGAGTTAGAGGCCCCAACTCGTCGAGTCGAGACAAAGTTTGGACATGGGTGGAAGAATCTACTCGCCGAGTCGGAAGCCCCGGCTCGACGAGTAGACCTGTCCGGATGAAACCCTAATTTGACGGTTTATACCCTATTTAGAAAACTTATAGGGCTTCCACTCCATCCTCCATCACCCTCACACGTTCTTCACAGAACCCTAATTTATTATTGAGTGTTCTTGAGCATTTGTGCCATTTGTGTGTTTCTTTGAAGCTTGAGAAGAAAGAGGAGGCTTGAGAGATCAAGAAAAAGAAAGTAGATCCAGAGGTTTTGGCACATTTCCAACTCAGTTGAGGTAGAAAGCTGAAACCTTGACTATTCATTTCTTAGATCTCTATTTAGGGCTAGTTTCTACCTTTTCTAGGTCATAGTGAAGCCATTTTGGGATTGTGTTCATCTTTGGGGTTGAACCTTTAAGGGTTCCCATGACATAAAGGTGCCAAATTAATGCCCATAGGAGTCCCATGCGCCATATAGACTTCATTTTAGGTCCTTATGAGCTAGTTAATCCATGAATGCACGTAAAGTTTGTAACTTTACGTGCTATATCGATCCTATGAGGTCAGATCTAGGTTTTGGAAGCATTAAGACTGACATAAATCAACTGTATGGACATGGACTTTGGGGGATACAACGAGTAGTTCATGGGACTTGGCGAGTCGGGTTATTGTTCCCCAAACTTTCCTGTTTCTAATCGATCTGGTTGAGTCTAGAAGATGACTCAACAAGATGGACGTGAATATATGGGCTTGAAGATCGAAGAACTCGATAAGTTCAAGGAAGAACTCAGCGAGTCAAGGACTAAACACTTCAACTGGTATGAAGCAGGACTCGACAAGTTCAAGGATGAGCTCGGCGAGTCATGAGCAAAAGGTCCTAGTTATGTATGAAGGAGAACTCAATGAGTTCTTGAAAGACTCAACAAGTACGATCGAAGTTCCAGTACTTTGAGGATTATGCGACTCGACGAGTTGGTGGACCAACTCAGCTAGTTGAGTCAACCAGATGTTGACTTTAACCAAGGTGTTGACCTTGACTTTGACATTGGACTAAGTTAACCCTTGAAAGGGTTAAAAGTATGAAATGGTAATTAAGAAAGGTTGTTATGTGTAGGAGTTTGAGAGGAGTTGATCCCAGCATTGAGGACAGTTCAGTTACTGCACGACATTGAGGTGAGTTACCTTCAAGTAGAAGTGGATCAAAAGCACCAAGGCCGACCCATTAGTAAGAGTTATAGTAGAGATAATTGTCTTCGTGATAATTATCTGATATTTGCTATCTGTTATGAATATGTACTAGCATGATATGATGTTATGTGATAGTAGGTAGTAGGGTAATAGTCCCCATGTTACAGTCGTAAAAGCCGAAGGTTAAGTCGGGCACCCCAGATATGCACAGTAGTATGTATATGCTATGTTATTATGTGGTAGTAGTAGGGATGAAATACTCCTCCTAGTCCGTTGAGATAAGCCGCAGGGTAGGTCGGCACCCTAGAAATGCCAGATAGGGTAGGTCGGCACCCCAGAAATGCCAAACAAGGTAGGTCAGCACCCGAGAATTGTCAGACAGGGTAGGTCAGGGACCCCGGAATTGCCCGACAGTATGTTAGTTATGTGGTATATGGTATGATGCGGGAACTCACTAAGCTTCATGCTTACAGTTTCCAGTTTTGTCTTTAGGTACCTCTTCATCGAAGGGGAAGGAGCTGGCACGGTAGCAGTGTGTCACACACACAATATTTCCACATTAGGAGATTCTTGGGATTGTACTCTGACATTATTACTATTTTTATGATATGGTTTTCAAACATGTGATTGTTGTTTTATGAAATGATATGATTTGATGATGTTTTCTTATGAATGTTTTTCTAAAACGTTATATCAAAAATGAAAATTTTAGTCTAGAAAATTGGGATGTTACAAATTCGTATCAGAGCCTTGGTTTGAGGGATCTAGACACACTTTCAGGAGTGTCTGAACTGACATCAAGGGTTTGAAATATTTTCACATGAAAATAGTTTTTCCAAAAGTTAAAGTAAAGAGTTTTGATAAAGAACAAGGTGTGTGATGTGTGCAACCGACCGAGCTCAATTATGTTTTCCCCAAGATACCCATACATCTTATGCTATGATATGATACGGTTATGAGAACTGCATGATAGAATAGGGCTAAAGATCTAGGAAGATGCTTGGTATGCCTATTGTATGTGCTTATTGAGCTGCATGATAGTGCTGAGTAGTTAGTGATATGATAACCTGGATAGGATATGCTTGGTTTAGGTTACTCAATGCCCGAATGATGCTTGCTTTATTCTATTAGGAGTTCTAGTTATCTCTAATTAAGTAGTAAAACGAATACACTAATTTACATATTACGAGGACTAAATAATTTCAGAGGGTTAGGTTTAGCCCTATTTTGCAGCTCTCGTTTGAGTCTAACCGTTGTACGGAGAGACCTCTCACTCGAAGAATTATCTGGTCTTAGTAATATGTAATGGTATTTGCAAGCTAGTTAGGGAGATATGACAGGGACTTCTTATGTAGCTGATGGCGGAGAGTGGGTTGGAGGAGTTACCCTAGGGTAGGCCTAGGATGAGATTAGCGCAAAGTGCAGGAGTAGTAGAAAGGACTTGGTGAAGTCGAAGCAATCCTTGGGGAAAGTAAGGATAGATGTGGAAGGTAGTATGGGCTCGTACTACTGAAAGCAGAGGATCTGTACTCAAATCAAGGTGGGACTTGTAGAGTGTGTGAGACCTCTTGAGATTATGTATGATCGTGACACTGATGTATTTTGTTTCAGAATGGTGGAGATTACGTGTCACGGAGTAGGAGGATCGGGATCAGGGTCCGAATCAGGTTTGAGTTCAGGTTCTGAGGCAGTTGAGGAGGGACTACACGATTTCATCGCGTTTGAGATCATGAGAGGAATCCTTGAGTCGACCCCGATGATTTTTGGGTCGATCAAGGAAAGGATTATTGAGCTGATGGATGATCGCCTCATGGTGTTCAGGAGCGTTATGGCATCTAGCCAAGCATGGAAACGCACACTCTCCTTCAAGGACTTTAGGGGATGTGGTGTGCCAGACTTCCATGGGGTGAAGGACCCTATTGCTTCCAGGAGGTGGATCGCAGACATGGATTCTGCGCAGTTGACGAGCTTTTTCCGTGAGGGGTTGAAGGTCCAGTATGTTGCAGGTTGTTTGAGGGACATAGCTAGAGATTGGTGGGAGTCAGTTGGTGATTCTTTGGGAGCCTCAGCCATTGAGGCTATGACCTGGTCTGACTTTGTGACCAGGTTTAGGGCTCAGTTTGCACAGATTGTGGAGCTTCAGCAGCCGGCTAGAGAGTTTCTCGACATGAGACTGACTACAGATACAGTGGCGGAGATTACCGCCAAGTTTCGGAGAAGGCCTTATTGGTGCCTCAGTATGCAAGGGATGAGGAGATCTAGAATACCCGCTATCATGACATGTTGAGACTTGACATTCAAAAACATATCAGCTACTCAGCATGTCCGAAATTGAATGACATGATTGCGAGGGTGAGGGGGAGGGAGATTGATATAGAGCACCTCAGAAAGAGGAAGGCAGGGGATGGACAGGTTACTGGGGTTTCGGGGAAGAAACCCAAAGGATTCGACACTAGGTCGAAGGGCTAGTCGGGCCCAGAGCCGTTGCAGGAAATGCGGCAGGCTGCATGAGGGAGTTTGTAGAATGGGATCATCGGGCAGCTACAAGTGCAGCAAGACCGGGCACTATAGCAAGGATTGTACTGCCCCTACCCCCACAAACCAGACATTAGACCTGATTTTCTTCCATTGCAATCAGAGGGGCCATAAAAAGGCCGATTGCCTGAGATTGACAGCAACAGTAGTGCTAGTGGTGGTGCCAGCTCCAGTGACCCTGCGGCTTACGGATGTCCAACCGGGCAAGACAGATACTCCGGTGGTGAGGAGTCGGGCCTTCCAGTTGACCGCTAAAAAGGAAAGTGCCACACCTGATGTTGTGATGGGTATGTTTTCTTCTCCCTAAATCTTATTATATGTTGTTTATAATATTTATGTATATGTTTTATGTTTTGTTTAGGATCATTCCATGTAAACGGTATCCCAATCCAGGTGTCTGTAACGCCCCGATTCTTAGGTATTGTTTTAAATAAGATGTATTGGGTTAAGCTCTACTCGACGAGTTGATTTCCCTACTCGTCGAGTAGCAGCGGGGTGGGATCGCGTGTCAAGTGACCTACTCAACGAGTCCATATTGGGACTCGATGAGTAGGAGTTGGCAGATGAAACCCTAAATCTCGGGGTTTGTACCCTTATTTAAAGGGGACTTAGCTTCCCTTGGACCTCTTTACAGTTCTAAAGAGTCCTTGAGAGCCCTTATTTGTGTGTGTGTGTGCATTGTGTATGTGTTGAAGCTTGAAAAGAGGATTTTTGGAAGGATAAGACTTGGAGGAGAAGGAGATTGGAGCAATTAGAGTGTGGAAATCAACATTCATCTCATATATCATCTTCTAGAGGTACCTAAACCATCATTTTCCTTATAGATCTCCTCTATTGGTTGAGTTTTAGGGTTTTCTTGGAATATCAAGTTGGTATGATGAGCTATGGGCTAGATCTGAAGTTGTAACTCCATATCTGGACCCTCTTCGGATTCTAGAAGCATAAAGTTGCAGTTTTGGTCGTGATTGAGGTCCCTCTTGGGCATGAAGCCCCATTAAGAGCTTAGATTTGGCATTTTGAGCATTTAAAGCCATGCATGCACATAAAGTTTGCAACTTTATATGATAAGCATGCCCTAGAAGCTTGGATCTGTGAGTTGGAGCCGCTGCATGGCTCAAAATAGGTCTGTATGGAAAAAGGACTGAATGGACTCGGCAAGTCGCAAGGTTGACTCAGTGAGTCTCTTGAAGATGACCGTGAACTCAACGAGTTAGATGAATAACTTGGCAAGTCTGATGTTGATTTCCATAGACTCGACGAGTTGAAGAACAACTCAGCGAGTCAGATGAGTTTTCTCCTGCATATATATATGTGGGTGTATCCATCGAGTTGCAAGGAGGGAACTCGACGGGTGGCCTTAAAGTTTGACCGAGAATCAAAGGAACTCGATGAGTCACCCTAATGACTTGGAAAGTTGGAATGTGCTTCAAGGAGCTCGGCGAGTTGAGGTCAACATGGATTGTTGACCTTGACTGAGGGCTTTGACTTTGATCAGGGGTTGACTAGTGGGTTATGGTGTACCTTATAAGGTTAAAGACTTACGATCATGTTGTGCTATAGGAGGTGGAGCCTGTGTCAAGTGATCCGAGAGTTAAAGCTTACCTTCTAAGTCGACATCTATGAGGTGAGTTATCCTAACTATATCGATAGGGTCTACGGCACCAAGGGCGACCCTTTAGTTGTTATTGTTATGGTATGGTATATGTGGTTATGATCTTTTAGATCGAAATCAGGGTAGACAGTATGCTATGCTTTTATGATCTGTAGGGATTGGTATATTAGTGACCTGCTAGGTCAGTACTCTAGTTACGAGAGAATTCTATGATTGATGACCAATGATAAATATGCTTGATGTTTATATATGCTAGTATATGATAGTTATGCGCACATAGTATTTGCTTGTTGGTTGGGTTGAGGCGGACCTGCTTTGTGCTGTAGGCCAACACACCCTATGAGCGGTCTGGAGAGACTGTAGGCCCACGTGGCAGACCAGTCATGCTGAAGGCTTGGGATAGATCCAGATAGGCTGTAGGCCCTGTAAGGTGGTCCAGTCAGGCCGTTGGCCCAATATGCATGTTGATTGATTGATTATTACCGATATGGTATTGTTAGTGTGGTATTGGTATTTTGGGGGTAGCTCACTAAGCCCTCAGGCTTACAGTTTTTAGTTTATTGTTTCAGGTACTTCAGGAGATCATGGAAAGGCAAAGGCGTGACTGTACCTCTCCTCATCCTTATGTTATGATTTTGGGACACTCTGATGGATAATGATTTGAAAACATTTTGTAAACATTGCTATTTGGGTTTTTATTTATGATTGAAAAGTTTAAATTTGGAGTAAAATTTATGGATGTTACAAGTTGGTATCAGAGCCTTGGTTTGAGTGAATTGGAGGAACACTCGTTTGAATCCAGTCTCAAATCAAGGAGATTTTTGGAAAAGTATGTTTTAAAATGGCTTTCAAAATATAGGATGGAGGATGAAGAGGGTACAATCAGCCGGAGCCTGTAAGTAAACCCCAAAATACCATGCAGTTATTTGATATTCTAATATGTTAGAACAACATGCTAGTGCTAGGCTAGGGATCTTCAGGAACCGCATGATAGATTTGCTTGATTACACGATGCCTATTAGCCCAGGGTTTCTTGTATGTGAAATTGACATCATAATTGAAGATGTTTAGTGTATGCATCACGGCTGTGCATAATAAAGACCTTATAGCCAGAGAATGTTGATTCGTCCATCAGGTAGGATTGGATATTCGAAACTCTATTGGGTCCAGCGTAATGTGCAGTTAGCATGCACTTGCGCTGCAGGGGATGATGGAAGTTCCATGGATGTGTGAGTCGTGATAAGTGGTGAGACTAGATGCGGGATATTTGGTATTCCCCTAGAAGTGTGGGTTGAGCGCATTTCCTATGTTGATGATATTGTTAGGTTTGTTGTGGTGATACTTGAGACAAATATAGGTAGGTGTGGAAGGTAGTATGGTCCCGTACTAGTGAAAGCACAAGACCCATACGCGTAGCAAGGAAATCGTAGCCCCTAGGCTTTGTGAGTTTTGGTCTCCCGACATTATGTTATTTATCTGATGACTTGTATATATATATTTCGGTATGGTGGTGACGAGACTTGTTGCTTCGGGATCCGGATCAGGATCGGGGTCGGGAGACAGAGGGTTGGAGGTGCTGGTAGCACCTGAGCCCATGGTTCAGATAGGGACCGAGGAGTTGGATGCAAGGATCCGGGAGATCATGCATGACGAGATTGCTGCTGCATTCCGAGCACATCTGCTAGAGATGTTTGGGTCGATTAAGACCGCGATGGTTGAGTACTTTGATGAGCGATATGCAGCTCTAGCAGAGATAGCTGCCACTGCAGCCACTTCGGCTGTAACTTCGGGAGGGGTTGAAGGAGGAGCCGGCAGGGCTTTCTAGTACCGGGACTTCGATAATACGAAGCCCTTGACATTTGACAGTACACAGGATACGATCAAGGCTATGTGGTGGTTGTTTGACGTGGAGCATTGTTTCTTCACGTGCTCATGTCCTGCTGACTAGAATGTTAGGTGTGCTCTGAAATTGCTTAGGCTCGGGGCAAAGGACTGGTGGAGATTGACGATAGGTTCATATTATGATGATCAACAGGCTACAATTACTTGGGAGCAGTTTCGGGATATGTTTCGCACCCGCTACGTTCCGCATGTGGAACGGGAGCGGCTTGCTCATGAGTTTTTGACATTGAGAAAAGATGGGGAGTCTGTGATGGAGATCACCCGGATGTTCACTGAGAGGGCTATGTTTTGCCCGGAGTTTGCGTCAGAGAAGTCTCAGATGACTCGTTATCTGAGTATGCTCAAGACGGATATACGGCAGTTTGTGGCTACACAACGCTGTGATGCCCTCCTGGACCTTCAGGAAGCTGCGAGGCGGCATGAGTTGGAGATAGAGCTATAGCTGAAGGAGCAGCGTCACGCATCGACACAGTCTCAGCCAACACCTAAGTAGTCTAAGACTGTTGATACACGGTCTGGGGGTCATCAGAGCCGCACTTGTGGAAAGTGTGGTAGGGTTCATTCGGGGGTTTTTAGAGCAGGGGGTGGGTGCCACAAATGTGGCAAGGAGGGGTACTATGCTAGGGACTACCATTAGTCCTCCCCTCCAGCAGACATCAGGATTTGTTACCATTGTCATCAGGTTGGTCATGTGAAGACCAACTGCTCGCAGCTCGCTGCCAAGCTGGCGCAGGGTTCCGCGCCAGCTACTGTGAGGATTGGAGATGGGAGGCCAGTCAACGTGGAGCCTCCGAAGGCTCAGGGTCGCGCCTTCCAGCTCACGACTGAGGAGGCCAAGTCAGCACTAGATGTGTTTGCTAGTACGTTTCTATTCTCTGTCTCAGTTGTTGTATTTGTGTTATGCTTATTGATTGTACCTGTGATTAGGTACGTTTTTAGTGAATTCTTTTCCCGATTTGGTATTATCTGACTCGGGGGGAGTCGATCGTTTGTATCTCAGACCTTCTCTAGAGGGTTCAGTGTGCCGATGGATGATCTTGAGTGCCCGTTGCGAGTTTCGATCGCCAACAAGCACGGGGTTTCTACTTCTTCGGTCTATCGGGGATGCGAGTTGGAGATTTCCGGGGTGTCCCTCCTGATAGATTTGATTCCTATCCCCATGGGGGATGTATGCGTAATTGTAGGGATGGATTGGCTTACCCGTTTCGGCGCGATGATCGACTGTGAGGGACAACGGGTGGTGGTTCGAACCCCAAGTAGGGGAGAACTTGTAGTATATGGTGAGGGCACCAGGTTGGGATCAGTGTTTTGTTCGCCAGCCAGGGCTCGACAGTATATTTAGCACGGGTGTGCTGGCTAATTGGCGTATGTGTTAGATACATGGGTTAGAGAGCAGCTCTCTGTTCTGAGGTCCCGGTGGTGAGGGAGTTTACTGATGTGTTTCCGGAGGAGTTACCCGGAGTGCCTCCGGAGAGGCAGGTTGAGTTCAGGATTGACCTAGTGCCAGGTGCGGCCCCTATTGCCAAGGCTCCGTACCGGTTGGCACCGCCTGAGATGCAGGAGCTATCATCTCAGTTGCAGGAGCTGCTGGGTAAGCAGTTTATTAGTCCGAGTAGTTCACCCTGGGGAGCACCGATCCTTTTCTTCAGGAAGAAGGAAAGTTCGCACATGATGTGCATTAACTATATGGAGCTGAACAATTTAACGGTGAAGAACCGTTATCTGCTCCCGAGGATAGACGATCTTTTCGATTAGCTGCAGGGTGCACCTTAGTTTTCCAAGATTGACTTGAGATTAGGATATCACCAGGTAAGGGTGAGGGAGGAAGTGTTGGATTAATGTCTAAGCCCATAACTATAATTGGTAAGACTTGACCCGACCCGGCATGGTCCATTTGGGTTGCATACCATCATGCACTTGGATAGAGTATAATGAGAGAAATAAGACACTTATGGTTATTAATATATTATAAGTTCTAGTATATTAATAAGAATAATAAGATTATTTAATTAGTATTGATCAAGAATTAATCTAGGATTAATTAAGTGATCAAAAGAAGACTAATTAAATATATGGGTCGATTGTGTAAATCATCCATACTTATATAGTGGGCTAATGCTCCATGGATAATCAAGTTGGGCTAAAACCCATAGGATGGTCCATGGATGCTCCATGGTGTATTTGAACCCATGGATCCAAGGAAATGGAAAGCCATGACAATTAAGGATTTACCCTAATTGTAACACTATATAAAGATCTTATTCTTGACAAAAATCGGCCACTAGTATTATTCTAGAGAGGGCTAGCCGATTTCATGAAGTGTAGAACTCTCTCAAGTTATTCCAAGTGTTTTGATGATTGTGATTCCATTTGAGGCTTCCACACTATTGGGGCTAGGCACTCAAGCTTCATGAAGACTCTCTACATCAAAGAGGTATGTATTCTATCTTGTTACACTCATTGTTTTGTATGCTAGATTAGGATAATACCTTGGATGTTCTTATTTGCATGTATAATAGAGAAAACATAGATCCAAGGTATTTAGGGTTGCATGTACACTTAGGAGTGTTAGAATGCTCAAAACCCAACAGTGGTATCAGAGCCTAGGCTTTTTTTCTTGTTATACTTGCAAATGGAGCTGAAAAATCGAGTTTTGATGCTGTCAGCCCAGGAGACTCGCCGAGTCCATGAAGGGACTCGACGAGTCCAAGGCAAAATGCATCCAACTCGCCGAGTTTTGCTCATGCACTCGACGAGTTGGACCCCAGACAACATATTTTCGAGGTTTTTGTCTAGAAATGGACTAGGAACATTACCCTAAGTTGTTTTTGAACTTATAAACTTGTTTTTTAATGTGGTAATGTTCATGCTAATCCATTTTCAAAGATAATTGTCAATAGATTCATGTTTTGTATTAGTTTAAGGTTTAGACTAATTACATGAAGAAGTTTGATATGAATTATCTTGTTCTTATGAGTTGCTTAGATTAATAGAAAAGTTAATTGAAATAGTTGTTTTCAATCCATTTTAATCTAAGAGTTGAGTATAAAATGTGTAACTTGTCCTCAAGTTACATGAAGAGTCACATTAAAGACTCATAAAACTCATAAAAATTGGTAATGGTTACAAAATGAAGAGTCTTGTGTCATTGATTTTTTTTTATGACTCCATAACTTGTCCTCAAGTTATGGAAATTCAAGAGTCACTTCATTAATAAATAAATAAATAAATAAAGTGTAACCTTAATTAATTCCATAAGTTATAAAAATAAAGAAAAGTCAATTCTTTTATTAGTTTAAAGTTTTCTATAAGTTATGGAACTTGAAGAGTTTTTTTTTTTGGATTAAAGCTACTTTAAACACATAAGTTATGGAATTAATTAGTTTTGAATAGTTTCAAAACTTGCCCTCAAGTTTTGGAATTTGAAAAGTTTTCACTTATGAATACTTTAATTCCAAGTTAGCCCTTAGAATTTTAAAAGTTAAAATTCAACACTTATACTATTTATAACATTAATGGTTAATTATTATATATATGTATAATAACAAGTCGTTTTACCGTTAGTAGGCCTCATTCACGAAACCGGTCTATAAGGTGGGTATAAGGTTGTTGCCTATAAAATGGTGACTTAATGGGTGTATACTCTCACCCACCGCTTGCTTGATCGGTGGAGGGTCGTTAGCCGAACGGGTAGGACAATGACTTTAAATTCTCCCTTCATTAAAAGTATTAATGATAAATACTAAGTAACTAAAATCTTAATAATTCCCAATCTTAGTTACTTTAGGAAAAATGTGAATTTGGTGCTAGCCCATGGAATTCACACTTTGTACCTTACCAAGTCGTTGGTGGAGCGTGTGTGGTTAACCGGCACACTAACTTGGACTAGTAAGGACCACGAAGGGTGACTTAATGTTTGTCATAGATCAATGGAGCGTGTGTGGTTAACCGGCACATTGATTACGTGATAATATTAAGGGTACCAAGTGAATTGGTATGGTTATTCACACCTTGTTTTGTGATCCTCGGCATCCCAGTCACAAAATTTGAGAGGGCACACTCGAGATTGAAACATGCCATTGAAAAGTTCAATGAATCTCAAAAGATCTAGGAATTTCAAATCCAATTAAAACCTAATAAATTATTTCGTTTTTCATGGTGGAAATTGGTGAATCGTCATTCGCCTACCTTCAAATATTTTATAGCTTGGATTACGGCATCCCTCTTCCAAATTATAAAATATTGTGTTGGGTCCTAGCCTTAATATTTCATATTGGGTGTCATATTAAGGACTTTAAATCAACTATCTTGAATATCTCCCAAAACATGTCTGGTTTAGACATTTATGATCTTCCCAAATCTCTTGAAGATGATGTTCCTCAACATCATGCTTCACTTCCTCTATCTCCTCCAATTATTGTCCCTTCCCCACAAGTTCTTGAAAAGTTTAAAGTCACTCGAGCCCTATTGGCAAGTTAAGGTCTTGGTGTGGTCACATCTTGGAGATGTAGTCACATATTGACAAGCCGGAAGAGTTGGGTGTCAAAGTCTTGAGAAAGTTGGTGGTTCAATCACTTTCTAAGTCACATAGTGAGTTCTTTTGGAACACCTATGAAAAAGACTATGACAAGACCCTTAATGATTTTATCTATTTATTAAGATCAACTTCCTCAAAACTTGATGGACATTGACAATAGTGACACAGGAAATCCAGAAAAACATTCTCTTCCTAATGGAAAGGGACTGGCCATAGTCAACTCGGTTGACTAAATGGTAAAGAGAAAAACTAAGTCTGTGATAGTCCCGTGTACCATTATCAAAGGGTCCATATGTTTATATTGCCAAAGAAAGGGGTATTGGTTGCAAAGCTGCCATAATTTACCTAAGGATGTTAAAGTCGATAAGTTTGACTCTACTTCAGGTAAAGTCCACTATCTAACTCTGCTAAGTTTCTATTATGAGATTCTTGATACATGATGTGACTGGGTCACATGGTGATGTTTTAAGAATCAAAGAAAAGGTAAAGAAACTTAAAGAAAGAATATGTTGAATCTGATCGCGCAGATGCATTTTTATCGCGTAGTTTGAAGATCGGATTCTTGAGCTACTTCTTAGGAGTTATAATATATTGCTTGTGAATAGATAACAACAAGGTTTTCATGTGGATTGTAAGGATAAGTTTTTCCGCAAAGTTTTAAAATAAAAGAAAAAAAAGGGTTTTAATTTTATTTATTTTAAAAAAATATCCTTACAATGGCATCTGTAGAAAATTGTTGCTTATATGTTTCCAGTAATAGCAATATTGGAAAGTGGATTTGATTCTTTCATTTGTGGTAGTGTCTGAATTTACCAAATGAAGAAAGTTTTTCATCACCCAAGTTTCAATTGGACAGAAACTTGGAATCATACAAGTTGTATTGTATGATGAATGAGAATTTTCATCTTTGAAAATTAAGACTAATTCTTTGATCACATGTGTATGTGAGTCAATTGAAGGACTAAGGAATTAGGTACACTGGGTGTGCGCTGGTCAAGGTCCACCACAAAGATTGATTTGTCATGATTTACTAAAGATTAGTAAATATGATTATACTTATAAGGTTAAGTATAATTCTGTAACACTGGAAAGGTTCCAATGTATGGCAGAGCGAATAAGAAGAATCAAATTAGGTAGAAGGATAAAAGTTTCTCAAATCTGAAAAGATGGGAGAGTACTTTAGTATCAGTTTTATGATCATCTTAATGATATAGAAACCATATCACAAATTCACACTCTAAGGACGTCTTAGTGCATTGTTATGGCTAAGAAGAGAGGTCATGAATTGTTGGATTGGTTAAAATCAAGAAGATGAGTCATACTTCGTTCCAAAACAATTCTTAGAGTCATACTCCAAGATTGTAACCTTGAGTGACATAAAGTAAGATTTATTAACACTAGTAAAATGTAAGAGTAAAATGTTTTCTACTCTTGTACATTTGAGATTGGTAAGTTGTGATGTCTTGGATGAGACAAAGACCAACTAAGACCAATTGTGTGAAGTGTTAGTCTTGATAAGAATCCGCACTATCCCTTGAATATTTGTTTTGTCAAGGAATGGTTCTTGACTGGGGAAACTTATATGTCAAGGGGACAGTGGGAGCCTTAAAGATCCTGAAAGAGTTTCAAGATTTAATCAAGAGTGAAACCTGTAATTTATCACTAGCACACGACTTTAGGTTTGCAACCTATCGTGTTGACATAATTCTCATTTCTGTACCTACTTCAAATAAGTTGAATTTTCATGTGAGTTATCAGAGTTCAACTTGGAAGCGTTGGTAGGCCTTGTGCTACCAAGGTGACAAGAAACTACGATTGAACAAGTTTAATCCATGTAAGGCTGAATTTATCACTAACCTTATCTTGTGATTATGGTTTTGACAAATTCGCATGGATAGGAACTCATACACTATAAAATCTAAGTGTCATAAGGTTTCTCTCCGATTCATGAAAATGATGGTGAGGAAACGCTTTCACTAAGTAGATTTTACGTAGATAGCAATTGTGTTATTTGCATTATCAAAAGTCGTTAATGGAGCGCGTGTGGTTAACCGGCACACTAACATGGACTTGTGAGAAATGGAAAATGTCTGAGCAATTGAGACTATGATTACGGCATCCCTTTTCATAGTTCTGAAAATTGTTTAGACACACATGTGAGCTATCTAAGAAAGGATGTATGAATCTAAATTTCAGAAGTCCAGCATATTTCTAAAAATATGTCAGAGTTAGTGGGAGCATAAGTGTTATGCTGATAATCATCATGTTAGTGGGAGCATGATTATTATTATGATTAGTATTGCAAGCTAGCAATGTTAATTATAGAAAACAAAGCTTCAATTCGTGAAGTTGCAGGGGTTGAAAAGTTGTTTTGCTATAATTAAGGGAGAGGAAATTATACTTCATTTCAATTCTAAAGCTTAGATTGAGATTTTAAGCATTTTTAGTCAATAATATATATGAATTTCATGTTGGAATGGTTCAAACTTGAGGAAATTCTATATATATTGCGTTCTCAAAATTCAATTATGACTACGACATCCCTCTTCATAGTTAAATTTTGAGAACATGGCAAATAAAAATATTGTAGCAAAAGACTGGTCTAGTATCATGTCTTTATGTCAAACATCATGAATCGTGTCCCATATGCTTCGAATATAGGATCGATTGCATGTGCTATAATATTCATCTTTTCTAAATTTTCCAAATGCTTAAGGCATTGAGAAGGGAAAAGTCTAGAACTGGATATGACTAAAAGTGATTAAGCAATTGTCGAGGACAATTTGAGGTTTGCCAACGATTGGTTTCTCAAGGACAATTGGAAGTATAGTGTTAATTTTAGCAGGACCATATTGACATTTTCTGAAAAGAAGTAACTCTTGTTCGGAAGTGATATTCAAAATGGGACTATGGAAATGTCTCCATAGGTGGAAGTTATTCAATATATGTAAGATTAGAAAACCTTAATTAAAGAAGGATGTTCAAAGCAATGTACTTTGAATATGAGACTTTCGTTCCATAGAAGTTGACCTTCTTTGGAATACTCTGTAATGACTAGTGACAAGGTTTTGGTGACTTTGTGAATAATCATTACAAGAGGAACATTGCATAAAAGTTTAAAATCTAACAGTTTTTTTTTTTTTTTTTTTTTTTTTTTTTTTTTGTAAATGATAGGAATCGGGGATTCTCACATTTACAATAAGGATTTGGGATTGTGATATGAGTATCAATGGAATCATGTTCAATTGATCTACATCACAATGTAAGGATCATAGACAAACATAGTGTGCATACTTGGGGTATGGCATAACTATTGTTTAGAAAAACAAAGTGTACATGCTAGGAGCATGGGACGACTGTTGTTTTTATTCAAGTCTTAAGTTGATTATTTGAAACATTGAATAATGTGTAATCAATATGGTGATAAATAAAAGGTGGTTTTATTTATATTCAAAAGAGTTCTGAGACCATATTAGATTCGATTATTATTGTGTTTCACTTTGCATGTTTTGACTTCCAAAATTGCTAGGTTATTCTTTTCGAATGACTAAGTTATTTAAACACTCCACAGTCGTTCATATGTTGGAAGTAGGTATGAATCAAGACTGTCATGAATCGGGTTTGTAGATGGCTAAATGGGTTTAGTCATGGCAATGGTTACTACAACATTCATGAGTGCTCATAAGTTATGAGTATTGGAATAAACCCACGCTCACTTGTATCACTTCATGGAATTTATCTCGAGTGATCGTGAGACGGTAATATCATATAAATCTTCAAACCTAGAGATATGAGTTGTTACCTATGAGTTGGTTGTGCATTGATTTCACGTAAACACATCAGTAACTTGATGTTATAAAACGTGCCTTTGTGTACAATTCAACAAGTAGTAGAACAAGCATATGAGTCGAATTTTATCTGTTCCTTCTAGAAATAGAAGCGATATCTGGGCCCCTCGATGATTTTGTTGTGACCTATGTACCGGCCGGTCAGAACTGAATTGATGTGTTCGATTAGGTTCTTTGTCAAACAAATCGAAAATCGGGAAACAAAATGCTGGACAATAAGTACGACGTTGTTCCATGTATTTGTCCGGCTGATATCATGAGAACAGAGGATTATATGATCCCTTATCTAATGGACAAGTCATTGACAAGGTCATAGTTCATCTACAAGGTCAGAGTTCGACAGAAGCTTTTGAGAGCTACGATTTCCAGTTGGTTCCTGAAATCATACGCAATAATAGTTTTAGACTTATCCAAGTGGGAGACTATTGGATTAATGTCTAAGCCCATAACTATAATTGGTAAGACTTGACCCGACCCGACATGGTCCATTTGGGTTGCATACCATCATGCACTTGGATAGACTATAATGAGAGAAATAAGACACTTATGGTTATTAATATATTATAAGTTCTAGTATATTAATAAGAATAATAAGATTATTTAATTAGTATTGATCAAGAATTAATCTAGGATTAATTAAGTGATCAAAAGAAGACTAATTAAATATATGGGTCGATTGTGTAAATCATCCATACTTATATAGTGGGCTAATGCTCCATGGATAATCAAGTTGGGCTAAAACCCATAGGATGGTCCATGGATGCTCCATGGTGTATTTGAACCCATGGATCCGAGGAAATGGAAAGCCATGACAATTAAGGATTTACCCTAATTGTAACACTATATAAAGATCTTATTCTTGACAAAAATCGGCCACTAGTATTATTCTAGAGAGGGCTAGCCGATTTCATGAAGTGTAGAACTCTCTCAAGTTATTCCAAGTGTTTTGATGATTGTGATTCCATTTGAGGCTTCCACACTATTGGGGCTAGGCACTCAAGCTTCATGAAGACTCTCTACATCAAAGAGGTATGTATTCTATCTTGTTACACTCATTGTTTTGTATGCTAGATTAGGATAATACCTTGGATGTTCTTATTTGCATGTATAATAGAGAAAACATAGATCCAAGGTATTTAGGGTTGCATGTACACTTAGGAGTGTTAGAATGCTCAAAACCCAACAGGAAGATGTGGAGAAGACCGTGTTTCGGACTCGTTATGGTCATTACGAGTTCGTGGTGTTGCCGTTTGGTCTCACCAATGCACCGACAGTGTTCATGGATCTAATGAACCGAGTCTGCATACTGATGCTTGATCGATCGGTCATTATGCATATAGATGATATATTGGTGTATTCCAAGACCCGAGAGCAGCATGAGGAGCATCTCAGGGAGCTGCTGGAGGTTCTGCGATGAGAACAGTTGTATGCCAAGTTCTCGAAGTGTGAGTTTTGGTTGCGAGAGGTCCAGTTCCTTAGATATCTCGTTAACCAGGAGGGGATTTTGGTCGATCCGGCCAAGGTAGAGGCAATTATGCAGTGGGAGACTCTGAAATCTCCCTCAGACATCAGGAGTTTCTTGGGTTTATGTCACACCCCAAAACCAAGAATGGCGGAAACGTTCTGGGGCGGAGGACGTCATGTAAAGTATCACAACACAGTAAATGTAAATAAGCAAACAACATCATCCATTGCATTAAATATAAAATTTTAATACAAGCATGTTCTGTACAGTTTTAGACACCAAAAATATAATGTAAATCAAAATAATATGATGAGTCTTGAATGCACTCCATCTTCTCAAAAGCTAGCATCGGTACCTGTCTACTGATGACCTGAGAATACAAGTTATTTTGAAAGAGTTTATCAGCATTAAGCTGGTAAATTCATAAGTATTTTAGTGTCGATGTTTGTTATCAAAATGTTTGAACCTGTCGCAAGTATGAGTTGTAAATGTATGTAAGTGTTTGTAAAAGTTTGAATCTCTCAGAAAAACCTATATTTTCTGTTAAAGTAGCCCTCTACCAAGGCTTAACTGTTTTGTATGCTCGTTTGATGTAAAAGTGTGTAATTTCCCAAGTGTAACTATCTTTTAACAAAATATAGTTTGTACATTAAAGTTTAAGTGAGGTTGTCACCGAAATGTAATGGGTAAATTATTGTAGTACTGTAGTTTTGTTTTATAGGAACTACTGCCGTACTAACTACCTTAAACTGGATTTATATTAAGGTATCATGTGATAAATTGCACCATACTATCGACTGGTAACATCGACAACGTATAGTCGAAAAATAAGGTATGACGTTTGGCACCCGCAGACCTGTCGGTCCCACTGTAGCTAGCAGCGAGGTGTAGGATAGTCAATCCAGTATAGATCTATACGCAAACTCACGCTCTCCCTCCAAGAGACTCTGGCTACAACTCGGGTCATGACAATTAAGACATGCTCCCATACAGTGGATCATAATTGTTAACGTATTCGTGTATATGTAATATAATGTTACTTGTTCTAGTATCGTTGTATATGTTCTCTTAGTAATAAGTATTGACTCCTGAATGAACTGACTCATTGATCTAGAAATTGTAGTAGTATGATCCTGTGTTACCCCGATGGTAACTTACTAATGATGTGCTGATAAGTATGAATATGGAAGCACTTTTATGTCTATACATGTATATATGATATATAACCAATATTGAAACGACCCTCGGATGGTCACCCGAAATTCCACCAGACCACATCCAAATCGAGGAAAAGGAAATAGGACAGGTGGCTTTCCTAAGCCCTTTAAACATTATTTATACATCTATACATATATGGGCATGCAAATTTATAAGTAGTAAAACAAAGTTTACAATAAAGCATTTGATAAGTAAAAGAGTTTGTAAAACATTTTGAAGTAAAACAGTTTGAACAGTGATAAAATCATTGGTTTCCTAGTTATTAATCACATGTGATTAATGCAATCACATGTGATCGAAGCAATAACTATAAGTGTTTAACTTGTATTCCCCCCCATAAAGTATTTAAAACATTTAAAAGCATTTCAAAGGTTGAATAAAGGGGTATGAACTCACTTGGAAGTTTGAAGATAGCGAGATCGAAAACCGGATAGAGTTTCGTCTCGGGAAACGGATTTTTCTCGAGATTCTCGGGAATCTCGGGAGTAAAATCGACCCTCGGGACTTGAGAAAAAATGACCAGGGCTTCGGGGTAGTGCGAGCACGGAAAACGAGGTAAAACGCAAGAAAAAGGAGAGTGAATGAGCAAATTTTTCGGAACCCCTCGCACCCCTTTTATAGGGGGCTGGAAGGCCCTCGTACGCGGGGCGTACTCCCGTACGCGGTGCGTACGAGACGTCACTTCTTACGTATTTCGGATGGGGCGGGTCGGGTAGCTTCGCATAGGGCGACGTGGACGATCCGAGGCCGTGGCCTTGAGTACGCGGGGCGTACCAGGGTACGCGGCGCGTACCTCGGCCCTAGGCTGACTCCTCTTCGGATAATACCGGATTTTTAATAAAAATTAGATATAAATTATTTTATCAAACTTCAAAAATACATATCTCCTTCATACGTTCTTTATATCCCTGCGAAGGTGAGACTACGATCTACAACTGTCGTTTAGATTCCGTTGGCAAATTCCGAAATTATTTTTATTATTTATTTATTAAAATGACGTGATTAAGGAATTTCTTTAAAAATTCATAACTTCTTTTTCAGACGTCGGTTTTTGCCAGACTTTTTACCATTGAAATACCATTGTCGAGACCTTCGATTCTCGTTTAGGTCATTTCGGCCAAATGTTGCTCGATCTCCGATTCGAGTTTTTATCTGTCTGTTGCTAAGCTGGACTTGGAAAAATCATAACTTCAATATACGAAGTCGGATTTGGGCGTTCTTTTTACGTACGATCATGGATTAACGATATCTAAACATAGAAGAATTTAAATAGAAACTTTTTGGACATTTTATTATCAAAGTTAATTTTAGTAACTCAAAAATGTTTACAATACTTGACCTATTAGGCCATTACAAAGAGTTGAAATATCGGGTTGTCACAGTTTAGCAGGGTATCATCGGAGATTCGTTCGTGATTTCTCTAAGGTTGTCGTACCCTCACTCGTCTAACGAGGAAGGGGTGGATTTCGATGGGGCCCTGAGAAACAGAGGGCATTTGAGACCCTTCGATGACGTTTATGCGAGGCGCCGGTGTTGACACTCCCCGAGGGAGTTGAGGATTTTGTGGTATTTTGTGATGCATCCATCACAAGCTTAGGGGCAGTCCTCATACAGAGGGGGCGAGTGATAGCCTATGAGTCAAGGCAATTGAAGCCGCATGAGACGAGATACCCCACACATGACCTTGAGTTGGGAGTGGTGGTCTTCGCTCTCAAGATTTGGAGGCACTATCTGTATTGGGTCCATTGTACCATATACACAAATCACAAGAGTTTGAGACATATCATGGATCAGCCGAACCTAAACATGAGGCAGCGCAAGTGGCTGGATGTGGCCAAGGACTATGATTGCGAGATCCTTTACCACCCTGGTAAAGTGAATGTGGCTGCGGATGCTCTGAGCCGCAAGTCAGTTGGGTCCTCCACCCCAGCCAAGTGTATGAGGATAGCGGTGGATTCTCCGTTGGTGGGTTTGGTCAGGGATGCTCAGATTAAGGGTATGAGGCCAGAGAACTGGAAGTTGGAAAGGATTAAGGGTAAAAGCGCCCGGTTTGTTCAGGATAACTGCAGATTGTTGACCCGTTACGGTCAGGTTTGGGTTCCGATGTCCGGAGGGGTCCGCCAGACAGTGATTGAGGAGGCTCATAAGTCTCGTTTCTCTATTCACCCGGGAGCCACCAAGATATACCGTGATTTGAGTTCAAGTTATTGGTGTCCTGGTATGAAGCGAGACATCGCTTGGTTTGTCGAGAGGTGCTTGACCTGTAGGATGGTCAAGGTCGAGCACCAAAGACCGCATGGTAAGCTACAGCCTCTGGATATTCTGTGACATCCCCAATTTCACGACCAGAAAAGACCGATTTGTTTATGCTTTGTTTTAAAATCAGAGTTATCTTTTAAAGAAAACAGTTGCGGAAGTTGTCCCAAAAACAAAATATGATAACCATTTATCAAATATTTCTCAAAAAGAATGTATTTTTATTAAATAATAAAATCTCGGGATGTCATTTCTGATACAGACACATAAGCATAAATAGAACTTACATTTATTTACACTAATGATTTACATCTCCTTTAATCTCTTAGTGAAATATGTCTTCGTATTGATACCTGTGATACAAAGAAAACTAAGTGGGTCAGGCTTGGGAGCCTGGTGAGCATATAGGGATTTTAACCCACAATAATATAATTGTTATATTCAGTCATCAAACAATCAACCCAATTACCCATCCCCATTATCTTATTTATTTCTTAAGGTTTTACCCTAAGAATCGACTATCCTTCCTTCATTCATTCCTAAGGATTGACCTAAGGAATTGGCACAAAGTCCATTGCTGCCTGAGGTTAATTTATATAGTACTAAATCCATAGCTACCAAGGTCCATCTACATAGTACTAAATCCATAGCTACCATCGTTCATTTACACAGTACTAAATCCATAGCTATCATCGTTTTATTATGAAGCACTAAATCTATAGTTGCCAGGGTTTTCAGAGTACACCGGTGAACACCAAGTCCACAACACCTACAAGCTGCGAGCTTGCTAGTGTTCCATTGGACTGTCTAGAATAGTCTGTGGTTGTTATCCCTACTCTGCTGAATGACGAGGGGTATTGTTTGGGTAAAGGTTTCACTCATTTTTTTCACCTATCACCCTCATCTCATGATCTATATCATCTTTCGTCTCATCATCAAACTCATCTTTCATCTCACACCAACTATTTCATCTACCCATGTTCTACCCAACTTATTTGTAGACATAAAGTACATATATAATTTAAATTATTTAAAAACCTGTACAAAACATTCGTTCAACATCCATCTCAAGTAAACAAACAACGTATAAACACATAGCACGTATTTCATAGCAAATACTTCATATGTATGCGGTAGAAGAGAGTAACTATAAACTCACACATATAAACAACAATATATATCACATAGCACGTATTTTATAAAATACTTCATATCTATGTGTAAGATGAAAGTGACTATACACTCACACATATAAACAACAATATATATATATATATATATATATATATATATATATATATATATATATATACACACAACACGTATTTCATAAAATACTTCATATCTATGTGTAAGATGAAAGTGACTATATACTCACTTGATCAGAAGATGATCAGACAGCACTACGGCTTGTAAAAGCAGTATTCTTGGGTAGATCTATAAGATCTTCACAAAAAAACGGACTTCTCGCGGGCAGAGCTTCTGCTCGGGAATCTCACTTCTCAGGATCCTCGGGGCATCAGAACTTGCTTCTGGGCTCGGGAATGATACCGGGGCTTCGGGGTATAATTGGCATGCAAACCAAGGCGAAAACTGGATAGAAAGAAAGAAAAATGGCAAGGCAACTGGCTGATCTCGATTTCTATTTATAGGCTGTTGGGTCTGGGATTACGTTGGGCGTAACTTCCAATTACACTGGGCATACTCAGTACTTAGGGCGTAATCTTGGTTACGCTGGGCGTACGCTTCGGATAAGCTTTGGTATGTGTGCCACGATCTTCAAAAATTTATAATTTTCGCATATGGGCTACGTTAAAGACGTTATTTATATCCACGTGTAGGTGAGATTATGCTCTACAACTTTCATTTAGACTACGTTGGCTAATTTTAACTTTATTTTTTTTTATTATTTATTTTTAGTAGGCCGGGACAGGAAAACTCCGTTATAAATTCATAACTTCTTCATCCGACGTCCATTTCCGTCTGTCATTTTACCGTTGGACTACTATCAACAAGATCTTCGATTCTCGTTTAGGTTGTTTCGGCTAAAAACCGCTCGATCTCAAATCGAGTAATCGGGTTGCATACTACTAAGTCAAAACTTAGAAAAATCATAACTTCCTCTTACGAAGTCAGATTCGTACGTTCTTTTTATACATGCTCATGGTTTAAAGAACTCTACAACTTTTATTTAGATCACTAAGGTTAAATATCAATCTAACGTAAATTCACTTTTTACGTCATTCAACGTCGTGTCGGTTCTGTCGCGAAACTTCGACAGGTCATAACATCTTCGTTATAACTCAGATTTCGGCGTTCTTTATATGCACGGAAACCTTGTGACATATAATACAACTTAGTTAAGGTTATTCATTCTAAATAATCTTCTATCAAAAAGTTGTTTTTAAAGATTATCGTCTCTTAACTGATTAGCCCTGATCTACGGGCGTTACAAATTCCCATGTGGAAATGGGAACGCATTGTGATGGATTTCATCACAAAGTTGCCAAAGATGACAAGGGGGTTCGATGCTATATGGGTCATCATGGATCGATTGACCAAGAGTGCCCATTTCCGAGCCATTCGGGAGAGTTCGTCGGCAGAAAAATTGGTTGACTTTTACGTTCGCGAGATTGTCTCTCGACATGGGGGTCCCAGTTTCCATTGTTTCTGATCGGGATTTCAGGTTTACTTCACATTTTTGGCAGAAGTTCCATGATGAACTGGGTACGAGACTGCATTTTAGCACGACGTTCCATCCGCAAACTGATGGGCAGAGTGAGCGGACCATTCAGACCCTCAAGGATATGTTGAGGGCGTGCGTCATTGATTTCGGTGGGATTGGGATTCCCACCTACCACTTGCAGAGTTCGCCTACAACAATAATTATCATTCCAGTATTGGTGCCCCGCCCTTCGAGATGTTGTATGGACGGAAGTGTAGGACCCTAGTCAGCTGGGGCGAGGTTGGGCACATGGTAATGGGTCGGACAGAGGTAGTTCTACAAACTACCGAGATGATATAACAGATTCGATAGCGACTGCAGACCGCTCAGAGCCGGCATAAAAGTTATGCCGACTGATGCAAGTCTGAGCTGGAATTTCAGGTGGGTGACATGGGCCTCCTGAAGTTCTCACCCTGGAAGGGTGTGATCCGCTTCAGGAAGAGGGGAAAATTAGGTCCCCGTTACATTGGGCCGTTCAGGATTGTTGCTAGGGTTAGCAAGGTGGCTTATAGAATAGAGCTTCCGGAGGATCTGAGCCGAATCCACAACACGTTTCATGTTTCGTAATTGCGAAAATGCATTATGGATCAGGAGGCAGTGGTATTGTTGGATGAAATTATGGTGAGCGCATGAACTATATGGAAAGGCCTGTAGCTATTTTGGAAAGGAAGAAGAATATTATTCGTAACAAGGAAATACCTTTGGTAAAGGTACAGCGGGAACATCGGAAGGGATCCGAGTGGACATGAGAGCTGGAGGCGGAGATGCGCGAGCATTACTCGACCTTGTTTATTCCAACGGACATCGGGGGCGAAGTCTAGTTCAAGTGGGGGAGAGTTGTAACGCCCCGATTCTCAGGTATTGTTTTAAATAAGATGTATTGGGTTAAGCTCTACTCGACGAGTTGATTTCCCTACTCGTCAAGTAGCAGCGGGGTGGGATCGCGTGTTAAGTGACCTACTCGACGAGTCCATATTAGGACTCGGTGAATAGTAGTTGGCAGATGAAACACTAAATCCCGGGGTTTGTACCCCTATTTAAAGGGGCCTTATCCTCCCTTGGACCTCTTTACAATTCTAAAGAGTCCTTGAGAGCCCTTATTTGTGTGTGTGTGTGTGCCTTGTGTATGTGTTAAAGTTTGAAAAGAGGATTTTAGGAAGGAGAGGACTTGGAGGAGTAGGAGATTGGACCAAATAGAGTGTGGAAATCAACATTCATCTCAGATATCATCTTCCATAGGTACCTAAAGCTTCAATTTACTTATAGATATCCTCTATTGGTTGAGTTTTAGGGTTTTCTTGGAATATCAAGTTGGTATGATGAGCTATGGGCTAGATCTGAAGTTGTAACTCCAGATCTGGACCCTCTTCGGATTTTAGAAGCATAAAGTTGCAGTTTTGGTCGTGATTGAGATCCCTCTTGGGCGTGAAGCCCCATTAAGAACTTAGATTTGGAATTTGGAGCATTTAAATCCATGCATGAACGTAAATTTGAAACTTTACGTGATAAGCATGCCCTAGAAGCTTAGATTTGTGAGTTGGAGCCGCTGCATGGCTCAAAATAGGTCTGTATGAAAAAGGACTGACTGGACTCGGCGAGTCGCAAGGTTGACTCGGCAAGTCACATGAAGATGACCATGAACTTGACGAGTTGGATGGACAACTCGGCGAGTCCGATGATGATTTCCATAGACTCGATGAGTTGAAGAACAACTCGGCGAGTTGGATGAGTTTTCTCCTGGATATGTATGCGGGTGTATTCATCGAGTTGCAAGGAGGGAACTCGACGGGTGGCCTTAAAGTTTGACCGAGAATCGATGGAACTCGACGAGTCACCCTAATGTCTCGACGAGTTGGAATGTGCTTCAAGGAACTCGGCGAGTCGAGGTCAACATGGACTATTGACCTTGACTGAGGGCTTTGACTTTGATCAGGGGTTGACTAGTGGGTTATGGAGTACCTTATCAAATTAATGTCTTACAAGCATGTTGTGCTATAGGTGGTGGAGCATGTGTCAAGGGATCCGAGAGTTGGAGCTTACCTTCCGAGTCGACATCTACGAGGTGAGTTATCCTCACTATATCGATAGGGTCTACGGCACGAAGGCTGATCCTTTAGTTGTTATTGTTATGGTATGCTATATGTGGTTATGATCTGTTACATCGGAATCATGGTAGATAGTATGCTATGCTTTTATGATCTGTAAGGATTGGTATATTAGTGACCTGCTAGGTCGGTACTCTAGTTACGAGAGAATTCTATGGTTGATGACTAGTGATAAATATGCTTGATTTTTATATATGCCAGTATATGATAGTTATGCACACATATTATTTGCTTGTTGGTTGTGTTGAGGCGGACCTGCTTTGTGCTGTAGGCCAACACACCCTATGAGCGGTTCGGGGAGACTGTAGGCCCACGTGGCGGACCTGTCATGCTGAAGGCTCGTGATAGATCCAGATAGACTGTAGGCCCTGTAGGGCGGTCCAGTCAGACCGTTGGCCCAGTATGCATGTTGATTGATTGATTATTACTGATATGGTATTGTCAGTGTGGTATTGGTTTTTTGGGATTAGCTCACTAAGCCCTCGGGCTTACAGTTTTCAGTTTATTGTTTCAAGTACTTCAGGAGATCATGGAAAGGAAAAGGTGTGACCGTACCGCTCCTCATCCTTATGTTATGATTTTGGGACGCTCTGGATGATAATGATTTGAAAACATTTTGTAAACAATGCTATTTGGGTTTTTATTTATGATTGAAAAGTTTAAATTTGGCGTAAAATTTATGGATGCTACAGTGTTATCCTATTCGGGGCTACCCGATCATTTGTCTCTCTTGCACTTAGCAAGAGGTTGCCTGAGTCTTCGGGAATGTTGGATTGCCATTTCGAGGTCGAGATTGTTGACGACTGATCAGTACGGGTATCAGAGGTTTTCAGAGATTGTGTTTTGGGACTGTATGAGGAGCACTACCTAGTAGACTTGGTTCCCATTTCATTGAATGGGAACAAGGTTATCATAGGCACAAACTAGTTGAGCCCTAATGGGGCAATGATCGACTGTGCGCAGTAGTTGGTACGGGTAAGGAACCCAAGTGGGGAAGAGCTGGTGACTCATGGCGAGAGACCACAACGTGGACCAGCTTTATGTGCAACAACAAGGGCCAGGCGCTACCTTCAGCATGGTTGTGCAGGGTATGTCGCCTACGTTATGGATACCCGAGAGTCGGGTAATTCGACTGTGAGAGATGTAACAGTGGTGTGGGAGTACTCGGATGTATTCCGAGAGGAACTCCCTGGGATACCTCCAAAGAGACAGGTAGAGTTCAGGATCGACCTAGTCCCTGATGCGGCTCCGATAGCGAATGCACCATATCGATTGGCTCCTCCTGAGATGCAGGAGTTGTCTACATAACTGCAGAAGCTGTTAGACAAGGGATTCATTAGAGCGAGAAGTTCTCCATGGGGAACCCCGATCCTGTTAATGAAGAAGAAGGATGGGTTGCATCAGATGTGTATAGATTATCGGGAGCTGAACAAGGTAACATTGAAGAACCATTACCCACTCCTGAGGATTGATGATCTCTTCGACCATCTACATTGGGCATCTTGGTTTTCCAAGATAGATTTACACTCAGGCTACCATCCGATGAGGGTCAGAGATGAGGATGTACAGAAGACTACTTTGCGAACTCGCTATGGCCACTACCAGTTCGTGGTGATGCCCTTTGGGCTCACTAATGCTCCTGCCCTGTTCATGGACCTCATGAACCGTTTGTGCAAGCCGATGCTAGATCGGTTTGTGATAGTTTTCATTGATGGAATCTTAGTTTACTCCAAGACGCAGGAGCAACACAAGGATCATTTGTAGGAGGTGCTGGATACCTTGAGGAGGGAGAGCATTTACGCCAAATTCTCCAAGTGCGAGTTCTGGTTGCACGAGGTGCAGTTTCTTGGGCACCTTGTCAACTAGAATGGTATTCTGGTCGACCCAGCCAAAGTAAAGGCTGTGATGAGATGGGAGGTTCCGAAGTCTCCATATGAGATTTAGAGTTTCCTGGGATTGACAGACTATATATCGGAGATTCATTCAGGATTCTCCAGGATTCTCATACCCTTGACCCGCTTGACGAAGAAAGCCGTGGTTTTTCGTTGGGTGGATGAGCAACAGGTAATGTTTAAGACATTGAGACAGAGGCTATGCGAGACACTAATCCTAGCCCTAGTAGAGGGTGTGGAGGATTTTGTAGTATACAATGATGTGTCCATTTCAACTTTGGGCGTGGTTTTGATGCAGAGAGGGCATGTTATCACCTACGATTCGAGGGAGTTGAAGCCTCACGAGGAGAACTACTCGACACATGATATGGAGTTAGGGCGGTTGTTTTCGCCCTCAAGATTTGCGGCATTACCTCTATGGGGTCCGATGTATCATTTACACGGACCACAAGAGCTTGAGGTACCTCATGGATCAACCAAATCTGAACATGAGGCATCGTTGGTGGCTAGATGTGGTGAATGATTACGATTATGAGATCTGCTACCACCCATGGAATGCCAACGTTTTGGTTGATGCGCTTAGTCTCAAGGAAGCCCCGATTAGAGATATATTCTTGAGGATGACAATGGTGACTCCACTTTTGGAGCGGATCTGATAGGCGCAAGTTGAGGGTATGAAGGAGGAGCATCGGAAGTGTGAACGGATCATAGGCTAGGTGGCATCATTTGACTATGACAGTCGTGGGCTGCTGACCCTGCATGGGAGGGTCTGGGTTTCGTACTGGGCAGGAGTACGACAGATTTTGATGGATGAGGCGCACAAATCTAGGTTCTCTATTCATCCTAGGAAAACGAAGATGTACATAGATCTTCGTCCTGATTAATGGTGGTCCTGCATGAAAGCGGGATGTAGCATGGTACGTTGAGAAATGCCTGAACTGTAGGAAGGTCAAGGCCGAGCACAAGAGGCCTCATGGGAAGACACAACCGTTGGATATCCCTATGTGGAAATGGGAAGATGTTACTATGGATTTCATCATGAAGCTTCCCAGGACCGCACGGGGAGTGGATTCGATTTGGGTCATCGTTGATCAGTTGACCAAGAGTGCCCACTTCATACCGATCCAAGAGAGCATCTCAACCGAGAAGCTGGCCAACATCTACATTCGAGAGGTAGTAGCACGACACAGAGTGTCATTCCCCATGATTTCTAACCAAGACGTATGGTTCACTTCTAGATTCTGGAAGAAGTTTCACGATGAGTTGGGTACTCGTCTACACTTCAGCACTGCTTTTCACCTGTTGATGGATGGTCAGAGCGAGCGAACCATCCAGAATTTGGAGGATATGCTGCGGACATGTGTTTTAGACTTCGGTGGTAGTTGGGATACCTACCTCCCTTGGCACATTTTTCTTACAATAATAGTTACCATGTGAGTATTGACCGTCCTCCCTTCGAGATGTTATACGGAAGGAAGTACAGGACCCCGATATGCTAGGGAGAGGCCGGGAGGAGGGTCATGGGGAGAACCAAAGTGGTACTCAAGACGACGGAGAGGATCCAACTGTTGGATATAGTGTCTAAGACCATAACTTTATTTGGTATGTACTTGACCCGACCCGACATGGTCCATTTGGGTTGCATGGCATTGCAATACTTGCATAGACAAAATGAGAGAAAGTATACTCGTGATTATTAATATATTATAAGCTCTAATATATTAATAATAGTATTATTTAATTAGTATTGATAAAGTATTAATCTAGTATTAATTTGGTGATCAAAGTGAGACTAATTAAATATATAGGGTTGATTATGACAATCATCAATTCTTTTATGGTGGATTAATGATCCATGGTTTATGGGTTTGGTTATAACATATGGAGTTCCATGGATAGTCCATGGGAGTTACAAACCCATGGGTCATGAGAAATGAAGAGTCATGGCAATTAGGGTTTACACTTGTAACTCCTAATTATAAAACACTATAAAAGAAACCCTATAGCATGCAAAATCGACACTAGAGTGTTTCTAGAGAGGGCATAACCGATTTTCAAGTGTAAGATGTATTCTCTCAAGTTATTCCAAGTTTTGTAGTGTTGTGTGAAGCATTTGAGGCACAACATTTAGGGTGCTAGGCTCACAAAGTCACTAAGGAATCCAAGCAACAATAAGGTATGTATTTCTACTAGTTTTTATGTTTTATATATTCCCCATGCCATGCTAGTTAGGAAATAACCTTGAAAAAGAAATTTGCATGTATATAGAGAAAACATAGATTCAAGGTTATTAGGGTTGCATGTACACTTAGGAAGTGTTAGAATGCTCAAAACCCATCAGTGGTATCAGAGCCTAGGATTGTTTTCTGTATACTTGATGCAAAACTGCTTAAAAATCGAAAATTATGGACTCTGACGATTGGACTCGCCGAGTTCATGGGGAGGACTCGCCGAGTCCATGAACAAATTCATCCTACTCGACGAGTAGGAGCGTGTTGGGCAGTTTTTTGAGTTTTGTTGCTGGAAATGGATTAAAATCATTATCCCAAACTATTTTGGACTTGTAAAAAAAATTGTTTTTCAAAGTGGTAATGATTATGTTAACCCATTTTAAATGACTATCATCAATTTTCAAGTTTTATATGTGTTATTATGATTTCTTGAAATTGTTTGATATTAATATTTGTTCTTATGAGTTTTAGAAGATCATAGGAATTGTGTGTAACCTACATGCTTGTTTAATTCATGATCTTAATGTTAATGATGGTGTCCATAACTTGTCCTCAAGTCATGGATAACCAAAAGTCACTTCTTTAAAAGTTGTCATTAAAGAATAGTAGGTTTCATAAAATGAAGAGTCTTCAACTTTATGAACCATTAAAACTCATAAGTTACAAATTTGAAGAGTCTTGAAATAGTTTCAATACTTGCCCTCAAATTTTGGAATTCGTAAAGTCCTACACTTTAATTCCAAATTAAATCTTTTTTTTTTAAGTTAAAAAAATTCAAACTTTATGGACTTCATTAAATTAATTAAAAGAATTAATAATTCCATACAGACATGGTTTAAGTTTAATTAAATTAAGAGTATAGTTTAATTAATAGATTAAACCACCAAGTATTTTAAATGTTTAAAATACACCCTTATACTATTATTATAATTTTTATTATATAGATATGTATAAGAATATGTCATTCTAACCGTTAGCAGGCCTCATTCACGAAGCCAGTGTATAAGGGGGGTATAATGTTGTTGCCTATAAAATGGTGACTTAATGGGTATCCACTCTCACCCACCGCTTCCTTGACCGGTGGAGGGTCGTTAGCCGAACGGGTAGGATACAACTTTAAATGCTCATTAAAAGTATAATGAATTATAAAGTAACTATACATTATAAATTCCCAATCTTAGTTACTTTAGGAAAATGTGAAATTGGTGCTAGCCCATAAAATTACACTTTGTACCTTACCAAGTCATTAGTGGAGCGTGTGTGGTTAACCAGCACACTAACATGGACTAGTAAGAATGGAAAAGGGTAACTTGACTTTATTATAGATCGGTGGAGCGTGTGTGGTTAACCGGCACATTGATTAGGTAATATTGTTAAGGGTGCCAAGTCAATTTGAATGGTTATGCACACCTTGTTTGTGATCCTCGGCATCCCAGTCACAAACTTGAGAGGGCACAATCGAGATTCAAACATGCCATTGAAAGTTCAATGTATCTCAAAAGATCTAGGAGTTTCAAATCCAATTAAAACTTAATTATATTTCATTTTTCATGGTGGAAATTGGTAAATCGTCATTTACCTACCTTTAACTATTTTATAATTTGGATTACGGCATCCCTCTTCCAGTTATAAATAGGTTATTGGGTCCTAGCCTTAATATTTCATATTGGGTGTTATATTAAGGACTTTAAATCAACTAACTTGAATTTCTCCCATTATAGATGTCTAGTTTAGATAG
Source organism: Lactuca saligna (assembly GCF_052625555.1). Taxonomy (NCBI): domain Eukaryota; kingdom Viridiplantae; phylum Streptophyta; class Magnoliopsida; order Asterales; family Asteraceae; genus Lactuca; species Lactuca saligna. The sequence continues at coordinate 130,794,779 of NC_136422.1, read as the reverse complement.
CTATGGTCTTCCGAAATCTTTAGGATGAAGCTAGTTTAGATAGCTATGGTCTTCCGAAATCTTTAGGATGAAGCTTCCTAATAAAGATGATTTCCCAAATGGCAACCAAGGTGAAAGATCAATCCCTTTGTTGTGCATTAGTGGGATTGGAAATCATACTTCACTTCCTCCACCTCCTCCAATAAATCTCCCTATCCCACAAGTTTCAAGACTTGATAAGTTCTAAGTCACTCAATCCCTATTGGCAAACAAAGTCTGTATGTGCTTAGGTCTTGGAGATTATGTCACATATTGACAAGCCGAGAGAGTCGGGTGTCGAAGTCTCAAGGTAGCTGGTTGTTGGCTTGGTCACTCCCTGATGACAGATCACGACATGACCCTTAATGATCTTACCTATTTGCTTGATGATGCTGAATCAGCAATGATTTGGAGCGTTGGTAAAGCAAATTTGATTGAAAGATCAACTTCCCAAACTTCCATGGACATTGAAAATGGTAACATTGGAAGTCCAGAAAACCTTTCTCTTCCCAATTGAAAGAGATTGGCCATAGTCAACTCGGTTGAAAAATGGTAAAGAGAAAGGCAAAGTTTGTGATAGTCCCATGTACCGTTTCCAAAGAGTCCATATGTTTCTGTTGCCAAAGGAAGGGCATTGGTTGCGAAGCTGCCAAATTTACCTAAGAGTCCATAAGGATAGTAAAGTCAAATGTTTGACTCTGCTTTAGGTAAAGTCCATTATCTAACTTTATTAAGTTTCCATTCTGAGACTCTTATTGCATGATGTGATTGGGTCACATATTGATGTTTTAAGAATCAAAGAAGACTGAAGAAACTTAAAGGAAGCATATGCTGATTCTGATCATGAAGATGGATTTCGATCGCATGGTTCGGTGATCAGAATTTTGAGTTGTTACTTAAGAGTTATGATATATTGCTTAGGCATAGATAACAAAAAGTTTTCCATATGGATTGTAAGGATAAGTTTTCCGCAATGTTTTAAAAGAAAAAAATATGGTTTTGATTTTATTTATTTTAAGTATCCTTCTAATGACATTTGTGAAAAAGGTTGTTGCTTATATGTTTCCACTGATAAGCAATATGGGTAAATGGATTTGATTCTTTCATTAGTGGTAGTGTCATAATTTACTAAATAAGGAAATATTCTCATCACCCAAGTTTCAGTTGGATAGAAACTTGGAATCATGCAAGTTGTATTGTGTGATGAATGAGATTTTTCATCTTTGGTAAATTAAGACTAATTCCCTATTCACATTCGTATGTGAGTCAAGCAAAGGACTAAAGGATTGGGTAAATTACGTTGTGCACTAGTCAGGTCCACCACAAAGGTAGATAAGATTATTCGTTATGATTTACTAAAGTTTAGTAAATATGGTTATGCTTACAAGTTTAAATGTAATTCTGAAACATTAGAAAAGTTTCAATGTATGGCAGAATGAATAAGAAGAATCAAATAAGGAAGAAAGATAAGAGTTTCTCCAATCTGAAGAGATAGGAGAGTACTTGTGTATTTTATTTTATGATTATCTTAGTGATTATGGAACCATATCACAATTGATCCTTTAAGGACACCTTAGTGTGTTTGTTGTCTGTCACACCCCAAAACCGGAACGGCGGAAACATTCTGGGGTGGATGACGTCATGTCAAGTATCACAACACATGCATTATAGTAATCAAAGTACAACAAAACATTGCATTAATAGTAATAGTTTTACAAGGTTACATTTCAACAATTTAAAATAATACAAGTAATGGAATAAATACAGCATGGTACTAAGCTATCTTCATCAACAGCTCCGGGGATGTACCTGTCTAATGCTAACCTGAGAATACAAGTTATTTGAAAAGCGAGTATCAACATTTTTACAAATGCTGGTGAGTTCATAAGCATTTAGTGACATTTCATTCAAATAACTTAATAAAGTGATAGTTTAAGAGATTTAGTGTATTAGAGTTCCTTCCAGAAAATCCTATATTTTCTTTAATAAAAGCAGCCTTCTACCAAGACTGGTCAGTGATGTAGAGTAAAAAGTAGTTTTCCCTAAATTGCTATCATTATCAAAATACTGAATTTGATTATTGAGGAAAGCAACAACATCAGGGAATATCATATGCCTCAGCAGTGAGGACTGCTGACTAAGGCAAAGAACCATAGACTCCAGGAAAGTATCAAACATACGACATGCCTGGTTCAGTCTAACAAGTGGAGACACAGACCCCAGAAGGTACCAAATGAAAAGTACATCTCGCAAGGTCAAAACAGTGAAGACAGACCGCAGACGATACCAAATGAAGGGTACATCTCGCAAGGTCAAAACAGTGAAGACAGACCGCAGACGATACCAAATGAAGGGTACGTCTCGCAAGGTCAAAATAGTGAAGACAGACCGCAGCCGATACCAAATGAAGGGTACATCTCGCAAGGTCAAAACAGTGAAGACAGACCGCAGACGATACCAAATGAAGGGTACATCTCGCAAGGTCAAAACAATGAAGACAGACCGCAGACGATACCAAATGAAAGGTACATCTCGCAAGGTCAAAACAGTGACTACAGACCGCAGACAGTATCACATGAAAGACACGTCTAGCAAGGATCAAACAGTGTGATTCTGAAAAAGGTGACATTAGCATACAGTGTAAATTGCTGATGAAATACCGTTACCTTAAAGCCATGAATTATAAGGCAACCCAGGATACTCGTAACCACACTGACTAGAGTACTAGACGCCCTACAAGCATCTATATATTGTGACATTTGTCACCCCTTGGCTTGGTAGGCCGTGGACTGTAGCTAGCAGTCAGGGTGCGGGGTTGTCAATCCCGTATAGGCCTATACACACAATGTCCGCTCTCCCTACAGGAGACTCTGGTTACCAACTAGACGACGGAGAAGGCCGCGTCCCGAAGATGCATCCCAAATAGAGGATAGTGTGTTACTAAGAGGGAGTGGGTTTCTAATGTAAGTGTAGACTAGAGGTAGAGACTCTTAACAGACTGAAGAAAACTCGTATGTCTATGCTCGTATACATAATATATAACTAATGAATCGAACGACCTTCAGATGGACATTCGATCCCACCAGACCACATCTCAACGAAGAAAAGGAAATAGGACGGACAAGCCTTCCTAAGTCCTTCAATCATTATTTATATGCATCTATACAAGCATAAACATACATCTAACTACGCTTGAGTGTGTATCATACAGTGAAGTATAAGTGTACAGTGGAACATCTGAGTCGTGAAGTATAAGAGTACAGTGTGGGATAATCGAACCATGAAGTATAAGCGTACCAAGTATAAGTGTATCATGAAGCAGAGACGACAATAAGTGATGTAAGAACGTCTATCAAGTATAAGTGGAGTAAAGTCGTTATCCAGTATAAGTGAAGGAGAAATCGTATCACTAAGTAAGAGCGTGAATAAGTATAAGCGTCATCAAGTATAAGCGACTATAGGTATAAGTGAAAGTGTTACCGAGTCAGAGTACAAAATAAGTATAAGTGAAGCAGCAGTGTTTAACAAGTAAAAGTATACGTCAAAAAGGGAAATCTTTAATGAAAAGCCTTTATGTACAGAGAAAATCACAAATTGTATTCCTTTGTAAAATACGTTTAAAACCTTAGAGGATCTTTCATAAACCAATTTAGGATGAATTTGAATAAATCAGTATAAGTAAAAGTTATGAAATAAGTAAAAATCATTATAGTGTCCCACTCGGTAAAACAGTGTAAAGTGGTTAAATGTTGTGCATGCGGGTTATCAATCACATGTGATTGACATGATAACTGGCATGTTTAACTTGTATTCCCCCCCCCCTATAAAACATTTAAAAGCATTTAAAAGGTTCATTCAGGGGTATGAACTCACCTGGTGTAAGTAGGTCCGACAAGAGTGCCGATTGGGCGTTCGGGGTCACGCAAGGACTTGAACACACACAAGGACCTATTTTAACATATGATAACATATGTTCACATACAATTAGCATATAATATACTAATTAAACAATTATACACACTCAAAGGAGTGGAAAAACACTTTTGGTTGAGTGTTTGGGGTCCCGGGTAGCATTTACGGGTGCTAAGGGTCTCTTATCAGTTGTGGGACTTTGCTATACTCACATGTCAAGTGTGTAAATGGATTTAAAACACCAACATGGACCAAACAAGGAGTTTACGGCCCAACCTAAGGGAGTTTATGGCCGTAAACTCCCAAGGTTAATTTCTTGGGTGTTTGATGCTTCTAGCTTGTTCATGGGATTTTTCTAAGGACTTTTCATAAAAGGCATGAGTGGATTTGAGGCTTCTAAGGGCTTGATCTATGAGTTTACGGCCAAGGAACTACTCCCAAAGGAGTTTACAGCAGTAAACTCTAATCCTTAGAGTTTTGGGAAGTTTAAAGCCCCTAATGCCTTCCTAGTGATTTCTAATGAAGTTTGATGCTATTTTGGGTGATTAAAACCAACATTTGAGGGGGTTTTGGGGAGTTTACGGCCTAGATAAATGCTTGGGCCGTAAACTCCAAATCAAGCCTCATTTCATTGTGTTTAAGTCCTTAAATCCTTCCTAGCATTTTATAGAAATAGTCTAAGGCCATTTGGGGGGTAAAAACCACACTTTTGGGCACATTTAGGGGTGTTTACGGCCAAGGTATAGACCTGGCCGTAAACTCCTTTTAATAATTCATTTTGGAGTGTTTCAAGGGTCTAAACTCAAGAGGATAAGTTCCTAAATTATGTATGAAGTCCTAGGATGAGTTTGGAGTGCATTTGGGACCATGACTTGGGGAGTTTACGGCCTAAGCATGTGCTTGGGCCGTAAACTCTTCTTTGAGTCCTAAATCCATGCATTTTAGTGTTTAAACACCCCAAGGCTATATCCCCTAATAGTTTCTAAGCTTGCGGTCAAGTTTAAAGGCATGATTGGCACCATTTTAGGGGTTTACGGCCCTAGAGTGTTCTTGGGCCGTAAACTCCTCATTGGCTATAAACATAAATCATTATGTTTAGAATAAGCTAGGGTAAGCAGACTTACAATTTGGAAGCGTTTGGTTGCGGATTCGGGGCGAAAACGGGTCTAGAGAGAGTATAGAGAGAGTGTAAAAAGTCTCCAATAGACTCCACTCACCCTTATATAGGGTTTTGAGTCGGGGCACAGTGAAATTCTACCCGATACTGCCGTTAAACGGGGCTTTAGGTCGCACCCGATTTAGTGGTCGTAATAATAAAACTTGACATTTTCCAAATGAATGAAAATGTGTGTCCTGTGTTTTATTTCCTTTTTCACGACTTAACGACATGTAAACATACACAATTGAAATGTTTATTAAATTTGACGGCTTCTTATTAACGGAACTTTTGAACAGTGGAAAATTCCGTTAACGGTAACGGAGAAATGTAACGGGACAACTTGGGTTGTCACATTGTCTGAGGAGAGGAATCGTGAATTGTTGAAATGGTTAAATCAAAAGATAATTCATACTTTGTGCCAAAAACAAATCCTTGAGTTATACTCCAAGATTGTAACTTGAGTGACATAGTCTTTAGAAAGTTCAGTTGACTTGCCAAATGTAGAGTAAGATGTTTCCTATTCTTGTACATTTGAGATTGGTAAGTTGTGATGTTTTGGATAAAACAAAGACTATATAAGACCAATAGTGAGAAGTGTTTAACTTGATAAGAATCCGCACTAGCTCTTGAATATTTGTATTGTCAAGGAATGGTTCTTGACAAAGAGAAGTCTTGTATGTCAAGAGGAAAGTGGGAGTCTAAAAGATTCTGAAATAGTTTCAAGAACTAATCAAGAGTTTTGTTAATCACTAGCCCACGACTTGAGGTTTGTAACCTATTGTGTTGACATATTCTTATTTCTGTGTCTATTCCACTTGAAAGTTGATTTTGCTTGTGAGTTCTATGAGTTCTCAATTGTTTGCATAACAACCCGGAAGCAATGGTGGGAATTGTGCTACCAGGTGGCAAGAAATTAAGATTGAACAAATTCAATCTATATGAGTTTGGATTTGTCACTAACATTGTCTTGTGATTATCGTTATGAAAAATTCACATGGATAGGAACACATACACCATAATATCTAAGTGTCATAAGGTTTCTCTTCGATTCATGAAAATGATGGTGAGGAAACGCTTCCACTAAGAAGATTTTAAGTAGATAGCGGATGTGATATTCGCATTCTCATATAGTTAGTGGAGCGTGTGTGGTTAACCGGCACACTAACTAGTGACAATTGCAAAAGGTCTAGACAAACATGTGAGCTATCTAAGGAAAGGTGTATGTTTTTTGATAAAGTCTTATCAAAGCAATCTAGTATCACAAGTATGAACTTTGGTAAGAAAGTTAATAAAGTATTGATTTCTAGAAGTCCAGTTGATTTATAAGTACATGTTAAAGCTAGTGGGAGCATAAAGTGTTATGCTGGTAATCATGATGCTAGTGGGAGCATGATGATTATGTTAAGTATTGCAAGTTAGCAATGTTAATTACAGAAAACAAAAGTTTCAATTTGCTTTGAAAAGTTGTTTGCTATAATTAAGGGAGAGGATTTTATACTTCATTCCAATTCTACCAGCTTAGATTGAGTTTTATCAACTTTAGTCAAGGATATATATGAATGTTATGTTGGAATTGTTCAACATAAGGAATTTCTATATATGTTGCATTCTCAAAATTCTACCAGCTTAGATTGATTTTTATCAACTTTAGTCAAGGATCCATTGCATGCACTATAATATTCATCCATTCTAAATTTTCCTAATGCTTAGGGAATTAATAAGGGAAAAGGATTAGAACTGGATATGACTAAAATGATTAAGAAATTATCGAGGACAGTTTGAGGTTTACCAATGATTGGTTACTCATGGACAATTGGAAGTGTAGAGTTAGGACCATATTGACATATTTTGAAAAGAGGCAACTCTTGTTCAAAAGTGATGGTCAAAATGGAAATATGGAATTGTTTCCACAGGTGGAAGTTACTCTTTAAATATGTGTAAGATTAGAGAAATTAATGCAAGAAGGATGTTCAAAGGAATATACTTTGAATTTGAGACTTCATGGAATTGATTTCCATTGAAATATCCTGTAATGTCTGTTGCCAAGTCTTTGTGACTTCTGTGCATAGTCATTACAAGGGGATCATTGCATATAAGTTTAGAATCTAACAGATTATAGTAAATGGTAAGAGTTTGGTATTCTTGCATTTACAACAAGGATTGGAATTGTGAAATGAGCATCATTGGAATATTGTCAATTGATCTGTTTCACAAAGAGAGGACCATATGTAAACATAGTATGCATACTTGGAGTATGGCATAATCATTGTTTGGAAAACCATAGTGTACATGCTTGGAGCATGGGACAACTAATGTTTTAATTCAAGCATAAAGTTGATTAATCGAAACATAAATAATGAGTAATCAATATGGTGCTTAAATAAAAGGTGTTTTCATTTACACTCAAAGTGTTCGGGCCATATAAGATTAGTATTATTCTTGTGTTTCACTTTGCATGTTTTGACTTCCAGAATAATTATGTTATGGTATATATCATATTATTCAAACCATCCACAGTTAGTCATATGTTGGAAGTAGATATGAATCAAGACTATCATGAATTTGGCTTGTATGATTTGTCTAAAGTGCTTTAGACAATGCAATGGTTGCTACAACATTCATGAGTACTCATAAGGTCTGAGTATTGGATTCAACCCACGCTCACTTGCATCACTTCATGGAATTTATCTCGAGTGATCGTGAGACGGTAATATCATATAAATCTTCAAACCTAGAGATATGAGTTGTTGACTATGAGTTGGTTATTCATTGATTGTACGAAAACGCATTGGTAACTCGATGTTATAAAACGTGCCTTTGTGAATAATTCAACAACTAGTTAGTGCAAGCATATCAGTCGAAGTTTATCTATTCCTTCTAGAAATAGAAGCGATATCTGGGTCCCTCGATGATTTGGTTTTGACCTATGTACCAGGCCCGATCATAACCTAATTGATGTGTTCAATTTAGTTCTATGTCGAAACAAATCAGAGATTAAGAAAAAATGTTGGACAATAAGTAAGACCATGTTCAATGTGTTTGTCCGGCTGATATCATGAGAACAAAGGATTATATGATCACTTATCTTAAATGGCGTATCATCATCATCTCAGTTCTGAGAGACTTTGAAAGAGCTACGATTGCTAGTTGGATTTTGAAGTCATATTTGAAAATATAGTTATTAGACTTATTCAAGTGGGAGACTGTTGGATATAGTTTCTAATTCCATAACTTTATTTGGTATGTACTTGACCCGACCCGGCATAGTCCATTTGGGTTGCATGGCATTGCAATACTTGCATAGACAAAATGAGAGAAAGTACACTTGTGATTATTAATACATTATAAGTTCTAATATATTAATAATAGTATTATTTAATTAGTATTGATAAAGTATTAATCTAGTATTAATTTGGTGATCAAAGTGAGACTAATTAAATATATAGGGGTGATTATGACAATCATCAATTCTTTTATGGTGGATTAATGATCCATGGTTTATGGGTTTGGTTATAACCATATGGAGCTCCATAGATAGTCCATGGGACTTACAAACCCATGGGTCATGAGAAATGAAGAGTCATGACAATTTGGGATTACACTTGTAAGTCCTAATTATGACACACTATAAAAGAAACCCTATAGCATGCAAAATCGGCACTAGAGTGTTTCTAGAGAGGGCATAACCGATTTTCAAGTGTAAGAAGTATTCTCTCAAGTTATTCCAAGTTTTGTAGTGTTGTTTGAAGCATTTGAGGCACAACATTTGGGGTGCTAGGCTCACAAAGTCTTGAAGGAATCCAAGCAACAACAGGGTATGTATTTCTACTAGTTTTTATGTTTCATATATTCCCCATGCCATGCTAGTTAGGAAATAACCTTGAAAAAGAAATTTGCATGTATATAGAGAAAAACATAGATTCAAGGTTATTAGGGTTGCATGTACACTTAGGAAGTGTTAGAATGGTCAAAACCCATCACAACAGGCCCAAAGCAGGCTTCAGACAACTCAGAGTCAGCAGAAAAGTTATGCCAACAAGCGTCATTTGGACATGGAGTTCCAGGTCGGGATATGGTTCTCCTGAAGGTGTCACCTTGGAAAGGTGTCATCCGGTTCAGGAAGCGGGGAAAGTTAGGCACCAGGTACATCGATCCATTCAAGGTTGCAGCCAGGGTGGGAAAGGTGGCATATAGGTTGGATCTACCAGGCGAGCATAGCTAAATTCACAGTACCTTTCACGTCTCCCAGCTGAGGAAGTGCCTAGTAGACGACTCTGCAGTGGTTCCTCTAGAGGATATTCATGTGGATGACAGCATGAACTACATCGAGCAACCAGTAGCTATCCTCGACAAGAAGTCGAAGGATTTGAGGAATAATAGGGTTGAGCTGGTGAAGGTGCAATAGCAACACCACAAGGGCTCATAATGGACTTGGGAGTCGGAGGACGAGATGAGGGAGCATTACCCCGAGCTTTTTCGAGTTGCACCAGAATACTTTGAGGACGAAGTCTAAAATAAGCAGGGGAGATTTGTGGTGCCCGGTTCCTTGTACATATTTTAAATATGAACTCTTACACTGTTACTTTGGGGCTCGACGAGTTGGAAGCCCCAACTTGTCGAGTCGAGAATAAGTTTGGACACGGGTGGAAGAATCTACTCGCCGAGTCGGAATCCCCGACTCGACGATTAGACCAGTCTGGATGAAACCCTAAGTTGAGGGTTTCCACCATATTTAAACAACTTATAGGGCCTCCACTCCAGCCTCCATCACCCTGAGACTCTCTTCACGAAACCCTAATTGATTATTGAGTGTTCTTGAGCTTTTGTGCCATTTGTGTGTGTCTTTGAAGATTGATAAGAAAGAGGAGGCTTGGGAGATCAAGAGAAAGCAAGTAGATCTAGAGGTTTTGGCACATTTCCAGATCAGTTGAGTAAAGCTGAAACCTTGACTATTCATTTCTTAGAACTCTATTTAGGACTACTTTCTACCTTTTCTAAGTCACAGTGAACCCATTTTCGGGATTGTGTGCATCTTGGGGTTGTACAATCAGATCTTGAACCTTTAAGGGTTCCCATGGCATAAAGGTGCCAACTTTATGGCCATGGGAGTCCCATGCACCATATTGACTTCATTTTAGGTCCTTATGAGATAATTAATCCATTCATGCACGTAAAGTTTGTAACTTTACGTGTTATATCGATCCTAGCAGGTCAGATCTAGGTTCTGGAAGCATTAAGATCGACTAAAATCAATTGTATAGACATGGACTTTGGGGGACTCGACGAGTCGTTCATGGGACTCGACGAGTCGGGTTATGGTTCCGCAACCTTTCCTGTTTCTAATCGATCTAGTTGAGTCTAGAAGAGGACTCAACAAGATGGACATGAATATAAGCTTGAAGATCGAAGAACTTGACGAGTTCAAGGATGAACTAGGCAAGTTCAAGGCAATGTCCCAACTATATGAAGAAGAAATCGACAAGTTCAAGGAAGAACTCGACGATTCAAGGACTAAACACTTCAACTGGTATGAAGTTGGACTCGATGAGGTCAATGATGAGCTCGGCGAGTCATGAGCAAAAGTTCCCGATTTTGTATCAAGGAGAAATTGACGAGTTCTTGAAAGACTCAACGGGTAGGATCACAGTTCCATTACTTTGAGGATTATGGAAATCGACAAGTTGGTGGACCAACTCGACGAGTTGATTCAACCAGATGTTGACTTTGACCAAAAGTTGATTTTGACCAAGGTGTTGACCTTGACGTTGACTTTGGCCTGAGTTGACCCTTGAAAGGGTTAAGAGTATGAAATGGTAATTAAGAAAGGTTGTTATGTATAGGAGTTGAGAAGAGTTGATCCCAACATTGAAGATAGTTCAGTTACTGCACGACATTAAGGTGAGTTACCTTCTAGTTGATGTAGGTCGAAGGCACCATGGCCGACCCACTAGTAAGAGTTATAGTAAAGATAATTGTCTTCGTGATAATCATCTTATATGTGCTATCTTTTATGAATATGTACTCGCATGATATGATGTTATGTGATTGTGGGTAGTAGGGGGAATAGTCCCCATGTTACAGTCATAAGGGCCGAATGGTAGGTCGGACACCCCAGATATGTCCGATAGTATGTATATGCTATGTTATTATGTGGTAGTAGTAGGGGTGAAATAGTCCCAGTAGCCGGTTGAGATAAACCGGAGGGTAGGTCGGTACCCCAGAAATGTCAGACATGGTAGGTCGGCACCCCAAAAATGCTAGACATGGTAGGTCAACACCCCAGAAATGCCAGACAGGGTAGGTCGGCCACCATGAATTGCCAGACAAGGTAGGTCGGGCACCCCAGAACTGTCCGGCGGTATGTTAGTTATGTGGTATGTGGTATGATGGGGGAACTCACCAACCTTCGTGCTTACAGTTTGTAGTTTTTTTTTTTTTTCAGGTACTCTTCATCAAAGGGGAAGGAGCGTGCATAGTAACAGCGTGTGACATAAGTTTTTTTATAACGTGAAAAAAATGATGAATCGGAAATTATTTGGTGTTATAATATGGTGATTATTCCTTATAATGATGTTATAACACTATAAGTGATGTGATATATGAGGCGACATTTTGTTGGTGTTATAACAACATGCTCATACCCACTAGTCTTAGTGACATATTGCATACCAATAAGCTAGTTGACTTTATTCAGTTGTCTTGACACAAAATAATAATGGAGGCAACGAATGAGGCAAAGATAACAAATCAGGCTAGTTTTATGTTTTATTTTATATTTGGTGTATGTTTTAAGTTTGTGTAACAAATAATTTTATATATTAATAATTTATTTTTCTGCATTAATGCATGATACTATTTTTGTTTTTTAATAACTAGTTTTATGTGTTTTTTTAGCTATTATAATAAATAAATAAATAAAAACATTATTAGCAGCGATGACAATATCGACAATGCTACTAATAGTGATGATGAAGACATTAGTTGCAACAGTCTTTAGTCGCAACGGTATTATGGTTATGTTTGATGCGTCACAGCTAACTGATAAGCTAGCTTATTTATCGAGCTTTTTTATGTTGTTGTGTTTTGTAAGTCAAAAAGTAGTTTATAAGCTAGCTTTTTGAAAAGCTACTTAGACTAGTTTTTTAGAAGCCTTTTTAAAAATTTTCCAAAAACACCCCTTAATTAATTAAAGAAACGCATACTTTTACATGTCCTTTTATATAAATTCATATATTTCAGCTAGTTTTTAACAAACGTTATTTTTTATCACTTAGTTTTTTATTTAACAGTTAACTTTTCAACTATCAGCTAACTTTTCAACTATTAAGCCAAACATAGTCTAAAACGATAAGGGCAATAGTGACCACACTCTCAATAACATATGAGCAATAGCGGTGACATAAGCGGTGACATGTCGCAATTTAAGGATTTTAGGATGAAAATGTTGTCTCTAGTGTTTCTTGAATTTAGCAACTTTAGGATGAAAATGTTGTCTCTAGTGGTTTCTTGTGGTTGGGCTTAGTGAATAATTTTTGACCAAAATTTTACAAATAATATGTGTATTATATTGATATCCAATTTCTCCATTATTATTTTGTTAAGCATGCAAGGTGTGACGTACGGAAGTGACGTGTATCTATTGTCCTCCTTGAGGACATGGGCGGATTTAAGGGGTTTTCGAGGTGGCGGATGTCACCTATCAAATTATCAAATTTTACAGTACAATATAATTTTCTTGGACATAAGATTTTGTCTTATGTCCATCACTACTACATCATCCCTTACATATCTTACATATCTTTCATCCCTTACATATCTTTTACATGGTAGCACTAATTAAATTATGTTATTAATAAGTGTATTTGGGTGATTGACATAAGATTTTGTCTTATGTCCACCACTACTACATCATCCCTTACATATCCTTTATCCCTTACATATCTTTTACATCGTAGCACTAATTAAATTATGTTATTAGTAAGTGTATTTGAAGAATTTAATAGTGACATAACGGTTGACAATAAAGGTTAAAATAAAAATAAAATAAAAAATAGAAAACGTCAACATGATATTATTTATGCAGCAATAATTATAAAATGTCTAAATTAGAAGTAGGTACATGTGAGCATACGTGGATCTACAAACATAAGAAGCATTATCTTTTTCCGTATTTTTATTGTAATATTTTTCTACTACACTGATGTCTTGTATATTTAGTTAACCAAAGTCAATATGTATGAATCCTTTAATTATTAACATGTCATTTCCGGTTTTATATTTAGTTTTATATAAACTGTTGAATATTTTAGTGTTGCGTCATGGGCTTTTTGATTTGTAATCGGATTGGGCTTGTCCATCCGTAGTTATCTAGAATAGTTTCCTTTCATCTAGATACGTTGTTAGGGGTTTGTTATAAATATATACATGCATGTATGCGTATAAGATATAGAATAGTCGATCACGTTGATTCTTGTAACCATAATATATACCTCTACAGATTGAAGTTCTTTATCGAGCTCTTCTGGGGTATTTTGCATTAATCATTCGACATATTCAGTGCAATTCTTGTGTTCTTAATTACGTTCATATTTATAATTTGCTTAGAATCATACGATCCAGATAGAACTTTGTTCTAACAATTGGTATCATAGCAGGAGATTGTGTTCGTCAATACACTTTTCTTCTGTATTCATAAATATTTAGGGTTTCCGCTTTTATCGAAGCCGTCGTCTTCTTAACGACGACTACTCCGCTTTTGATAAAACCCTAATCTCAAGTTTACAGGTAAGATTCTAGCAGCTCACCATGTCTCACGATGATACGCATACAAACCCTATTGACATCTCAAACAACATCGGATCTACAACTAGAGTTCTCATACTCTACACTCAAGACTACGAAGTATGGGCTCATCACTTTGAAGATTACGTGGTTGGATCTGAAGATAATGGATATCTTATTTGGGAAGCTATTGTTCATGGACCGTTTGTGCATTCAGAAACAAACACGATCGTCAAGACACAGAAAGATTACAACAAGTTGGTGACATATGTTCAGAAGATGCCACAAGATGAGAAGGACAAGATTCTGTGTAATGTTAAAGCCATGCGAATGATAAGATTCGCCTTACAATTTGACACCTTTCGGCTTGTAGGCTCATGCACAACTGCTAAGGAAATCTGGGATAGGTTGAAGGAACTCTACTCAATTGATGAAGATCTGGAACACTCAATTCAAACTCTGTTGTTGTCAGAATTTGGAGTTTTTGAACAGAAACCTGAAGAGAAGCTCATTCAGACCTTTGATCGGTTCAATCATCTTTTAAGTAAGATGATCAAACATGGAATTGAAAGGAAGTTCATCGAACAGAAAGTTACATTCATGAACGGGCTCAAACCAGAATGGATGGATGTGGTTTCCACTGTGAAGGCACGTGAACAATTCAAATCCTACTCACTGGCGAAACTACTTGGGATACCAAAGTCACATGAAAGCGTTGTAACTAAGGAGGCGAAAGTGGTCTCTGGCATGGGATCACTGGCTCTTGTCACTAAAGGAAAAAGTGTTGTTGAGGAAGAAGAAGAGTCAGACATGTCAGAATGTGATCTTACAAGTGAGGAGTATGCTCTAATGATAACAAATCCAAAGAAATTTGCAAGAAGAAAATTTTCCACCAATAAGAACCAAAATTGGCAAGGAAGTTATAGTTCCGAGAAAGCAAAAGAGGAACCGAAAGTCTCTTCTCAAAAGGTGGAAGAGAAAAAGGAAAACAAGCTTGCAGGAGACTCTGGATACGACTGCAACTATTGTCACGACAAGAACCACTTTGCCAAAGATTGCATGTTAAGAAAGATGGCTGAGAAGAGAGAGGGTGAAGATGATGAAGCGTATTACATGCGAAAACTTGAAGAAGTCAAGAAGAAAAAGGCTTCCAACAGCTCGATGAATGCTCTAATTGTTCAAGAAAATGCAGGGGAAGATGAGTTCAGTGGAGTAGAAGTCTGGTCAACAGACTCTGAAGACGAAGAGGTTAGAAGACCCACTCATGGAAAGGCGTTTGTATCAAAGAATGAAGGTTCTGGTGGAAAATGCTTTATCATCACTACTGGTCCATCAACCGAAAGTGCAGACACAGAACCAAACATGACTGAAAACAAGTGTTTTGCAGCCAAGCCAGTGAGTGAGAAGATCAACGACTGTCATCGATTGATCAAGAAGGTACATTCTCTCCTTGAATCTCTTAAAATTCCCAAAACTGAATATCTAGAAGAATTAAATGAACTAGACTTTAAATTTAACAACCTAAGTAGTAGCCTCATGCAAACCCGCTTAGCAAACTCTAACCTAACTGACCAACTCGGCAGGGTGTCTTCAAAAAGTGAGGAGAGAAGGATTTGGATCGAGTAGAAGGAATCTGAGTTAGTTAGGGCTAAGGATGAGAATATTTATTTGCAAAGAGACAATTTGAAATTTTTAAAACAACGAAATGTTTTCTAGTTTAATAGCCAAGCGTCTTTATACTAATATTGCTCAATTACATCTTAATTGTGAAATTGGAAAGAAAATACATAAAATGATTTTGCCATTTCTTGAATTTAAGGAAGATGATGTTATAGCAGAATGTGAATCAGAGGTATCCTCTGAAGAAACATCCATGTCATACAGGCTAGGTTTAGATAAGATAGAAACTTTCATCGACTCTAAGGAACATAAAAGTATGTTAAAAGATGTCTTAGATGAAAAAGATAGGCTGAAAATTAAAACCAAAACTATACAAACATTCGACGAATCAAATGCCAAAATTGTCAAGGATAATAAAATAATAATAGATAATTCTTCTGAATTTGAAACAGAGAGTGGGATGAGTGAAATATCAGTAGAGGATGTTGTTGATTGTTCTGAGTTTGTGAAAAATGAAGCCAAGAGCGAAAAACCTCTTATTTCAGAAAACTCAGTTGAGTTTGCTCGTCTGTCAAAGGAGTAGAAACCAAAACTCAAAGAAAAGGCCTTGGTCTATCAGAAGGTACAGACCGTACCTAACCAAGTTTATGCTGTGACTGGAGTCACTCAAAGACAAACAGCTGAATTAAGGACAATAGTTGAAGAGGATAATGCTGAAGGATGCGAAGACTATTTCTGGTCTACTCCCACTAACAATGCAGATGAGACTGTAGGTCTGTCTGAGAAAACCACATGGAGAGTCAAAGGATAATACATACCAGAACCCATCAATAAACCTTCTAGTTTCGATATTCCTAGCACAAGCGGAACGAAAGATTTTCCTGAAGAACCATCAATGCAACCTGATGTTTCAATCGAAAGAAAAGAACCGAAAGGTCCACTCAAGAGACAGGAAGCACCGAAAGTTCAAACTAAGGATCACACCGAAACCAGAATGGAAGACAAGACTAAGAAGGAGAAATCAAAGCCCAGCTTCAATGTTCACACATCTCAGAAGGAGCTAGCTGAACAGAAAAGACTCAGAAATCAGCGATATGCCTCGAATCTGAATGAACGTAAAAGGCATTGGAATTCTCAAAATCCTAACTATGAGCCTCCTAGGAAAGAATCCATGGATAAAGGAAAGGAAAAGTCAAAGGAAGATTTCAGTCCTAATTCCTATTATTCCAAATCCTAAAACCGAAAGTCAAGTCTCGGTTCTAAACCCAGTTTCGGTCCTCAACCAAGTTTCGGTCCTCGACCCAAGTTCGGTCCTAACACCAGATTCGGTCCTAACACCAGATTTAGTCCTAACACTAGTTTCGGTCCCAATTCTAGATATGGATCCTTCAGGTTCCAAGATGAGCATAAGAGATCCTCCCCTAAACCTAAGAATCAAACGAAAAACACTAAACCAACTAATAAAGATACATTAAGATTTAAAGAAGATAAAACAAAAATCAAGGTGTTTACCATCAAAAGAAAAGATCAAACAACTCTCGTCAAACGAACTTATTTTGTTGATGCTTCTATTGTTATTCCTTTATCTGTGAAAAACTCACCAGGATCCAAGAAACTTTGGGTTCCTAAATCCGCTTGAATTTGTAGGTAATCAGTGACGAGCAGTTTGACGACGCATGGTATATAGACAGTGGCTGCTCGCGTCACATGACATGAAGAAAGGAGGAATTAAGGGAGTTTCGGTCTCTAAAAGATGGTGGTTCTATGAAATTTGGAAACAACTCATATGGAACAATCAAAGGATACGGGATGATAACTAATGGAGACTTCTCTATCAGAAAGGTGGCTTATGTAGAGGGATTGCAACACAACCTCATAAGTGTCTCGCAGTTAGTTGTGGGCACAGGCTTGAAGGTATCATTTGATGATACAGGATCTGAGATAATAGAAAAGCAAACCAAGAAAGTTCTGCTAAAATCTGCACGAAAAGGAGAAATGTATCCTCTGAATCTTAATCTTATTCGAGGGACACCAGCCATCTGTCTGCTATCAAAGGAAAACACTGATGAAAGTTGGCTTTGGCATCGACGTCTATCTCACCTGAACTTCAAACATATCAACAAATTAGTGATTGGTGATCACGTTCGAGGTCTTCCACTTCTCAAGTTCGAAAAGGAGCATTTATGTGCAACATGTGAAATGGGAAAGCAAAGCAGAAAAAGCCACCCAACACGCATTAACACCAAGATCGTGGTAGCACTTGAACTGTTACATATCGATTTGTGTGGACCATCTGCTATAGAGAGTATCGGTGGAAAAATCAGATGCAACTCCCAAGCTGAAGATGTTCATCAAGCAAGTGGAAGTTCAATTAAAGAAGACAGTAAGAAACATCAGAAGTGACAATGGGCTGGAATTCAAAAACAAGGATTTCGAACACTTTCTGGCTGATAAGGGGATTACACACAACTTTCTGGCTCCCTATACACCATAGCAAAACGGAATTGTTGAAAGACGAAACCGATCGTTGTATGAAGCACCTAGAACCATGCTCAGTTATGCCTCTCTACCTCTATACGTTTGGGCTGATGCCATTGCTGCTGCCTGTTATACGCAGAATCGGTCCTTCGTCAACAAGTGATTCTCAATAACTCCTTATGAGATCTTAAACAATCAGAAACCAAATGTCAAGTTTTTCCACATATTCGGTTCCAGGTGCTTTATCTTTAATTCTAAAGAAAACCGAAATAAGTTTGATGTTAAAGCCTATGAGGGGATCTTTCTGGGTTACTCTCTGTCATCAAAAGCATACCGAGTGTTGAACAAGCGTTCCAAAAGAATAGAAGAGACTTATTATGTCACCTTTGACGATAATTACATGAAGAAGGTTCAAAGAACAAAAGATGCTTCTGGAGACATATTTCCAGCATCTGGACATGTCTCAGTTCCAATATCCAATTTGTTTGATGAATACATTCGGTTGTTCAATGAACCAGAGAAGGCAATACATTCGGAGGCAACAACAGCAGACAACAAGGTAGATAATCTAAAGAAAGTGATAGACGAAGCTGCCAAAACAATGGAAACCGAAACACCTACTCCTAAATCATCACCTAGTACTTCAAACTCTGATTCAACGTTCCAGGGGGAGAATTCTACCACTTTCAAACCATATGGAATTTCTATTGAGGGGGAGAATCCCCAGTCCGCCCCAAAATCTAATAGTTCATCTGATGCTCAAACAACTGAACCGAAATTAACAAGCGATAATCCAATCGAGGGGGAGACACCCACTGCCGATTCTACTGAAGACATAGACTTCACTTCGCCAGTCGAGGGGGAGTAGTAGAGAACAAGTGATAGTTCTACTGACGAAGGTAAAAGGGATAAGTTAGATGTTGAAATTGAAGTTGAAGCAGAACTAAATCTAGAATATGATCCAAGCTATCCTCCGCTAGTAAAATGGACAAAAAACCATCCCAAAGAGCAAATTATTGGTGAGTCCTCTGAAAGTGTCCTTACTAAATCTCAACTGAAGGTGAAACAAACAACATTATTCTCCAAAGTGGAATTTTGTATGTTTAACTCTTTTATCTCCAAAATAGAGCCGAAAACCGTAAATGTTGCACTTGATCATTCTGATTGGGTTCAAGCAATGCAGGATGAGCTCAATGAATTCGAACGAAACAGAGTTTGGAGATTGATTCCTACACCGAAAGATGCCTCTGTTGTCGGCTTGAAATGGGTGTTTAGGAATAAGCTGGACAAAGAAGGTAATGTCATTCGTAACAAGGCTCGGTTGGTTGTTAAAGGCTATTGTCAAGAAGAAGGGATTGATTATGAAGAAACGTTTGCTCCTGTGGCAAGGTTAGAGTCTGTTCGAATTTTTCTAGCATATGCCGCTCACAAGAGCTTCGAAGTCTTCCAAATGGATGTCAAATGTGCATTCTTGAATGGAGAATTAGAAGAAACTGTCTATGTTGAGCAACCACCTGGTTTTGTGAATGAAAAGTACCCGGATCATTGCTATGTACTGGATAAAGCTGTCTATGGGCTAAAGCAAGCACTGAGAGCCTGGTATGAAACTCTTACACGCTTTCTAAAAATGTCAAAATTTAAACAAGGTTCGGTTGACCCAACCTTCTTTCGAAAGAAGGAAGGCGAACATTTGATGATTGTTCAGATTTATGTCGATGATATCATCTTCGGCTCCACGAATCCTAGCTTAACCGCTGAATTCAGAAAGTTGATGGAGACTAAATTTGAAATGAGCATAATGGGTCCGATTAAACTTTTCCTTGGTTTAAATATTAGACAGGGACCAGAAGGTATCTTTATAAACCAGGAAGCATACACCAAAAATCTGCTGACTAAATTTGGAATGAAGGGTGATTCAAAAGTAAAGGTTCCAATGGCATTCGGCACCAAGCTAACTCCATCTCTGGAGAAACCGGCTGTGGACATAACTCTTTATTGACAAATGATAGGACCCCTTATGTATCTAACAGCTAGTAGACCAGATATCATGTTCTCTGTTTGTTATTGTGCCAGATTTCAAGCTAATCCAAGAGAACCCCACATGCTTGCTGTGAAGAATATTTTTCGATATCTGAAGAAGACTTCATCTCTCGGTCTCTGGTATCCTGCAAGATCTGGATTCTTTATACAAGCTTTTTCAGATGCTGATCTTGGAGGATGTGGACTGGACAGGAAAAGCACTACCGGAGGATGTCAATTCCTTGACGAAAAACTTGTTAGTTGGCAATCAAAGAAGCAAACCTGTGTTTCCTTATCCACAGCAGAAGCAGAATACATCGCCGCCGCATCATGTACCTCTCAGGTTGTTTGGATTCAAAGTCAGTTAAGAGATTATGGGCTGAGTATGAAAAAGATCCTTCTCTACTGTGACTCTGAAAGTGCAATCAGGATTTGTCATAATCCAGTGCAACATTCGAAAACCAAGCACATTGCACTTAGGTATCATTTCATCAAGGATCACGTAGAAGACGGGAACATAGAAGTATATTTTGTTCGTTCTGCTGATCAACTGGCCGACATCTTTACTAAAGTCTTACCAGAAACAACCTTCGATAAAATCTTACAAGGCTTGGGTATGATGGAAGGAGAGTCGGTACCGAATCCTCAAATCTCTCTTTAAAATTAAGACAAACGAGATAGACAGACCGCTCGGTCTATCTCTGCTCTAGATTTTTGGAAACCGACATAGACAGACCGCTCTGTATATCTCGACTCCGTAAATCTCGGCTTCGGTCTGTCTACTCTCTCATTAATAAGACAATGTTTCGGTTGTATATTTTAACTTTCTGTTTTTTTTTTCAGAAAATTTCCAAAAATCCAAAAATATTTTTTTCTTTCTTTTTGTTTTTATTTTTTTCATAAAATCCAAAAATATTTTATCTTTCTCTTTTTAATTTTATTTTTTAGAAAACTACTTAGAAATATTTTATTTGTTTCAATTGTTTGTTTGTTTTGTTTGGTGTCTGTCATTAATAGGTAAACACAAGTATAACCGCCGATAGATCTAACGCAGGTATGTTTTAACTTTTACACAACCTAGTTAAGTGTCCCTAGAAGCATGTTGCTGTATGTTGTCTTAAGCCTCTATGATCTTGAGTAAGCCTTAATGATTTGATTCCCATCGTTTCTTCCAAATCAGACTATTTTTCCACACTCGGTCTAGAGCTACCTTACTCTTCTCATTTGAATTAAGAGTTTCTCTGCTCTGTCACGCTTATCTAGCAGAAGGTACATTTGGTACTTTAACCACCTCCATATATTCTCCATCTAGTTTCGGTTCACTAACGTAACCCTTGAGACTCTCGGTCTTTACCACTGAGGTTTATGGTTACACAACATATGTGTTTCTGATCTTAGATACGATTACCACGTTCTAAGTGAAACCCAAAATCCAACACCAAAACTGAATTGACGGTGAGTGATATACTCAAGCATTAACTGGTTACCTAAGGAAATCTCTTTTTATTTTGCGTGATCTTTTACGAAATCACACCTACCTGTTCAGTTTATTTTTTTTTTTGAGATTTCTGCTTCCTATAAGTCATAAACATAATAAATCACACCTACCTGTTCAAAAGATCACATCGATCTCACAGCATGTTTTCCATGAGTGTACGTCCGTACACTCCATTACCGTACGCCCCTTGGCCGTACCCTCCATGTTGTGGCCTTAAACCCCCTTTGATCAATCACATGTGATTGTAACACTTAGTCTGAGTGATTCCTAGTCCCTAAAGGTGTTTCCTTGCATGTTAGTTGTTTAAAACACTAATTTCATATCTATATATTCCATTATATGTCACTTAGGACTCGTTTTTGTCTCTAGAATTCATTCGTGGAACTTCTCATCCTTACATGAATTTGCAGTTGAATCACCCACATACGGTGAATTCATACCCCAATAATCAATCTTTTAACTATTTTAAATGCTTTTAGGGGGGGGGGGGGATACAAGTTGAACACAATGAAAATTATGTAAATGTTATTTGTGATAACAATCATGTTAAATGATTTCTTATGCTTTTGTAAGTTATCAAATCATTTTAAAAACTCTTTTAAAGTTATATCACCTTGTTGTTTATAAAACTCTGTTTTTGAAATATAATCATAACTCAGTAGATAAATGAGTCTATTCTTTAAATCAGTAATAGTACAAGTAAACATGCAAGTAAATTATAATATGTATAGTTTAGGGGTTGGGTTTATACTATAACTAGTACAAAGAGAATCATACTATAACTAGTACAGGGAGGAGTATATTATAACTAGTTCAGGGAGGAACATACTATAACAATAACAGAAGAACAAATCATGAATTACACACTTATACAATATATATTCCTAGTATTCTAGGAAGACATCATATCCTTAACTCATTGTTTGTAACAAATTAAGGTAATAACACATCATATCGGGTTTACATTAACTAAGGTACGAATACCACGTACTAGGGTTAACAAACATGAGATAATAACATATCTTACTGGGTTTTCACTAACAAAGGTACAAATACAACATGCCGGGGTTAGCAAACATGAGGTGATAACACATCATATCGGTTTTTCACTAACAAAGGTACAAATACAACGTACCAGCGTTAGCAAACACGAATTAATAACATATCTTACCGTGTTTACACTAACAAAGGTACAAATACAATGTGTCAGGGTTAGCAAACACGAGGTGATAACAATAAATCAAATTTGACTAAATTATAAAGGGTACATCTGCAAAGTACCGGACAATAATAGATAAAACAAATAAATATATACAAAACTCAAAACAGTATCGACTGAGGCGTTAAGATTATAGGATTTCATTACATCTAGTAGTCGTCCAAATAATAGAACATTGAGTAAACTAAAATAGAAACTTTTCAGTAAAAGGTTTAATCCATTTTATTAAACCAGTATAACTTAAAGGACCTTAAGTGGTTAGTTCTATAATACTGTAGTTTATACATGAGGGTTATATATCATTAATATCCGATAAGTAGTTGGATGTGTGATTTTCTCCTTACTTCCTGTTACTTGTTTGGTTGTGGGCTTAAGGCAGATTCATACAATTAATTATCCGTTCGATATTAGATTATCTATAGCTAGTGTAAACTAAGTGATTATAGAAGCAACTATTGTGGTTACCATTTTTACTAAAGGAAATAAGGGTTATTCATAAAGAATGTTTTCTTCAAATATAAATGAACTATTACAGTTAACTCCGTGAGTACCAAATGAATACGCAAGGGTTATATACAACGAAGATCTAATAAACAATGGGATGTGTGACTTCCGCCTCATTTCCTGTTCCTTGTTTGGTTGTGGGCTTAGGGCAGATTCACACAATCGATTATTTGTTTACTCTGGTTTTATTTAACTTGTATCCATTTAGTACTCATAAAAATGATTGTAGAGCCATTTGTACTTAACTTTCATCATATCAGAAGATATAGGATCTTCTGAAGGAACAGGCGAACTTTTCTAAAAGGAATTTCAACTTACTTTACAACACTAATATACTTATGAACTCACCAGGTTAAATGTTGATCTACTCTTTCAAAATAACTTGTATTCTCAAGAAACTAGCAGGCAGGTATGCGCAGTGGGATTCAGAAGATGAAGCATAGTAGCTTCATGTCGTATTTTGTTATTTACTTTTGGATTCAATCTTTTGTGAATCACTACTTGTAAACACTTTAATATTAATACAATGGTTGCTTGTTAGCATGATTGTTATGATACATGTGTTGTGATACTAAACATGACGTCCTCCGCCCCCGAACGTTTGCACCGTTCCTGTTTGGGGGTGTGACAATTAAAGACCTTGGAAAGGTCTTAATGGAGAAGTTGGGTGTGTATGAGTCATGAAAAGGCATAAAGTTGCCGACTTTATGCCTTAGGACATCTTTACAGACTTAGATCTCGCTTTTGGATGTAAAGGACTTGAGTATTAATCACTTAATGGGGAAAGTGCTTAAACTAAGGGTATGTTGGGCGTAACCTAGTGTACTTGGGGCATAGTCTAATGTCCCAATACGTTGTGCATACTAGGATGGTACGCCGAGCGTACGCAATACAGATGGGTCGAACCTGTTTTGGGGCCTTAGGCTATTTGGGCCTCATTTGATTATTGGGCCTGGTGTAGGCTGAGAATTAGGAGTCATGTAATTGTTGCGGGCCATGGAATTAGTGTTGGACCTTTATTGGGCCAAGAAGCCCATTAAGGACTTTGGACTTAGGCTTTGGGCCCATTAGCAATAGATGGACATTTGGGCCTTATGGAAGGGTTTGGGAAGCTGGTTTCCCTTGGTTAACCAAAGTTCTAACATTGATTAATATTATCATTCAACTTGGGAGGTTTCGGACTATCAAAAGAGCAGTTATTGTATTCAGCAGACAGAGGTGAGTCTTCTCACCATACCTATGGGTCTAAGGCACCAAGGTCGGCCCATTATGTGATGATGATATATGTGTTAGTCTTTATGTGACTTGATATGATATGTGATTGTGTGTTTTGCATGAAGACCCCGGGCGAGCCTGTGGCATTGGATGTAAGACCATGTAGAGTAGCCCATGGTAGTCCTAGGTAAAGACCATGTGGGATAGCCCATGGCGTTGGATGTCAGACCATGTGGAGGAGTCATGGCAATCCTAGGTATACACCATGTGGGGTAGCCCATGGTACTAATACATGTTTTATGTATGCATGGCTTATGTGATATGTGTGTAGATTTAATTAGCTAGCAGGATATGTGTATGTGTGGTGTGGGGTATGCTCTGGGGAGCTCGCTAAGCATTTCTCTTACAGGTTGTTGATTTGTTTCAAGTACATCTAAACCCAAGGGCAAGGGCAAGGCGTGATGGCGCGGTGTGCACTCTATCTCTCTCTTTCACTGATAGGAATTGGGGACACTCTGATGATTTGAATAAGTTGTAATGAATCGTTGATTTGAAAACAATTTTGTTGGGATTTCATGGTTTATACAATTATGTTTAATTAATTAAAAATGAAAAATTTTCTTTAAAATTTGGTTCGTTACACTCCGGTTGCACTCCTCGAGCTGATCATAACAATCATTTCTTTCTTAAGTCCTGCGACTCAGGTGGCACTACCTCAAGCAAGGCCCTTGAGACCTCAAAATCCACTGACTCACCTAGGTCTGCACCGATCAAACCTAAATTGGCATTGCCAATAAAGCCTAGAAAATCACCAGACTCATCCTCAGCCTGAACAACCAAAACCAAAAGATCAACATATACCAAAACACTGCCAAAAACCATGGTTATCAAACCATGCAATCTACCCCCAACCAGCTCCTTAGAATCATCGTGACTTCCCTTGATTCGAGTATGAATCCTGTGCTTCTGATATTACAGACCCAATACTACCTTCCACACCTATCCATACTTTCCTCAAGGATCATCCTGTGTCCTCTAAGTTACCTACTCATAATAATACTCCTAATACCTACTAAACATCATAGCACCCACACTAAAGCACTTCCTAGGCTCTCCTAGGATCCCCACCTCACCCTGCTATCACCTAATGAAAAAAAAACCCTATTAATGTCAATATAAGTTTTACAAAGCACAAAGCAAGCAACTTTTGTCAACAATTTTGAAAATCATTTTGAAAGCTTTTACATATCCTTAGTTCGAGTATGGATTCACATGAATGTTCATCCAGTTCTCCAAAATCAGGGATTTGATACCAACTTGTGACATTCCAAAAATAAAGGTAAAAATTTTCATTTTAAAATCCAACCAAAAGCCATAGTCGTTTACAAAATGTTGTTCCCAAAAATAATAATCAGATATCTGAGTGTCCCAAGATCAGTCATCATAAAAATTAGAAGGTTGTGCGATTACGCCTTTTCTTTCCCCCGATCATCTGAAGTACCTGAAATATAAAACCTAAAACATAAAACTTAAACCGTAAGAAAAATCTTAGTGAGTTCCCCTAAAGTACCACACACAATGAATACAAACAAGAACATGCATACATGAGCCTTCAACATGACTAGACCACCTAGTTAGGCCTACAACATATCTAGACAGCTCTCTGAGCCTTCGGCCTGACCGGATCGTCTCGCGGGGCCTACAACCTATTGTTATATGTCTCTGCCTTAACTTTGTCTCTTCAAATGATGGAATGAAGGGCCTGAGAATCACAACAAAGGAAACAAGATCGTCAGTCTTCGTCTATGAGGCAGTCCCATAATGAAGCTCCGACGATTAAGTCAGTTCATCTCTTAGAAAGAAGGTGAAAAAGTGTTACGCAGGTGCTTAAGGGTTTCTTTTTCGATCCCTTCTCTTGGAGGATAAGGGACCTTTTATACTTGTGGTTGGGGGATAGATCCCCGATAGTATCTTTTACATTTTCAAGTTTGGCAGGGATAGACGACCTTTGATTGGCAGATCGTGCTCCACGAGTAGTCGTTTTCCAAACCCTAACCACTAGGGATAACTTAGTGCATCAAGACTCTCATTAAGTACCCAATCCTTAGAGTTGTACCTCCAAAGTTTCTAGAGGGGCTTCATACTCCTAAGAAACCTTAAAAATCATGGCTTTATAGACATGCATGTCCAATACATGTCATTTCCATTTTAGGTCAAAAGTTAGGGTTCAATGACCAAAACTCCATGAAATACATCAAAACTCGTTTCAAACTTTGATAGATCTAACCACCCAAATTGACAAGACGTAAAGAAAAAGGGAAAAAAATCTAGAGATCTAGCAATTAACTCGTGAAGTTCCAAGCTTTTACCTCCTGGAGATGCTTGAGGAGAACAAACTTCTGGATCTAGTCTGCCTTGAATTTCCAAGATGATCTACCAATCTCCTTCTTCCTTCATAATCACCAAAAACACACACTTTTAGGTTTAAATCTCAGACAAATGTATTAGAGTTTGTAATGAACGTTTCTGAGGAATGGAGGCTGATGGGAGGAAGGATACCAGGGGTTAAGGGTGTTTAAATTGTTCCCAAACCCTAAACTTTAAGGTTTACACCAATAATGGCTACCACGCCATGGTGGCTCATTAAAACCCGTGGCCCATAAAATATTTTCACGCCGTGGTGAGGCTCCACCACGTTGTGGCAACCCATAAAGGCATTTGACATTGCGAAGTAAATTCGTACCTGCAACGGGTGTTACAACCTTAATGGATTAAGCCACTATTCTATTTAGTCCCTCCCTTATACTTTCCAAAAAGCTTCTAGACGCCCAAATGATCCATAAAAATCTCTGCTTTATCGTCATGCGTGTCCAATGCATGTCACACCCCAAGTTACGTCAAAAGGGAAGGAAATGGGGTCAAAATCATGCATGGCTTCAAAACAACCTCAAAGTCCAGAGATAAATATATGTTGCTCAAGAGACCTCAATGATCAATAAAGTTACCAACTTTATTGGATCGATCCAACAATTCAAACGAACCCAACGTAAAGAAATAAGATTTATAACCTAGATCTAAAGAGATGGAATCATAAAGGTAGGAACTTGAGGACTTAAAAAAAGTATGGAAAATGCACAATGAGGTGGAGATGAGTTGTTTGTTGGATCTTTGCACTAAAAGTTTCTTCTTCCTTCCTTCAAAGATCACCAAAACCACTTAAATGAGTTCAAAAGATTTAACGGGGGCTAGGGTTCATGAGGGAGTATTTTGGAGGTGATGGAGAGGTTGATGGTGGTCAAACCCTAGCCCTTATACTCCTTAAATAGTGCCTAAAGCCTGAAACTTAGAGTTTTGTGAAACATCCAAAATATACGGTCTAAAAATTTCGTGTTAAAATCCTTAAAGAAAACTCAGAACTCATATAACAACATTATAAATCCCATATTGTGTATCTCAAACCACTTATCAAAAGTACAGTATCAAATATCAGAGTAAATATTCCATGCTGAAGACTGTAGTGTGTGCCATGCGATCATCCCAAGTCATTCCTTTTACTAGCTGAAGTACCTGAAATCAAAACTGAAAACTATAAGCACGAATCTTAGTGAGCTCCCCCAAAATGTCAAGAAACTAGCTCAACAACACACAAGGTTGATTAGGGTTTTGAGAGTGGGCTGTGGAGGTGATGGAAGCTGGGATGGAGACTTGATATGATGCTTAAATAGGGTGCAAACCCTAAAGATTAGGGTTTCTTCCTCGTGTATCTACTCGTCGAGTCAAGGCTTTCGACTCGTCGATTAGACCACTTAAAGCCCACGTCAAAACTAGCATCTACTCAACGAGTTAGGACTACCAACTCGTTGAGTAGCTCTTACAAAATACATACTTAAATAAGCCAAGTCCACTCCGAGCCCTTACGGTGCTGCCACTGCACCTTCACTAGCTTAACCCTCTTGTTCCTCAGCTCCTTCATCTTGCAATCTAGAATCACCACCGGTATCTCAATGTAATTCAGACTGTCATCAAACCAAAATTTCCTCTAAGGGTACAACCATCATGTCATCCACTTACCACTTCCATAGCTGGGAATCATGGAAGGTGATGTGGATCTGACTGAGCTCAGGGAGGAAGATCAAGTATATATGCTACCTTGCCCACCCGGGCTTTGACTTTGAAGGGGCCGATATACCTGGGGCCCAGCTTTCCCAGTTTTTGGAACCATATGACACCCTTACAGGGTGACACCTTCAGGAGGACCATGTCTCCCTCCCGAAACTCCAAGTCTGAATGGCACTTGTCGGCATAGGTCTTCTGCCAAATCTGAGTGGTCTGAAGCCTACTCCGGGCCTGTTGGATCCGCTCTGTGGTCTTGAGTACTACCTCCATACTCCCCATGACACTTTAACTGACCTCACTCCAACAAATTGGTGTCCTACACTTCCTCCCGTAGAGCATCTTGAAAGGAGCCCGATCTATACTTGCATGGTAACTGTTCTTATACGAAAATTCCACTAACGAAAGATATCCTAACTACCACCGAAATCCAAAACACATGCTCGAAGCATGTCCTCAAGATTTTGAATCATCCTCTCGCCCTGTCTGTTCGTCTGGGGGTGGAAAGCGGTGTTGAAATGGAGACGAGTACCCATCTCTTCGTGAAACCCCTTCCAAAATCTAGAAGTAAAACGGACATCTCAGTCTGACACCATTGAGACACGCACTTACTATCGTGCCACTAATTCTCGCACATATATCTCGGCCAAATTTCAGGCCGAGATACTTTCTTGGATCGGTATGAAGTGGGCACTCTTGGTCAACCGATCCACGATGACCCAAACTGCATCAACCCCACATGCGGTCCTGGGAAGCTTGGTAATAAAATCCATAGTAGTGTCATCCCGTTTCCACACGGGGATTTCTAACGGCTGCATCTTGTCGTGAGGCCTCTGGTGCTCTGCCTTGACCTTCATGCAGGTCAGGCATCTCTCTACATACCAGGCTACATCTCGCTTCATGTAGGGCCACCAATAATCGGGTTGAAGATCTCTGTACATCTTCGTCGTCCAAGGATGGATAGAGAATCTGGACTTGTAGGCTTCATCCATCGGTATTTTTTGTACTCCGTCCTAGTACAGTACCCAGACCCTCCCATGCAAGGTCAGCAACCCACGGCTGTCATAATCAAAGGAGGCCACCTGGCCTATAATCCGTTCAGACTTCTGACGCTCCTCCTTCAGGCCCTCGACCTGCACCTCTCGGATCTACTCCAGCAATGGAGTAATCATTGTCATTCTCAGACAGATGTCTCGGATCGGGGTCGATGTTGCCTTGTGGCTCAGGGCATCAGCCACTACATTGGCCTTGTTTGGGTGGTAAAGGATCTCACAATCGTAATCCTTCACCACATCTAACCACCGACGTTGCCTCATGTTCAGATTTGGTTGATCCATGAGGTACCTCAAACTCTTGTGATCTGTGTAAATGGGACAATGGACCCTATACAGGTAGTATCACCAAATCTTAAGGGTGAATACCACATCCCCCAGCTCTAAATCGTGTGTCAGATAGTTAGCCTCATGAGACTTTAGTTGTCATGAGGCATAAGCTATCATATTACCCCGCTGCATCAACACTGCCCCCATACCTATGATTGAAGCATCATAGTAGACTACGAAGTCATCTACTCCCTCTAGCAGAGTGAGAATCGGTGCCTCGCACAACCGCTGCCTAAGCGTCTCAAAATTTGGCTACCAACTTCTTGGGCAGTTGGGTCAATGGAACTACAATCCTGGAGAAGTCCTGAATAAATCTCTTGTAATACCCTGCCAGACCCAGGAAACTCCGAATCTCAGTTGGAGACCTCAGAATCTCCCACTGTATCATGGCCACTATCTTGACCAGATTGACCAGAATACCCTTCTGGTTGACGAGATTCCCAAGGAAATGTACCTCGTGCAACCAGAACTCACACTTGGAGAACTTCTCAAAAAGTCTCTCCCTCCTCAGTGTCCCCAACACCTCTCTCAGGTGCTCCTCATGCTACTCCTGAGTCTTGGAGTAAACCAAGATGTCATCAATAAAGACTATTACATATCGATCCAACATCGGTCTGCACATGCGGTTCATGAGTTCCATGAATGTGGCTGAAGCATTGGTGAGCCCAAACGACATCACCACAAACTCATAATGACAATAGCGGGTTCTAAAGGCGGTCTTCTGCATATCATCGTCACCAACTCACATCTAGTGATTCAATTACCGTAAATCAATCTTGGAGAACCAAGACGCTCCCTGAAGTTGGTCAAACAAATCATCTATCCTCGGAAGTGGGTAACGATTCTTCACCATGACCTTGTTCAACTCCCGGTAGTCTATGCACATGTTATTGACCCATCCTTCTTTTTCACAAACAGGATCGGGGCTCCACATGGTGAACTGCTCAGCCAGATAAAACCCTTGTCTAGCAGCTCTTGAAGCTGCATAGACAACTCCTTCATCTCGGGAGGAGCCAACCAATATGGTGCCTTGGCTATCGGAGCCGCACCAGGGACCAGGCCAATCCTAAACTCAACCTGTCTCTCCGAAGGTATCTGTCACACCCCAAAACCAAGAACGGCGGAAACGTTCTGGGGCGGAGGACGTCATGTAAGTATCACAACACAGTAAATGTAAATAAGCAAACAACATCATCCATTGCATTAAATATATAATTTTAATACAAGCGTGCTCTGTACATTATAGACACCAAAAATAACGTATATCAAAATAATAAGATGAGTCTTGAATGCGCTCCATCTTCTCAAAAGTTGGCCTCGGTACCTGTCTACTGATGACCTGAGAATATAAGTTATTTTGAAAGAGTTTATCAGCATTAAGCTGGTGAGTTCATAAGTATTTTAGTGTTGGTATTTGTCATTCAAAAATGTTTGAACATGTATCAAGTATAAGTTTGTAAAATGTATGTAAAGGTTTGCAATTGTTTGTAAAAGTTTGAATCTCTCAGAAAAACCTATATTTTCTATTAAAGTAGCCTTCTACCAAGGCTTAACTGTTTTGTATGCTCATTTGATGTAAAAGTGTGTAATTTCCCAAATGTAACTATCATTTAACAAAATATAGTTTGTACATAAACGTTTAAGTGAGGTTATCACTAAAAATATGTAATGGGTAAATTATTGTAGTAATGTAGCCTTGTATTATAAGAACTACTGCTGTACTAACTACCTTAAACCAGATTTATATTAAGGCATTACGTGCTAAATTGCACCATACTATCGACTAGTAACAACGACAAATGAATGGTCGTAATAACGGAATGACGTTTGGAACCCGCAGACCTGCAGGTCCGGCTGTAGCTAGCAGCAAGGTGTAGGATTGTCAATCCAGTATAGATCTATACGCAAACTCACGCTCTCCCTTCAAGAGAATTCTGGCTACAACTCGAGCCATGACAGATAAGTCTTGCTCCAATTTAAATCACAATAATAAAGTATTCATGTATATGTACTGTTTCTCGTTCTAGTATAGTTGTATATGTATTGTTTCTAGCATCATTGTATATGTATTGTTTCTAGCATCATCGTATATGTATTGTTTCTAGTATATGTATATGTATTGTTTCTAGCATCATTGTATATGTATTGTTTCTAGTATATGTATATGTCTTGTTTCTAGCATCATTGTATATGTATTGTTTCTAGTATATGTATATGTATTGTTTCTAGCATCATTGTATATGTATTGTTTCTAGTATATGTATTGTGTTACCCCGATGGTAACTAACTATTGATGTACTGATAAATATGAATACGAAAGTACTTTTATGTCTACACATGTATATATGATATATAACTAATATTGAAACGACCTTCGGATGGTCACCCGAAATCCCACCAGACCACATCTCAGTGCGCGAAAAGGAAATAGGGCGGATGGCCTTCCTAAGCCTTTTAAACATTACTTATATATATACATATATGGGCATGCAATTTATAAGAAGTAAAACAAAGTTTAATAAAAGCATTTGATAAGTAAAAAGAGTTTGTAAAACATTTGAAGTGAAACAGTTTGATAAACAGTTGAACAGTGATAAAATCATTGGTTTTCTAGTTATTAATCACATGTGATTAATGCAATCACATGTGATTGATGTAATAACTATAAGTATTTGACTTGTATTCCCACCCCCCCCCCATAAATTATTTAAAACATTTAAAAGTATTTCAAAGGTTAATTAAAGGGGTATAAACTCACATGCGGTGAGTAGATCGAATTGATGTATCG
This sequence comes from Lactuca saligna, assembly GCF_052625555.1. Taxonomy (NCBI): domain Eukaryota; kingdom Viridiplantae; phylum Streptophyta; class Magnoliopsida; order Asterales; family Asteraceae; genus Lactuca; species Lactuca saligna. The sequence continues at coordinate 130,762,073 of NC_136422.1, read as the reverse complement.
GGTACCGTGCTAAGTGTCAAACGGAGACTTGTTCACACGTTCGAGCCTAGTTATCATATAGTAAGCATATATATAACTAATTAGCCACATAATAACTTAACAAAGTAAGTTAACACAATTAGGAACATGTATACACTTTGTATAAGTGTTATAGGTCCTAATGGTTGCATCTAAGTTGATATGGGACAAGGCAAAAGGGTTTGAAACATCAAATGGCCTTGCATAAGAGTTCACCACCCAACAAACCCCACCCTTTGGAGTTTACGGCCGTAAACTCATGGGTTTATGGCCGTGAACTCTTCATATGGTGGTTTTGGGTGTTTTAAAGTGTTATCTTGATCCAAGAACACTTCTAGCTTTGTTGGAATAATACATGAAGTAGTTTAAGGCCCTAGAATGCTCCATAGGGGAGTTTACGGCCTATAGTCCATATACCCTAGAGTTTACGGCCGTAAACTCCTATGGGTGATGGCTTTTAATTCATTTGAGACACTTGCACATCAAGGATGGCTTCCATGATTTTATCTAACGCTAATGGGGACAAGATGCACACATTTGTGTCATTACTTGGAGTTTACGGCCCAAGATATGTTCCTTGGCCGTAAACTCCTTTTAAGGAGTGATTATGAAGTCTTTTGATCCCCATTCAAGTCCCATGTGCTCAAGCTAAAATGTCTTAAGGCCTTAGGGGTGTTTGTGGTGCATTTCACCCTTAGAAAAGGGGTTTACGGCCCAAGATCCTTCCTTGGCCATAAACTCCTATAATTCTATCATTTTGAAGTGTTTTGAAGTCCAAAATAAGCACAAGTATTAGTGGTTAAGGTCCTTAGGCTCAAGGAGGCAAGTTAGGGCATTTTTGACCCATAAAATGGGGTTTACGGCCCAAGAAGTTCCTTGGCCGTAAACTCCTCTAACTTGTTGATTTTGGATGCTTTCTAGTCTCTAAAGATCATACACAAGGTCCTTTATACGTGGTCTAACACGGAATCGGGACTAGGAAGCCTTAAAGTTCCATTTTGGAGTTTACTCCCCAAGAACGTTCTTGGGCGATAAACTCACAGATCTTGTATTTTGGACATGTAATTGATGTTATAAAGCATATAACAAGTATTAAAACACGTTTAGGAAAGTAGACTCACAATCCGGGATGAAAACCCGAAGATCCGTCAGAGAGAATTGGCTTTTCTCTAGTTGGAATTGTGAATAATGAATTAATTAAATTCAGAAATCTATTTATAGTCCTGGAATATTTTGACAGAAAATATTTTTATTCCGGGAGTCGGACTATTACATTGTGAAACTTACAATGTTCAAGTTTCACGATTACAGGAGCATTCATTCTCCGGATATGTCCAGAAACGTAAACCCTAATGTACACAAACTTGTTCGGACAAGTCTGAAATTTACAGAAACTGGACTAGCTTCTATTGAATAGATAATGTTCGTACAATGGAAATTTCGGGTTGTCACATCATCCCCCTGTTAGAAGGAATTTCGTCCCGAAACTAGAATTTAAGCAAATAAGAAGTTACAAATAACTAAGCGAAAAAGATGAGGATATTTCAGTTTCATCTGATCCTCGCGTTCCCAAGTGAATTCTGGTCCCTGCTTGGCGTTCCAGCGAACCTTCACGATAGGGATACGACTTTGCTTCGTCTGCTTGACCTCACGGTCCATGATCTCTATAGGTTCTTCCACGAAGTTGAGGCTCTCGTTGATCTCGATTTCGTCGAGTGGGATTACGAGAGTCTCGTCGGACAGACACTTTTTCAAGTTAGATACGTGGAATGTAGAATGTACGTTACGAAGTGTGTCGGGTAGATCAAGTTTGTAAGCTACGGGGCCGACTCTTGCGAGAATCTCGAAAGGCCCTATGTACCTAGGATTAAGCTTCCCACGCTTACCGAAGCGTATCAAGCCCTTCCAGGGTGAGACTTTGAGAAGGACTCGGTCTCCCACCTGAAATTCCAAAGGTTTTCTGCGTTTATCAGCGTAGCTCTTTTGTCGGTCTCTAGAGGCTTTCAATCGTTCACGGATCTGAACGATCTTCTCTGTCGTTTCCCGAATGATTTCCGGACCAGTGAGAGTACTGTCGGAAGCTTGCCCTCTAGCTAATTGGGTATCACCCACCTTAGCCCAGCACAGAGGGGATCTGCACTTTCGGCCGTAGAGAGCTTCAAATGGTGCTGCTTTTATGCTCGTGTGATAACTGTTGTTGTAGGAAAATTCGACGAGGGGTAAATGAGTATCCCACACTTTTCCAAAGTCAATTACACAAGCACGCAACATATCTTCTAAAGTCTGGATTGTCCTCTCACTCTGTCCGTCAGTCTGTGGATGGTAGGCTGTGCTCATGTCCAGCCTTGTTCCTAGGGAATGTTGCAGTGATTGCCAAAATCTTGAGGTGAACCTACTATCTCTATCGGAGATAATGGATATAGGTACACCATGTAGTCGTACGATTTCCCTAATGTATGTTCTCGTAAGTTTCTCCATCTTGTCGGTTTCTTTGATAGGCAGGAAGTGTGCAGACTTGGTCAATCTATCAACGATGACCCATATGGTATCAAGTCCACCCGTTGTCTTGGGCAACTTGGTTATGAAATTCATAGTGCTCCGCTCCCACTTCCATTCTGGGATCTCTGGTTGTTGCAGTAAACCAGAGGGCTTCTGGTACTCGACCTTTACCTTTGCGCAAGTAAGGCATTTACTTACGAAGGTAGCAATCTCTGCTTTTATATTAGGCCACCAGTATAGCTTTTTAAGATCCAGATACATCTTATCTGAACCTGGATGGACGGAATACCGAGTGTTGTGCGCCTCGGTCATGACTAAGTCTCGGAAACCACCGTGTTTCGGTGTCCAGATCCGATCCATGAAGTATAAGGCTCTGTCACCCTGGCTTCTAAATTCTTGTCCATTCCTCTAAGGGATTCACTCATCACATTTTCAGGTTTCATGGCTTCAAGTTGGGCCGCCTGAATATTGGTTAGACAAGTGTGAATGGATGGTTATTGATAATGACTTGACCTTGCGACCAGAATATTCTTTTCGACTCAGGGCGTCCGCTACTACGTTGGCTTTACCCGGATGATAACGAATATCGCATTCGTAATCACTGAGTAGCTCGACCCACCGTCGTTGTCTCATGTTGAGCTCCTTCTGATCGAATATGTGTTGTAAACTCTTGTGGTCGGTAAAGATAGTGCTCTTCGTTCCATACAAGTAATGTCTCCAGATCTTCAGGGCAAACACCACTGCTCCCAGTTCAAGATCGTGTGTCATATAGTTAACTTCGTGTGTCTTCAACTGTCGGGAGGCGTAGGCGATGACCTTACCTCGCTGCATCAAAACACACCCGAGCCCTTGGTTCGATGCATCGCAATACACTACGAAGTCCTCTATCCCTTCGGGGAGAGATAGTATTGGCGCAGTGCACAAGGCTCGTTTGAGCGTTTGGAACGCTCTCTCTTGTTTCTCTTCCCAGTCAAAGGCCACGCCTTTCTAGGTCAGGGTTGTAAGAGGTTTCGCTATTCGGGAGAAGTTCTGAATGAATCTGCGGTAGTAGCCAGCAAGACCTAGAAATTGACGAATTTCTGTCGGCGTCTTGGGTGCTGACCAGTTCTCAATGGCTTTAATTTTGGATGGGTCCACGTGGATTCCCTCTTCGCTTACCACGTGTCCTAAGAATTCGACTCTTCGGATCCAAAATTCACATTTCGAGAACTTCGCATAAAGTTACTCCATTCGTAAAGTTCCTAAAACTAGTCGTAGGTGATCGCCATGCTCTTCCTTGCTTCGGGAGTAGATCAGGATGTCGTCAATGAAAACGATGACGAACTGATCCAAGTAAGGTCGGCATACTCTGTTCATCAGGTCCATGAAAACTGCTGGCGCATTGGTCAATCCGAATGGCATCACCACGAACTCGTAGTGTCCGTAACGAGTTCGGAAGGCTGTCTTTGGAACATCCTCCTCTAGCACTCGTAACTGGTGATATCCGGATCTTAGATCAATTTTGGAGAAATAGTTCGCCCCTTGCAGTTGGTCAAATAGATCGTCTATGCGAGGTAGAGGGTAACGATTTTTGACAGTCAGTTTGTTGAGTTCTCTGTAGTCGATACACATACGGAATGATCCGTCTTTCTTCTTAACGAACAAGACCGGTGCTCCCCAAGGTGAGAAGCTTGGTCTTATGAAGTCCTTGCTGAGTAGTTCGTTAAGTTGACCAGATAATTCCTGCATCTCCGCTGGTGCTAATCGGTAGGGCGACTTGGCTACTAGGGTAGCTCCTGGGACTAAGTCGATACGGAACTCGACCTGTCGTTGCAGAGGTAATCCAGGTAGTTCTTGTGGGAAAATGTCGGGAAAGTCGCTCACTACCGGAATGTTCTTGAGTTCATTCGTTTCGAGGTTCGTGTCGACGACGTGAGCAAGGAATGCGTGGTATTCTTTGCGTAGATATTTCTGTGCTTGAATACTTGATATAATGCGAAGACTCGCACCAGGTTTGTCGTCGTAGACTATAAGGGTTTCATTAGACGGAAGGTTTAGTCGGACTGCTTTCTCGAAGCACAGGATGTCGGCGCGATGAAGACTCAACCAATCCATGCCGATGATGACGTCGAAACTTTTTATTGAGACCGACATGAGGTCGATGGGAAATGAATGGTTATATAGGGTTAGGATACATCCTAAGTATATGCTACTGGTGTTTTCTGTTTTGCTGTTAGCCATTTCTACTGTGAATTGTTCTTTAAGTGCATGTGGTTGTGGTTTAAGCATGCGAGCAAATTTGTGGTTCACGAAGCTTCGCTCCGCTCCACTATCGAACAGAATGCATGCATAGGAGTTATCGAGGAGGAACGTACCAATCACCACTGTCGGGTCAGCAACTGCTTCCCCGTGGCCTATAGCTAGTACCCTCCCTACTCCTCCAGCATTTCTCGCTTTGGGGCAGTCCCTCTTATAGTGGCCTGTTTCGCCACATCCATAGCAAGTTGGGCTCGCGCCAGAGCCAGGGACTTGCGTGATCGGTTGCGCCGGGAATTTACAGAAACGGACGGTGTGTCCTTTCCTGTTGCAGTTAGAGCACTGCATTTCACGGCAGGGGCCGTTGTGGTGGAAGTTGCATTTGTTGCACTTCGGCAAACTTCCAGCATACTTCTTCGTCAGAGCAGTAGCAGCAGGGGTTACTGCGGCATGTACTGCCACAATTTGCTACTTCTTGGCAGCTCGCTGCCTCTTCTTGTCATCCCAGAACTTCCGCTTGGTGTCAGCGGGTTTGGATGGTTCTGAGTTGGCTAGGGTTGTTGTGGTTGCAGGGGTTTTGACACCATGGTCGATGAGTCGTTGTGCCAGTCGCTTGGCACTGTCGAAGGTAGCGGGGTTTGATGATAGAACATTCCCCTGATACGGAGGAACTAGCCCCCATATGTACCTTTCAATCTTCTTCCCTTCAGTGGGAACCATATTAGGGCAGAGGGCCACCAGTTCGCTAAACCGGGCAGTGTAAGCGATAATGTTGGTGCCCTTCATGGTCAGGCTCCAAAGCTCCTGTTCTAATTTCTGGATCTTGCCCCTCGGGCAGTATTCCTCAATCATGAGGTCTTTCATCGTATCCCAGCCTATGTCGTTGGCTACGACGAGAGTTAGAGATTTAACGTGGTTGTTCCACCACGTCAGTGCCTTCCCTTCGAAGGTGCATGCGGCATATTTGACTTTGCTCGCAGCAGGGCAAGAATAAATTTCGAAGACTGATTCAGTCTTCTCGAACCATTGCGAGAGAGCAATGACTCCGCCGGTCCCATGAAAGGGTTTCGGCTTACAGTTGGTGAAATCCTTGTAAGAGCACTCTCTCGAGCGCACAGGAGTTTCAACCGGAATGGAGTTAACCGGGGTTCCACCTCTGCTGGCATCAGTAGAGTGATACTGTGCCATGGAAGTTGCCACTGCTGCAGCTACGACAGCATTTAGGGCTGCTGTATCAATGATCGGAGGTGGTGGAGGTGTAGGGTTATTCCGGGTAGATTTGCGAGGAGGCATCTTTCAACTATAAGTTTATAAAGATGAGAAAAGTGGTAAGAATCAATTTGTAAGAAATGTGCGAATGACACATGGACTAACTAACCATAGCCCAACAATTGAATGAGTGTTTGTGTTCATAACCGGAAAGATGTGTAGGAAAACCCAAATGTAAATATTCTTCCCACAGTGTAAGTAGTTGTCAATAATACTGGTATTACTGATGTAATGAGTTCAATGAAAATTGACCTAACAGTAGGTCTTACATCATACCATACGGAAAGTTTGACAGTTCCTAGATTCCTAATTAGAGTACTGAAAGTTAGGAATATTTTATAGATAAGTGCTACTTAGAGCACAGATGTTAAAAGGCTAATCCTTAACCCAAAAGATAATGATGTACTAGACATCATCTAACGGCGATGAGTATTCCTCGGGAGAACCCTGAGGTCTCTCATTTGACGTACCACATCTTGAAGGTGTCGTTCATGAGCCCTTTGACGAGCTCGAAGTTCCATGACTTCAGCTTGAGAGGCAACCAGACGTTGCTGTAGGGTTTCATTGGTTCTCCGGGTCCATTCCATATCTTCTTCGAGACGGCGAATGCGGATTGTGTTGACACTAGAGTTGGCATCAATCTCCACGAACCGGTCGATGGCTGCTCGACCTTGCTCGACATTACGAGCTATTCTACGGATAAGGACAGGTAGAGCTCGGTCAGCAGAGCCACCATTGCTGGCGTTGTAAAAGGTTCGGTCCCCAAAGTATGGTAAGGGTTGACCCTGTTCGTCACTCCAGCGATTCAAGTTATCTACCCACAAGGGAGTGGGACCTAGAAAAGCTGGTCGAGGGTTGTTGTCCGGGGCTTGACCTACTGGAGGTAGGTTGTTGACTTCGGGCTCAGAGTCTGATCCATCTGAGAAGCCTTCAGCTTGATGATCATCCAACGGGATTGGGTGTTCATCGTCAGACTCTGCTTCGAGCCATCCTGCGTTGCCTTCATTTGGAAAGTACGGGTCGCTGTGATGGAATCCAGCCATTTAAATCTACGCGAGAAGAGAGGTATAAAGATATAGTATACAAGTAGTTGGTAGTACAAAATACACCTATAGTATTTCAAGTTTAGGTTCTATTGAATCTTCTTGTGGTATTGTTGGTAAGTTTTTAGACTTGTTAACACATCACAACCATTCTAGGGCATATACTAATCACTCCTCGGACCAGCATAGTTGATCAGGCTATGCCATTCCCAGGACTGACCATATATCCCTGAGCTTACCTGTGATATTTAACAATCGTAATACTTTTGTTCTTGTCGTTGTGACACTGGTTTTAGTATGAATGTAGACTAGTATACTTAATTAAATATTTTAGTATTTTAAGTATAGACTCTTGGTCAGAATGTTTTAATCCCAAATGGGTTTATAGTTTAGTATATCTTTTATGGGTTGATACACTTGATTCACTATAAACAATGCTCTGATACCAATCTGTCACACCCCAAAACCAAGAACGGCGGAAACGTTCTGGGGCGGAGGACGTCATGTAAGTATCACAACACAGTAAATGTAAATAAGCAAACAACATCATCCATTGCATTAAATATATAATTTTAATACAAGCCTGTTCTGTACATTATAGACACCAAAAATAACGTATATCAAAATAATAAGATGAGTCTTGAATGCGCTCCATCTTCTCAAAAGCTGGCCTCGGTACCTGTCTATTAATGACCTGAGAATACAAGTTATTTTGAAAGAGTTTATCAGCATTAAGCTGGTGAGTTCATAAGTATTTTAGTGTCGGTATTTGTCATTCAAAAATGTTTGAACATGTATCAAGTATAAGTTTGTAAAATGTATGTAAAGGTTTGCAATTGTTTGTAAAAGTTTGAATCTCTCAGAAAAACCTATATTTTCTATTAAAGTAGCCTTCTACCAAGGCTTAACTGTTTTGTATGCTCATTTGATGTAAAAGTGTGTAATTTCCCAAATGTAACTATCATTTAACAAAATATAGTTTGTACATAAACGTTTAAGTGAGGTTATCACTAAAAATATGTAATGGGTAAATTATTGTAGTACTGTAGCCTTGTATTATAAGAACTACTGCTGTACTAACTACCTTAAACCGGATTTATATTAAGGCATTACGTGATAAATTGCACCATACTATCGACTAGTAACAACGACAAATGAATGGTCGTAATAACGGAATGACGTTTGGCACCCGCAGACCTGCAGGTCCGGCTGTAGCTAGCAGCAAGGTGTAGGATTGTCAATCCAGTATAGATCTATACGCAAACTCACGCTCTCCCTTCAAGAGAATTCTGGCTACAACTCGAGCCATGACAGATAAGTCTTGCTCCGATTTAAATCACAATAATAAAGTATTCATGTATATGTACTGTTTCTCGTTCTAGTATAGTTGTATATGTATTGTTTCTAGCATCATTGTATATGTATTGTTTCTAGCATCATCGTATATGTATTGTTTCTAGTATATGTATATGTATTGTTTCTAGCATCATTGTATATGTATTGTTTCTAGTATATGTATATGTCTTGTTTCTAGCATCATTGTATATGTATTGTTTCTAGTATATGTATATGTATTATTTCTAGCATCATTGTATATGTATTGTTTCTAGTATATGTATTGTTTCTAGTATATGTATTGTGTTACCCCAATGGTAACTAACTTTTGATGTACTGATAAATATGAATACGGAAGTACTTTTATGTCTACACATGTATATATGATATATAACTAATATTGAAACGACCTTCGGATGGTCACCCGAAATCCCACCAGACCACATCTCAGTGCGCGAAAAGGAAATAGGGCGGATGGCCTTCCTAAGCCTTTTAAACATTACTTATATATATACATATATGGGCATGCAATTTATAAGAAGTAAAACAAAGTTTAATAAAAGCATTTGATAAGTAAAAAGAGTTTGTAAAACATTTGAAGTGAAACAGTTTGATAAACAGTTGAACAGTGATAAAATCATTGGTTTTCTAGTTATTAATCACATGTGATTAATGCAATCACATGTGATTGATGTAATAACTATAAGTATTTGACTTGTATTCCCCCCCCCCCCCATAAAGTATTTAAAACATTTAAAAGTATTTCAAAGGTTAATTAAAGGGGTATAAACTCACATGCGGTGAGTAGATCGAATTGATGTATCGGGTACCGTGCTAAGTGTCAAAAGGAGACTTGTTCACACGTTCGAGCCTAGTTATCATATAGTAAGCATATATATAACTAATTAGCCACATAATAACTTAACAAAGTAAGTTAACACAATTAGGAACATGTATACACTTTGTATAAGTGTTATAGGTCCTAATGGTTGCATCTAAGTTGATACGGGACAAGGCAAAAGGGTTTGAAACATCAAATGGCCTTGCATAAGAGTTCACCACCCAACAAACCCCACCCTTTGGAGTTTACGGCCGTAAACTCATGGGTTTATGGCCGTGAACTCTTCATATGGTGGTTTTGGGTGTTTTAAAGTGTTATCTTGATCCAAGAACACTTCTAGCTTTGTTGGAATAATACATGAAGTAGTTTAAGGCCCTAGAATGCTCCATAGGGGAGTTTACGGCCTATAGTCCATATACCCTAGAGTTTACGGCCGTAAACTCCTATGGGTGATGGCTTTTAATTCATTTGAGACACTTGCACATCAAGGATGGCTTCCATGATTTTATCTAACGCTAATGGGGACAAGATGCACACATTTGTGTCATTACTTGGAGTTTACGGCCCAAGATATGTTCCTTGGCCGTAAACTCCTTTTAAGGAGTGATTATGAAGTCTTTTGATCCCCATTCAAGTCCCATGTGCTCAAGCTAAAATGTCTTAAGGCCTTAGGGGTGTTTGTGGTGCATTTCACCCTTAGAAAAGGGGTTTACGGCCCAAGATCCTTCCTTGGCCGTAAAATCCTATAATTCTATCATTTTGAAGTGTTTTGAAGTCCAAAATAAGCACAAGTATTAGTGGTTAAGGTCCTTAGGCTCAAGGAGGCAAGTTAGGGCATTTTTGACCCATAAAATGGGGTTTACGGCCCAAGAAGTTCCTTGGCCGTAAACTCCTCTAACTTGTTGATTTTGGATGCTTTCTAGTCTCTAAAGATCATACACAAGGTCCTTTATACGTGGTCTAACACGGAATCGGGACTAGGAAGCCTTAAAGTTCCATTTTGGAGTTTACTCCCCAAGAACGTTCTTGGGCGGTAAACTCACGGATCTTGTATTTTGGACATGTAATTGATGTTATAAAGCATATAACAAGTATTAAAACATGTTTAGGAAAGTAGACTCGCAATCCGGGATGAAAACCCGAAGATCCGTCAGAGAGAATTGGCTTTTCTCTAGTTGGAATTGTGAATAATGAATTAATTAAATTCATAAATCTATTTATAGTCCTGGAATATTTTGACAGAAAATATTCTTATTCCGGGAGTCGGACTATAACATTGTGAAACTTACAATGTTCAAGTTTCACGATTACAGGAGCATTCATTCTCCGGATATGTCCAGAAACGTAAACCCTAATGTACACAAACTTGTTCGGACAAGTCTGAAATTTACAGAAACTGGACTAGCTTCTATTGAATAGATAATGTTCGTACAATGGAAATTTTGGGTTGTCACAGTATCCCAGTTAAATCCTCCGGGAATACATCCGAGTACTCTTGTACTACCGGTACATCATCAATTGTTGCCTTACCCTTCTCCCAGGTATCCATGACATAGGTGACGTATCCTACGCAACCCTGCTGAAGGTGGCACATCGCTCTCACTGCTGAACATAAAACCGGTCCATATTGTGGCCTCTCGCCCTAGATCACTAACTCTCCCCCACTAGAGGTGCGACCCCTCACTAGCTGCTGCTCACAATCAATCACTGCCCCATTGGGGCTCAACCAATCCATACCCACTATAACATTATTCCTACGCAGGGAATATGAACCAGGTCTACTAAAAACTGTTGATCGAATAGTTGTAACGTACACCCTCTGTGAACCCTAGCAACCCTAACGATCCTATCATCCATTGTCTCTACATCAAGTGGGCAATCCAGCTCCCCTAGAGCTCCTACGAATCGCTTGCTAAGTGCGAGCAACACAAAAGATCGGGTGGCACCAGAATCAAATAGTACCAAGGCTGATATATCATTCACTAGGAACCATCCTATAATAAAACACATAAGCATAAGCGATAATCAACGTAAATAAAGAGATAAAGAGAAGATACATACCTGTAACAACATCAAGTGTTGCACGTGCCTCCTCTGTTGTCAGCTGGAAGGCTCTACTCTTCGCTACTGGTGCATCAGCACAACCCTGCCGATAATCTGTAATCCTCCATGTAGCAAGAGCGGACGCTGTCACCTGTCCTGCTAATGCCAAGCTTGGACACTAGAACCACTTGTGGCCCCTCTGATTGAACTGGAAGCAAATCAAATAAGATGTTGTAGTAGTGGTGGTGGTGGTGGTGGTGGTCGTTGTACAATCCCTGCTCACATGACCTATTCGGCCGCACTTAAAGAAGCCCAAGCTACCAGCCCTACACAGCCCATCATCCCCCCTGCCACACTTGCTGCAGCGGCCTCGGCCCTGCTGGCCCTTCCCTCGGGAATCTGTCTTGGGCTTTTTGCCCAAACCCTCCATACCAGATGCCGCATTTGGTTTCCTCTTCCTCTCCATCTCTAAGTCAATCTCTCTCTCTCTAGATCTGGCAATCATATCCTCCGGCGTTTTGCAGCTGGATCGGCTCAGAAACTGTCGAATGTCACTCCTCAAGATCTCATGGTATTGGGCTTTCTTCATCTCCTCGTCAGCCACGTACTGCGGAACAAGAAGGGCCCTCTCCCTAAACTTGGCGGTGATTTCAGTCACCGTCTCACTGGTCTGCCGTAAATCCTGGAACTCTCTCACTAGCTGTTGCACCTCAATCACAGGTGCGAACTCGGCCATAAAACTGGCTGAAAAGTCACTCCATGTCATCGCATCTAAAGTTGCATCATCACCAATGGCATGTCTGACCTCCTCCCACCAGTCGCGCACTCTTTCCTTTAGTAGACAGGAAGCAAGTCGGACCCTGTCCCCCTTGAGACATCTGCTCATGCAGAAAGCGTTGGCGACATCAGCCAACCATCTGCTGCTAGCAATGGGGTCCTTAGCCCCATGGTAATTTGAAGCTCCACATGCTCTGAACTCCCTGAAATTCACCGTGCGGGCCCCTAGCATGGCCGCCATCTTAATACAGAAATCACTCAACCTTTCATCGAGAATCTCCAAGATACCCTCCTTGATCGTACAAAAGATCATAGGAGTCTGGTCTAGTATCTTGCGCTTGATCTCTGAGGAGATGAACTCCCTAGTCTACTCGTCTAGCTGCTCAGCTCCAGGGCCTGAGCCTAATCCTTCACATGAATTTCCAACTGTTGGTCTAGGGCATAAAACCACCATTCTGAAAAACACATCTTATCAAACATCAGAATACTAACATAACTCGAAGGATTACATACACTATAAGTTCACTAGATTTGTCTCAACCTTCCTTAACTCGAGTACAAATCCTCTGCTTTCAGTAGTACGAGCCCATACTACCTTCCACATTTATCCTTACTTTCCTCAAGAACTACCTCGACTTCACCAAGTTCCTTCTACCACTAATGCTTCACGTGCTACTATCATCCTAGACTTCTCCTAGGGTAATCACCATCCCACTCTTTGCCATCAGCTGAATAAGAAGTCCCTGCTATCTTCCCCTAACTAGCTCATGAATATTATTACATATCACTAAGACTAGATGATTCTTCGAATGAGAGGTTCTACCTAACAACGGTTAGACTCAAATGAGAGCTGTGAAATAAGGCTAAACCTATCTTCTAAAATTATTTAGTCCTCGTAATATGTAACTTAACATATTCATTTACTAGTTAGTAAAATACAATTAGAACTCCCAAAATCACAAAGCAAGCAGCATTCGAGCATTGAGTACACATAATCAAGCATATTCTAATTAGGCCATCATACTGACTAATCTGTACTAGCATGCAGTTCTTACATAGTTGATACACATATAATAGGCACATAAGGCATCCTTCCTAGATCCTTAGTCCTAATCTACATTGCAGTTCTCATATAACTGATAAGCATATCATAACATAAATGTGTATGGGTAATTTGGGAGTACTTACTTGAGCTCGGCTGATTGCATGCACCACACCCTTTTTCTCTTGTTCAAAATCCTTTTCTTTTTACTTTTTCTATAACTCGTTTCTTTTCTTATAATCCTTTTACAAAATGATTTTTCTTTTGAAATTTTCTATACCAATTCCTTAGTTTGAGTTCAGACACACCCGGAAGTGTGCCCGAATCCCTCAAACCAAGACTTTGATACCAAACTGAAACATCCCAAAAATACGGTCCAAAAGTTTCGTGTTAAAATCATTAAAGAAAACTCAGAATCCATATAACAACATGATAAAATCCCATATTGTGTATCTCAAACCACTTATCAAAAGTACAGTATCCAAATCATGTATCAAATATCAAAATAAATATCTCAGGCTGAAGACTGTGGTGTGTGCCATGTGATCATCCCAAGCTCTTCCCTTTACTAGCTGAAGTACCTGAAATCAAAACTGAAAACTGTAAGCATGAAGCTTAGTGAGTTCCCTCAAACTACCACATACCATACAAATAGCATACAACTAGTAGACACGGGCCCCGACTACTCTAATGGAGATTCGGGCCCCGCCCACACTCTGTTGCCTAGGAGATTCAGGCCCCGCCCACACTCCGTTATCTAGGAGATTCGGGCCCCGCACACACTTTTTTGTGTAGGATATTTAGGCCTCGCCCAGACTCTGCTACTAACATGCATACAACTATCACATATACAACAAGTATAACTATCAAACAATCACTTACCTATACACAAATAATACTATGAGATTTGGGCCCCGCCCATACTCGACTGCTAGGAGATTCGGGCCCTGCCCACACTCCGCTACTAACATGTTACATATATGGGTCTACCTTGGTGCCTTCGACTCGTTCCTACTGAAAGGAAACTCACCTCTTAAACCGGATGTTGATCTCAGGCATGAGGAATCTCTGATAGCTGCTCCCATGACTCCTTGCTAACTCCATACAATAATACTTGGTAAGAAGATGAAAACTCATCTGAGGGTAAAATAACCATTTTACCCCTGGCCAAAGTTAAAGTTAATGTCAACTCCCATTCAACCCAACTCACCGAGTTATCTGCTAACTCATCAAGTTCTATGCTATCAAACCCGTGTTAAACTGAGTCAATTCATCGAGTCCCTTTGCAGACTTGCCGAGTTCTATCTAATACATACTCAGGACAAAACAAGTCAACTCGTCGAGTCCCTTCACAAAATCACCGAGTTCTACAACTTCCTAGTCTGGATCTCGTCCATCTAGCTAAGTTGCTCACCAACTCAATGAGCTGACTCAAAACAGAAAAGATTTGGGGACCATGACTCGACTCGCTGAGTCACATGAACAACTCATCGAGTCCCTTAAATGCCAAACCTATACAATTGATTCTAATCACTTCCAATGCTTCCAACTCATAGATCTGGACTCCCTAGGTTAGCATAACACATAAGGTTGCTAACTTTACGTGTTGTTATGAAGCTAAAACACCAAAATCAAGCTAAAATGAAGACCTAATTCATGGAATGGGGACATGGCTGAATAAAGGTGGCAACTTTAAGCTTCTAGAGCTCAAGAGTGCCCATATCTAAAGTCCTTACGTCCCCAAAAGCTCATAGCCCGGAAATGGCCTAAAATGCCAACAAGCAAGCTAAAATGAAGATCTAAGTGAAAAGAAGCCTAGGTATAAGCTTTATACCTCCAAAGGATCTGAAATGCAACATTAGCTCTGATTCTATTGTGTCTTCTTGAATCACCAAGGGTCTCCTTCCTTCTCCTAGCTTCAAATCACACAAAATGGCAAGAAACTAGCTCAATAACACACAAGGTTGATTAGGGTTTCGAGAGTGGGTTGTGAAGGTGATGGAGGTTGGGGTGGAGGCCTGATAAGATGCTTAAATAGGGTGCAAACCCTAAAGATTAGGGTTTCCTCCTGACGGACCTACTCGTCGAGTCAAGGCTTTCGACTCGTCGCGTAGACCACTTAAAGCCCGCGTCTAAACTGGCATCTACTTGACAAGTTAGGGCTACCAACTCGTCGAGTAGCTCTTACAAAATACATACTTAGATAAATTAGATGCATACCAAGAACGGGACGTTACATTTTGTGCAACATGCGGCGCCGCGCCGTGACATTTAAAAGGTATCGCCCCGAGTTGACTTGGCATCACCACACCATGGCAACATATAAACCACGTCGCGGACAGAACAATTTCCAAAATTCAAGTCTTCAAAAGTAAAAGAATAATACATGATAGTACGGGTGTTACAAAAGATCAACCGCTCTCTACAACTTTAACAATTTAGTGATCACTTGCATGTTCTAAAAAAACGGTAATTAAAAAGGAAAACTTGATCTAGTTATCATAATCTGTTTGAAGGACGTTTAATATAGAGTATAAACAATGTTAGTTGAAAGATTCATGGTTGACACTAGATTCATTTTATATATATATATATATATATATATATATATATATATATATATATATATATATATATATATATATATATATATATATATATATATATATATATATATGTATATATATATATATATATATATATATATATATATATATATATATATATATATATATATATATATATATATATATATATATATATATATATATATATATATATATCGACAAGAATGATTAAAGCACCATTATGACAACATCGTTAATTTTTTTTATTATCTTTTTTTAGATTGAAAGGTAAGATTGGTTTGTATGTTTTTATATGTGGGTTTATGTTGACTTTTCTTGTAGTCGATGTCTTAATGTATCCCGTACGATGTACAAGTCTGGCTTCCTATTTTGTAAGTGACTAGAACATTATCATATTTGGATTAGACCCTTTAGTTATATATGGAGAAAAGGATCTACCAGTACCAACTTCGATTGATTAAAGCACTATTATGACAACATCCTATGTCCACTTTTTAATTTTTAATTTATAATTTTTTATTAATTTTTTTTTCTGTAAGATTGGTTTATAGGTTTTATGTATTGGTTTATGTCAACTTTCCTTGTAGTAGGAGTCATAATGTATCCCGTACGATATGATGTACAAGTCTTGCTTCATATGTTGCAAGTCACTAACTAGCTAGCTTCGGTTATATATCATCACTTATTCTCTTAGCATAAAAATTCCGATCAACCGTGAGCATTTTTAGAAGATGGTTTGATGGAAATAACACCCGGCGATGTTAGATTCAAATACTGGGTTCAGCAGTGTGCCGATTTAATTTCTTCAGATTGTTGTTGATGTTTACAAGTGCTAACTGAATCGAATTGAAGTTATGGGGTTCGAAGAGACGTTTACGGCTTATTTGGTGGGGAAAGATCTGATCAACAAGAGCTTTCATTTTGAGTACAATAGGCTCAAAAATGATTTGAACTTTTGCAGGCATCATAGACATAATGAAGCTTCCGTTGATTCTCATATTGATGGTTTCAATCAGACACAATGCCACAGTAAGCTTCCGGTTTCTTTTCTTCTTTTTAGTTTTATTGTATTTCATAATCATGAACTCTTAAATAACTGCTCCCATGCATAAGAGAAGTGAAAACAAAGATTACGTGTTATTTGATTTGCGTGGATAATATAAACAGTTCCTCATGGTTCTTGTGTTACCTTACGTCGTGTTTTAGGGTGTGAATGGATGTTCACCGAATTAACAACAAAAGCCACCAAGATGACTGATTATTTTGGTTTGAGAGTCGGGCAGCTTGTTCATCTTCATTTCTCTCCTGGTATGCGAAGATTCTTAGCAGGCCCGTTTCAATATTTCAAAGATGATCATGAAGCAGCACTCCTACACAAAGGATGGATGCTAATCCAGTTTGCTGTTATGAATGCTATCGCACTGAGGAAGATTCTTAAGAAATATGATAAAGTAAGCTCCTTGATCATTGAACTACATCGCTACGTGGTGTTTCTTGTTCTATAATCTTGATTATATATATGCACCATGCACAGGTTCACGAAGCTGAAAGCGTTATCAACTTTAAATCCAAACTACAAGCCAAGCACTTGGATATTATGCAATCGCCATGGTTGATTGAATTAGTAGCTATGTATATGAATCTTAAAGGTTCAGACAGTTTGATCTCAGATGAGCTTTTTGGTCCACTCTCTTGTGATATCGACATCTCAAATCAAGGGTCTGTACTGACTTTAACTCTTCTAGCGTCGGAGAAATTGGAATGCAATCTCACGTGTCCTATTTGCTTGGTATGGCCTTAATTAAATGAACGTTAACGCAATTTAATATTAGATAAAGAGGATCATTTAAATCTTTCTAAAAAAATTATTTAAAAGTTCTTCTTGGTAATGGTCAGTACTATTCTTGTATTGGTTCAGGACATTGTTTTCCAACCATATGCTTTGAGCTGCGGACACATTTTTTGCAAGTCTTGTGCATGTTTAGCTGGGCATGCATTGATCATTGAAGGCTTAAAATCCGCAAGCCCTGAGTCCAAATGTCCAGTTTGCCGAGAGGTCAGTACAGTTTCTAAGTACATATATAAAGTTGTAAACTAATATATCTCACTTTTACTTAACTTTAAAACTAAATTGATTAGCAAATAGGTTCGATACTTATTCAGATATATGTATTGATCAGCATATCGTTCAAGTGCAATAACATCTATAAATGTTGCGGCTGAAATTTTAGCATGTTACAAACATGTTGCTGTTTCGATCATCCGAAATTCCCAAATAGAAATTCGTTTTGCTCATTAATCAGCTTACGGGGTGGGTGTAACATGCATTGAATTTTAAACGTCGAACTACTAGTAGTTACTACTCCTTATATCTTGATACCACTCGGGATATATAATTAGTAAAACACAAGCCACGACTAATGTTTTCCTTTTTGTACTTTGTTTTTGCAGAGTGGTGTGTATGACAAACCAGTTTGCATGTCTGAACTAGGTTGGCTCTTAAAACGAAGGTAATATCGTTTATTTTGATATTAATTTACAATAGAGCTTGGAAGTATTTTTAGCTTGGGATTAACCATCACCAAGGCCAAGTTGGTTGTGAAGGACGACATTGTAAGCACCCCGAGGACTAGTGACCCAAGTTTAAATCTCGCCTAAGGCACAAATATAAGGGTTTGTGACGTGTTTTGGTGCCTTGCCATATTGATGTTGGATATTAACAAAACAAATTAATCACTTTAGATAAAACTGTAAATGATTTCGGTAACATACGTGGAGTAAAACTACTGAAAATCTGCAAACGAAAAAAAAAACACATATCTAGAATGGTTTGGTCTAATCTGATCTAATCCACTACCGAGAAGATTTTATTATCACCCTGAAAATTACAATTATATAAAGCTAAACCACACCTGTAATCGGATCATTCCTTATCACTCATATATTTTGCTCCTAAAAGTAAGGCTATGCCTAAATGAAACTATCTCACTCAGTGTTTTCTATACGGTGTATCTATGCTCTGTTATGATTAGTGTGTTTCTCTCTCTACTTCCTTCTTCTATATATACACTAAAATATGTATGTATGTATGTAAGTACACACACCAATTATCGTATGATGGGGGAAAGCACATTTCAATATCGGGAATTTAGGAGTAAACTGGGAATTGGTGTTGCAATCAAGATGTCTCCTACTTAATAATGTTTTTTCTACCACCAAACCTAACAATCTCTCACTTGGGGGCTTGAACAACATAGTCTTTCTTTGACATCCAAAACCTTGCAACTTCTCTCTCTCTCTCTCTCTCTCTCTCTCTCTCTCTCTCTCTCTCTCTCTCTCTCTCTCTCTCTCTCTCAAACTTATAGAAGGCCAATTAAAGTCATACAAAACTTCAACTTCTCAATGGTAACCACATTGGTGAACATATTTATTAGGTTCTTTGTTCTAAGGATTTTCTCGATATTTAGAGTTTTGTCATTAATTAACTCTCAAATGAATTTGTGTCTCATCAGAATGTGTTTCATTGTATTGTGTGTGTGTGTAAGACATCCCCGTTTCTTAGAACCAATTAAAACATTTTCTTTAAGCTTTATAAACTGAGATGCGAAAATTCCCTATTAAACAAAACATTTATGAGATAATAAAAGTTATTTCATTTATTTTAAAACATTGAGGATGCCATCGCTCATATCCAAATATACATTACAACGTAAAAATTAAAAGGACCTGAAACTACTTACTACAGGACACATCTTTATTCCACTCAGCATTCTAACTATTCTTCGACAACCTTACATTCGCTACCTGTGATGCATAAAATGAGTAGGTCAGGTTTGGGAAAAACCTAGTGAGATGTATAGGGTCTTCAAGCCCATAATAATTTAATGATAATAAATAATATCATTCATGTAAACAGTGATACCAAATTATGCATATAAAATCCAATGTAACACCAACTACCCAGCTTAACCGATCCTCACAGATCCTAAAGCACGATTATATGGAGGAATCGCCAAACCTGATAAATTGTTAGAGGAATTTTTTGACTACACCACTAAGGGAGTCCTTGGCAAATTTAAGTCATATAAAGATAACCAATGTGTAGAGATTTGATAAATATGGTATCATATTTTATCTACGTCCATTGGTTATAATTCCATGCTAGCAACGGAATTCACTAGACCGCCTAGAATAGTTAAGTGTTGCCATCTACTTTGTTCGATGATCCATACATACTTGGTAGTTGTCTAACCTGGACCCATCATTTCTAGTCATCAAAGATAGAGGATGAATATGACACTCTGCTATCTAAGCTCACATGCTACCCCATAATGAGACCTATCTAATTCCCAGCTTAGTGGGAACTAAATTGCTTTTGCAAGTCCTATTGTAACTAATTTAGACTTATGCTAGAGGCAATTTGTGTCCAATACAGTTCCTAATCCAATAGTGATATCGTATTTATACGAGTAGCACATAACATATATAATACAGGTAAACACGTAATGCCGCATATAAATAATACTTTTAATTTAATATTATGTTCATAATAGTAACTACGCACTCACCTGACAAAGTGTCTGGTGATTGGTGAATCGGGCAGAGCTTCGTCTTACAGCTTTTCCAAATGACCAAGATATATATAACACCAAGTCTTACTCTAGTTCCATGATTATTATCCTATGGGTTAAGATTCTTCAATAATCCCGATTAATACTGAGAGTTCTATCAAATAAGGATCATGCATGCAGGAAAGTTGGAAAGCAGGACCATTTCGGTGTATAGCCTTTCGGAAATCCAACAACCAAGCCAACATGGTCATTCTAGAAACTTTTCCCGTAAATCGATTAATCAGTATAACTACTTGAAATCATTGATAAATCTTAATTATAATTTCCTAGTTATGACTTATAACTATAATCGTAAATTATACGGAAGCAAAGTAAGTGTAGCTCACTTACAGAATGCTCTTGATGAAAACCAGAAACTAAAAAAGCAGAATACTGACTTAGGAACTTCTACTCGAAGGTTACAAATAGCTAAGCACTTAGGGGTGTCACAAGGCTCCACTACAGACTAAAACTAAGGGAAAATGAGCTACAAGTCAAAGAATATTAAGAGAGGAAGTTTTTAGGGGTGAGGGATATGGACAGGAGACTGAATGTTATTTATAGGAGAGAGATTTGGCTTGCGCATCGCGCATATACCGAGTACACGCCGCGTACTAGTTTGTTCGGCCTCTCAGAAGCTGACACGTGTTCAAATATAGGTGGGACTGTGTTGCGGCTTCTGGAACACTCTGCTCGTTGCGCATGTTGTTTTTAAGATTTTTAAAATTGCGTATCTTCTTTATACGAGCTCCCTTTTTGACGTTCTTTATATCCCCAGAAAGCCCTCGATGAGATCTACAACTCTACTGTAGACTATGTCGGTTAATTTTGACTAAATTTTTTTAACACATGTATAACTTTCTCATCCGGAGTCTATTTTCGACTATTGTTATATCATTGGGCTCCTGTTAACGAGATCTTCATCTCCCATTTATATTGTTTCAGCTAACAATCAACAGATTTAAAATTTAATTTTTGTGTCCGCACTGATACACTGAAACTTCAAAAAAATCACAATTTCTTCTAATGAAGTCAGATTTAGACGTTCATTATATGCATGCTTATGGTTTAATGACTATTATGATTTTCATTTAGATCACTTAGGCTAGAAAGTAGTTTATCAAAAATTTACATTTTACGATACGCAGAGTCATGCTAGTTTAATCGTAAAACTTTGAAGAAATATAAGTTATTCATACAAAGTCAGATTCGAACGTTCCTTATATCTCTAGAATTCTTGTCGTGTATACTACAACTTGGTTAAGGTTGTTTATCTTAAATAATATCTTATTTTTTACGCATATTTTAATCTTATTTATTTTATTATTAAATACTTATATAATTCACATAAAATAACATATAAAACACATAAACACATACATATATGAATAATCCTTTCTTATTCATTCATATAAATATTACAGTAGTTGACCAAAGTGATTACAAACTATGACTAAACTTAAATGATGTTTTTTGAACAAATTTAAAACTTAGTTACCCTTCTAAGTAATTTTCATTATAAGTACAAACCATGTAATTCATAAGTTTCCATTTAACTGATTTACCAATAATATTAACCTAATCAGTCGGTTACCATAATTTGTAATTTGAACACAATGTGTACCTTGATGGTATTTTGTGAACAACATCCTTAGTTCATTGGTATTTTTTTATACAGACTAAAATTGAATAATATTTTTGAACAATTTTAAAACTTAATCTAATACATGCAATGAACATTTAGGATTAATATCAAAAGGTAACGTTTTATTTTGGAAAGTTGACAAGAAGAACATAAAGTTGGTGCTGATAACAATGAAATAAGAAACAAATGATATGTTTTAGCTAAAAAATAAATAACATCAGAACTTGCATGTCCTAAATGATTGTTCCAAAGCTCAAAGGAAGAAAGAAGTCTATTAGAGGAGAGCTTAGCCAAAAACGACTTGTGATCTTGCTCCGGAATGTAAAGACCATATTTAACCCGACCCCGAGCTAGGATGTCCTGGGCGAGACAATTTTGAATAGAAAAGAAACAATCAGAGAACAAATGCCAATAGGTTGATCATTTATGAGTTTGTTGATAGAAAAAAGCTTTTTTAGTGAGATGAGGAACTACAAGGATATCCATCAATTTAATATTATTTGGATGAGAATAGTAGCATATATGAGAAACATGTAGAGATGTACCATTACCAAATGTGACATGATCCTAGCCTTTTTATGATTTGACATTGTCAAGGTTGGAAGAGGAAGGTGTCATATGAGCAGTTGGTCTGAAATTGACATACCAATCTGGAGAGCTATCATGAACATGGCACTTAGAGTGTAAATCTGTGGCAAGGTTTGCATATGATTGGGTTGATCGAGTTACAAAAGAGTTATGATCAGGAAACTGAGTTTCATAGTGACCATCCTTATGACATAGCTAACAATGAGGGTGATAACGACCATGACCTCATCTTCTAGAAAAATTATCATAATTATTAGAGCTTCGACCATAACCACAGTTTGAGGTTGAGAGCGAGTTTGAGTTGCAGTAAAAGCAACATGTGGTGGAGTGGAGCCATGAATAGATTGCAAGAAATAACTCATGACCCTCAGCTTGAGTGAGAAGATCGTGAAAGATAGGACAAGGTTTGACAACACTGTGGGTAGTGGAAAACATCTCAAAAGACGACCCAATACCACATAAGAACCAATGGGAGTTATTCATATCATCAACAGAGTGACCAATTCAGTAACAGAAGAGTTACCTTTTTGCAAACTATAGAGAGAATTGCGTAGAGTCTACATGCGTTCTACAGAGTCGTGGATGTAGGCTGCTTCAAGGGCACGCCAAACGGAACGAGCATCATCAAGACCTAATACATGAGACAAAGCTTCTTCAAAAATCGAAGAGTGGGTAATAATGAGAGCACGTTGATCCGAATGAGGCCAGGTAGCATAGGATGGATTGGGAGTAGTGGTGATTGTGAGAGAAGGATTGACGGTGGATTCGTCAATGTGATCAGAAAGCTTCAGATATAAGAGAATGGCTAAAATTTGTCTCTTACAAAGAAGATAATTAATGAAAAAGATATTTATGGTAAGCATGTGAAGAAGGGTGGAGATGGAGAGGGAAGAATAGTCGCCAACTGCCATGAGGAAAAAAGAAGAGGGACGACAATTAGGGTTTTAGGAGGATCAAAGTTAGGGATTAGGGTTTTAGGAGGATCAAAGTTAGATAGATACCATGTAAGGTAGGATAAATTCACCACACATTGTGGAGGATATTTCATTAACAGTATATAATACAAGTAATGGAGAAATTACAGGAAACAATAAATACAACATAATACATTACTAGTTTGAAAGATTCTATGATATATCCTTAATAACACGTCCTTATTATTTTTCTTGTTTTTGGACTTACTTTCAGTTATGCCAATTAGGTACCAATATGCTAATGCATATATGTTTTAGGGAATCTTAGATTACCATAAACATATTTCAAGTCACAAAATCATCAACTTTGGGTAAATTTGTCACCATATGTACAATAGTAGCAATCTAGTTTCAGAATTAGTATATTATTCAAATTATGGTGTTTATAATAATAATCATAGAAGTACCACTTTTGCGAGTAATTTATACAATTGCATAGCTATCGAGTCGACCCCCATCACCAATATTTTCATATATTTCACTACTAGAAACTTTAACAAAAATTTGTAAGATGTATTCGTTATTTATTACCATACTAGGTTATAACCCTTGTGAACTATGATTATAAAAATAATTAAAATTTTATAGTAAAACTCATGTTGGTTGGTTGACTGGTTCTGATTCGATCGGTTTAACAAGTTCGCATGTCGGACCAACCTGGTTTTTACACATACACCAAAAAGAAAATAACATTTTGCTAGTGAGACGTTAATCGTGGTCATTGCGTACTAATCCTCAATGAAAATTTTATAACCTTTTGTAGTATATTTGTATCTCGATACAAAAGTCGACACTTTTATGTCTTATATACGCATTATAACTTTTTACATGATAAAGAAATACTTTTACATTCCTAGAATTATCATATATACTTTACTATTTCAGGACATCCTTAATTACTTTATAAATCATAACAACATTGTACAAGTCCCGTAGGCACTAACATGAAATCATGATTAATATTTGTAATACGTTACTGCATTAAAGGATGTTGCAATTTATAAAGTAATTCTAGCGATTGCGCTTATAATGTTAGCCAAGATTTAAATAGCTTTTTTTTTTTTTTTAACCGGCAAATTTTTATTAAAACACCCAACCTAGCAAGATGCTAGGGAGGGGGAAAGATTTAAATAGCTAGACGCATGGGAAACACTACTGGCGATAAACATAGGAATTTTGAGCTAGTAAATGAGGCTAAAGTATAATTTACAAAACTTGAGAAACGACTTCCAATGACCTAGATGAAGGACGATGAGTCAGGTGGATTCTTTTTTCATGAGATGGGATATACTTAACTAATATTCAATCTCCAAGAGAAGATATTGGGGAGATTACGTTGCTGAAAAAGTTTATTCATGCCATCTTGAAACTATATATGCAATTAATCGTGACATCAATCGAATAATTTTAGAAATTGAAGAATATAATAGTAGAAGAAGTTATGACAATACCTATGAAGAGAAGCTATACTGTGAAGAACAACCGAAAGAACTTGTTAGGAATAATAGGATTCTTATGATATAGGACTATAGGAGATTGTGATCAATTTAAATCGGTCTTATTGGTATCCACACAAAGAGATAATTAACAAGAACAACTTCTAGACACGCAATCTTCAAAGTAAATTACCACCTTCTTTTGCCCTTTCTATGGTCGAACAAACACACTAAGGAAAGAAGAGAGGGGCTACACATGTAATGGGGAAGATGGAGGAGGCTAGGGGTGAGCATTTGGATCGGACCGGATCGGACCGGCTCTTGGACCGGATCGGACCGGCTCTTGGACCGGACTGGTAACGGAGAATATTATGGACCATGGACCAGACCGGATGAATCGTGTCCGTATCCAGGTCTAGGTCCGGGTTTTCCGGTTCTTGGACCAGTTTGGACCAGTAACAATTTAACACAAACATGCATATATTGTTATCTAAATCTAAATCTAACATGTTTACCAACTAACATATATATATCAAATTTACCAACAAAAGTTAACAATCTTAAGTTCTTAACACAAACATACAAAAGTAATTACCGTAACATCAAAAATCATAGTTTAAACTTTAAAATTAATCCAACTAACAAACGTCATAATCTAATGTTTCATTGGCCTCCTCCTCATATCATTGTCATCTAAATTTAACATGTTTAAAGCTTGTGCAATCTCTATAGAAACACAAAATGAAAATGTTGTTAGCATTTAATAAAAAGTAATAATTGTATAAAAAAGAACAAGTATAAATTTTTTACCCAAATCTATATCATCATCCATCAATATGCCGTCAGCGTTTTCAGTTATTAGATTTCTAGACTTTCTCACCCAATCTTGGGTGCATAACAAATCGTCAATTATCAACATTGATAAACTAGTCTGATACTCACTTACAATTCTACCACATGTGCTAAACACAGACTCGGATGCCACACTTGAGATTTGTATCGTCAATATATCTAAAAGCAAAAAAATTAAATTGTAAAGACATTAATTTATAAAGAAACTATGTAAGACTAAAAAAGGTAATCATCTTTCGCCATCTAAGCAACTGTCGGGAACCTAATCACATTTACTCTCCACCAACCAAGAATTGAAAAAATCTTTTTAATAATTCAGTATATTCTCTTTCAAATAGATTCGTAACTCGTTATCCATTAGATCTGATACTCTATCAATATCTGTTTCATATGATTTATCTATTAAAAGATGTACAAAATTCAGAATTACAGCCTAAAATAATTGGTAAAAAGTTTAAATATTTCAGTTTTGATATTCTAACTTTGATTGATTGTAACTCATTTAATATAATATCAAAAACAATAAAATTATAGTCTAAAATCATCTACAAACTCTAAGTTCTATGTTGAAAAAAGCACAGGTCAGTCCGACTAAAAACGAATGAGATATGTTTGTTTAAACAATTTTACAAAATACAAAATTTTAATTTATTGTTTAAAAGTTGAAATATTTTAGCTTTGATATTCCAATTTTGACTGATTGTAATGTATTGAATATAACACCAAAAACAACAAAATTATAGTATAAAATCATCTACAAACTCTAAATTACACGTTTGAAAAAATTGCATATCAATCCAACTTAAAATGAATGAGATATGATTGTTTAAACAATTTTATAGAATACAAAATTTTAATTTATTGCTGAAAAGCTAAACTATTTCAGCTTTGTTATTCCAAGTTTGATTGATTGTAAATCATTGAATATAACACCAAAAACAACAAAATTATAGTCTAAAGGGGTGTTTGGATAGGAAAAAAAGTGTTTATTGTTTATTCCCACAATAAGCTAACTTTGAGTGTTTCGATAAAATCCAGCTTATTAAGTTAAATAAGCTAATTTTAATAAGCATTTATCCCCATGCTTATTGTTTATTGCTTATTGCTTATTCTCACCACAAATAAGCTAATAAGCAATAAACTAATAAGGTAATCCAAACACCCCTAAAATTATCTACAAACTCTAAATTACACGTTGAAAAAAATTGTATATCAATCCAACTTAAAACGAATAAGATATGTTTTTTTAAAAAATTTAACTTTATTTTATAAATATGCCGGTCCAACCAGTTTTTACCCGGAATCGACCGAACCGGACACTAAAAAAAACCGGACCGGACCATCCTCAAATCCTAGAACCGAGATCCGGCCCGAGAGTCCAAAAAACGATCCGATCCGATCCGGTCCACATATCCAAATACTCACCCTAAACGAGGCAATTTAAATAATTGGTTGGATAATAAGCTAATAGTTGTCATTCTTTATTAAGGTGTTGGTTTGGATGGGTCTTAGAAAATCATTTTTCATTTCAATAAACAAAAAACATATATCCATATAATCAATTACTTTAAATATTTATTTCTAAATATATAAACTATTTTATTTATTTAATTATTTTTTTCTATTTTGCTTTTGTACAAATCAAATAGTTATTTCTTTTATCATTTATTTATTTTGATTGTAAATAATAACTACTTATACTTATACTAATAATAATAATAATAATAATAATAATAATAAACTAATATCATGTAAATGCTGAACAAGGTTAGAAGGCTCTTCATGGCAAATTTGGTTTTATATAGGCCTGCCAAACATGACACGACACGAAATTAGCGGGTTAGGATCAGAGATTTCGATAAGTTTATATAAACGGGTTGACATGACACGATACGATAATTAAAAAAGTAGGGTTAAGGTCAAGACTTTCAACTCGAAGATGACTCGAATATGACTCGTTTAATTATATATTATTTATTATAAATTTTATATTTTTATAAATATATTATATGTTATAGGCTTGTAATTGGTCAAACTCAATAATTTGAAGTAATATTCGAATTTTCAAAGTTACTTAATTTTAGTCATCCTCACTACCTATCCATTTTGCTCCCCAACTTTAACTCTTTTTATTTTTCCTTCTAAACTTACTATAAATTTTGTCATTCCATCTCATAACTCGAGTGTTTCACTTTTTCTTTTTTTTTGTCTCCATAATTTCTACTTTCTAACCTTTAAAATATTTCAACTCAACATGACACAACATATTTACAAGGTCTAAACCTAAACCCAAAACCCGATACGAAAATAAACAGGTTGACACGGCACGACACGATAATTAAACGGGTTAGGTTAGGGTCAAACTCTTTCAACCCATTCAATGTCTTGATACGACACGAACCCGACACGACGCGACACGTTTGTCCGGTCTAGTTTTATATCGGTTCGTTGCAAATGCCCCTTATAATATAATTAATAATGTTTGTGGTTATAACATTACATGAATTTTGTTGTGAACATGCTTTAAATGCATTTTTTGCTTGGTACATCTCTTATAGATATAAAGATGGATATAAGGAAAGATTAATTGAAGAAAGAAAAAAGATATTGAAGCAAACTAAAGAATACTGGGAGTTGCAAACAAGTTATACGGTTGGGATATGACATTGGACCGTCGGCACGTCGCAAACAAGTTATATGATCGGGTTATCACAAACATCTTCAATTCAACATCACATCTTATTTCTATGTCATTCATTTTAAATCCAATGTCGTTTATTGCTCCAAATGAATGTAATTGAATAATGTAACACATAATTTTGTGTTATACTATTCATTTATATAATATCTATTGTTAAACTTTCACGTGTATCCTTCAAGTATATGTTTGGTCATTTCCAGTTAATGTAGTTAAATAAATGTAATATTCGTTTGTTTGTAATAATACTATGTATATATTTAAATTTATATTAGCTAATCATGTATATTTTATTTAATATTTATGTTTCTAATTCATATAAACATTTGTATACTAATAATAATAGGAAAAAAAAATGTAAGCTAACTTCTAAGAACTAATAACTATAAAGGAACTTTAAAAAATCTATAAAAGTTGAGAAAAATAATGCACATGCTTTTGAAGAAGAAGTTCGGATTATTGATTAGATATTAACTATTGTACCAAATAGTACACCATTTTAAAAAAGGTTTTGTAGGATTTATATAAAATCACCTTTGTGGAAGAGATTTCATTAACAATATATAATACAAGGAATACAGGAAACGATAAATATAACAAACATATTTCTAGTTTAAGTGTTTTTATAAAATTTCCTTAATACCCCTAAAATTATCTACAAACTCTAAATTACACGTTGAAAAAAATTGCATATCAATCCAACTTAAAACGAATAAGATATGTTTTTGTTAAAATTTAACTTTATTTTATAAATATGCCGGTCCAACCGGTTTTAACCCGGAATCGGCCGAACCGAACACTAAAAAAACCGGACCGGACCATCCTGAAATCCTAGAACCGAGAACCGAAAGTCCAAAAAACGGTCCGATCTGATACGGTCCACATATCCAAATGCTCACCCTAGACGAGGCAATTTAAATAATTGGTTGGATAATAAGCTAATAGTTGCCATTCTTTATAAACGTGTTGGTTTGGATGGGTCTTAGAAAATCATTTTTCATTTCAATAAACAAAAAGCATATATTCATATAATCAATTACTTTAATTATTTATTTCTAAATATATAAACTATTTTATTTATTTACTAATTTTTTTTCTATTTTGCTTTTGTACAAATCAAATAGTTATTTCTTTTATCATTTATTTATTTTGATTGTAAATAATAACTACTTATACTTATACTTATACTAAAAATAAAAATAAAAATAATAATAATAATAATAATAATAATAATAATAATAATAATAATAAAAATAATAATAATAATAAACTAATATCATGTAAATGTTGAACACGGTTAGAAGGCTCTTCATGGCAAATTTGGTTTTATATAGGCCTGCCAAACATAACACGACACGAAAACCCGTCACGTACCCGACACGAAATTTGCGGGTTAGGATCAGAGATTTCGATAAGTTTATGTAAACGGGTTGACATGACACGACACGAAAATTAAAAAAGTAGGGTAAGGTCAAGACTTTCAACTCGAATATGACTCGTTTAATTATATATAATTTATTATAAATTTTATATTTTTATAAATATATTATCTGTTATAGGCTTGTAATCGATCAAACTCAATAATTTGAAGTAATATTCGAATTTTCAAAGTTACTTAATTTTAGTCATCCTCACTACCTATCCATTTTGCTCCCCAACTTTAACTCTTTTTATTTTTCCTTCTAACCTTACTATAAATTTTGTCATTCCATCTCATAACTCGAGTGTTTCACTTTTTCTTTTTTGTCTCTATAATTTCTACTTTCCAAACTATAAAATATTTCAACTCAACATGACACAACATATTTACAAGGTCTAAACCTAAACCCAAAACCCAACACGAAAATAAACAGGTTGACACGGCAGAACACGATAATTAAACGGGTTAGGTTAGGGTCAAACTCTTTCAACCCGTTCTATGTCTTGACACGACACGAACCCGACACGATGCGACACGTTTGTCAGATCTAGTTTTATATCGGTTCGTTGCAAATGCCCCTTATAATATAATTAATAATGTTTGTGGTTATAACATTACATGAATTTTGTTGTGAACATGCTTTAAATGCATCTTTTGCTTGGTATATCTCTTATAGGTATAAAGATGGATATAAGGAGAGATTAATTGAAGAAAGAAAAAAGATATTGAAGCAAACTAAAGAATACTGGGAGTTGCAAACAAGTTATACGGTTGAGATATGACATTGGACAGTCGGCACGTCGCAAACAATTTATATGATCGGGTTATCACAAACATCTTCAATTCAACATCACATCTTATTTCTATGTCATTCATTTTAAATCCAATGTCGTTTATTGCTCCAAATGAATGTAATTGAATAATGTAACACATAATTTTGTGTTATACTATTCATTTATATAATATCTATTGTTAAACTTTCACGTGTATCCTTCAAGTATATGTTTGGTCATTTCCAGTTAATGTAGTTAAATAAATGTAATATTCGTTTGTTTGTAATAATACTATGTATATATTTAAATTTATATTAGCTAATCATGTATATTTTATTTAATATTTATGTTTCTAATTCATATAAACATTTGTATACTAATAATAATAGGAAAAAAAAATGTAAGCTTAACTTCTAAGAATTTATTTAATAAATATAAAGGAACATTAAAAAATCTATAAAAGTTGAGAAAAATAATGCACATGCTTTTGAAGAAGAAGTTCTGATTATTGGTTAGATATGAACTATTGTATCAAATAGTACACCATTTTAAAAAAGGTTTTGTAGGGTTTATATAAAATCACCTTTGTGGAAGATATTTTATTAACAATATATAATAAAAGGAATACAGGAAACGATAAATATGACAAACATATTTCTAGTTTAAGTGTTTTTATAAGATTTCCTTAATACCCCTAAAATTATCTATAAACTCTAAATTACATGTTGAAAAAAAATTGCATATCAATCCAACTTAAAACGAATAAGATATATTTTTCTTAAAAAATTAACTTTATTTTATAAATACGCCGGTCCAACCGGTTTTTACCCGGAATCGGCCGAACCGGACACTAAAAAAACCGGACCGAACCATCCTCAAATCCTAGAACCAAGAACCGGCCCGAGAGTCCAAAAAACAGTCCGATCCGATCCGGTCTACATATCCGAATGCTCACCCTAGACGAGGCAATTTAAATAATTGGTTGGATAATAAGCTAATAGTTACCATTCTTTATAAACGTGTTGGTTTCGAAGGGTCATAGAAAATCATTTTTCATTTCAATAAACGCAAAGCATATATTCATATAATCAATTACTTTAATTATTTATTTGTAAATATATAAACTATTTTATTTATTTAATTATTTTTTTCTATTTTGCTTTTGTACAAATCAAATAGTTATTTCTTTTATCATTTATTTATTTTGATTGTAAATAATAACTACTTATACTTATACTAAAAATAAAAATAAAATAATAATAATAATAATAATAATAATAATAATAATAATAATAACTAATATCATGTAAATGCTGAACACGGTTAGAAGGCTCTCCATGGCAAATTTGGTTTTATATAGGCCTGCCAAACATGACACGACACGAAAACCCGTCACGTACCCGACACGAAATTAGCGGGTTAGGATCAGAGATTTCGATAAGTTTATGTAAACGAGTTGACATGACACGACACGATAATTAAAAAAGTAGGGTTAAGGTCAAGACTTTCAACTCGAAGATGACTCGAATATGACTCGTTTAATTATATATTATTTATTATAAATTTTATATTTTTATAAATATATTATATGTTATAGGCTTGTAATGGGTCAAACTCAATAATTTGAAGTAATATTCGAATTTTCAAAGTTACTTAATTTTAGTCATCCTCACTACCTATCCATTTTGCTCCCCAACTTTAACTCTTTTTATTTTTCCTTCTAAACTTACTATAAATTTTGTCATTCCATCTCATAACTCGAGTGTTTCACTTTTTCTTTTTTTTGTCTCCATAATTTCTATTTCCAACCTTTAAAATATTTCAACTCAACATGACACAACATATTTACAAGGTCTAAACCTAAACCCAAAACCCGATACGAAAATAAACAGGTTGACACGGTACGACACGATAATTAAACGGGTTAGGTTAGGGTCAAACTCTTTCAACCCATTCAATGTCTTGATACGACACGAACCCGACACGACGCGACACGTTTGTCAGGTCTAGTTTTATATCGGTTCGTTGCATATGCCCCTTATAATATAATTAATAATGTTTGTGGTTATAACATTACATGAATTTTGTTGTGAACATGCTTTAAATGCATTTTTTGCTTGGTATATCTCTTATAGGTATAAAGATGGATATAAGGAAAGATTAATTGAAGAAAGAAAAAAAGATATTGAAGCAAACTAAAGAATACTGGGAGTTGCAAACAAGTTATACGGTTGGGATATGACATTGGACTGTCGGCACGTCGCAAACAAGTTATATGATCGGGTTATCACAAACATCTTCAATTCAACATCACATCTTATTTCTATGTCATTCATTTTAAATCCAATGTCGTTTATTGCTCCAAATGAATGTAATTGAATAATGTAACACATAATTTTGTGTTATACTATTCATTTATATAATATCTATTGTTAAACTTTCACGTGTATCCTTCAAGTATATGTTTGGTCATTTCCAGTTAATGTAGTTAAATAAATGTAATATTCGTTTGTTTGTAATGATACTATGTATATATTTAAATTTATATTAGCTAATCCAGTATATTTTATTTAATATTTATGTTTCTAATTCATATAAACATTTGTATACTAATAATAATAGGAAAAAAATGTAAGCTTAACTTCTAAGAACTAATAAATATAAAGGAACTTTAAAAAATCTATAAAAGTTGAGAAAAATAATGCACATGCTTTTGAAGAAGAAGTTCGGATTATTGGTTAGATATGAACTATTGTAGCAAATAGTACACCATTTTAAAAAAGGTTTTGTAGGGTTTATATAAAATCACGTTTGTGGAAGACATTTCATTAACAATATATAATACAAGGAATGCAGGAAACGATAAATATAACAAACATATTTCTAGTTTAAGTGTTTTTATAAGATTTCCTTAATACCCCCCCCCCCCCCCCTCAAGCGAATTGTTGGAGGTCCAACATGAAGCTTGGAAGGAAAATGTTCAAAAAGTGGATTAGGGAGACTCTTAGTAAAAATGTCGGCGAATGGCAACTTCATAGGCACAAAGCAAGTGTAAAGCTTGCAAGAAGATACGAGTTCCCGAACAAAATGATAATCAATGTCAATGTGCTTGGTGTGCTTATGTGCAACAGGATTCTGACTGATAAAATTAGCACTCTGATTATCACACATAAGCATTGGTCGATCAGGAGGTAAGACATAAAGTTCATGAAGCAAATGAGTCACCCAAACAATCTCAGCAATGGTGTCAGCCATGGCACGATATTTTGATTCACAACTCGAATGAGAAACCATAGGTTGTTTCTGTTCACTCCAAGAAATTAGATTACCACCCAGAAAAATAGAATATTCATAGGTAGACCGTCGAGTTTCAAGATAGTGATCCCAATTAGCATTCAAATACCCAAGTATCCTTGGAGCGGAAGAATCTATGAACATTAGACCAAATTGTACCTTATACATCCCAAAATATCCGTTTAACCGCATAAAAATGGTAGATTATTGGAGCATGTAAGAACTAACTCACCTGATTCAAGGAATAAGATAAATCAGGACGTGTAATGGTTAGATACTGAAGAGCTTTGATTAGTGATCGGTAAGTAGTGGGATCATAGAAAGGAGTCCCAATACTTGAGAGATAATCAGTTGTAGAAAGGGGAGTGGCAATTGGCTTGGCATGTAACATATCGACGCAAATAAGAACATCATGGGCATCAGGGCCGGTGATAGAAAGGGGAAATGTGGGCATGTGCACAGGGCACATTTCTTTCAAGATACCCAATTTTTTTATACTAGTTTCTGCTAATTGACTAACAAAATCATCACTTCATCATCATCTTCGACCAGTCCACCACACACCACCACCACCACCACCATAAGTCATATTCCAAAATCCAATTGAGAATATGACCTAATTAGAGAAACCAGTTCTAGTTGCGCCTTCTGAAGACTGAAATCAACGATATTCTAGTAATAATTTTCTATTTTTCTTTTTGTTCCAGGTTAGCAGCCTTGAATCAGATATTGGCTTTTTGTTCCAATTGGCACCTTGAATCAGAAATCACTATAATCAGTAGTATTTAGTAATGTTAATGTGTATCAGTTTCTCACTTA
The DNA here is from genome assembly GCF_052625555.1 of Lactuca saligna. Classification (NCBI taxonomy): domain Eukaryota; kingdom Viridiplantae; phylum Streptophyta; class Magnoliopsida; order Asterales; family Asteraceae; genus Lactuca; species Lactuca saligna. Next base: position 130,727,274 of record NC_136422.1, on the reverse strand, counting down.
TCAGATTATGATTATCACTAACTCATCCGTAGCAAATGCATTTAGTGATTTCATGAATTGAGTTAAGGCAATAACAGCTGCTAAGCTAAACATCATGCAATTGTTATTATAGACGATTCCAACCGAGGTAATTACTTATTTACCCTAAAAGAATACAGACGTAGTGATTGGTTATATTTATGATGTTTCATGGTGATTTTTGCAGAGGGACAACTTGGTTATACTTATGTTGATAGTCAAGCGACCCTAAGCAGGGTTAGCCCATTAAGGTTAAAGACAATTGCTATTATTATAGCAAACAAGCATATTGTTGCTTCTTATTCGGGTGAGGTTTTCACTTGGGGATGCAATAAAGAAGGTTAACTCGGTAATGAGACTTCAAACTCAGGCTCAAATTACACCCCGATGCTCATTGAGTATTTAAAAGGAAAAGTTTTCATTCTCGTGTCAGCAGCCAAGTATCACATTATGGTTTGAGGTACCGGTGGTAAGCTACCTTGTTAGAAAAATTATAAAAAAAAAAAAGAATGAAAATTGTTATAGGGATTATAATCTTTTAGGTTTTATTTTCCTCCACGTAGTATACTCTTTTAAAGTTTCACCAGTCAGAACAGTTTCATGTGATTTCAATTGTTGCAGGGATGATGCATACAGCATGGCTCTTACCCATGATGGTGCATTATTCTATTAGGTGTCTTATGATCCCGATCTTAGATGTCAACAGGTCCATCAATCATCATTATTGTCATCATGTCTCTCTTATTCCTTGTTTTTTTTGATGTAGTTATACGGCCTTTGTGGGAAAAGTATGCTTAGTGTATCTGCTAGAAAGTATTGACAGTTGGAGTTACAGCATCCAGTGATGCAACAAATAGTAACATACTTTCACTTCATTTCTATTTTGGTCATTATACTTTAAAAATTGTTTCTAAAAAGTTTATTGCTATAAAGTTTATCATTGTTATATATATATATATATATATATATATATATATATATATATATATATATATATATATATATATATATAATGCTATAATTTATATAATTTAATTTGTTACACGTTAGGGCCTAAGGGCCTTTTTTCCTGATGGGCATATTTAGAATGGTTTAGAAACAGACTAGTACTATTGCATGTAAGTTCGAGAGCAAGAAAGTAGTTGAGACGACCAACATCTTTAATTGCAAACTCTTGATTTAGTCGAGAAATAAAGTTATGTATGGTGTCTGCTTGGTTGTCGATGAGAACAAGATCATCAACATAAACTATAAGATATAGAATACAAGATCCTTGACGAAAAACAAATGAGGATGTATCTGCTTGACTACATGTAAATCCAAGTTTAACAAGGAAATCACTTAATCATTGAAATCGGGTTTGAGGTGCTTGCTTTTTCATGAGACCAAAAACGTGGTTTGGAAAGCATGGGTCAACAAAACTAGTGGTTGCTCCATAAATACCGTTTTAGAAAGTTAATCATTTAGAAAGGCATTTTTACATCGAGTTGATGAAGAGGCCATTTATTGAGAACAACAAGAGATAATACAATACACGCAGTAGATTCCTTGACAAAAGGACTAGATGTAGGAGAATAATCAAGGTCATGACCTGTGTAAATCCTTAAGCAACAAGACGTGCTTTAAGGCATTCAATAGAGCCATCTGAGTCATATTTTGTAACGCCTGGTTTCTGGTATGAGTTTATTTCCATTTTTTGTGTTTCTCTTGGAAGACTCATCGAGTTGGTAACTTCAACCCGACGTGTCGAAGGTGTTTGGGCTGTCAAGTTTAATAAGTCAACTCGGCGAGTTGGCCGTTGGAAGGAACCCCTAACTTTGGGGGTTTTCACCTTATTTAAACACCTTAAGTCCCATGTGTTGGCCTCACTTCCAGCCTCCATATCCCTTAACCCTAATCTCAAAACCCTAATGCCCCCTTTTGAGTGTTGTGAGTTCTTTGTGAGTGTATTGTGTTGTGTTTGAAGCTCTTTGAAGGAAGAAAGGCTTGGTGCAAGGTGGTGGTTCGAGAAGGAGCTCTTAGATCTTGATTCTCTACTCCATTTCCAGAATATTTTCGGTATAAAGTTCTGACCTCGCTTAATATTGGCTTAGATCTCTTTTTGGGTTAGTTTTTATGCTTTTGGCCATGCTTTTTTATGGTTGATGGAGGTGTAGGACATCCCAAGTGCTATTATTTTAGATCCATGATCCCCATGAGCTCTTTGGCATAAAGGTGTCAACTTTATGGTCTTAAGGGCTCCATGCATTCATTAAGTCCATCTTATGGCTTCTTTTGGAGCATATGAGCTTCTTCTAAGCATGGCTGAAGGTAAAGTTGGAAACTTTACGTGGTCTTTCAGCTTTTAGGGCCAGATCTACAGTTTGGGGTTATACCTTTGGTGATTTTGTAACACCCAAAGTCTGGAAGGCAAAGAAAGGAAAGAAAACCCTAATTTTAAAGGGCGACTCGGCGAGTCCAAGGAGGAACTCGGCGAGTCGGCCAAGGGGACTCGGCGAGTCTGGTCTGTGAAATTTGGGATTTGGAGCCTATTTAAACGTCTCATTCTCTCCCCTAGGGTTCCTTTACTGCCTCTTTCACCCAAAACATCAAACCCTACGCCCCATTGTTGCTCATTCAAGCTTCCAAGCCATTTTTGGGTGATTTGAAGGAAGAAGAAGAAGGGGAATCATTGAAGCTTCAAGGAGTGGCCTTAGAGCTAAAGATTTGGGGAAACTTTCTGAGTTATTGAAGGTATTAAGTCGTTCTCTTCTTTAGATCTATTATAGTCAAGAGTTTTGGGGGTTTTTCTAGCCATGATTAGCTACCCCTTTTGAGTTAAAAGCCAGATATGAAGTTGTTACTTCGGATCTAAGCATATTATGGTCTTGAGAAGCATAAAGTATCTGCCCTTGAGTTGATTATGGAGCCTCTTTGCCTTAAACCCTAGTTTATGGTGTAGTTTGCCTAGATCTCCTTCTCTACACGTAAAGTTTGCAATTTTACGCGAGGAATAGGCTTGGGAAGGGTAGATCTACAGTATGGAGTCCATGCATGACTCAAAAGTCCTCTGCATGTAAGGAGATCTGAATGGACTCGGCGAGTCCTTTGAGTGGACTCGGCGAGTAGCATGAAGATTAGGAGAAACTCGACGAGTGGGATGAACAGCTCGTCGAGTCAAATGAAGATTGCCTTGTACTCGACGAGTCTGTTCTTGGACTCGGCGAGTCTAGTCGCGAAACCCCAAACCCTTCAAGTTGAGACTCGAATCAGTGAGTCGAGTGGAGACTCTGTGAGTTGGACAGGTCAGGACTCAGAAATCGTTAGACTCGGCGAGTCATGGACAGAATCGGCGAGTCAAGACGCGAAAGGAAGGACTCCGAATATATGAACTCGGCGAGTCAGTAAGTTGACTCGGCGAGTAGGGTTGACCTAGGAGGTTGACCTTGACCAGGACTTTGACTTTGACCAGCATTGACTTGGTTGTCTCTCGGGGGCAGTTAGACTCAGTGTTGCTTTGATATTGGTAGTTCAGGGAGCAAGGGGAGCAGGAGTTCAGAGAGTTTCCAGGCAGCAGCTAGTGAGATCATCAGCAAGTTCAGCCAGTGCAGGTGACTTACCCTTTGTGTGAATGGGTCTAAGGCCACAATGTCGGCCATGTAGTTATGAGTAGGAGGCCCGGGGGTTAGCCCTAGGCACAGTATGCTAGTATGATATTCAGGACGAGGTCCATTATTAGCGAGCGGGCGCCCAAGGATTTGTTTACATGATAGTTTATACTTGTTGTCTGTGTGATGCATGTATGTGCCTGGTAGGGAGGTGAGTGTGGGCGAGGTCCCATATCTCACCAATAGCAGAGTGTGGATGGTTTTCCATATCTCATTAGTAGCAGAACATAGGTGAGGCCCAAGTTAGGGAAGGAGTGAGAGTGGGTTGGGCCTGTATCTCACTACCAGTAGGAGCGTGGACGGGTTCCATGACTCATCAGTAGCAGGACAAGGGCGAGGCCCAGGATAGGCGAGGCCTTAGGACAAGATCATTCGTATGAGTTTAGCTTATGTGTTGTGATATGTTTATGTGTTATTATTTGTTGGTGGGCGAGGCCATGTGACAGGCGAGGCCTAAGTGAAATAGATATGTATCCGAGCGGGGCTCGAAGCCAGGCGGGGCCTGGAGCGGCGGGGCCGTTATAGCGGGCGAGGACCGAGGCAGGGGGCGAGGCCCAGAATAGTGCGCGTGGCCCAGTATGTGCAGTATGTGGTTATGCATGGTATTGATGGGTTTTGAGCATTCTAACACTTCCTAAGTGTACATGCAACCCTAATAACCTTTGATCTATGTTTGTCTAATTTGTCATGCAAAGTTGATTTCCAAGGTTATATTCCTATCTAGCATACATGGGGAACAATTTTAACATAAAGTATAGATAGAATAACTTACCTTGTTGTTGCTTGTGTTCCTTGAAACCTTGTGAGCCTAGCACCCCAAGTGTGATGCCTCAAATGCTTCACACAACACCAAATGCTCTTGGAAGAACTTATGAGAGAATACTCACTTCACAAAATCGGCCAAGCCCTCTATATTCTTGTGTGTAACCGATTTGGGAGGAGATCATATTACTTATATAGTGTTGACACATCTAGGGTTAAACCCTAATGTGTCATGACTCTTCATTTCCATGACCCATGGGTTTGTAACTCCCATGGAGCATCCATGGAGCATCCTATGGGTGGAACCCAACTTGATGATCCATGGAGCCTTTTAGCCCACTATACAAGATATGGATTATTTACTTAATCAACCCATATATTTAATTAGTTATCTTTTGATCACTTAATTAATTCTAAATTAATTCTTGATCAAACTAATCAAATAATATTATTAATATATTAGAACTTATAATATATTAATAATCTCCAAGCGTTATTTCTCTCATTTAGTCTATCCAATTGCATGGTGCCATGCAACCCAAATGGACCATGCCGGGTCGGGTCAAGTACATACCAGAAATAGTTATGGACTTAGACACCTTATCCAACAGTCTCCCACTTGGATAAGTCTAGTAACTATTACTGCAAGTATGACTTCAGGAACCGATCGGCAATCGTAGCTCTTTACAAGGTTTCTCGAAACTTGAGAAGACGATGGTACGCCATTTAAGATAAGTGATCATATAATCCTCTGTTCTAGATATCAGTCGGAAAAATACATGGAACAATGTCTTACTTATTGTCCAACATTTTTTTCCCGATTTCCGATTTGTTTGACAAAGAACTTCATTGAACACATCAATTTAGTTCTGACCGGGCCCGGTACATAGGTCAAAACAAAATCATCGAGGGGCCCAGATATCAGCTTCTAATCCAAGAAGGAACAGATAAACTTCGACTCATATGTTTGTTCTACTACTCATTGAATTACACACAAGAGCACGATTTTATAACATCGAGTTACCAATGCGTTTTTCGTACAATCAATGCATAACCAAATCGTAAGTAACAAATCATATCTCTAGGTTTAAAGACTTATATGATATTACCGTCTCACGATCACTCGAGATAGAATTCCATGAAGTGATTCCAGTGAGCGTGGGTTGGGTCCAATGCTCAGAACTTATGAGCACTCATGATTGTTGTAGCCTTGTCCCAGACCTCTACAATCAAACATGATAGTCTTGATTCATACCTACTTCTGACATATGACCGACTGTGGAGGTTTGAATAATACGTTATACCAAACAAAATTATTCTGGAAGTCAAAACATGCAAAAGAAATATAGTAAACGATCGACAAGAGATAGCAACACTTTACTCATAAATAAAACACTTTTATTCATCATCAAATGTCAATTACACTTTACAAATTTCGAGATTATCTAACTACTAAATCTAATATCATCCTTCAGCCCTATGCTCCGAGCATGCTGGAGATGCTTAATCCGAGTCAGTCCCTTCGTGAGGGGATCTGCCGGATTCTCATCTGATGATACCCTCTTTGCCACGAGGAGTCCTTCTTCGATCCGATGTCTGATGAAATGGTATTTTCTGTCGATGTGTCTGGATCTCCCGTGATCCCTTGGTTCCTTGGCTAAGGCAACAGCACTTTCACTATCACAGAAAATTTCCATCGGCTCTTTAATAGCTGGTACAACTCCAAGGTCTCCAATGAAGTTCCTCAGCCATAGCGCCTCCTTTGCCGCTTCGCTAGCTGCAATATACTCTGATTCACAAGTAGAATCTGCCACTGTCTCTTGCTTGGAACTCTTCCAAGAAATTGCTCCTCCATTTAGGGTAAAGACCCAGCCCGACTGAGAGCGGAAGTTATCCCTATCAGTCTGGAAGCTAGCATCACTATACCCTACAACTCTCAAGTCATCACTCCCACCGAGGGTAAGGACCCAGTCCTTAGTCCTTCGTAGGTACTTGAGAATATTCTTTACCGCAATCCAGTGTGCCTTGCCAGGGTTCCCCTGAAACCTGCTAACCATGCTCAAGGCAAAGGCTACATCAGGTCGAGTACACGTCATAGCATACATGATCGAACCTACAGCCGAAGCATAAGGTATTCGACTCATTTCTGCTATCTCAGCCTCAGTGCTAGGGCTTTGTGTCTTACTCAGCTTGGCGCTACTCTGGATGGGCAACTCTCCTTTCTTGGAGTCTTGCATTCTGAATCTCTTCAGAACCTTCTCCAAGTAGGTACTTTGACTAAGTCCAATTAGTCTTTTACTCCGATCTCTCAAAATCCTTATCCCCAAAATATAGGCAGCTTCACCAAGGTCCTTCATAGCGAAACACTTTCCAAGCCAGGACTTTACTTCCTGCAAGGTTGGAATGTCGTTTCCTATGAGTAGTATGTCATCCACATACAATACCAAAAAGCTAACTATACTCCCACTAGCCTTGACATATACACAAGATTCATCTTCACTCCTAGAAAAGCCAAATTCCTTGACCTTTTCATCAAAGCAAAGATTCCATCTGCGAGGTGCTTGCTTTAATCCATAAATGGATTTCTCAAGCTTACACACTCTATTAGGGTACTCGTTACTGACAAAACCCTCTGGCTGACTCATGTAAACATCTTCAGCCAACTTTCCATTAAGGAAAGCAGTTTTGACATCCATTTGCCAAATTTCATAGTCATGAAATGCGGCTATGGCTAACAGAACCCGAATAGACTTAATCTTGGCTACCGAAGAAAAGGTCTCATCATAGTCCACTCCAGGAATTTGAGAGAAGCCCTTTGCAACCAGTCTAGCCTTATAAGTGTGTACTTTACCATCCATGTCGGTCTTCTTCTTGAAGACCCATTTGCACCCTACATTCTTTCGACCTGGTACATTCTCAACCAAGTTCCAAACTTGATTGTCATACATGGATTGTATCTCGCTATCCATGGCCTCTTTCCATTTGGCAGACTCGGGGCCCGCCATGGCTTCCTCGTAGCTGTTAGGGTCATCTTGACTTACTAGTGTCTCATCACTAATAAGTGTCTCACCTTCTGCAGTAATATGGAATCCATAGTAATGCTCAGGTGCACTCCTAACTCTCGTGGAACGCCTCAGAGGTACAGATTCGTCAATTGGCTCAACAGGAGTTTCCTCCTCAAGTTGAGGGCTAGAGTTTGAAGTTCCTTCACCACTTGACTCTTGAATTTCTTCAAGATCAACTTGCCTCCCACTGTCTCCTTGGCTTATAAACTCTCTTTCTCGAAAGACTCCTCTTCTTGCTACAAAGACCACATTGTCACTAGGTCTGTAGAAGAGGTAACCAAAGGATTGCTGTGGGTAGCCGATGAAAATACACCTCTCGCTTCGGGGTTCGAGCTTATCATGAGTCTCGCGTCTCACGAAAGCCTCGCAGCCCCAAATCTTGATGTGGTCTAGTTTAGGTACTTTACCAGTCCACATCTCGTGAGGAGTTTTGGCAACTTTCTTTGTAGGGACTAGATTAAGGATATGGGCGGCAGTCTCTAAGGCATACCCCCAGAATGAGATTGGTAGCGAAGCTCGACTCATCATGGAACGAACCATGTCCAACAAGGTTCGATTACGCCTCTCAGCCACACCATTCAACTGTGGCGTCCTGGGAGGTGTCAATTGTGAGACAATCCCACATTCCTTTAGATAGTCGAGGAACTCTGAACTAAGATACTCACCACCTCGATCGGATCGAAGCATCTTAATGTTCCTGCCCAATTGATTCTCGACTTCCTGTTTAAATTCCTTAAACTTCTCGAAAGTCTCTGACTTATGCTTGATTAAGTAGACATATCCATATCCACTGTAATCATCGGTAAAAGTCAAATAATAACGATTAGCATCCCTTGTGGCATGTTTGAATGGTCCACACACATCCGTGTGTATAAGGTCCAACAAACCTTCACCCCTTTCACATGAGCCTGTGAAGGGTGACTTTGTCATTTTTCCAAGTAAGCATGATTCGCAACTATCATTTGACTTTAGGTCAAACGACTCCAAGACTCCATCCTTTTGGAGTTGGCCTATGCGTTTCTTGCTTATATGTCCAAGACGACAATGCCATAATGATGCTTTATCCAAGTTATTATTATTAGTAGAATCAATACACAAAACATTATTTCCTTAGTTATCTACAATAGATACAGCTTCATACACACCATCACAAGGTAATGCTTTAAAATAAAGTACATTATTAAAGAAAGCATTAATTGAACCAACTTCATTATCAAATGAAAAGGTGAAACCTTGTTTGTACAATGCATGAAAGGAAATAATATTTCTTGCCATTTCTGGCGAATAACAACATTTATTCAAATCTAAATTTAACCCACTACTTAGCGATAAAGTATAAACTCCAATCTTGGTGACAGGTGTAACTTTCCTATTCCCCATGATTAAGTTTATTCTTCCTTGCTCCACATTCTCACTTCTTCCTAGTCCCTGCAAGTCACAACAAATATGAATACCGCAACCTGTATCAAGGACCCAAGATTTCGAATGGGGTGAGTTATTAGAAATGATAGTGTAAATACCTGCATGGTTGGGTTTGACTTTCCCATCCTTTACATCTTGCTGGTACTTTGGGCAGTTCCGCTTCCAATGAGCTTTTTCATGGCAATAGAAGCATTCAGCCTCTTTTGGGTCAGAAGAAGGAGTAATGAAACCTTTCTTGGTTCCACTTGAAGAAGAGCCATCAAGGGTCCGAGCCTTGGTACCTTTCGATGATCTCTTTCTCTTCCTCCCTCGACTTTTCCCGATTGCCAAGACCGGAGTTGAGTCTGGAGTAGGAGTGATAGCAACCGACTTCCCCTTAAGACCTGTTTCTGCGGTCTTGAGAAGTCCCTGAAGTTTGTTGAGGGTGACCTCTTCCTTGTTCATGTGATATGTCATGCGGAATTGATCATAGCACGATGGTAAGGAGTGCAAAATGATATCTATTGCAAGCTCCTCAGGGAAGTTCACATTGAGCTTCAGCAACCGATCCACATACCTTTGCATTTTCTGCATGTGGCTCGTGACGGACTCTCCGTCCTTCATCATGGTTGTTATCATGGAGCATATGACTTCGTACCTCTCTTGTCGTGCACTTTGATGGTATCTTTCCATCAAATCTTGGTGCATTTCATAAGGGTAGAAGTCTTCATAAGACTTTTGGAGTTCAGCTGTCATGGTGGCTAACATGATGCAAGCCACCTTGGTTGCATCTCTTTCATGAGTATGAAAGTCAGCGATCTCCTGGGGAGTTGCAGTGGACTCATCAATTTCCTTAAGCTCCTTGTCAAGGACATATTCTTTGTCCTCGTAGCGGGTAATCATCCTGATGTTTCTGATCCACTTATTGAAGTTGGATCCATCAAAGGTGACTTTCCCACATAGACTCATAAGAGTAAAGGAGCCATTAGGATTCGAGCCAGAAGCATTAGTTGAAGACATCTGAAAAAGAAGAACAAGTTTAGTTTAGATTTAAGAGAGTCCTTAATAAAACACCCAAATGTAATATTAAGGCTAGGATCCAATCACAATATAATATAACTTAGAAGAGGTATGCCGTAATCTAAGCTATACCATATTTGAAAGGTAGGTGAATGACGATTCACCAATTTCCACCACGAAAACCGAAATATTAAATATTTAGTTTTTTTATTGGTTTTAGAAATTCCTAGATTCTTTGAGATCCAATGAACTTTTCAAAGGCATGTTTCAATCTCGGGAGTGCCCTCCAGGTTTTGTGACTGGGATGCCGAGGATCACAAAACGAGGTGTGAAGTAACCATGCAAATCACTTGGTACCCTTAAAGTTTATCACTCAATCGATGTGCCGGTAAACCACACACACTCCACCGATACTATAATAAACCTTAAGTCACCCTTTACCTACCTTGTTAAGTCCAAGTTAGTGTGCCGGTTAACCACACACGCTCCACCAACGACTCAGACAAAGTGTAAAGTGTAATTTCATGGATTAGCACCTTATTCACATTTTTCCTAAAGTAACTAAGATTGGGAATTTAATAAACATTTAGTTACTTTATATATTCATCATACTTTGAATGAGAATTTATAAGTCCTTGTCTTACCCGTTCGGCTAACGACCCTCCACCAGTCAAGCAAGCGGTGAGTGAGAATATACACCCATTAAGTCACCATTTTATAGGCAACAACCTTATACCCACCTTATAGACCGGCTTCGTGAATGAGGCGTACTAGCGGTAAGACGACTTGTTCTTATACATATATATATATATATATATATATATATATATATATATATATATATATATATATATATATATATATAATTATTAAATCATCATAATATAAGTATAAGGGTTGAATTTTAACTTTTAAAATTCTAGGGGTTGGAACTAAAGTTTTAACTTAACTTTACTTGTTCCAAAACTTGAGGGCAAGTTTTGTAACTTTCAAAACTTTTCATTTCTTGTAACTTATGAGTTTAATAGAGTCATAAAATGAAGACTCTTCATTTTTATAACTCTTGTGTTTTCTTAATGGTTTTAACTCAAGTGTGACTCTTGGTTTTCCATAACTTAAGGATAAGTTATGGACTCCATTAAAACACATTATGATCAAGAATTAAACTACCAAATAGGTTACAAATAATTCCTATGATCATCTAAAACATCATAAGAACAAGAACATGAATATGAACACAATCAAAAAATTACATAAAACTTTGTAATTTTGATAACTAGTTGTTGTAAATGAATTAGCAAGACATTACACCACCAAAAACAAGTTTACATTTACTAAAACAGTTTAGGGTAATGTTTCTAATTCATTTTCCAGCAACTGAATCGAAAGTCTGCACTCATTCGACCCTACTCGCCGAGTGCAAGAACATGACTCGCCGAGTTGGTTGAAGATACACATGGACTCGACGAGTCCCCCCTATAGACTCGACGAGTCCATTCGCAGAAAGCAAATTTCCGATTCTGTTTTCAACTTTTAAGCACAAATAAGAACAAACAAGCCTAGGCTCTGATACCACTGATGGGTTTTGAGCATTCTAACACTTCCTAAGTGTACATGCAACCCTAATAACCTTGGATCTATGTTTGTCTAATTTGTCATGCAAAGTTGATTTCCAAGGTTATATTCCTATCTAGCATACATGGGGAACAATTTTAACATAAAGTATAGATAGAATAACTTACCTTGTTGTTGCTTGTGTTCCTTGAAACCTTGTGAGCCTAGCACCCCAAGTGTGATGCCTCAAATGCTTCACACAACACCAAATGCTCTTGGAAGAACTTATGAGAGAATACTCACTTCACAAAATCGGCCAAGCCCTCTATATTCTTGTGTGTAACCGATTTGGGAGGAGATCATATTACTTATATAGTGTTGATACATCTAGGGTTAAACCCTAATGTGTCATGACTCTTCATTTCCATGACCCATGGGTTTGTAACTCCCATGGAGCATCCATGGAGCATCCTATGGGTGGAATCCAACTTGATGATCCATGGAGCCTTTTAGCCCACTATACAAGATATGGATGATTTAATTAATCAACCCATATATTTAATTAGTTATCTTTTGATCACTTAATTAATTCTAAATTAATTCTTGATCAAACTAATCAAATAATATTATTAATATATTAGAACTTATAATATATTAATAATCTCCAAGCGTTATTTCTCTCATTTAGTCTATCCAATTGCATGGTGCCATGCAACCCAAATGGACCATGCCGGGTCGGGTCAAGTACATACCAGAAATAGTTATGGACTTAGACACCTTATCCAACAGGTATGTGGTAGGGTGGGGAACTCACTAAGCTTCGTGCTTACGGTTTTCAGTTTTGGTTTCAAGTACTTCCGGTAGCGGAGGGAAGAGCTCGGGGTGATCGCATGGCATACACCATTGATTAGACAGCCTGGGAATGTTTTACTCTGATAACGAACATGTGTTTTGGAAATTAGTACTCTGTTTATGTTTTGGATTGATGATTTTTGCTTTAAGTAATGTTTTATTAAAAGAAATTTTTGGTCTTGAATTTTGGGTCGTTACCAGTTAGTATCAGAGCCTTGGTTTTAGGGATTCGGACATGCTCTCGGGTGTGTCTGAACTCAAACTAAGGAATTGGTATAGAAGTTTTCAAAATGAAAAGACATTTTTGTAAAAAGAGAGTTTTGAGAAAGAAAACAGTTTTAGAAAAGCAAAAAGAATTCAGAAAGAAAAGAACTTTGAAAAGATAAAAGAGGTGTGGTGCATGCAATTAACCGAGCTCAATTAAGTACCCCAAAATACCCATACAAGTCTATGTTTTGATTATCAGTTAATAGAACAGCATGCTAGATTAGGACTAAGGATTTAGGGAGGATGCCTTATGTGCCTGTTATATGTGCTTTGAGTTGCATAATAGTGCTGACTAGATAGTAGTAGGATAGCATGTTTAGGTTATGCCTGAGTTTATGAGTTTGTGTTGCATGCTAGTTCAGATTCTTGGTTTGCTATTATGATTGCTTGAGTATGTTATGGTTAGATTTTCTCTTTTTTCTGAATGTTGCTTGCTTTGTGCATTGTGGGGTTCTGAGTGATGGGAGTTAGCCATTAGGTGGATACGACACGTCACATGTGATCAAGGTTGAATAATCTCAGAGTGTTGGATTTGGTCCTATTGCGCAGCTCTTGTTTGAGTCCAACCGTTGTAGGGACGAGTCTTTTACTTGAAGGATTATCTGAGCCTCATCACATGTGACGGTACCCAGGTGATGGCTAATTGGCATCACAAGGAGACCTTCAGCAGCTAAGGACTGGTTTGAGTTGAGTCAGAGGTTTCCCTAGGGTAAGCCTAGGATGAGATAGTATTGGGAGCAGTAGTAGTAGAAAAGGGACCTGGTGGAGTCGAAGCAGTTCTTGAGGAAAGTACGGATAGATGTGGAAGGTAGTATGGGCCCGTACTACTGAAAGCAGAGGATTCGTACTCGATTCGGGAAAGGCTGAGACAAGACCGGGAACCTGGTAGTGCGTATGTTTGGTCTCGCAGCAGTGAGGAGTATTCTGATAGTGGTTATGTTATATGTTTCAGCATGGTGACATTGCGAGAGAGACTAGTGGGCGGATCAGGCACCGGAGAGGGATCAGGCTCGGGTTCAGGGGCCGAGCAGCTCAAGGAGCGGATGAGGGAGTTGATATCAGCTGAGGTTACGCGCAGTATTCTAGATCAGACTCCTATGATCTTTGGCACGGTCAAGGAGGGTATATTGGAGATTTTGGATGAGAGGCTGGGAGCCTTCAGTACTGAGATGATGGCATTGATGGGAGTGCGTACCTTGACATTTCAGGAGTTCAGGGCTTGCGGGGCACCAGATTATCATGGGGCTAGGGACCCCATCGCTAGCAGCAGATGGTTAGATGATGTTGCCAACGCGTTCCGTACGAGCCGGTGTCCTAAGGAGGACAAGGTCAGACTTGCTTCCTGTCTTCTGAAGGACAGAGCGAGGGATTGGTGGGAAGAGATTGGTCATGATTTGGGTGATGATGCTGCGTTGGACGCGATGACTGAGGGTGATTTTTCAGCTAGGTTCAGGGCGGAGTTTTCGCCAATTATTGAGGTGCAGCAGTTGGCACGGGAGTTTCAGGATTTGACGCAGACCACTGAGACTATGGCGGAGATCACCGCCAAGTTCAGGGAGAGGGCTCTTCTCATACTGCAATATGTCGCGGATGAGGAGATGAAGAAGGCCCGATATCACAAGATGTTGAGGGCTGACATCAGGGAGTTCGTAAGCAGGTCCGACTGTAAGACGCTGGAAGATATGATTTCTCGGGCCAGGGAGAGGGAAATTGATTTAGAGTAGATCCGGAAAAGGAATTCGAATGAGGTTTAGGTAGCCACGAGTTTGGACAAAAGGCCCAAGGGATCGGATTCGCGATCGAGAAATTATCGGGACCGCAGCTGATGTGGGAAGTGTGGCAGGGCGCACGGGGGAGCGTGTAGGAGTGGTAGTGGTGGTGAGTCTGGCTACTTCAAGTGCGGTCGGACTGGTCATTTTAGCAGGGATTATACTGTTACCACCACTTAGGGATCAGACTTGATATGTTTTCACTGCAATCAGTAGGGCCACAAGAAGGCCCAGTGCCCCAGTTTGTTTTCAGCAGGACGGGTGATGGCACCTGCCCCTGCAACCTTGAGGATCACAGACGGCCATCAGGGTCGTGCAGAGGTGCCTACGATAGGAGGCAGGGCTTTTTAGATGGCTACCTTGGAGACGCGAGCAGCGCCGGACGTTGCAGGTATGCGACTTCCATTTTCAGTTCTTTTATTTGTGCATGATTATATTGTTATGGTTCTGCATCATTATCAGTATGAGTATTTTATTTTGAGCGGTTTGATTGTGATTGAGTTATATGCCATCTGCATACCTTGGATATTTGAATGGTAGTTTAGGGATATGTGCCTTATTGACGGAGGTTGCTTAGGATGTAGTAACTGTAGCATGTGTGGGAGGGACTTGGTATGTCTCGCTAGTTTGGAGCCGTATAGTTGTAGAAATGGACTGGTTAGATCCCTAGCTATGGTAAGCTTGGGGTTCCTCAGCAGGTTGATTATGAAATGGTAGCGAGGATTGGGATTTCTTTCGAGCTTTGAGAAACAAGGGTGAAGCGGGATCGAAGTGGGGGAGAATCCTCCGAGCGTGCAAAGGTAAGAACACGCAGATCTAGAATGAGTATGCAGCCTCCGAGAAGGAAAAGAAGTGGTACAGCGTTTGATGATTGAGGAGTTCTGTGACATCCCCATTTTCACGGCCAGAAAAGACCGATTTTACTTATGCTTTGTTTTATAAAATTAGAGTAATCTTTTAAAGATACGATTGCGGAATTTGTTCCCAAAACAAGATATGATAATAACTTATCAAAACATTTCTCAAAGAGAATGTATTTTCATTTAATAATAAAACCTCGAGATGTCATGTTCCGATACAGACATATAAGCATAAGCAAAACTTACATTTAATTACACAATTGATTTATATCTCCTTTAAATCTCTCCGTGAAATATGTCTTCGTATTAATACCTGCGATATAAAGAAAACTGAGTGGGTCAGGCTTGGGAGCCTGGTGAGCATATAGGGTTTTCATCCCACAATGTTATATCATATATTTATAAATATAAAACATTCAAACTTGCACAATTTCACCATATAGAGGCAACTCTTTAACCCACCCCATCGATCCTCACAATGACACGATCTAAACTCTCGCATCAAATGTTTTTCCTTTTTACCTGATCCCTACTCATGGATCTAAAACTATACTCTTCACCTGATCCATACTCACGGATCTAAAACTACCTGATCCATACTCACGGATCTAAAACTAACCTCCTGATCTGATCCATACTCCCGGATCAATAATTGTACCCAATCCATACTCCCGGAATAGGGACAATTAACTATACCATAATCCTGATCTGATCCATACTCCTGGATCTATAACTGTGCCCAATCCATACACCCGGACTAGGGACAATTAACTTAATCTTAATACATATCTGATCCATACTCCCGGATCTATAACTGTGCCCAATCCATACTCCCGGACTAGGGACAATTAACTTAGTCTTAATCCATACTCCCAGACTAATAGCAAGTTTATCTCTTTACCTGATCCATACTCACGGATCTAAAACTAACCTCTTAATCTGATCCCTACTCACGAATCTAAACTGACCTCTTGATCTGATCCCTACTCACGGATCTAAACTAACCTCTTGATCTGATCCCTACTCATGGATCTCATCTACCCATGTCCTACCCAACATATTTGTAGATATAAAATACATATATATAATTTAACTCATTAAAAATCTATATAGTTCATCCATTCCACCAATACCTCCAATAAACAACAATATATAAACACATAGCACGTATTTCGTAGCAAATGCTTCATACTTATGTGTTAGAAGAAAGTAACCACACACTCATACATATAAACCACAATATACTTAAGACATTCAAACCATACTTGTATTATTATAGTGTTTATGAAAGGTAGTATACACTCACTTGATTAGAAGATGATCGGACAGCACTACGGCTTGTAGAAGTAGTAATCCTCAGCAGATCTGGAAGATTTTTACAAAAATCGAACTTCTCGCGGGCAGAGCTTCGGCTCGGGAACCGAACTTCTCGGGATCTTCGGGATCTCGGAACTTGCCTCGGGGCTCAAGAATAATACCGGGGCTTCGGGATATTTCTGGCACGCAAAACGATGCAAAATGGGAGAGAGAAGAGAGAAAAATGGCATTTGAGTCGGCTGCCCTCGCATCCTATTTATAGGAGGCTGGACCCTCGGAGTACGCGGGGCGTACGCGTCCGAATTCATCATGGCATGCGTCATCCGAAGCCACTTGCTGCGAGGATCATCATGCTTCGCTGTACGCGGGGCGTACTTCGGATCAGATCAGTGACTCCTTCGGATAATGCCGGATTTTCTAATTAAAATTAAATACAAAATATTTAATAAACTTCGGAAATTCATATCTTCTTCATACGAACTCCGTTTTCGACGTTCTTTATATCCACACAAAGGTGAGACTACGCTCTACAACTTTCGTTTAGACTCTGTTGGCTAATCTTGACTTCTATTTTTATTATTTATTTTTAATAGGCCGGGACAGAAACTTTCGTTATAAATTCATAACTTCTTCGTTTGACGTCCGTTCTCGCCTAACTTTTCGTCGTTTTGCTACTAACAACGAGATCTTCGCTTCTCGTTTAGATTGCTAAGGCTAAATATCACTCTAACGTAAATTCACTTTTTACGTCACTCAGCGTTGTGTCGATTTTGTCGCGAAACTTCAACAAGTCATAACTTCTTCGTTATAACTTGGATTTCGGCATTCTTTATATGTACGGAATCCTTGTAACATATACTACAACTTAGTTAAGATTATTAATTCTAAATAATCTTTTATCAAAAAGTCATTTTTGATGCTTATCGTCTCTAAATTGACTAGCCCTGATCTACGGGCGTTACAATTATCTCCCCCTTAGGATGATTACGTCCCAGAATCATCAACGAAAATAGGACTTGTATAATGATTCCATACGCTATCTCTTCATCCTAAGTATTAACTGTAAATTCTATGTTTCCTCGAAAGAGTATTTAACTCTACGGATTTCTTGATCGCAGAAGATGCCCACCCTTGCATCTGCTTGTCGTACTATGTTGTACTTTCAATCGTAACCTTCAAGTTACCAAATAAGTCCTCATTGTGGACTCCTTCTTTTTGTCAGGATAAATACCTTACTTTATCTATTGTAACAAACCGATGGGTCGTGCTCTATTGAGCTCTCATCGCATGATGCGACTCTTAGACTCGGTCTTTAATAAAGTTAAATTCCCAAATGGAATATACCTTCCTTCATATTCTAATGTGATTTGATCACATTTCAGCATGTAGCATTTCTACCTGCAAACATCTTTTAACAACGAGCGCGACACTATCAATCGCATTAACTTCAACCTTCTGAATTAAGTCAGATGTTACATCTAACTTGGTCCTCTAGACCATGTAACATACTCCTCGTAGTCGAACTCAAAATTAAACATGACCACTAGGGTCGGAACAAGAACCATCTTACTAGTTATTACCGAAACAATGGTAATGACATACCAGAATAAAATGGAATCAATCACTAGCTTCTTGGTAACCTTGTGACTTTCCCTGATCCAAGTGCGAGTCTTGTGCTTCCGGTAGTATATGCATCTACTACCTTTCACACCTACTCATACTCGTCCCAAGTATTGCCCCGCAGTCGACCAAGTCACCATACAAGAAATCACATAACCAATCAACACATCAGATAGCAAAACTAGGGTTTATATTATTTCTTGAAACGATTACACAAAGGTTCAAGTTCACCCTATACTACGCCTCTAGTAGGCTACACCACATGTTACTTTTCATATCGTTACTTTATAACTTGATCTTTGGATATAAAATCCTCATTCCTGATTCCTTGCATGGCCATCTGCTTCATCAAGGATCATGTGGAATGCTTTTGGATTTGGTGGTGCATTTGGCCTTATAGCCTCTAATGCTTTTGGCTTTGGTGGTGCATTTGGCCTTATAGCCTCTTCTCTTCTTGGGCAGTTTTGCTTGAAGTGCCCTTCTTCGCCACACTTAAAGCAGACTTCTCTTTTGGTTGGGCATTTGCTGGCGTAATGACCAGTCTTCCCGCATTTAAAGCAGGTCATTTCTTTAGAGCATTCCCCAATGTGCTTCCTTTTGCACTTGTCACACCATTGTGCTCCTCCTTCGAGCTTCTTCGAATCAGACTTCGAAAATTTTCTCTTCTTATCGGACCTTGAAGATCCTTCCATCTTTCTTTTCTCGCCCACCTCGTTTCTCTCTAGACCCCATTCCTTTAACTGAGTCTCCACATTTTTAGCTGCTCGGACTGCTATCTTCAAAGTAGTTGCCATCTTGACCGTTGGGCTAAAGTCGGCAGGCATTCCATTTGTGAACCTCTCAATTTTTGAGAGTTCAGTCGGCACTAAGTATGGAAATAACTTCATCTTTTCGGTAAATGCGGTAGCATAATCATCAATGCTCAATTTACCTTTCTTCAGGTTCTGGAATTCATTGTTCAGATCAATCAGATCTATCTCTGAGCAGTACTGCATCTTTAACTGCTCCAGGAATGATTCCCAAGACATCTTCAGGGCTTCCCCTCGAGGTATCATATCTGCCAGTAACTTCCACCAGCTCAAGACCCCGGTCTTCAGTTGTCTAACTGCAAACACAATCTTCTGTTTGTTGCTACAATCGCAACTCTCAAACACCATCTCCATTTCGGAGATCCAGTCCATAATCTCAACAGGCTTTGGGCTTCCAGAAAGACTTGGCGGCTTGGCGCCCAAGAAATTTTTATAGATACGCCCATCCCTGTTTCTTTCCCTTTCCGGGTCATTCCTCTCTACCACTGGCGGTTCTACTCGTCCAACCGTCCCACTGTAGTTACCTCCCTCTGAATGCCCTCCATTCACTTCAGGCTCTTCCACTTGAAGTGACACTTCCTCACGATTTTGTTGGATTAATCACCTTGTCTCCTCCATTTGGCAATCCAACATCATCTGAATCATCGCTTGCACCCCAGCCATTGTCATTGGCTCTGGTGCTGCTGCTACGACAGGTGCTAGCTCAACCACAGGTGGTTGATTCCTGTCTTCATTCACATTTCCAACTCCATTTCTGGTTCTTACCATTTTTGATCTACACACAAAATAAGGTGAATTCAGATCATCAATCACGACAGATAATTAAATCGTCCTTATTACTCCGAAACGTTTACATGCTGGTTCTAATATCGTAGCCATACGCTTAGAATCCTAAACACATAAGGTTTCCAGATCCGGTCGGCAACAGACCATAGATCCGAAAAAATAATAGCATCAATATAGCTATCACACAAAACATTAAGCACATAAAAGCATTTTAGGCATCACTCCTAAAATAAACTAGTGCTTGTGTCAATTTAGGTGTACTACCTAACATATTTTAGACACACTCCTCACAATCATTACTTAGCATTCTAAGTTTAAGTCTACAAATTTCCTACAAATTCCTAGCTCGCTTAAACTAATGCTCTGATACCAACTGTGACATCCCCATTTTCACGGCCAGAAAAGACCGATTTTACGTATGCTTTGTTTTATAAAATCAGAGTAATCTTTTAAAGCTATGGTTGCGGAATTTGTTCCCAAAACAAGATATGATAATTACTTATCAAAACATTTCTCAAAGAGAATGTATTTTCATTTAATAATAAAACCTCGGGATGTCATGTTCCGATACAGACATATAAGCATAAGCAAAACTTACATTTAATTACACAATTGATTTATATCTCCTTTAAATCTCTCCATGAAATATGTCTTCGTATTAATACTTGTGATATAAAGAAAACTGAGTGGGTCACGCTTGGGAGCCTGGTGAGCATATAGGGTTTTCATCCCACAATGTTATATCATATATTTATAAATATAAAACATTCAAACTTGCACAATTTCACCATATAGAGGCAACTCTTTAACCCACCCCATCGATCCTCACAATGACAAGATCTAAACTCTCGCATCAAATATTTTTCCTCTTTACCTGATCCCTACTCATGGATCTAAAACTATAATCTTCACCTGATCCATACTCACGGATCTAAAACTACCTGATCCATACTCACGGATCTAAAACTAACCTCCTGATCTGATCCATACTCCCGGATCAATAATTGTACCCAATCCATACTCCCGGAATAGGGACAGTTAACTATACCATAATCCTGATCTGATCCATACTCCCGGATCTATAACTGTGCCCAATCCATACTCCCGGACTAGGGACAATTAACTTAATCTTAATCCATATCTGATCCATACTCCTGGATCTATAACTGTGCCCAATCCATACTCCCGGACTAGGGACAATTAACTTAGTCTTAATCCATACTCCCGGACTAATAGCAAGTTTATCTCTTTACCTGATCCATACTCACGGATCTAAAACTAACCTCTTAATCTGATCCCTACTCACGGATCTAAACTGACCTCTTGATCTGATCCCTACTCACGGATCTAAACTAACCTCTTGATCTGATCCCTACTCATGGATCTCATCTACCCATGTTCTACCCAACATATTTGTAGATATAAAATACATATATATAGTTTAACTCATTAAAAATCTATATAGTTCATCCATTCCACCAATACCTCCAATAAACAACAATATATAAACACATAGCACGTATTTCGTAGCAAATACTTCATACTTATGTGTTAGAAGAAAGTAACCACACACTCATACATATAAACCACAATATGCTTAATACATTCAAACCATACTTGTATTATTATCGTGTTTATGAAAGGTAGTATACACTCACTTGATTAGAAGATGATCGGACAGCACTACGGCTTGTAGAAGTAGTAATCCTCAGCAGATCTGGAAGATTTTTACAAAAATCGAACTTCTCACGGGCAGAGCTTCGGCTCGGGAACCGCACTTCTCGGGATCTTCGGGATCTCGGAACTTGCCTCGGGGCTCGAGAATAATACCGGGGCTTCGGGATATTTCTGGCAAGCAAAACGATGCAAAACGGGAGAGAGAAGAGAGAAAAATGGCATTTGAGTCGGTTGCCCTCGCATCCTATTTATAGGAGGCTGGAGCCTCAGAGTACGCGGGGCGTACAGGCGTACGCGGGGCGTACAGGCGTACGTGGGGCGTACGCATCCGAATTCGTCATGGCATGCGTCATCTGAAGCCACTTGCTGCGAGGATCGTCATGCTTCGCTGTACGCGGAGCGTACACGAGTTCGCGGGGCGTACTTCGGATCAGATCAGTGACTTCTTCGGATAATGCCAGATTTTCTAATTAAAATTAAATACAAAATATTTAATAAACTTCGGAAATTCATATCTTCTTCATAAGAACTCCGTTTTCGACGCTCTTTATATCCACACAAAGGTGAGACTATGCTTTACAACTTTCGTTTAGACTCCGTCGGCTAATTTTGACTTTTATTTTTATTATTTATTTTTAATAGGTCGGGACAGAAACTTTCGTTATATATTCATAACTTCTTCGTTTGACGTCCGTTCTCGCCTAACTTTTTGTCGTTTCGCTACTAACAACGAGATCTTCTCTTCTCGTTTAGATTGCTAAGGCTAAATATCACTCTAACGTAAATTCACTTTTTACGTCATTCAGCATTGTGCCGGTTTTGTCGCGAAACTTCAACAAGTCATAACTTCTTCGTTATAACTCGGATTTCGGCATTCTTTATATGTACGGAATCCTTGTAACATATACTACAACTTATTTAAGATTATTAATTCTAAATAATCTTTTATCAAAAAGTCATTTTTGATGCTTATCGTCTCTAAATTGACTAGCCCTGATCTACGGGCGTTACAAGTTCAGGGTTAGGAGTTTGAGAAACTCCCCCTCAGCCAGTGCGTGTATTGGTGATGGTTAGTATGTGGTTGGGAATTCATGTTGAAGGATCACCTCTAGGACTCGTGTGAGTCGAAATGAAGATCTTGAGGTCAGATAGCATGGGATGCTTTCGTGTTAGTAGACCGTGGCAGAGACAACATGTAGAGCATGGAAGAGCGTCGGGAGAGTCTCAGCTTTCGTCACTAGCGATCAGTGGTGGAAAGTGTTGCAAGACTACGGGGCAGCCGTAGCATACACTAGCAGTTAGTGGTGGAATGTTTTGTAAGATTACGGGGCAGCCGTAGCATACACTAGCAGTTAGTGGTGAAAGTGTTGTAAGACTATGGGGCAGCCGTAGCATTCACTAGTAGTTAGTGGTGGAAAGTGTTGTAAGACTACGGGGCATCCGTAGCATTCACTAGCGATCAGTGGTGGAAAGTGTTGTAAGACTACGGGGCAGCCGTAGCATTCACTAGAAGTCAGTGGTGGGAAGTGTTGTAAGACTACGGGGCAGCCGTAGCATTCACAAGTAGACGGTGATAGAAGGTGATGCAAGACTATGGGTAAGCTGTAGCATTCTATAGTAGCTTCGTTGGCGGAGTTGGGGCGAGACCCTTATCTCCTAGCATTCAGACAGGGGTCAGAAAGGGGTAATGGATGAGAATGGTAAGGAGTTTTCCTGTATAGCCCTTGAGAGGTGAGACCTTGGGAGAGGCCGCTCCAAGATATAATTGGGTAAGATCTGCGGGTGAGGCCCGTATAAGAGTAGCAGTGTAGGTGAGACCTGAGAGCAGGGTTACTCAGTAGTATGGTTGGGTGAGACCCGTGGGCGAGGCCCGTGCGAGAGTAGTTAGGGAAGTGAGACTAGAAGGATAGGGGCGGGTGAGACCCGTGGGCGAGGCCCGTGAGTTTTAGCAGCACAGGTGGGACCTGGTAGGGACCTTAGAGTCAAGATAGGGGATCGAGGATCCCAGGAAATTGTAGTGCCTGCATGGCAAGATAGATTGAGCAGTTTTAGGTGGTCGAATTTTCTTCGAAAGTCGCTGGAAGCGACTAGTAGTTGTGTTGGGTCAGCGAGCGGTGGGAGTCGGTAATCCAGATATTGATAGGTTGGTAAGGACCAGGGTGGTCTCAGTTCATCCGGAAGCCAGATAAGGAATAGAAAAATTTCCAGTCAGTAGCAGTGCGAGTATGCAGCGTATGGTGGAATTCAGTTAGTTGATCGTGGGGTGCTCGACACCAAATGATAGTAGAAAGAATGCCCAGTGGATACGGGCACTAAGGACCCATACTGGGAGTAGCGGGAGTAATAGATTTGGTGAAGACAGGGTCTTCACAGTGGCAGAGAAAATAGATGGTTATGGAGCATTTCCTTGGGAAGGCAACGAAATCGTGCAAGGAAAGAAGGGGTGAATCCCTATGGGTTCAGTTGCAGTACTCGGAGAGTACAAGAAGGATGGTCGGTTGATTAATTTGGGTTTCCAGAATGTTCAGGGTTAGGGTTGACCCGAGATTATTATCCGCAAGGATTGACATTAGTCTGAATGACTGAGCAGAGGGCCAGCAAAGGTAGGCAGCTGGTGTTAGAATATGTGGTGGGGTATTGGAGGCAGATCGCAAGCAGTGGATCATAGCAAACTTTGAGGACGAAGTTTAGTTTAAGTGGGGGAGAGTTGTAACACCCAAAGTATGGAAGGCAAACAAAGGAAAGAAAACCCTAATTTTAAAGGGAGACTCGGCGAGTCCGAGCGGGATCTGGGTCGAGGAGTAAGTGACCAACTCGGCGAGTCAGCCAAGGGGACTGGGCGAGTCAAGTCTATGCGAGGAAAACCCTAAATTCGGGACTTCGAGCCTATTTAAACGTCTCATTCTCTCCCCTAGGGTACCTTTACTGCCTCTTTCACCCAGAACATCAAACCCTAAGCCCCATTGTTGCTCATTCAAGCTTCCAAGCCATTTTTGGGTGATTTGAAGGAAGAAGAAGAAAGGGAATCATTGCAGCTTCAAGGAGTGGCCTTAGAGCTAAAGATTTGGGGAAACTTTCTGAGTTATTGAAGGTATTAAGTCGTTCTCTCCTTTAGATCTATTATGGTCGAGATTTTTCGGAGTTTTCTAGCCATGATTAGCTACCCCTTTTGAGTTAAAAGCTAGATATGAAGTTGCTACTTCGGATCTAAGCATATTATGGTCTTGAGAAGCATAAAGTATCTACCCTTGAGTTGATTATGGAGCCTCTTTGCCTTAAACCCTAGTTTATGATGTAGTTTGCCTAGATCTCCTTCTCTACACATAAAGTTTGCAACTTTACGTGAGGAATAGGCTTGGGAAGGGTAGATCTACATTATGGAGTCCATGCATGACTTAAAATTCCTCTACATGTAAGGAGATCTGAATGGACTCGGCGAGTCCTTTGAGTGGACTCGGCGAGTAGCATGAAGATTAGAAGCAACTCGACGAGTAGGATGAACATCTCGTCGAGTCAGATGAAGATTGCCTTGTACTCAGCGAGTCTGTTCTTGGACTCGGCGAGTCTAGTCGCGAAACCCCAAACCCTTCAAGTTGAGACTCGAATCAGTGAGTCGAGTGGACACTCGGTGAGTTGGATAGGTCAGGACTCGAAAATCGGTAGACTCGGCGAGTCATGAACTGACTCGGCGAGTCGAGACGTGAAAGGAAGGACTCTGAATATATGAACTCGGCGAGTCAGTAAATTGACTCGGCGAGTAGGGTTGACCTGGCAGGTTGACCTTGACCAGGACTTTGACTTTGACCAGCATTGACTTGGTTGTCTCTCGGGGGTCAGTTAGACTCAGTGTTGCTTTGATATTGGTAGTTCGGGGAGCAAGGGGAGCAGGAGTTCAAAGAGTTACCAGGCAGCA
Source organism: Lactuca saligna (assembly GCF_052625555.1). Classification (NCBI taxonomy): domain Eukaryota; kingdom Viridiplantae; phylum Streptophyta; class Magnoliopsida; order Asterales; family Asteraceae; genus Lactuca; species Lactuca saligna. The sequence goes on along the minus strand of NC_136422.1, from coordinate 130,701,937 downwards.
GCTAGTGAGATCATCAGCAAGTTCAGCCAGTGCAGGTGAGTTTCCCTTTGTGTGAATGGGTCTAAGGCCACAATGTCGGCCATGTAGTTATGAGTAGGAGGCCCGGGGGTTAGCCCTAGGCACAGTATGCTAGTATGATATTCAGGATGAGGTCCATTATTAGCGAACAGGCGCCCAAGGATTTGTTTACATGATAGTTTATACTTGTTGTCTGTGTGATGCATGTATGTGCTTGGTAGGGAGGTGAGTGTGGACGAGGTCTCGTATCTCACCAATAGCATAGTATGGATGGTGTTCCATATCTCATTAGTAGCAGAACAGGGGCGAGCCCCAAGTTGGGGAAGGAGTGAGAGTGGGCTGGGCCCGTATCTCACTACCAGTAGGAGCGTGGACGGGTTCCATGACTCATCAGTAGCAGAACAAGGGCGAGGCTCGGGATAGGCGAGGCCTTAGGACAAGATCATTCGTATGAGTTTAGCTTATGTGTTGTGATATGTTTATGTGTTATTATTTGTTGGCAGGCGAGGCCCTGTGACAGGCGAGGCCTAAGTGTAACAGATATGTATCCGAGCGGGGCTCGAAGCCAGGCGGGGCCGTTATAGTGGGTGAGGCCCAGAATATCGGGCGTGGCCTAGTATGTGCAGTATGTGGTTATGCATGGTATGTGGTAGGGTGGGAAACTGACTAAGCTTCGTGCTTACGGTTTTCAGTTTTGGTTTCAGGTACTTCCGGTAGCGGAGGGAAGAGCTCGGGGTGATCGCATGGCACACACCATTGATTAGACAGCCTGGGAATGATTTACTCTGATAACGAACATGTGTTTTGGAAATTAATACTTTGTTTATCTTTTGGATTGATGATTTTTGCTTTAAGTAATGTTTTATTAAAAGAAATTTTTGGTCTTAAATTTTGGGTCGTTACAGATTTAGTGCTTAATGACTAAGTTGTTATCATTTTAAGCCTAGGGTTTGGGTTTTGAACCCATTTTTGTGGTTCTTAGGGAACTTTACCCTTCTTGAGTCCATTTTAGTTAAGATCTGAGTCATGAAGCTCGTAGTTTCGTTGAGGACTACTTAATGGATTAATATGTTGAAATTCTGGCGAACTCGACGAGTTTATGGATGAACTCGGCGAGTTGGATTGGTTTCTCCCGACTTCGCAGACTGATGAATAAACTCGGCGAGTGTATGGATGAACTCATCGAGTTGGGTCAACTTGGATTGTTGACTTTGACTTTGACTTTCGTCTTTGACCAAGTTTAACTTATAAGGGGATTTTAGGCTTTTGGTGTTGAACTTAAGGAAATCTTTTATGTTTAGGGGTTGAGTAGAGTCGGCATTCAGAGTCGGGATTCATTCAATTACTTTTCTGTACTCAAGGTGACTTTCCTGACTGGGTTTAGCGGGTCGAAGGCACCAATGCTGGCCCATGTGTATTTATGTTGTTAGTATGCTAGTTGTCTTTGTGGCTCTTGCATGTGTTTGTGTTTGTATGTTATGTATCTTGGTGATTATTTTATATGTATATGTTTATTTGATTCATATTGTTATATGTTAGGTGGGGCTCGTTTTTACCGAGCTCAGCTCGATGACGGGCAGGGCCTGATGCCGAACGGGGTCTAATATCGAGGGGTTCGATGATGGGCGGGGCCCATTATCTATTTATTGTATGTTGCTATGTGGTATTTTGGGGGAACTCACTAACCTTTGTGCTTACGGTTTTTCAGTTGTATAGGGAAGATCTTGGAATGACTGCATCGTAGACACCATTAAGATTTTATTATGATGTTTTACTCTGATTTATGACAAATTGATACATTGGTTTTATTAAAATGTTTGAATGTTATTGGAAAAATACTATTTTATCTATTACTAAATTGAAATTTTTTGGTACCATAGTTTGGATGTTGCAAGTTGGTATCAGAGCCTTGGTTTGAGGGATTCGGGCACACTCTTGGGTGTGTTTGAACTCAAACTTAGCACTTGGTATAAATTTTCACAAGGGAAAACATTTTTTCATAAAGAAACTATAAAGAGAAAAGGGTGTGGTGTAGGCAATCAGTCGAGCTCAACTAGGTTATCCCAAAATACCCATATATGTTATGATATGTTTCGAATTGTGAATCTATGAATCACATGTCAGATTAGGTCTAAGGATCTAGGAGAGATGCCTTTGTATGCCTGCTTTTTTTTGAGCTTGTAGAATTGCATGCTAGTCCTGTTCAGCCAGTGATAGGATGGTCTGATTAGGTTATGCTTTGTTTTCATTACTTGATGCTCGAATGTTGCATGCTTTGTGCTTTTAGGAGTTCTTGCAAATCTTAACTAGTTAGTAATCAAATATGCTAAGTTACATATTATGATAACTAAATAGTTCCAAAATTTTAGGATTAGCTCTATTACGCAGCTCTTATTTGAGTCCAACCATTGTAGGGAGAGACCTCTAAGTCGAAGAATTATCTAGTTTTTGTAATATGTAATTGTATTCTTGAGCCAGTTAGAGGAGGTTAGCGAGAGTTCCTTTTGCATCTGATGGAGGATAATAGTGTGGAGTTTCCCTAGGAAAACCTAGGATGAAATTTAGTGTTATGAGCCTTGGGCATGAGTTGTTAGTAGAGCAATTTGGCTATGTTAAGGCACTTCTTGATGAAAGTACGGATTGATGTGGAAGGCGGTATGGGCTCGTACTACTGTAAGAAGAGGATCAATACTCTATTCCAGGAGGAATCCAATGAAGCCAGAAAGCTTGTGCAGTTATGATTTCCCCGTTATGCACATTGATGTTATTCTGATAGTTTGATGGTCTATTTTCAGTATGGTGGGATTACAAGGCAGGCCAGTGGGAAGTTCTGATGTCGGGGAGGGTTCCGGATTAACAACTGGAGCTGGAGAGCTGGATTATCAGACGATAGAGTTCATCTCGTATGAGATTACCCATAGCATCCTTGATCATACTCTTGTGATCTTTAGCACAGTCAAGGAGGGTATTAAAGAGATTCTCGATGAGAGATTGAGCCCCTTTCGCGCTGAGATTGTGGCCTTGATCGGGACGCGCTCTCTGACCTTCAGGGAATTTTGGGTGTGTGGAGAACCCGACAATCATGGGGCTAGGGACCCCATTTCAATCAGCAAGTGATTGGCATATCTTGCTAATGCCTTTTGTACCAGTCATTGTCCCAAAGGGGACAATGTTAGACTAGCATCCTACCTCCTAAAGGACAGGGCTCGTGATTGGTGGGAGGAGGTAGGGCATGTTGTACGGGGTGGTGTTATTGATTTTATGACATGGAGTGATTTCTCGACCAGATTATGAGCCAAGTTTGCACCAGTGATCGAGGTGCAGCAGTTGGTGTGAGAGTTTCAGGATCTCCGTCAGACTGCTGAGTCGGTGACTGAGATCACTGCTATGTTCAGGGAGAGGCACTCCTAGTTCTATGATATGTGGTAGACACATAGAGGAAGAAGGCCCGGTACCATGAGAAGTTGAGGAGCGATATTCGGCAGTTTGTGAGCCAATCCAGTTGCAAGACGTTAGAGGACATGATAGCGAGGGTTAGGAGAGAGAGTGAGAGAGAGAGAGAGAGAGAGAGAGATTGACTAAGAGATAGAGAGAAAAAGGAAGCCAGATTATGCTATGAGTATTAAGGGTTCATGAAAGAGGCCCAAGGTATCTGATTCTAGACCGAGAGGCCAGCAGGGGCATAAACGTTGTGGCAAGTGCTACAAGACGCATGAGGGAACGTGCATAGGTTCTGGTTGCTTCAAGTGCGGTCAGACTGGTTACATCAGCAGAGATTGTACTTCTACCACCCCCATCAATCTGGTATCTGATCTGATTTGCTTTCAGTGCAATCAGAGGGACCACAAGAAGGCCCATTGTCCGAGTTTGGCCTCAGCGGGACCGGTTTTAGCACCCGTTCCTACGACATTGAGGATTATTGATGGCCGTCATGGATAGGCAGATGCGCCAACTACGAAGAGCAGGGCGTTCTAGCTAACGATAGAGGAGGCGTGAGCAGCTCCTGGCGCTATGACGGGTATGTATCTTCTCCTTTTCTCTTTATTTATATTGTTGTTGCTTATGTTTATGTGTGTTATTTTAGGATCGTTCCTCGTGAACGGTATCTCTGCCTTTGTATTGTTTGATTCGGGGCTACCTAATCTTGTGTATCTCTTGCGCTTAGCAAGAGATTTTCTGGAGCTCCAGGGGAGCTAGATCTTCCTCTTGACGTGGAGATTGCTGATGATAGGACGGTCAAGGTCACGAGGGTTCATCAGGATTGTACCCTTCAGTTGTTCAATGAGCAGTATCCAATGGATTTGGTTCCTATTTCGTTTAAGGGGAACAAGGTTATTGTGGGCATTAATTGGTTGAGCCCTAATGGGGCAGTGATCAACTGTGAGGAATAGTTGCTTTGGGTTCGGACCCCAAGTGAAGGAAAGTTGTTGATCCAGGGTGAGAGACTGCAGTGTGGGCCAATTATGTGTTCAGCAGTGAGAGCCACGTGTTACCTTCATCAGGTTTGTTCAGGTTTTGTCGGCTATGTCATGGATACCCAGTATTTTGGTAAGGAGACCTTAAACGATGTGCCGATTATGCTGGAGTATCCATACATATGTCAAGAGGATTTGCCTAGGGTACCTGTAGAGAGGCAGGTGGAGTTTAGGATTGATTTGATTTCGGGTGCGGCTCTGATAGCCAAATCACAATATCGGTTGGATCCTCCTGAGATGTAGGAGTTGTCTACACAGGTGCAGGAGCTGTTACACAAGGGATTTATCAGGACAAGAAGTTCACCTTTGGGAGCCTCTATTCTGTTTGTTAGGAACAAGGATAGGTCTCATCAGATGTTTATCGACTACCAAGAGTTTAATAAGGTAACAGAAAAGAACTATTATCCCCTCCCAAGGATTGATGATCTTTTCGACCAGCTTCAGGGTGCATCTTGGTTCTCCAAGATCGATCTGCGATCGGGTTATCACCAGATGCGAGTCGGGGATGAGGGTGTGCAAAAGATAGCTTTTCGGACTCGCTATGGTCATTATGAGTTTGTGGCGATGCCATTTGGGCTCACCAATGCTCCTGCCGCGTTCATGGATCTCATGAACCACGTTTGCAAACCAATGTTGCATCGGTCTGTGATAGTCTTTATTGATCATATCTTGGTTTACTCTAAGACGCAGGAGCTACACAAGGAGCACTTGAGGGAGGTGCCTGAGACATTGAGGAGGGAGAGACTTTTTTCAAATTTTTCCAAGTGTAAGTTCTGGTTGCACCAGGTTTAGTTCTTGGGGCACCTTGTCAATCAGAAGGGTATTATGGTCGATCCGGCCAAGGTCGTGGTCGTGATGCAGTGGCAGGTTCCGAGGTCTCCATTTAAGATTTGGAGTTATCTTGGTTTGGATGGGTATTACTAGTGATTCGTCCAGGATTTCTCCAAGATTGTTATTCCATTGACCCGAATAACCAAGAAGTCAGGGACATTTTGTTGGGGCCTGGCCAGCAGGCAGCTTTTGATACTCTTAGACAGCAGCTGTGTGAGGCATCGATTCTGACGTTTCCATAGAATCTCGATGATTTTGTGGTCTATTGTGATGCTTCAATCACGGGTTTGGGTGCAGTTCTGATGTAGCGGGGTTGTGTGATCGCATACGCTTCGAGGCAGTTGAAGCCTCATGAGGCAAATTATCTGATGCATGATTTAGATCTGGGGGTTGTGGTTTTCACCCTCAAGATTTGGCAGCATTACCTTTATGGGGTTCGTTGTACTATTTACAAGGACCACAAGAGCCTGATGTATTTGATGGATCAGCCAAACCTGAGTATGAGATAGTGTCGTTGGTTGGGTGTGGTGAAGGATTATGATTGTGAGACCATGTACCACCCAGGAACTGCCAATGTGGTGGCCGATGCTCTCAGCCGCAAGGCGGTCATCGCTCTGATTCAAGATATATGCATGAGGATGATAGTGATTACTCTGATGCTCGAACGCATTTGGGAGGCTCAGGTTGAGGTTATGAAGGAAGAGTTTCAAAAGTGTGAGCGGATTGTGGGTCAGGTGGTTTCCTTCAATTATGATAGTCGGTGATTGTTAACCTTGCATCGAAGGGTCTGGGTTCCGTATTGAGACGGGGTGCGCCAAGTTCTGATAGAGGAGGCTCACAATTCGAGATTCTCCATTCATCCCGAGGTAACGAAGATGTATAGGGATCTTCACCCTGATTATTGGTGGCCCGGCATGAAGCAAGATATAGCATGGTTTGTGGAGCGTTGCTTGACTTGCAGGAAACTCAAGGTCAAGCATCAGTGACATCACGGAAAGATGCAGTCGTTGGAGATTCTCATATGGAAATGGGAAGACATCACAATGGATTTTATCATGAAGCTCCCCATGACAGCACGCGGAGTGGAGTCTATTTGGGTCATTATGGATCGATTGACCAATAGTGTGCATTTTATTCCGATCCAGGAGGGTACTTCTGCTGAGAAGCTAACCGAGATTTATGTTTGGGATGTGGTGGCATGCCATGAGGTGCCGGTATCAGTCATTTCAGACCAGGATGTTCGCTTTACTTCTAGATTCTAGAAGCGGTTTCATGACCAGATTGGTACTTGTCTCCATGGCAGTACAACTTTTCATCCGCAGACCAATGGGTAGACTGATCGGGCGATTCAGACTCTTGAGGATATGCTACGTGCGTACGTAGTAGACTTTGGTGGGAGTTGGGATACTTATCTTCCATTAGCGGAATTTTCGTATAACAACAACTATCACGCTAGCATTTATCGACCTCCTTTCAAGATGCTCTATGGTAGGAAATGTAGGACCTCGATTTTTTGGGGCGAGTTTGATCAACGATTCATGGGGAGTACCGAGGTGGTACTCAAGACTACTGAGATGATTCAGCAGGTTCTGAAGAGGCTCTAAACAACTCAGAGTGGGAAAAAGAGCAATACTAATAAGCATCGGTCAGATTTAGAGTTCTAGGTGGGAGATATGGTTCTCCTAAAGTTGTCACCTTGAAAATGTGTCATCCAGTTCAGGAAGCGGGGCAAGCTAGGCCCCAGGTATATCGGTCCCTTCATGGTTTTGGCTCGGGTGGGCCGGTTTCGGTATTGTCTAGATCTTCCAGCTGATCCCAACCAGATTCATAGCACATTCCATGTCTCTCAGCTGCGGAAGTGTTTGGTGGATGATTCTGCAGTTGTACCCTTGGAGGATATTATGGTGGATGACCGTCTAAATTATGTTGAGCAACCTGTGGCAATTTTAGATCAGAAGATGAAAACCTTGAGGAACAAGGTAGTAGAGCTGGTGAAGGTGCAGTAGCCGCATCGCAAGGGGTCGGAGTGGACTTGGGAGCCAAAGGATGAGATGGGGGAGCATTACCCAGGATTATTCGAGAAAGCGGACTTCGACGACGAAGTCTGATTCAAGTGGAAAGAATGGTAATGCTTGGCTTCTCGTATGAGTTTATTTCCTACTTATTTTTCATTTCTATTGGAAGGCCTGTCGGGTTGATAGCCTCAACTCGATGTATCGAAGTTGTTTAGGTCGTGAAGTTTAATGAATCAACTCAATGAGTTGAGGTGCCTCAACTCAGCGAGTTGGCCACTGGAAGGAAACCCTAATTTTGGATTTTTTTTCACCCTATTTAAACACCTTAAGTCCCAAGTGTTGGCCTCATTTCCAGCCTTCATAGCCCTTAACCCTAATCTTGAAACCTTAGAGCCCCCTTTGAGTGTTGTGAGTTCTTTATGAGTGTATTTTGGTGTGTTTGGAGCTCTTTGAAGGAAGAAAAGCTTGGTGCAAGGTGGTAGTTCAAGAAGGAGCTCTTAGATCTTGATTCTCTGCTCCATTTCTAGCATATTTCGAGTATAAAGTTCAAACCTTGCTAAGTATTGGCTTAGATCTCTTTTTGAGTTAGTTTTTATGCTTTTGGCCATGTTTTGGTGGTTGATGGGGGTGTAGGACGTCCCAAGTGCTATTTTTTTCATATCCATGATCCATGTGAGCTCTTTTGGCATAAATGTGCCAATTTTATGCTCTTAAGTGCTCCATGCATTCATTAAGTCCATCTTATGGCTTCTTTTGGAGCATATGAGCTTCTTTTAAGCATGCTTGAAGGTAAAGTTGGAAACTTTATGTACCGTCCCAAATTTTCAAAGAATTTTTTTCAATTTTAAGTTGTCAAACGTTTCCAGTAAACCACAAAATCTCAAGAATAATTTTTTTCAAATTCATAACATTTTTTACAATATTATTTCAAATCCCATAAAAACCGCTTGAGAGCGAGTGCATGTCGCACCATCAAATCTTGCCCTTACCCTTAGGCTCAGAAGTACCTGAAACAATCAACAAAATGTAAGCTAATGCTTAGTGAGGTCCCCACAACATACCCTACATAGTCCACATAATCACATATACCATATTATCTATAGAAGCTACATAAACCACATAAGCCATGCATACAACATATAGGGATATCATGGGCTCGTCCCCAGGGTCTTACTCCAGGACGCCATGGGCTCCCCACATGGTCTAACACCTAAGTGTCATAGGCTCTTCCATGGTCGTTAATAGGAAATCCATGGGCTCTCCATATGGTCTTACATCCGGGTCTCATGGCTCTCCCATGGTCTTTAATAGGAAAGCCATGGGCTCTCCACATGGTCTTACATCCATGTGCCATGGGCTCTCTCATGGTCTTCCATACAAGCATACCACATATACAATTAGCATACTTCCTATCACATAACCAACTATCATACCACATAATACAACTTCAGCTAGTGTACCACATAACATAAAATAGGATGGCCTTGGTGCCTTCGACCGATTAGTATGGTAAGGAGACTCACCTCTCAAGAATGTTGAACTGATAAGATATAATCAGATAAGTCCCAACGTGCAGCTCCAACTCAACTGCCTATAACCATCATGTGATTAACTTGTCAAAATCCCGCAATACCATAAATACCCTTAAAGTCAAACTTGGTCAACCCTAGTCAAAGTCTAAGTCAATATTCAAGGTCAACAGTCCATGTTGACCCTAAGTCATCGAGTGCATCTGGTAACTCGTCGAGATCCTTTAGAGTCCAGAAAACTGAAATCCCAAGTCAACTCGACGAGTTACCTAGGTAACTCGTCGAGTTCTTCAGTATCCAGGGGCCGAAAACTCTAAATAGGAATCTCTTGACCGAAACCCCTAACCAGCTCACCGAGATCACTCAGGATCTTGAAAACGGGTAAACCTTGTCTGACTCATCAAGTTGGCTAAGCAACTCGTCGAGTCCCTTCAGTCCTTTTTGTGTTTAGTCCTTTCCAGTGGAATCTAAGGCTCCAAATTACAGATCCAACCCTTTATGGTGTAGTTATCACGTAAAGTTGCAAACTTTACGTGCATGCAAGGCCTCCTAAGGCTAAAACACTAAAACTAGGGTTCATACAATACTTAGGACGTGGAAAAGGGCCTAGACTAGGTAAAGGGAGCAACTTTATGTCATGAAATACCTAGAGATGTCAAGATCTGGAACCATATCCTCATAACAAGTCCAAATCCGAGTATGACACCATTTTTGCACCAAAAGTGACCATATTCTTCCATAAGATGAGATCTAAGCAAATAGAGATCAAGGTAGTAACTTTTTACCTCCAAATGGATGCTAACAACAGGTAGATGTCGGATCTAAAGCCCTCTCCTCACTTCAATCTCTTCAACCTTCAAGATTCCTTCTAAAAAGCACAAGATTCACTCTCCAAGGCTCACAGACACTCAATAAAGCACCAAAATGCGACTAGGGTTTCTCTCTTGATAGATACGAAGATGAGGGAGGCCATAAATGATCCATAAGTTCCTTAAATATGGTACAAATCCCTTAAAATTAGGGTTTTCCTTTACAGTGTCTACTCGTCGAGTCGGGGCCTTCCGACTCGTCGAGTAGGTTCTAAGTCTCCCATCCTCATAAATGATCTCTACTCGACGATTTGGAGCTCCCCAATTAGTCGAGTTCTAGTCTGAAACCCTAAATTACTTAGAAATTAATTGATACCTGGAACAAGCGTTACACTTTACCATGTTCATTCAGCTTTTAGGGCCAGATCTACAGTTTGGGATTATACCTTTGGTGATTTAGTGCTTAATGATTAAGTTCTTATCCTTTTAAGCTGGACGTTTAGGTTTTGAACCCATTTTGGTGGTTCTTAGGGGTAAAGTTGGAAACTTTACCCTTCTTGAGGCCATTTCAGTTAAGATATGAGTCGTGAAGCTCGTAGTTTCATTGAGGACGGCTTAATGGATTAAGATGTTGAAATTTTGGTGAACTCGACAAGTTTATGGATGAACTCGACGAGTTGGATCGGTTTCCTCGGACTTCACAGACTGATGAATAAACTCGGCAAGTTTATGGATGAACTCGGCGAGTTGGGTCAACTTGAATTGTTGATTTTTACTTTGACTTTAGTCTTTGACCAATTTTGACCTATAAGGGGCTTTTGGGCTTTTGGTGTTGTACTTAAGGAGATTTTTTTATTTTTAGGGGTTGAGTAGAGTCGACATTCTGATTTGGGATCCATTCAGCTAATTTTCAGTAATCAAGATGAGTTTCCTTAGTGGGTTTAGCGAGTCAAAGGCACCAATGTTGGCCCATGTTTATGTATGTTATTAGTATGCTAGTCATGTTTGTGACTCTTGCATGTGCTTGTGTTTATATGTTTTTTCGGGTTAAGGCCGGATGTCAGGCAGGGCCTGATGGATATTTGTATGTTATGTATCTCGGTTATTATTGCATGTGTATGTGTTTATTTGATGCATATTATTATATGTTGGATGGGGCCTATTTTACTGAGCTCTGCTCGATGTCAGGTATGGCCCAATGTCGAACAGCATCCAATGTCGGGCAGGACCCAATGAGGGGCGGCGCCCACTATCTGTTTATTGTATGTTGTTACGTGGTATTTTGGGGGAACTCACTAAGCTTTGTGCTTACGGTTTTTAGTTTCTGTTTTAGGTACTTTCGATTGTAAATGGAAGAGCTCGGAATGACTGCATCACACACACCATTGAGATTTCGTGATGTTTTACTCTGATTTATGACAAATTGATACATTGGTTTTATTAAAATGTTTGAATTTAATGGGAAAAATACTATTTGATCTATTACTAAATTGAAATTTTTAGGGCCATATTTTTGGATGTTACGTATTTGGTGCGAAATACACATTTAGAACCAACAATATTAGAACCAGCAAGACATAGAACAAACTCCCAAGTGGAGTTCATTTGCAGCGCTTTTATTTTATCGTGCATTTCACAAATCCATCATGGATCCTTATTTGCACTATTAAAACCTTTGGGATTTTAGTATAAAAAAGAGTAGCATGAAGAGTATGATGAGTGAGCACAGCAAAGTCAGTAATATAGCAAAGTTTAAAAATGATAACATGTGAATGAGTAACCATAGAATGGGTCGAGATAGATGTACCAAGAAACTGAGCACTACCTTGTGTTTCTACTACTGTGTGTTACACATGTGGTATAGGATCTGGGATAGGAGAAACCGACTATAAATCGGATGCTAAGCCTAGTTGACAAGAGGTTGAACTTAGTGCTAATGGGACAGGCACTAATGAGCCAGACGCTAATGGGCCGAATGATGACACAAGAGCAGCAGTGTGTTATGAACTAGTGATCGAAGTTGAACACAATGGAGCATCCGGTGATGAGGGGGCTTGGGAGTTTGTAGAGAAGGTGAAAACTCATACATGAAACTGGTAAAAGTTACTAAGTTGGGATCAAGATTATATGACAAAGTTGTAAGGGGAAGGATAGTTTCATCAAATTAGGCATGCCTTGTTGTATAGATCCTAGAGGTAGATAAGTCAAGGGAATGGTAAACTATATATTGTAGATCATATCTGATAAACACACAAGGAGTGCTTCGTGGAGCAAGCTTGTGTGTAGAATAGTCTCATAGGTAGGGGAATACACAATAACCAAATATACAAATTTTTTCATAGTTTGGTGGTGTATTAAAGAGAACTTCAAACGAGCTTTTGTTGGCAAGAATCTTGGTCAGGATTCTATTTATGATATAAGTAGAACATACGAAGTCATTGACCCAAAATGTTGTTGGAGAATGAGAATTAAATAGAAGAGCAAGACATGTTTCTGTGAGATGACGATGTTTACGTTCAGCTCTACTATTTTGACAAGGTGTATACAGGTAAGAGAGACGATGATCAACGCCGTTTCTTACAAATATATCATGAACTCTAGAGTTCAAAATTTCAGTGCCATCATCACAATGAAAGATCTTAATTTTGCATGAGAATTGAGTTTGCATAAGGTTCGTGACAGATGAGATTATTGTAAAGACCTCATATTTTGATTTGAAAGAGCAAAACCAAGTAAATATTGAGTGATTATCAACAAAGATAATGTAGTAATGATAACCATCAGTAGACATAATGGGTACGGGACCTCACAAAACATAATGAACAAGATCTGAGACATGCAATGAACGTTTAGAATTAATATCAAAAGGTAAACATTTGCTTTATGAGAGTTGACAAAAAGAGCACAAAGTTAGTGTACTTAACAATGAAATAAGAGACAAATGATTTAATTTAGGTAAAAAAAAAAAAAAGACATAACATCAAAAGTTTCATGTCCTAAATGATTGTGCAAAAGTTCAAAGGAAGCAACGATCCAATTTGAGGAGAGCTTAGCCAAAAGAGGCGTGTGACCTTGCTCCAGAATGTAAAGACCATGTTCAACCCGACCCCGAGCTAGGGTGTTCTTGGTTAAACGAATATGAAGATTAAAGAAAGTCTCAAAGAATAAAGTGTCAATAGGTTGATCATGTGTCAGTTTACATATGGAAATAAGGTTTTTAGTGATATAGGGAACAACAAGAACATCTAATAGTTTTATATTATTTGGAAGAGAATATTGGCCTTTGTGAGAAAAATGGAGAGATGTACCATTACCAAATGTGACATGATCCTTGCCTCTGTATGCATGTACATTGTCAAGATTGGAATAGGAAAGTGTCATATAAGTAGTTGCACCATAATCAACATAACAATCTGGAGAGTTATCATGAATGTGGCACTCAGAGTGAAAAGCGGTGGCAAGGTTTGCATCGGCTTGGAGTGATCAAGTTGCACACAAGCTGAGATTGGGACACTGATTTGCGTAACGACCTTCCTTGCGACTAAGATGACAATGAGGAGAATGACAGCCATGACTTCATCCTCCAGAAAGACTACCACGATTACTAGAGATCCAACCATGGCTATAACAACGTAAATTTTCCACCATAATATTTTTTCATTTTTAAATTAATGCAAAACACATATCACATCTTTCCAAAAATCTCAAGTAATAATTATCCACAAAATTTTCAAAACATTTATTCCAAATCCCAGATCATCACTCCTTCTCGTTGCAGGTGTACAATCATGCTGGGGCCTTCCCACGGTCCTCGAAAGCACCTAAAACACATAACACATAACACGGTAAGCATAAATGCTTAGTGAGTTCCCCCAAAATACCACACACAGCTCATTAGCCACTCGAGGTTGTAACTCAATAAGACCCTCTGGTTAGTGTGTCTCACTGGGACCCTCTAGTCCCATAACTCAGGTTGGATCCTTTGATCCCTTTACTCAATACTCAAATAAACATAACATACATATCACAAAGAAATGAATCAAATATCTCAATACACAAATAACATGATATCTTAAACATAGAGTATGCACATAAGACCCTCCGATCACACGTAGGTTACCACTCAAGGTAAGTATAGTGAGAAGATTCACCTCGTGACTAGTAGGAAATAGATATACACTTGATAATCCAGAATAGCCTTCACCTAACACATTAAATGAGCGTCTCAACTAATAACACTCTTTTAGCCTTTCCAACTATAGCCCTCTTTGCCCATTCTCTAAACCTTGGGATGGGCAAATGACCCTTTTACCCCTCTAGATTTCCCAAAAGTTCCTAACTTAACCAGACATGAAGTCAACAGACAAGGTTGACCTGACTCGCTGAGTCCAATCGTATTTCTCACATTTATCTCACAGGATTCACTCAGCCCATCGATTTGACCCCCAACTCGATGAATTATCTCTGGGTCAATGGTACTGGGTCAAACCCGATCCGACTCGTCGATTCATCTCTGAGACTTGGCGAGTCGTCTCCATTGCATCACTCATATGGTCTCCTGAGGTCAGATCTGGAACTCTAACTCATAGATCTAGCCTTCTAGCATCCAAAAGTCACGTAAAGGTCTTATCTTGGGGTTCATACATGGTGTATATTGCTCTATATACCATTTTGACTCCATTAAAGCTTCATAACTTCAAAGTGATGGGTTTTGGTCATAAGACATCCTATGTGCTCATACAAACCCTAATGCTTGGATCTAGGTTTCTCTATTGTACATGCAAGTTATCCAAGACTATAAACACTAATTCTAGCATTCAAGTGATCATATTAACATAAGAATAGGTTTATAATGTTACCTTGATTGTTATGTAGCAATAACAATCCCAATTCCTCCTTGAATTGACTTTGGAAGGCTTAGAGTCACAAGTGTCACTCCTCTAATGGCTTACAAACACCATAAGCAAGAGGATGAAGAGGAGAGACGTTGGAGGCTGCCAAAAACGTGTGAAACCCTAACACAAAGCTTAGCCACGTTTTTGAGCCTTAAGGGGTCTTTATATAGTTGGGCTATTACGGTTATCTAACAAGGAAACCCTAATTTGGATGCTTAAGCCCTAAGCAACCCATAGACTCCTTTAATTAAGCCCATGGACGAATTCCTTATGGGTTTCCCATTAGAATTTATCCATCCCTTAATATAAGGCAATCCATGGCCCTTATTGCAATTATCTTATAATTACAATTCCAGTCCCTTAAGTTTAATTAATCTCTTTTAATCACAAAACTAATTACTAATTAATTCTTGACTAATATTAATTAAACAATATGATTTCTCCTTTAATATATTATTCCCATAATATATTAATAAATCATATTTAATCCTTTCTCTCCATAATTCATCCTATCAAGTTGCTTTGCTGAAGGCAACCCAAAAGGACCATGCACCATCGGGTCAAGTACATACCAAAATAGTTATGGACTTAGACACTAATCCAACAGTCTCCCACTTGGATAAGTCTAATAACTATTATGCGCATGACTTCAGATCCTGATCTACAATCGTAGCTTTCCAAAGCCGTTGTCAACTCTGATCACATCAGATACGCATGTCCTTAGATAAGGGATCATATATTCCTCCATTCTAGATATCGTATAAGACATGATTTCTAATCATTCTCTTTGTACTACTTCTCGATTTCTAATTTATGACGACTGACTAATTGAACAAATCAAATTAGCCCTATCCCAGCCGAGCATTTACGTTTGTCATCACTAAACCATCGAGGGGCCCAAAGATATCACTTTTATCCTACCTTGGATAAAAGGAATGGATAAACATTGATACAATGCTTGCTTGCACTCACTAACCAAATACACACAACAATATGTTTTATAACACCAAGTTACTAGTGTGTTTACATATTATCAATGTGCAACCGATTAGCAAGATACAACTCACACATCTCGGTTTCAAGGATATAAGATGTTATCGTCTCACCAATCACTCGTGATACAATTCATGGAGTGATCCAAGTGAGCATGGGTTTAATCCAATGCTCAAATCATATTCGTAAGCACTCATGAATGTTGCAGCAAACATTTGCTTATGTCTAATACTCTTTTAGACAATCCACACACCAATTCACGACAGTCTTCATTCATATCGACTTCCAACATATGAACGACTGTGGCCCGTTCGAATAATTCGATTATTCTTAATAAACTCAATTATTATGGAAGTCAAAACATGCAAAGTGAAACACAAGAATAATACTAATCCCATATGGCCTCAACCCTTTGAGCATAAATAAAACACGTTTTATTTATCACCATATCGATTACTCATTATTTGTCGTTTCGGGTAATCAACTTCTTACTTGAATTATTACACTTGTCCCATGCTCCTAGCATGCACACAATGTTTACTTATAGTTTTTACTTTGTGAAATAGATTAAATTGAATACATTTCCAATCATTCTCATTTCACAACTCCAAATCCTTTTCCATAAGTGAAAGAATATCAAGTTCTTGCTACGTATAGAATATGCTAGATTCTAACATTTTATGCAATGATTCTTTGGTAATGTCACTGCACCAAAGTCACAAAGACTATTGCCAATGATATTACAAAACCTTTTATCGGAAATTGTTACAAGACAATTCCTTAGATATGATGTCTCTCACTCAAAGTACATTCCTTTGAACATACTTTTGCATAAAAGTTTCTAATCTAGTCATAGATTTTCAATATTTACTTCCCAATATAGATACATTTCCATACTTTCCATATGACAACTCATTTCTTAATAGAATCTTTTCTATTCATCATAATGTCAATATGGTCCATTAATACCATGCTTCCAACTACTCACAAGCAACCAATCATTGTCGAACTTTGGATTGTTCTTTGATAGTTGTTTAATTATTTTAGTCAAAACCGATTCTAGTCCCCTTTCCCTCTAAATGCGCTAGACATTTGGAAAATTTTAGAATGGTCAAACATTAAAGCATTTGCGATCGATCCTATACCCGAAGCGTATGGGACACGATGCACAATGTTTTATTTGCTATGTTCTTAAAATTCGAATTGTGAAAAGGAATGCCGTAATCATAATCGAAATTTTAAGAACACACTATGTATATTTGACTAAATTTATTAACATTTCTCAACCTAAGCCTTTAGATTTGAAATGAAGCATAATATTCTCTCCCTTAATTATAGCAAAACAACTATACAACCCTTACGACTTTGCAAGGTATAACTCTTGTTTTCTATAATTAATATTGCCAACTTGCAATACTTTCCTTAATAATCATACAATCATAACATTTATGCTCCCACTATCATGATGATTATTATAAAACATAACACTTATGCTCCCACTAGCTTCGACATGTATTCATAAACATCTTAACTTTCAGAAAAACAATACTTATTGAATTTCTTAGGTTCATGTTTCCAATACTTAGTGATTTGATAATCATTTATCAAGGCTTCTTGAACTTATACTGTAACATCCCGGAATCGCAAGAGTAGAGTTGAAGGGCTAAAAGTTTAAGTTTCAGAGGGTGACTCGGCGAGTCAGGTCGCGGCTATGGTCGCGTGTCAAGTGGCCTACTCGGCGAGTCCAAAGATGGACTCGGCGAGTAGGTGTTGTATGGAGAAAACCCTAATTTTCGGGATTTAGCCCTATATAAAGAGCATTATACCCCTCCACAGCCTCCCTTATTCCCCCCTTGAGTTCCAGAAACCCTAAATTCGTGGAGGGTTCATTTGTGGAGCAAAATAGAGCTTGGAAAGGTGTTGGTTGAAGAAATCTTGAAGGAGAAGTGGCTTGGATCAAAGGGCTTTGCTTGGATTCGAGTCTGATTGCTATTGAGGCATCTTTTGGGGGTAATACTTTCGTTCTTAGGCTGTGTTTTCCTAGTTTCATCATTTTGGGGTTTGTGGGGAGTATATCTTGGAATGTTTTGGAGTTTGGAGGTTAGATCTGAGGTTGCTACCTCAGATCTGGAATATTGAAGGCCTAGAGTGCATTAAAGTTCCTGTGTTTGAGTGCTTAGTGAAGCCACCATGTCCCAAACCTTGGTTCTAAGGTGAATAAGGCTTAGATCTCTTTAGATTCACATAAAGTTTGCCACTTTACGTGATGGATGGATTGTAGGAGGTTGGATCTATGTTTTGGATCAATTGCATGGCCTGAGATGCTTCTGTATGGATTCAGACCGGTGGTACTCGACGAGTCACATGGGTGGACTCGACGAGTTGCTTGAAGATGGACTGGAAGTCATCAAGTTGGAAAAACAACTCGGCGAGTAGGTTGAAGATAGCCTTGGACTCGACGAGTCCATTTGGACTCGGCGAGTCTTGTCGTGGAAGTCCCAATATTTCTGGTTGAGTCGAGGAATCGGTGAGTCAAGGGATGACTCGGTGACTTGGGTGCGAGTGGACTCAGAGTCGTTGGACTCGACGAGTCTTGGGGTGACTCGGCGAGTTGGGTCGCTGATTGAAGGAAGTTCTGAGCATATGGACTCGGCGAGTCATCGGGTTGACTCGGCGAGTAGGGTCAGTCAGGGGTTGACTTTGACTTGTCCAAGGTTGACCAGTTGTCTTCCAGGGGTATTTTGGTTATTAAGGGTATTTATTGAGTTGTATGCTTTGATGTTCAGTGGAGGAGTTCGTGTCAGAGTTCGGAGCAGCGGGATCTTATCCTTTCAGCCGACAGTTTCGAGGTGAGTTATCCTCACTATATCAACAGGGTCTAAGGCACCAAGGCCGACCCTTTATTGGATTGAGATTCGGATATGGTTGTTATGTTATTGTTTGATGTGTTTGCATCCTGGTAGCTAGGATGGTACATGCTAGGAGACCTTGTTAAGGTTAGTTTCCCGATATACAGAGTGATGCTATGCTAGTGACCGGTTAGGTCGGTAACCCGGTTAGGGTAATGATATGCTATGTGATCTGCTTGCTCGGTTTGTTGACTATGACTGTTATATGATTGTATGTTTTGTGCTCATGGTTGTTTGGACTGGAGATGGGTTGAGGCGGGTCCTGCTTTGTGCTGTAGGCCAAGATACCCAGGGCGGACCGGTTGTTCCGAAGGCCCAGCGAGCGGTCCGGATAGGCTGTAGGCCCTACGAGGGTGGACCAGACGTGCCGAGGCTCGGAGAGTAGACCAGGCCGACTGAAGGCCCGATGCGGGCGGACTAGTCACGCTATAGACTCAGAGTGTGGACCAGGTGGGTTGAAGGCCCGATGCGGGCGGACCAACCCCACTGTAGACTCGAAGGACATGACTAGACCTGGAGGATGGATCAGATGGACTGAAGGCCCGATACGGCGGACCAGTCACACAGTAGACCCGATATGCATGGTTGTTCTATGTTCTATTATGTTATGTATGTTTTATACGTTTTGGACCAGAAGGTCGCAGCCTGGAAGGGCGTATACGTGGTTGGTATTTTGGGGGTATCTCACTAAGCTTTCCGGCTTACAGTTGTGGTTTAATGTTATTCAGGTTCTTCAGGAGACCGTGGCAAGGCGAAGGCGTGATCGTACCGCTCCTCATGATTTTGTAGCAATGTGATTCTGGGAATACTCTAATGATTTGTATTGAAAACCTTTTTGTAAACATTTTAATGAAAATCGGGTTGTTTTGAAAAAATTTAAATTGGTTGTATTTTTCGGATGTTACAAGTTGGTATCAGAGCCTTGGTTTGAGTGAATTGGAGGAACACTTGTGTGACTCCAGTCTCAAATCAAGGAGGGTTTTCAAAAAGAGAATTTAAAAATGGTTTTCAAAATAAGTAAGGGAGGATGCGGAGGTACGATCAGCCGGAGCCCGTAAGTAACCCCAAAATACCATACATGACAATTGTTTTCTTGAGCTTTGATAGAACAGCATGCTAGAGTTAGGCTAGGGATCTTCAGGATTTCTTGATGAGTTGCCTAATTTATGATGCCTGCTAGCCTAGGGTTCCTTGTGAGAGATTTCTAGTGTTCCTCTAGTTGTGAGGATGGAGCGTTGTTATGTATGTCGCTAGGATGTTGTGGGAGTACTTCATACAAATATGGGTAGGTGTGGAAGGTAGTATGGGCCCGTACTACTGAAAGCACAGACTCATACGCGTATCAGGGAAACCATGACCTCTAGGGTTGGGATGAGGGCTGGTTTCCGGGATAGGGGAATATGTCTGAGATTTGGTGTTTTATTTTCAGTATGGAGATTTCAGGGAACGCTGGGAGTGGATCCGGATCAGGATCAGGAGCAGGAGAGGGAGTTCCGAGTGGGTCTGTTCAACCCGAGGTTGTCAGCCAGATGAGTACGCACGAGTTGGATGCGAGGATTCATGAGATCCTGCATGATGAGGTTGCTGCATTGTTTCGGGCTGAGCTGCCAGAGTTGTTTGGGTCGATCAAGACCGCCATGGTGGAGTATTTTGACGAGTGTTATTCGGCTCTCACGGAGACGGCTGCCGCGGCGGCTACCGCAGCAGTAGCAGCGGCAGGGGGAAGAGCCAGTAGAGGTTTTCAGTATCAGGACTTCGATAATACGAAGCCTCCCACTTTTGATGGAGTTCAGGATCCAATCGTTGCTATGAGATGGTTATCAGATGTGGAGGGATGTTTCTTCACGTGTTCATGCCCTGCTGATCAGAGGGTGAGGTGTGCTCTGAACCTGTTAAGGCTCGGCGTAAAAGATTGGTGGAGATTGACCACGGGGTCGTACTCGGATGCGCAGAGGGCTGCGATTTCATGGGATCATTTCAGAGAGATGTTCAGCACTCGTTATGTTCCGCAGGTCGAGAGGGAGAGGTTGGCTCAGGAGTTCTTGGAGCTGAAACAGGATTCGGAATCGGTGACGGAAATCACCAGGATGTTTACTAAGAGGGCGATGTTTTGCCCTGAGTTCGCTTTGGAGCAGGCTCAGATGTCCCGATATCTGAGTATGCTAAAGAGAGACATCAGACAGTTTGTGTCTGCGCAGAGGTGCGAGACTTTGCTAGAGTTGCAGGAGGCCACCAGGCGGCGTGATTTAGAGATTGAGTTACAGATGCGTGAGCTGAGGCAAGCTCCGGTTTAGTCGCAGCCGGCGACGAAACGGTCTAAGACCGTTGATTCCAGGATGGGAGATCAGGGTAGCCACATCTGTGGAAAGTGTGGAAGGGGTCACGCCGGGGTTTGTCGGTCCGGTGGAGCATGCCGCAAGTGCGGAAAGGAGGGACACTATGCGAGGGATTGTCGGCAGTCAGTGCCGGTTCGGGATTTGAGGATATGCTATCATTGTCATCAGGTTGGACATTTGAAGGTCAACTGTCCACGGCTTGCTGTAGTACCGGTGCAGGCTCCAGCACCGGCTACGTTGAGGATCACAGATGGAGGTCAGGGTGGAGCGGAGCCCCCAAGGGCTTACGGTCGTGTTTTTCAGCTTGCTGTTGCGGGTATGTTCTTTCTACTGTTTTTGTTTATTTATGATTGTTGTGGAGTATTGTTATCTGTTGGTTTCATTGGTTGGTTATGGAATTGCGTTTCGGGTTTTCGTGTGGTATCCATTGTTCCTTGAGGGTTTGGCGAGTTGTGATTGAGATTTCGTTTTGGTATCCTTTGTTCCCTGAAGGATCGATATGGTTATGGATTTGTACTTCGAGCTATCGTTGATTATCTTTATGAGGATTGGTGGCAGGTGTGGCGTTGGTTTGAAGGTCGGGTAGATTCTGCAGTCTGAGGATTGAATAGTTGAAGATTGGGTTCTTTTCGAGCGGGTTGTGCAGCGTGGAAACATGTTTTTTTATGAAAGTTGTTGGCACTGGTGAGAAACATTTTGCGTGTAAGTGTTGATTTTCTGCAAGGTTACTTTAGGAGATTGGTGATGGCGACTGGTGATTTATTGTCAGTATATTAAGTGGGGGAGAATTGGAAATTCTCCGGATGATCGTTGCGTCTGAGAGGTTGTTTAGCTGCTTGGGGAATTCAGCGATATTTCTATCAGTCGAGGGCAGGCTCGTATGGGTGAGTAACAGGCGTGCGGGGCGGAATACAGACCTAGAGCAGTTGATTGTGGAAGGCATGGGAGCGGGCCGGGATCGAGTATGTATGATGGAGATAGAGTTCGGAACCCCTAGAGGGCTACAACAGTATGCACGGGAGGATTTCCCGAAGGGATAGTTCGGAATGATGAATGTTAGTTGAGCGGTCCGGATAGACTGAAGGTCGGTAGGCGTACCAGTCAGGCCGAAGGCTCGGAGGACGGTCCAGTTAGATTGGCTGAAGGTCCTGAGAGTGGTCCAGATTGGCTGAAGGCCTGGGGAGGCGGTCCAGTCATGCTGAAGACTCTGCGAGTATTGTTGGATCGGTTCGAGGTTATGGGTTGCGTATGTTGCAGTGGGATTACATTGGGAGGTCTGGCCCCGGGTAGCAATTTTGAGCAGTGAAGGTAGTGCATGGGCTTGAAAGTCCCTGTGATGAGAATCAGAGTAGTGGTGATGCATGGATATCGGGAACGCTTTAAAGAGGTAGTGTAGCGTGGGATGAGCACCATAGAGCCTGTCATGGTGACTGGGCGGACAAGTGGTTTCCTTGGTAAGGAAAGAGGGAGGAATGAAATTCCAAAAGGGAGTGCGAATTCACGGAAGGGAAAGCGGCAGTGTAGAGTTATGATTGGAGTGGTCCGTCGATGGTCTTTGAGTAGTGTGTTGCGGCAGTAGAATAAAAGCTCATTCGACTTGATATGTTTGCTTAGGGCGTGGAGGGAATACCGCAGGCGTAGAGCCAGGGAGAGGGGTTCGGAAGGGATACAGAGAAAGAGTCTTGGACTCTCAGTGAGATTCTGATTAGGGTTTTGGGTATGTATCAGCGGTTCATCCTGGAAGGATGTTTGGAGGATATCATCAGTGTATCAGGTTATCCAAACCTGAGGGTGCTAAAACTAGATCAGCATGTGTGTGTGATTGCGAGAGGAGAACTCGGGGAAGTTGCTCCGGAATGGAAGAACGGGTCTTTCGGTCATCATGGGATGGATAGAGTGGAATTCGGATCGGGGATCCGATGGTTCGTGGCTTTATAGCCATATGAGTCAAGTGAAAGATGAGAATTGGAGCAGTAAGGCATCGTGGGTAATTCTCGGTCGTTGAGTGTGGTTATCGGAGGGTACAGCTGGTGCCCGGTTTGAGTAGGTGGTGGGGACACCGTATGGAAGGAGAAAGTGAGCTTCTGGTTTCTATGGTTGTACCTTGAGGGACTAGGTTCGGTCAAGGTCAGGTGGCGCATCGTGCGAAGTAATTTGAAGATGAGATGTCGTAGGCTTCGAGGACGAAGCCTAATCTAAGTGGGGGAGAATTGTAACATCCCGGAATCGCAAGAGTAGAGTTGAAGGGCTAAAAGTGTAAGTTTCGGAGGGTGACTCGGCGAGTCCATGGGTAGACTCGGCGAGTCAGGTCGCGGCTATGGTTGCGTGTCAAGTGGCCTACTCGGCGAGTCCAAAGATGGACTCGGCGAGTAGGTGCTGTATGGAGAAAACCCTAATTTTCGGGATTTAGCCCTATATAAAGAGCATTATACCCCTCCACAACCTCCCTTATTCCCCCCTTGAGTTCCAGAAACCCTAAATTCGTGGAGAGTTCATTTGTGGAGAAAAATAGAGCTTGGAAAGGTGTTGGTTGAAGAAATCTTGAAGGAGAACTGGCTTGTATCAAAGGGCTTTGCTTGGATTCGAGTCTGGTTGCTATTGAGGCATCTTTTGGGGGTAATACTTTCGTTCTTAGGCTGTGTTTTCCTAGTTTCATCATTTTGGGGTTTGTGGGGAGTATATCTTGGAATGTTTTGGAGTTTGGAGGTTAGATCTGAGGTTACTACCTCAGATCTGGAATATTGAAGGCCTAGAGTGCATTAAAGTTCCTGTGTTTGAGTGCTTAGTGAAGCCACCATGTCCCAAACCTTGGTTCTAAGGTGAATAAGGCTTAGATCTCTTTAGATTCACATAAAGTTTGCCACTTTATGTGATGGATGGATTGTAGGAGGTTGGATCTATGTTTTGGATCAATTGCATGGCCTGAGATGCTTCTGTATGGATTCAGACCGGTGGTACTCGACGAGTCACATGGGTGGACTCGACGAGTTGCTTGAAGATGGACTGGAAGTCATCAAGTTGGAAAAACAACTCGGCGAGTAGGTTGAAGATAGCCTTGGACTCGACGAGTCCATTTGGACTCGGCGAGTCTTGTCGTGGAAGTCCCAATATTTCTGGTTGAGTCGAGGAATCGGTGAGTCAAGGGATGACTCGGTGACTTGGGTGCGAGTGGACTCAGAGTCGTTGGACTCGACGAGTCTTGGGGTGACTCGGCGAGTTGGGTCGCTGATTGAAGGAAGTTCTGAGCATATGGACTCGGCGAGTCATCGGGTTGACTCGGCAAGTAGGGTCAGTCAGGGGTTGACTTTGACTTGTCCAAGGTTGACCAGTTGTCTTCCAGGGGTATTTTGATTATTAAGGGTATTTATTGAGTTGTATGGTTTGATGTTCAGTGGAGGAGTCCGTGTCAGAGTTCGGAGCAGCGGGATCTTATCCTTTCAGCCGACAGTTTCGAGGTGAGTTATCCTCACTATATCAATAGGGTCTAAGGCACCAAGGTCGGCCCTTTATTGGATTGAGATTCGGATATGGTTGTTATGTTATTGTTTGATGTGTCTGCATCCTGGTAGCTAGGATGGTACATGCTAGGAGACCTTGTTAAGGTCAGTTTCCCGATATACAGAGTGATGCTATGCTAGTGACCGGTTAGGTCGGTAACCCGATTAGGGTAATGATATGCTATGTGATCTGCTTGCTTGGTTTGTTGACTATGACTGTTATATGATTGTATGTTTTGTGCACATGGTTGTTTGGACTGGAGATGGGTTGAGGCGGCACCTGCTTTGTGCTGTAGGCCAAGATACCCAGGGCGGATTGGTTGTTCCGAAGGCCCAGCGAGTGGTCCGGATAGGCTGTAGGCCCCACGAGGGCGGACCAGACGTGCCGAGGCTCGGAGAGTGGACCAGGCCGACTGAAGGCCCGATGCGGGCGGACCAGTCACGCTGTAGACTCAGAGAGTGGACCAGCTGGGTTGAAGGCCCGATGCGGGCGGACCAACCCCACTGTAGACTCGAAGGACATGACTAGACCTGGAGGATGGATCAGATGGACTGAAGGCCTGATACGGCGGACCAGTCACACAGTAGACCCGATATGCATGGTTGTTCTATGTTCTATTATGTTATGTATGTTTTATATGTTTTGGACCGGAAGGTCGCAACCTGGAAGGGCATATACGTGGTTGGTATTTTGGGGGTATCTCACTAAGCTTTCGGGCTTACAGTTGTGGTTTAATGTTTTTCAGGTTCTTCAGGAGACCGTGGCAAGGCGAAGGCGCGATCGTACCGCTCCTCATGATTTTTTAGCAATGTGATTCTGGGAATACTCTAAAGATTTGTATTGAAAACCTTTTTGTAAACAGTTTAATGAAAATCGGGTTGTTTTGAAAAAATTTAAATTGGTTGTATTTTTCGGATGTTACATATACACCTTTGCCTTAGATAGTTCATATGTGTCTTAAACAATTAAGACTAATTGCCAAACCTCACAATTCAAATCATGGAAAGGGATACCGTAACCATAATTGAATTCGAGAATGCAACTTTACAATCACTATCTTCTTAAAATCTTTCTTAGTGAAAGCATTTCCTCACAATCATTTTCATGAAGGAGAAAATCTTATGACACTTAGATTTAAAGCGGTGTATTCGTTCCTATCCATGTGAATTTGTTAAAAACAGAGTTTACGACAAATTCAAACTCATATGGATCGAACTTTCTTAATCTTGATTTCTTGCCTTATGGTAGCACAGCTGCCCACCACGTCTTCCAAGTAGTTAAGCAGCTCACCCTTTCCTATCAATGTACCTTTCATTGATTAAGGTGCTTTGCCTTTTATGCGTTCAAAATGAGAACTCGTAGAACTCACATGCATAATTAACTCAACTGGAAACAGCACAGAAACAAAATAATGTCAACACGATAGGTTGTAAACCTCAACTCATGTGCTAGTGATGATCAATAAGGTTTATATGATTTGTTCTTGAAACCTTTCAAGACCATTAAGACTCCCACTGACTCCTTGACATATAAGATTCTCTTGTCAATAAACATTTCTTGACAAACAAATATTCAAGAGTTAGTGTAGCTTTTATCAAAACACTTCATAAATTGGTCCAAGTTGGTCTTTTTCTTATTCAAGACATCACAACTTTCAACATTTTATGAATGTTATAAACCTTTAATACTTTTCACTCATTGCCACAATCTTAACTTTAAGACTTGTTATTGGAACGAAGTATGATAGACTTCTTGATTTAACCATTTCTTCAATCCTTGATTCCTCTTCTTAAACATACAATTGTATTAAGACTCACTTAAAGGATCAATTGAGATATGGTTCTTAATCATCAAGACCCATTATAAAGCATAAAAGCTACTCTTCCTTCTTCTTAGAATGGAGAAACTTTTTTTTCTGCCTACTTGATTCTTCTTATTCGTTCTACTATTGATCTAAACCCTTTAATCAATTCAGAATTACACTTAATCTTGTAAGTATAATCATATTTACTAAACCTTTAGTAAATCATGACGAATATCTTTGTTACTCTTATGGTGAACTTGATCAACACACAACTTTGTGTACTCGATCTCCTAGTCCTTCACTTGACACTTTGTCAACGAATTTGTCTAATTTCCAAATATGAAATTTCTCATTCATCATGCAACCAAGTTGCATGATTCCAAATTTCAGTCCAATTGAAACTTTGGGCGATGAGAAACTCTCCCTATTTGGTAAATTCTTGACACTTCCATAAATAACATAACTAAGAATCATATCCATTCGTTGTAGAAATATGCAAACATCAATTTTCATAACGATTTCATTGCAAGGAAGTAAACAAATAAATAAGTCAAAATTTATTTTATTTATAAAAACAGCGGAAAACATTTGTCCTTACAATGCAAAATCTATTGAAAACTATGTAAAAGGAAATTTTCTAACAACTCTATCATAACTATCTAAACTCAAAATCCAATCTTCAAGTACATGCGATCAAGATCCATCTCTTGTGATTAGATTCATCTTGCTCTCTTATCAAGCTTCCTTTCTTTTCACCGATCCTTCAAAACATTCAAATGCAATCTTATCACATCATGTATTAAGAATCAATGAATAGGAACTTAACGGAGTTAGATAGTGGATTTTACCTGAAGCGTAGCCATACTTTTGACTCTCCCATCTCTTAGATCTCTTAGGTAAATAGGGCAACTTTGTCTCCAATGCCCCTTCTCTTGGCAATAAAAGCAAATTGACTCTTTTGGAACAACACATGGAACTACTTCAGACATCGCCTTTCTCTTATGATCAAACTTTTTGATCATTGCATGTCTTTCATTGCCATTGTCTATATCCATAGAGGTCTTGAAGGCAGATTCACCAATCAACTTTGCTTTTCTATTGCGCCAAACCATTTCTGATTCAGCAGCAATAAGCATATAGGTGATATCAATAAGGGTCATGTCGTGGTTCATCATATAGTACTCTCCTACGAACTCACTATACAAGTTAGGAAGTGACTGAAGAACCCAATCAACAGCCATCGCTTCACCGACAATGGATCCCATCATTCTTAACCTATCAATGTGTGACTTCATCCCTAAGACGTGTGCACACACCGACTTGCCTTCTTTATGTTTACTTGCCAAAAGGCTTTGAGTGATATTGAACCTTTCAATTTTACAATCTTTTGGGTTAGAGAGAATAATTGGAGGAGGAGGAAGAAGTGAAGCATGATTTCTTGTTCCTCGATCGAATCGTGGAATATCATCTTCATGTGGAATGCTTGTTCCATGGGATTTGGGAAGACCATAGTTGTCGAACTTTGACATCTACAAAACGGGAGAAAACAAAATTCAAGTTAGTTGATCGATTGAGTCCTTAGTAAATCACCCAAATGAGATACTAAGGCTAGGACCCAACACAATACGCTACAACCTAGAAGAGGGATGTCGTAATCTAGTTGCAGAATATTTGGAGGAGGTGGAGGAAGTGAAGCATGATTTCTTGTTCCTCGATCGATTCGTGGAAAATCATCTTCATGTGGAATGCTTGTTCCACGGGATTCGGGAAGACCATAGTTGTTGAACTTTGACATCTACAAAACGGGAGAAAAACGAATTCAAGTTAGTTGATTGATTGAGTCCTTGGTAAATCACCCAAATGAAATTCCAAGGCTAGGACCCAACACAATACGCTACAACCTAGAAAAGGGATGTTGTAATCTAGTTGCACAATATTTGAAGGTAAGTGAATGACGATTCACTAATTTCCACCATGAAAAACGAAAAAGAAATTTAAGTTTTAAATCTATGAAAACTCCTAGATCCTTTGAGATTCATTGAACATTTCAATGGCATGTTTAAATCTCGATATGCCCCTCTTGTTTGTGACTAGGATGCCGAGGATCACAAAGCGGGTGTGCCCCTCACATGTTACAATCACCTATTCGATGTGCCGGTAAACCACACACGCTCCACCAAACTATGACAAACATTGAGTCACCCTTTACTACCTTTGATTAGAACCATTTAGTGTGCCGGTAAACCATACACGCTCCACTAACGTCTTCGCAAGGGCACAAAGTGTAATTTCATGGAATTGCATCAATTCACTTTTGCCTAAGTAACTAAGATTGGGAATTAGAAAAACATTTAGTTACTTAGTATTTCATTATACTTATAATGGAAGGTTTCGTCCTATCCTACTCGTTCGGCTAACGACCCTCCACTAGTCAAGAGTGCGGTGGGTAAGAGTGGATACCCATTCAATCGCCATATTATAGGCAATTTCCTTAAACACCCCTTATAGACCAGCTTCGTGAATTAGGCCTACTAACGGTAAGACTGACTTTTACTTATACATATATATAATATTAGACCTTTAATGTTATATATATAGTATAGGGTGTATTTTACACTTTTAAAATACTAGGTGGTCTAATTCAACAATTATACTTTTAATTCAATTAAATTGTAAACCTAAACTTTTTATGGATTTATTAAACCTCCTTTAATTATACACCTTAATTAATTAATAAAACCATAAGGGTCTAAATTGAACTTTTCAAAACATTACTAGGGTTTTAGAATTTAACATTCCTAATTAAACTCTTAATCAACTTTTAAATTCCAAAACTTGAGGACAAGTTTTGAAACATTTCAAAACATTAGGGTTAGAATTTAAATATACATTAAAGTTAAACTTTTTAATCAAAATTTAAATTCCAAAACTTGAGGGCAAGTTTTGAAACCTTTTTCAAAACATTAGGGTTTTAACTATTTAAATTTCAAAACAACAAAACTTTTGGGTTCAAATTTAAACTATAAAACCTAAAGGGGAAAAATAAAACTTTTTCACAAGATAATTCAAATCAAAATTACAAATAATCAAACTTTATCTAATAAAACAAGTGATTATCTAAATTTTAACAATTATCTTCTATTTAGGTAAGGATAATCACCTAATATTGGAAACATTCGGATTTTATCACAAAAATATGTTTATGGTAATTATCCAAAGCCAAAACAGGAAGAAAATCGCGAATCTGAGCTGTCAGACCCTTTGACTCATCGAGTCTAGACATGGACTCGGCGAGTACAGCTGACTCGGCGAGTTCACCAAGTGACTCGGCGAGTCAAACACTCAGAAGCTCAAAAAATCGATTTTCAGTGCTTATTTCGATCAAATATGCATCAATACAATAGAAACCAATCAAGTCTCTGATACCACTGATGGGTTTTGGTCATAAGACATCCTATGTACTCATACAAACCCTAAAGCTTGGATCTAGGTTTCTCTATTGTACATGCAAGTTATCCAAGACTATAAACCCTAATTCTAGCATTCAAGTGATCATATTAACATAAGAATAGGTTTATAATGTTACCTTGATTGTTATGTAGCAATAACAATCCCAATTCCTCCTTGAATTGACTTTGGAAGGCTTAGAGTCACAAATGTCACTCCTCTAATGGCTTACAAACACCATAAGCAAGAGGATGAAGAGGAGAGAGGTTGGAGGCTGCCAAAAACGTGTGAAACCCTAACACAAAGCTTAGCCACGTTTTTGAGCCTTAAGGGGTCTTTATATAGTTGGGCTATTAGGGTTATCTAACAAGGAAACCCTAATTTGGATGCTTAAGCCCTAAGCAACCCATAGACTCCTTTAATTAAGCCCATGGACGAATTCCTTATGGGTTTCCCATTAGAATTCGTCCATCCCTTAATATAAGGCAATCCATGGCCCAAATTGCAATTATCTTATAATTACAATTCCAGTCCCTTAAGTTTAATTAATCTCTTTTAATCACAAAACTAATTACTAATTAATTCTTGATTAATATTAATTAAACAATATGATTTCTCCTTTAATATATTATTCACATAATATATTAATAAATCATATTTAATCCTTTCTCTCCATAATTCATCCTATCAAGTTGCTTTGGTGAAGGCAACCTAAAAGGACCATGCACCATCAGGTCAAGTACATACCAAAATAGTTATGGACTTAGACACTAATCCAACACAAAAATGGTGATACAAGCCCCCATCAAAAATGGTGATACAAGCCCTAACTTCACAATTAAAGGAAATCTAATCAATCACAAGGAAGGCAAGAGCTTATACCAGATCTAAAGCTCGAAATGAAGATAAAATTGATCCACAAACTCTCCTCCTTGATCCTTGCAACACCCTTGATCTTCTTCTCAAGGAAATGACCTCAAATTTTCCTCTTTCCCTTTCTTGCTCACAAATGACTCTAGGGTTTCTCTTAAGGGACGAATGCCACTGATGGGGGGGTGTCAAGGAGGCTATAAGTGCCTTTAAAAAGGCCCAGGCCCAAGAAAATTAGGGTTTCTGTCTCCAGCGCTGACTCGTCGAGTCGGCTTATCGACTCATCGAGTCCACTCATTAATCCTATTCATCAGTCGTGATCCTGTTCGACGAGTTGAGGAACCAGCTCATCGAGTCCTTCCAAAATTCTCAATCTTAAACAATTAAAATAATATACCTGGAAAAACCGGATGTTACAATTCTCCCCCACTAGAATTAGACTTCGCCCTCGAAGTCTTGCTCCGTAAATAGTTGCAGATGTTGCTCCCGCATCTCTGACTCCGGCTCCCAAGTCAAATCGGATCCCTTCCGACGCCGCCAATGAACCTAAACCAGGGACACTTCCTTATTCCTGAGGGCCTCCACCTTTCGATCTAAAATCGCAATTGGCCTTTCAACGTAGTTCAGGCTTGCATCTACCTGAATGTCCTCCATCGGCCACACACTTCCTCAATTGGGACACATGAAAGGTGTTTTGGTTCTGACTCAATTATGCGGGTAGCTCCAACCGCTAGGCTACTCTGCCAACCCTGGCAATTACCGTAAAAGGACCAATGTATCGGGGCCCCAAGTTGCCCCTCTTCCTGAATCAGATCACACCTTTCCAAGGGGATACCTTCAGAAGCACAAAATCTCCAACCTGGAACTCCAGATCGGAACATCATCTATCCGCATAACTCTTCTGGCGGCTCTGCACCATCAGTAATCTCTGTCTAACCTGTTGAATCTGCTCAGTCATCTTAAGCACTATCTCAGTGACACCCATCACTCTCTGTCCCACCTCTCCCCAACAAATAGGAGTCTGACACCTCCTCCCATATAACAGCTCGAATGGAGACATGCCTTTACCCGAATGGTGGTTGTTGTTGTAAGAAAACTCAGCCAAAGGCAAGTATGTGTCCCAACTTCCTCCAAAGTCCAAGACACAGGCACGCAAATTTCCTCGAGCGTCTGAATCGTCCGCTCACTCTATCCATCTGTATGCGGGTGGTACGCGGTACTGAAATGCAGACGCATTCCTAACTCCTCATGAAATTTTCCCTAGAATCTGGAGGTCAAACGTACGTCTCGGTCTGACACTATTGAGATAGGAACCCCATGCCGAGATACCACCTCTTTCACATAAATCTCGGCTAATTTCTCCGCCGAATAGCTCTCATTAATAGAAAGGAAGTGAGCACTCTTCGTCAATCGGTCCACAATCACCCAAATCGCATCCACCCCACGCGCAGTCCTCGGTAACTTGGTGATAAAGTCCATGGATATTTGTTCCCCTTTCCACTGGGGAATCTCCAGAGGCTGCAATGGACCATGTGGACATTGGTGCTCTACTTTGACCTGACGGCAAGTCAAGCACCTCTCAACTACCCACGCAACATCCCTTTTCATACATGGCCACTAATAATCCCTCTTCAAGTCTAAATACATATTAGTATCCCCGGGATGGATCGAGAATCTCAACCTATGTGCCTCTTCCATCACTACACATCGAGCTCTGCCCGCATAGGGCAACCAAATCTACCCTCGGAAGGTCATAAGCCCTCAGCTGTCACAAACTTGAATACCTACCCAATCATCTTCTCCCTCTTGCGGTTCTCTGGTCTCATGTCCTTCGCCTGGGCCTCCCTAATGGTATCTAAGACTGGAGTTATCACCGTCATCCTCATACATATATCTCGGATCAAAGCACACAGTGCTCTATGGCTCAGGGCGTCAGCTACCACATTAGCCTTGCCCGGATGATAAAAAATCTCGCAGTTATAATCTTTCACCACATCCAATCACCTCCTCTTCCTCATATTTAGGTTGGGTTGATCCATAAGATATTTCAGACTCTTATGGTCTGTGTATAAGGTACACCGGACTCCGTACAAATAGTGATGCCAGATCTTGAGGGCGAACACCACCGCCCCCAGCTCCAGATCTTGGGTAGGGTATCTTGTCTCATGAGGCTTCAATTGTCTCGATGTGTATGCTATCACGTGCCCCCTCTGCATCAGCACCGCACCCAATCCCGATATAGATGCATCACAGAAAACTACGAAGCCCTCCACTCCCTCAGGGAGGGATAACACCAGGTTTTCGCATAATCTATGGCGAAGGGTCTCAAATGAGGCCTGTTGCTTGGGACCCCAAATAAAAGCAACACCCTTCCGGGTCAACCTGGTGAGAGGAATGGGAATATTGGAGATGTCTCTAATAAAACTCCGATAATAAACGGCCAGTCCCAGAAAACTCCTGATCTCGGATGGAGATCTCGATACCTCCCAACGCATAACTGCCTCAATCTTGGCCGGGTCGACCAATATCCCATTCTAATTAATGTTGTGTCCTAGGAACTGGACCTCTCATAATCAGGAATCAAACTTGGAGAACTTTGCATATAGCCTCTCTGATCTCAAAACTCCCAAAAGCTCTCTAAGGTGCTCCTCATGCTGTTCTCTGGACCTCGAGTACACAAGAATGTGGTCGATGAACATAATCACTGACCGATTCAACATGGGCCTGCACACCCGGTTCATGACATCCATGAACGCTACCGGTGCGTTGGTGAGTCCAAAAGGCATCTCCACAAACTCGTAATGCCCATAACGAGTCCTAAAGGTGTTCTTCTGAATATCCTCATCGTGAACCCTCATCTGATGATAACCAGACCTCAAGTCGATCTTGGAAAACCAAGATGCACCATCAAAGTTACAGTTTTTGAAGGTGGGAGGGGGTTTGATACCAAAAATCTCCAGAGTACTTCCCCTTCTATCAGAAACTTAACACCAAAAATCTCCAGAGTTCACTGAGTACACAAGAATGTGACGGTAGGAGGGTGTTTGATAGTGGAACCATCAAAGTGACCAGAAAGCTTTTGATACGAGAGAAGGGGAAGTATTTGTTTCTTCAAAAGAAGATAGTTGTTGGAAGGGAGCTTAATGGTAAGCATGTGAAAAATGGTGAAGATGGAGAATGAAGAATCGTCACCAACAGCCATAAGGAAGAAGAACATGAATGACGACTAGAAGGATCAAAGTTAGGTTGATACCATGTAGGGTTTGATAAAAACACCACATGTTGTGGAGGATATTTCATTAATAATAAATAATACAAGGAATGTAGAAAATATAGTAAACAATAAATACAACAAAATATATTCCTAGTTTAAAGGGATTCTATAAGATATCCTTAATAGGTTTTCACTTTTTCTAAACTATTTTTTTTATAATGTCTTAATATTAATAATTAATTGATTTTATGTTCTAAAAATCAAACCAACTCATGTTCGTTGTATAGTTACCTACTATCTCAGGTTGAATAGGTCATGTCTCTTTCAAAATTTATAATTTTGACCTAGATTTTAAATATTATTACAAATTGTTTGGATTTCAATTTTTGTTTCAAATTCATCACAATTTTAGTTTTTTACACATTTGTTTTTATAAGAAGCTCTTAAGAAGTTTTTGTAACTGTTCATAAGAGTTTTTTTTATTTTTTAAAAAATATATTTTATAATATTTTGCTAACTTACTTTTGCATCGTCTAATATATATTAGTAAACCAATTTTTCTCGATGATTACACACTATTTGGATTTTGTGAGATAAGATTTAATAGTTTTTCTTATTTTATTTAATTTTTAATCATATTTTTTGTTTCATCAAATCCAATCGTCACACAGTTATCAAAAAAATACATTGCTAATCTATATGAAGCAATGCAAAAATTGGAAAAAAGTTAAAAAAATATTGTAAATTTTTTTTAAGTTAAGAGAAAATCTTATAAATCAGTATTAAAAAAGTCTTTAAAAAGGTGTATAAAATAATTTGTAAAAAATAATAAATAGATAAATAAATAAATAAAACTAAATTTGGTGCTATTTCGTAACAAAATTTTATATTCAGACCAAATTAATAATAAATTTTGGAATTTAGGCCAAGAGTGTAAATTTGATTTTTTTTTTTTTTTTTTTTTAAGATTAAACAAAAAATGTGACCTGTTCACAGAACTAAAAGATAGGTTTTTAATGAGATGCATTGCGTTTCAATAAATGATACAGATAACTCATAAATATCTGTCAATAAAGCCTCAATCATAAATAAAGATGAAATACATTATATTTCCTATATTTACGAGTCATAAATTTTTGATATTTTTTAAAAATTATGGATAGACATATTGTATGTCATGATTATTGACATATTTTATAAAACATATATTATATCTAAAGTTACTGACATTCAAATTAAATTACACATTTAATGTCTCATAATACCAAATAAAATACTTATACACAAAAAATACAATCCATAACACAAATTATAATATGTCAAATAAAAATAATTATTCAAATGGTAAATAAAATATAATACATTTCTCATAATACCAAATAAAATACCATACACGAAAAATACAATCCATAACACAAATTATAATATGTTAAATTGTAACACCTCAAAAATACGAGCCAAAAATTTCATTTTTGAAAGCATATATTTAGCAAAACATTCGAATTAAAACGTTTACTGATCATAACATTTTATAAAAATATCGCATGTCTGGAAAACATTTCATAAAACATAATAATGTCAGAGTACAAATCCCCATGAAGATCTTCATGATGCAGAATACGGAGCATATGTGTGATGGGCCGCTACCGCGCCAGCTTTTTCCCCTTCGAAGAAGACGTACTTGAAACCAAAACTGAAAATTGTAAGCACGAAGCTTAGTGAGTTCCCCCTTCATACCGCATACCATACAATCACATATCATACATATTGCCAGGCATTTCTGGGGTGCCCGACCTACCCGGTACGGCCATTCTGGGGCGCCGACCTACCCGTGTCAAGCCATTCTGGGGTGCTGACTACCCATGTCAATCCATTCTGGGGTGCTGACTACCATTCGGTCCCGACGACCGAACCTCGGGGACTATTTCACCCCCTACTGCTACTATCACATATATCATAACATAACATATTATCAGACATATCTGGGGTGCCTGAACTACCCTTCGGTCCTAGCAACCAAACTCGGGGACTAGTCCCCTCCAACTACCTCTATCGCATATAACGTAAAAAGCCAACATGCAAACATGTCATCATATACTGTCAGACGTATCCGGGGTGTTTAACTACCCTTCGGTCCTAACAACCGAACTCTACTACTTATCGCATACAACATATCATGCTGGCATATAACATATCAGGTAGTAGCAAACCTAGATGATATCACAAATATGTTGGGTAGAACATGGGTAGGTAATTGGTGTGTAATAAACAGATGAGAGGCCTCGGTGTTATTGGTGTTATTCTAGTCATTCAGCAGAGTATGGATGACGACCACGAACTATTCTAGACTGTCCTGTGGAACACTAGCAGGCTCATTACCTGTAGGTGTTGTGAACGACGTGTTCACCGGTGTACTCTATCCCCCACATGGTTACCTTTAGGATACTTATTGTTGAGGAAGACCCTCTGCAGTAATGTCCATCCCGATGAAAAATCCTAAAATAGGTTCCTTATAATAGACGTTATTTTTAGGAACGTAAGGTGAGGATAACGGGAATGGGTAATCGGGTTTATTGTTAATTGTTGAAATTAAATATAATTATTGTGGGTTGAAAACCCTATATGCTCACCAGGCTCCCAAGCCTGACCCACTCAGTTGATTTATTTTACAGGAAGTGGCGCAAGAGCTTAAGATGGGCGAACATCAAGTTGTTTTTGTTTACAAGTCTGTATATGTATATATTTGTTGAACGACTTGTAATGTTATCGTTTATGCTTTATGACCTGTATCAGAACATGACATCCCGACTTTTGATTATGAAATGAAATCATATTTCTTTATGAAATGTTTTGATAAATATCTATTTTATCATGTTTTGTTTTTGGGAACAAATTCCGCATCTCTTTTAAAAAAAATTAAAAGGATTTACTCTGAAAATTATTTTAAAAAGCGTAAATGAAATCGGTCTTTTCTGGCCGAGATTTTGGGGATGACACAATACATTTCCTACTAGTGGGACGGTATTGTGGCCTTAGACCCACCGCTACTGGAAGGTAACTCACCTTGTAGTAGTTGCTGATCTGTGTGGGAATGGTCTGTCTGCTACTGCTTTTCCGGAAATCCTCCGGCTGTAATTCCCACCAAAGACTTAGTCAAATACTGCTAACCGCCCTCAGAGTAAATTGTCCATTTACCCTTAACAAGTCATGAGTCAAGTCACAGTCAACTGCCAGTTGACCAGACTCGCCGAGTTGGCTTGCCAACTCGCTGAGTCCCTTTCTCTATACCCAAGTCCACTAGTCCTTCATCCTACTCGCCGAGTTGTGTGAACAACTTGCCGAGTTCGCCTTCATCCGAAGAACACTCTAAGCTGCGACTCGCCAAGTTGTTCTTGAGACAAGAAGATTGCCATGAACTTGCCGAGTCAAGGCATTGACTCGCCGAGTGACTTCATGAGTGAGTCTGGCTTCCAACCCACTGAGTCATACCCTATGACTCACTACTCCAACTCGCAAACACGAAAAGGGGAACAACCCAGGGACTCGTGACCCGACTCACCGAGTCAGATGAACGACTCGCCAAGTCTGCCTCATGCATTCATACATATATCACAAATATAGTTATCACCCTATATCACAAATAATGGGCCGACATTGGTGCCTTCGACCCATTGATACAGTGAGATAACTGAACTCAGTTCGCTGATAATAACTAACTGCTCGGTTAACGAACCGGAATATCCCACACTAAACATAATCAAATCACCCTAATCAAAAATAGGTTATAACCCATAAACGTAGGCCTAAATCCCAAATCCAGACTCCTATGGTAAAAGCCCATTTTACCTTTTCCTTTAATGGGCCTAACCAAACATGGCCCAAAACATAATAGTGGGCCATAAGGCTGAAAAAGGACCATCTCATACAAGTTAAAGCCCACTAACAGAATTCTGAGTTCATGTCATTCATAGATCTGGGTTCCTAGGGCCTGATGAACTATACACGCGATTTTGCTTGAATCCAGTCCATGCCATTCATAGATCTGGGTTCCTAGGGCCTGGTTTACACGTAAAGTTTCCAACTTTACGTGTAGATAATCACCAATGAATGTTTTAGGGCTCAAAGTGCACCAAAAGGGGTAGATCTAGGACTTTCATGCAATATGACTCCATAAAGGCAGTAGATCCAAGCTCTAGGGACTAAATCATGCCTAGATCTAAAGGCTAACAACTTATTACAACCCACAAAGCCCAAACAAGCTTGGAGAATGGCTCAAGAAGGACTTTCATGAAGCTATTAGGGACTACAAGCTTGAAAACAGAGGGGAAACGAGCTATACCTCAAGGAAAACGTTGAGATGTCACAAAAATGCTTGGCCTCCTCCTCTTCTTGATCTACTCTTCTTTCTCCTCAAAAACTTCAAGAACACACCCAAAACACTTCAATCTCACAAGGAAAAGGGCAAAAACGATGTTAGGGCCTCTGAGGGTGAATGGGGGCGAGATTGGGGCGGAAATGAGGGTTTAAATAGGGTGCAAACCCTTGAAATTTAGGGTTTCATCAAACAACGGTGACTCACCGAGTCCAGAATATGGACTCGCCGAGTCGCCAACTTAAACGTACCCCCGGACTGCATCCCTACTCGGCGAGTCGGACCTACAACTCGCCGAGTCCAAGGCTAAAATGACAAATACTTAGATAAATTTTACGTACCAGGAACCAGGTGCTACAAATTTGCCCCACTTATTTTAGACTTCGTCCTCGAAGTCTGCCGCTCGATCCTGAAACAGCTCGGGGTAATACTCCATCATTTCTTCCATCGGCTCCCAAGTCCATTCCGAACCCTTGCGGCGTTGCCATTGCACTTTCACTAGCTCCACCCTCTTGTTCCTTAGATCCTTCGACTTCCGGTCGAGGATTGCGACTAGGAGCTCAATGTAATTCAGGCTGTCATCAACCTGTATATCCTCTAATGGCACCACCGCTGAATCATCCACGAGACACTTCCGCAACTGGGAGACATGGAAGGTGTTGTGGATCTGGCTGAGCTCGACTGGAAGATCCAGTCTATATGCCACCTTTCCCACCCGGGCTACAACCCTAAACGGTCCATTGAATCTCGGGCCCAACTTTCCCCGATTCCTGAATCGAATGACGCCTTTCCAAGGCGACACCTTCAGGAGAACCATATCCCCGACCTGGAACTCCAGGTATGATCGACGCTTGTCGGCGTAACTCTTCTACCGACTCTGCGCAGTCTGAAGCCTGCTCCAAACCTGTTGGATTCTCTCGGTCGTCTTGTGCACCACCTCGGTGCTCCCCATGACCCTCTGGCCAACTTCACCCCAACATATCAAGGTCCTGCGCCTCCGACCGTACAACATCTCGAATGGGGGACGGTCAATACTCACGTGGTAGCTGTTATTGTACGAGAACTCAGCCAAGGGAAGATAGGTATCCCAGCTACCACCAAAATCTAACACGCATGCCCACAACATATCCTCCAAAGTCTGGATGGTCCGCTCACTCTGACCATCCGTCTGCGGGTGAAAGGCAGTGCTAAAATGCAGACGAGTGCCCAACTCATCATGAAACCTCTTCGAAAACCTGGAAGTGAACCGCACATCTCGATCTGATATCACTGACACTGGCACCCCATGTCACGCCACTATCTCCCTGATATAGATATCGGCCAACTTTTCGGCCGAGACACTCTCCTGAATCGGAATAAAATGGGCGCTCTTGGTCAACCGATCCATGATGACCCAAATCGAATCTACTCCTCGCGCCGTTCGTGGAAGCTTAGTGATAAAATCCATCGTAATATCCTCCCATTTCCACAACGGGATATCCAACGGTTGCATCTTGTTGTACGGTCTCTGATGCTCGGCCTTGACCTTCCTGCAGGTCAAACACCGCTCGACGTACGACGCCACATCCCGCTTCATGCAGGGCCACCAAGAGTCTAGGCGAAGATCCCGATACATCTTCATCGCCCCTGGATGAATAGAGAATCAGGATTTGTGCGCCTCCTCCATCAAGATCTGGCGCACGCCTCCACGATACGGCACCCACACCCTACGGTGTAGTGTCAATAACCCCCGGCTATCATAATCGAAGGAGGTGACTTGTCCCACTATTCGCTCACTCTTCCGATGCTCCTCCTTCATAGCCTCCTGTTGAGCCTCCCGAATTTGCTCCAACAGGGGAGTCACCACAATCATCCTCATGCAAACATCCCTGATCGGTGCCGCCTTGCGGCTAAGCGCATCGGCCACCACATTGGCCTTCCCCGGGTGGTAAAAGATCTCGCAATCATAATTCTTCACCACGTCCAACCACCAACGCTGCCTCATGTTCAGATTCGGCTGATCCATGAGGTACCTCAAACTCTTGTGGTCCGTGTAAATGGTACATCGAACCCCGTAGAGGTAATGTCGCCATATCTTGAGGGCAAAGACCACCGCCCCCAACTCTAAATCATGTGTCGGGTAGTTCTCCTCGTGAGGCTTCAGCTGCCTCGAGGCATAAGCAATGACATGCCCCCTCTTCATCAATATTGCGCCTAAGCCTGAGATCGATGCATCGCAATATACCACAAAATCCTCCATGCCCTCGGGCAGGGCTAAGATTGGCGTCTCGCACAATCTCTACCTCAGATTCTCAAACGCTGCCTATTGCTCAGGCCCCCATTAAAAGACCACGGCTTTTCTAGTCAACCGTGTCAAGGGTACGACTATCTTGGAGAAATCCTGAATGACCCTCCGATAGTAGCCTGCTAATCCTAGGAAACTCCGAATCTCAGATGGAGACTTCAGAACCTCCCACCTCATCACGGCCTCCACCTTGGACGGCGTCACACCCCAAAACCAAGAACGGCGGAAACGTTCTGGGGCGGAGGACGTCATGTAAAGTATCACAACACAATAAATGTAAATAAGCAAACAACATCATCCATTGCATTAAATATAAAATTTTAATACAAGCGTGTTCTGTACAGTATAGACACCAAAAATAATGTATATCAAAATAATAAGAGGAGTCTTGGATGCACTCCATCTTCTCAAAAGCTGGCCTCGGTACCTGTCTACTGATGACCTGAGAATACAAGTTATTTTGAAAGAGTTTATCAGCATTAAGCTGGTGAGTTCATAAGTATTTTAGTGTCGGTATTTGTCATCCAAAAATGTTTGAACATGTATCAAGTATAAGTTTGTAAAATGTATGTAAAGGTTTGTAATTGTTTGTAAAAGTTTGAATCTCTCAGAAAAACCTATATTTTCTATTAAAGTAACCTTCTACCAAGGCTTAACTGTTTTGTATGCTCGTTTGATGTAAAAGTGTGTAATTTCCCAAGTGTAACTATCATTTAACAAAATATAGTTTATACATTAACGTTTAAGTGAGGTTATCACTAAAATATGTAATGGGTAAATCTTTGTAATACTGTAGTTTTGTATTATAAGAACTACTGTTGTACTAACTACCTTAAACCGGATTTATATTAAGGTATAATGTGATAAACTGCACCATGCTATCGACTGGTAACAACGACATAATGAATGGTCGTAATAACGGAATGACGTTTGGCACCCGCAGACCTGCAGGTCCGGCTATAGCTAGCAGCAAGGTGTAGGATAGTCAATCCAGTATAGATCTATACGCAAACTCACGCTCTCCCTCCAAGAGAATTCTGGCTACAACTCGGGCCATGACATTTAAGGCATGCTCCGACACAGTGGATCACAATTGTTAACGTGTTCATGTATATGTAATGTTTCTCGTTCTAGTATAGTTGTAT
This sequence comes from Lactuca saligna, assembly GCF_052625555.1. Lineage (NCBI taxonomy): Eukaryota > Viridiplantae > Streptophyta > Magnoliopsida > Asterales > Asteraceae > Lactuca > Lactuca saligna. The sequence goes on along the minus strand of NC_136422.1, from coordinate 130,660,493 downwards.
ATGCACTGTTTCTAGCATAGTTGTATGTGTTCCATTTCTAGTATAGTTGTATATGTATTGTTTCTAGCATAATTGTATATGTATTGTTTCTAGTATAGTTGTATATGTATTGTTTCTAGTATAGTTGTATATGTTCTGTTTCTAGTATAATTGTATATGTTCTGTATTACCCCGATGGTAACTAGTTATTAATGTACTGATAAGTATGAATATGGAAGTACTTTTATGTCTATACATGTATATATGATATATAACTAATATTGAAACGACCCTCGGATGGTCACCCGAAATCCCACCAGACCACATCTCAGTGAGCGAAAAGGAAATAGGGCGGATGGCCTTCCTAAGCCCTTTAAACATTACTTATATATCTATACATATATGGGCATGCAATTTATAAGAAGTAAAACAAAGTTTAATAAAAGCATTTGATAAGTAAAAGAGTTTGTAAAACATTTTGAAGTGAAACAGTTTGAATAGTGATAAAATCATTGGTTTTCTAGTTATTAATCACATGTGATTGATGTAATAACTGTAAGTGTTTAACTTGTATCTCCCCCCCCCCCCCTCCCATAAAGTATTTAAAACATTTAAAAGCATTTCAAAGGTTGATTAAAGGGGTATGAACTCACATGTGGTGAGTAGATTGGATTGATGTATCGGGTACCGTGCTAGGTGGCAAACGGAGACTTGTTCACACGTTCGAGCCTAGTTATCATATAATGAGCATATATATAACTAATTAGCCAAATAATAACTTAACAAAGTAAGTTGAGACACTTAGGAACATGTAAACATTTTATATAAGTGTTATAGGTCCTAATGGTTGCATCTAAGTTGATACGGGACAAGGCAAAAGGGGTTTAATGCACCAATGACCTTGTATATGAGTTCACCACCCAACAAACCCCACCCTTTGGAGTTTACGGCCATGAACCCATGAGTTTACGGCCGTGAACTCCTCACTTGGTGGTTTTGGGTGTTTTGAAGTGCTATATTGATCCTAGAATAAGCCTAGCCTTGTTGGAAAAATCCTTGAAGTAATTTAAGGCCTTGGAATGCTCCTTTGGGGAGTTTACGGCCAAAGGACCGTATCCCCTAGAGTTTACAGCCGTAAACTCCTATGGGGTGTTGGTTTTAATTCATTTAAGGCACTTGCACATGTAGGATAACTTCCATGTTTTTGCTTAAGGCTAAAGGGGACATTAGGCACACCTTTGTGCCTTTACTTGGAGTTTACGGCCCAAGAGATGTTCCTTGGCCATAAACTCCCTTTAAGGGATGATTTTGAAGTAGTTTACTCCCCATTCAAGTCCTAAGTATTAAAGGGTAATGTCTTAAAGCTTTAAGGGTGTTTAGGGCACTTTTAACCCTTGAAAAAGGGGTTTACGGCCCAAGATCTTTCCTTGGCCGTAAACTCCTAAAACCCTATGATTTTGAAGTGTTTTGGTGTCCAAATTAATTACAAGCATTAGAGGGTAAAGGTCCTTAAGCTTTAGGGTGATTTAGGGGACTTATAGCCCTTAAAAAGGGGTTTACGGCCCAAGAGATATCTTTGGCCGTAAACTCCTATAACTAGGGTTTCTTGATTGATTTCTAGCCTCAAATGTTTATACATTAAGTCCTTAACTAGTTGTCTAACAAGGAATCGGGACTAGGAAGCCTTTAGGCTTCGTTTTGGAGTTTACACCCCAAGAACGTTCTTGGGCCGTAAGCTCCTGGATCTTGTATTTTAGACATGTAAACAATGTTATAAAGCATATAACAAGCATTAAAACACATTTAGGAAAGTAGACTCACAATCCGGGATGAAAACCCGAAGATCCGTCAGAGAGAAATGGCTTTTCTCTAGTTGGAATTGTGAATAATGAATTAATTAAATTCAGAAATCTATTTATAGTCCTGAAATATTTTGATAGAAAATATTTTTATTCCGGAAGTTGGACTATAACATTATGAAACTTGGAATGCTCAAGTTTCACAAATACAGGAGCATCCACTCTCCTGATAAATCCAGAAACGTAAACCCTAATGTACACAAACTTGTTCGGAAAAGTCTGAAAATTGACTATGACTATTGTAACTTCTATTGAATAGATAATGTTCGTACAAATGGAAATTTCGGGTTGTCACAGCCGGGTCTACCGATATCCTGTTCTGGTTGACAAGGTGCCCAAGGAACTGCACCTTGCGAAACCAAAACTCACATTTGTAGAACTTGGCGTACAAGCTCTCCCTCCTCAGGGTCTCCAAAACCTCTCTCAAATGCTCTTCATGCTCCTCCTGAGTCTTGGAATAAACCAAGATGTCATCAATGAAAACTATCACAGACCGATCCAGCATCAGCCTGCACACGCGGTTCGTGAGGTCCATGAATGCGGCAGGAGCATTGTTGAGCCCAAATAGCATCACCACGAACTCATAATGGCCATAACGCGTCCGAAACGCGGTCTTTTGTATATCCTCCTCTCTAACCCTCATATGATGATATCCTGAACGCAAATCGATCTTGGAGAACCAAGATGCTCCCTACAACTAATCAAAGAGGTCATGAATCCTCGGGAGTGGGTAACGGTTCTTCACCGTTACCTTATTCAGCTCCCGATAATATATATACATCCGATGCAACCCATCCTTCTTCTTCACAAACAGGATTGGGGCTCCCCAGGGTGAACTGCTCGGACGAATAAATCCCTTGTCTAGTAGCTCCTGCAGCTGCGTAGACAACTCCTACATCTCGGGCGGAGCCAACCGATAGGGTGCCTTGGCTATCGGAGCCGCACCAGGAACTAGATCGATCCTGAACTCTACCTGATGCTCCGGAGGTATTCCAGGAAGCTCCTCCGGAAACACATCAGCGTAGTCCGGCACCACTGGAACCTCGCTCACCGACGCCTTACCCGTCTCCCGGGTATCCATAACATATGCGACATACCCCGCGCATCCCTGCTGAAGGTAGCGCCTAGCTCTCGTTGCTGAGCATACTATAGGTCCACGTTGTGGCCTCTCGCCGTGGATCACCAACTCTCCCCCGCTTGGGGTCCTGACCCACACTAGCTGCTGTGCACAATCTATCACCGCCCCATTAGGGCTCAACCAATCCATGCCTATAATCACCTTGTTCCCCCGCAAGGTTATGGGAACCAAATCCACCAAATAGCGCTCCTCAAATAACCTCAAAGCATAATCCCTGAACACCGCTGATGCTCGCACCGATCGATCATCGGCAATCTCTACCTCTAAAGGGCAATCCAACATGCCCGAGGACTCAGTAAACCTCTTGCTAAGCGCAAGGGAAACAAACGATCGGGTGGCACCCGAGTCGAACAACACCTAAACCGGAATACCGTTCACATGGAACGATCCTAATGCATATACACAGAGCACATATCAATAACATAACATCATAAAATAAAGTAGAGGGAAACAATCATACCCGTCACCACATTGGGTGCGGTGCATGCCTCTTCTGTAGTCAGCTGAAACGCCCGGCTCCTCACCATTGTAGCCTCTGCCTTGCCCTACCGGCCATTTGTAATCTGCAGGCTAGCTAGAGCTAGCGCCTTAACTGGCGTTGCTGATGTCAACTGGGGGCAATTGGCCTTCTTGTGGCCCCTCTGGTTGCAATGGAAACACAGCAACTCAGACGTCTGTATCACAGGTGCAGGGGCAGTACAATCCCTGCTGAAATGCCCCATCTTGTCGCACTTATAGCAACCCGACGATCCCAATCTACATGCCCCCTCATGAGGCATGCCGCATTTCTTGCAGCGGCTCGGACCTGACTGGCCTTTCGACCTACCATCTGATCCCTTGGGCTTCTTCCCCGAAGCCCCTCCTGTCTGTCCCTCCTCTGTCTTCCTCTTCTGGACGTGCTCCAGATCTATCTCCCTCTCCCTCGCCCTGGCAATCATAGATTCCAAGGTAGGGCAAGCTGAAAAACTGACATGCTCTCAAATATCAGCTCGGAGCATGTCATGGTAGCGGGTCCTGCTTATGTCCTCATCACCCGCATACCGGGGCACTAATAATGCCGTCTCCCGGAACTTGGCGGTGATCTCCGCTACAGTCTCCGTCGTCTGCCTCATATCGAAAAACTCTCTGGCCAGCTGCTGAAGCTCGACAGCCGGCGCAAACTCTACCCTAAACCTGGTCGCAAAGTCCGACCATGTCATAGCCTCGACAGTCGAGGCTCCCAACGAGTCGCTCATGGACTCCCACCAATCCGTAGCTCGATCACGTAAACACCCTGCTACATATCTCACCTTCGACCCCTCAGGGCAGAAGCTAATTGTCTGTGTAGACCCAATGTCTGCAATCCATCGTCTGGCAGCTATGGGGTCTTCTGCCCCATGAAAATTTGGCGCACCACTACCCCGAAAGTCCTTGAAGGATAGTGTGCGGGGTCCTGACTGGCCAGTGCCATGTCGCTCCTGAATGCCCGGAGGTGATCCTCCATCATCTCCAATATCCCTTCCTTGATCGACCCAAAGATAATGGGAGTCGACTCAAGGATGCCTCTGGTGATCTCTGACGCGATGAACTCGTGTAGCCCCTCATCTACTGGCTCGGAACTTGGTCCCGAACCCGATCCCTCTTCTGTACTGCCAACTGATGGCCTCGGGCATAGTACCACCATTCTGAAATACAACGAAATAACAACTGTTAGTGATACCGATACCCCTGGAGGGATCACACCCACTACAAGTTCCCTGGTCTTATCTTAGCCTTCCTCGGTTCGGGTACGGATCCTATTCTTTCAGTAGTACAGGACCATACTACCTTCCACATCTATCCGTACGTTCCACATCTATCCGTACGTTCCCCAAAGACCGCCTCGACTCAACCAGGTCCCTTCCACTACCGCTGATCACTGCTACTCTTATCCTAGGCTTTCCCTAGGAAACCTCTGACCCACCCATCCCAGTTCTCAGCTGTTGATGGTCTCTTTGTGATGCCAATTATCTATTACCTGAATACAATCACATGCGACGAGGCTCGGATAATCCTTCGAGTAAGGGACTCATCCCTACAACGGTTAGGAATCAAACAAGAGCTACGCAATAGGGTCAAATCCAACACTCTGAGATTATTCAACCCTGATCACATGTGACTTTAACGTATCCACCTAACATCTAACTCCCATCACTCAAAGCCCACATAGCACAAAGAAAACAGCATTTGGACATAAAGAAAATAATCTCAAGCAACTCTATCCTCGTAGAGAAAAACTGATCTAACATACAACGATAAACTCGTACTATCAGGAATAACCTAAATAGGCTACCCTACTCCTGTCTACTCAATTCTAGCATGCAACTTTTCATATACTGAAGCACATAAAGCAGGCACATAAAGCATCACTCCTAGATCCTTAGTCCTATTCTAGCATGCTGTTCTACAGAAACTGATAAACATATATAAACTTGTATGGGTACACTGGGGAATACTTGAGCTCGGCCGGTCGCGCACATCACACAATTCGTTCTTTCTTAGAACCCTTTACTAGCCTTTTTAGAAAACATTTCTTTTTCCAAAATCTTTTAATCCCTCGATTTGAGTTCAAACACCCCCGAAGGTGTGTCCGAATCCCTCAAACCAGGGGTTTGATACCAACTTGTAACACCCTAAAAATACGAGCCAAAAATTTCATTTTTGAAAACATATATTTAGCAAAACATTCGAATTAAAATGTTTACTGATCATAACATTTTATAAAAATATCGCATGTCTGGAAAACATTTCATAAAACATAATAATGTCAGAGTACAAATCCCCAAGAAGATCTTCATGATGCGGAATATAGAGCATGTGTGTGATGGGTCGCTACCGCGCCAGCTCTTTCCCCTTCGAAGAAGAGGTACCTGAAACCAAAACTGAAAACTATAAGCACGAAGCTTAGTGAGTTCCCACATCATACCGCATACCATACAATCACATATCATACATATTCCCAAGCATTTCTGGGGTGCCCGACCTACCCGGTACGGCCATTCTTGGGCGCCGACCTACCCGTGTCAAGCCATTCTGGGGTGCTGACTACCCATGTCAAGCCATTCTGGGGTGCTGACTACCCTTCGGTCCCGACCGAACCTCGAGACTATTTCACCCCCTACTGCTACTATCACATATATCATAACATAACATATTATCAGACATATCTGGGGTGCCTGAACTACCCTTCGGTCCTAGCAACCGAAACCGGGGACTAGTCCCCTCCTACTACCTCTATCACATATAACGTAAAAATCCAACATGCAAACATATCATCATATACTGTCAGACGTATCTGGGGTGTCTGACTACCCTTCGGACCTAACAACCGAACTCTACTACTTATCACATACAACATATCATGCTAGCATATAACATATCAGGTAGTAGCAAACCTAGATGATATCACAAAGACAATCATCTAACATGCATTTCCTACTGGTGGGCCAGCATTGTGGCCTTAGACCCACCGCTACTGGAAGGTAACTCACCTCGTAGTAGTTGTTGATATGTGTGGGAATGGTCTGTCTGCTACTACTGCTCCGGAAATCCTCCAGCTGTAATTCCCACCAAACTCTTAGTCAAATACTGCTAACCGTCCTCAGGGTAAATTGTCCATTTACCCTTAACAAGTCATGAGTCAAGTCACAGTCAACTGCCAGTTGACTAGACTCGCTAAGTTGGCTTGCCAACTCGCCGAGTCCCTTAATCTATACCCAAGTCCACTAGTCCTTCATCGTACTCGCCAATTTGTGTGAACAACTCGCCGAGTTCGCCTTCATCCGAAGAATACTCTAAGTTGTGACTCGTCGAGTTGTATGAACAACTCGCCGAGTTGTTATGGAGACAAGAAGATTGCCATGAACTCGCCGAGTGACTTCATGAGTGAGTCTGTCTTCCATCCCACTGAGTCGTACCCTATGACTCACTACTCCAACTCGCAAACACGAAAAGGGGAACAACCCAGGGACTCGCGACCCGACTCGCCGGGTCAGATGAACGACTCGCCGAGTCTGCCTCATGCAAAAACTATACACGCGATTTTGCTTGAATCCAGTCCATGCCATTCATAGATCTGGGTTCCTAGGGACTGGTTTACACGTAAAGTTTCTAACTTTATATGTACATAATCACCAATGAAGGTTTTAGGGCTCAAAGTGCACCAAAAGGGGTAGATCTAGGACTTTCATGCAATATGACTCCATAAAGGCAGTAGATCCAAGCTCCAGGGACTAAATCATGCCTAGATCTAAAGGCTAACAACTTATTACAACCCACAAAGCACAAACAAGCTTGTAGAATGGTTCAAGAAGGACTTTCATGAAGCTATTAGGGACTACAAGCTTGAAAACAGAGGGGAAACGAGCTATACTTCAAAGGAAAACGTTGAGATATCACAAAAATGCTTGGCCTCCTTCTCCTCTTCTTGATCTACTCTTCTTTGTCCTCAAAAACTTTAAGAACACACCCAAAACACTTCAATCTCACAAGAAAAGGGCAAAAACGATGTTGGGGGCTCTGAGGGTGAATGGGGGCGAGCTTGGGGCGGAAATGAGGGTTTAAATAGGGTGCAAACCCTTGAAATTTAGGGTTTCATCAAACATCGGTGACTCACCGAGTCCAGAATATGGACTCGCCGAGTCGCCAACTTAAACGTACCCCCGGACCGCGTCCCTACTCGGCGAGTCGGACCTACAACTTGCCGAGTCCAAGGCTAAAATGACAAATTCTTAGATAAATTTTACGTAACAGGAACCAGGTGCTAGATAAATAAAAATAACCATTCAAATGGTAAATAAAATGTAATTCATTGTTAATATGAGTTACATATACCTATAATTTGTAAAGTATGTAAGGACTTGACAATGTTCTTCAAATGCATATCTATTCAAATCAATAGCCTCTATAATTAACATCGGACCCGTATGAAAAAGTAACAACCCTTGGTGACCCTTTTTGCCATCTTTATAGAATAATTTTTGGGACCATCTTAGATTGAATGAAAGATTTAAACCACCATCGACCTGGACAAGATTCATGGAAGTCAAAAAAAATTTTGACTTATACAATGATAAGAAAATCATAAGAAGTAGTTGTAGATTATAACATGTGGTATTGTTAAGGTAAAAATGTGAGGTTTCATAAAACCTCTCTCTTTATGTTTGGATATATTTTGTGTTTCCCTTTTTTCATCCACAACAACTAGCTATAGTTATAAAGGTGCAAGGTTACATAGGATAGAGCTCACAACATGCAACCTACCTAAGTGTTGGAGACAATTATATATGCTTGAAGGGTTCATTGTTGTACCATGTTAGAATATAACCCTGGATCTCATTAATCTCTCACTAGTAGAATTTATACATGTTATGATCCAAGTATCATCTTTCACTCTTGATGGATGTGTGCTAGTTGATGATAGTTACCAGGTAAGGTATGGAGGTTGGGTGGTATTTAGGTTAAAGAATATATTAGGAACATTAACATCATAGGAACAAACATATAGTGTATCTCACAATGCTCAGTAAGTAATATGGGAGTACTTAGTCCACCTTTCCATTCCTAAAAATTAGGAACAACTGTCGTAACGACCAATTTCCAAATGCATATTTTCAATTTTAAAAACAAGATTAAACACCCAAATTTCATTCCTTAAATACATATCATAATATCCATTGTCTCAAAAACTGAAAAGTTAAACCAGATTTAAATTATAAAACCAATGGAAGTCTCAAAGTAACATAACACCGATGTGAATATACAATCACGACGCGCCCATCCTCTTCGTACCAAAACAAGCAAAAAAACATTTAACTTAACAATGTAAGCATAAAGATTTTAGTGATTTCTCTAGTATACCACATATTCCACCATGCATACAGTGCATATTGCTATAATATTACCACAATCACACATTCATTTGCTATAGTACAAATGTTTTTCATACTAATGCTATAGTACAACTATTGATGGTTTTTACATGTAATAATGTGGAAAATATCTTATCCTCTTAAAGGTACATGTGACCTAGTTTTGGATCCATGTCATAACTCTGTTGAAGCAACATACAATTAAACAACAAAACTCTAATGCTAGTTGAAATCAAAATTCACAAGGTTAATTGCATACCTCTGGTGTTTGTTGTAAACAACCCCTTTGAACAATCCAATAGTCTCTTCAAAACTAGCTTCAATTATGTACAAGCCTCTAATGATTCACACCCATAACGAAAGGAACTTGGAAGATTTAGGAGAGAGGGGAGAGGTATGAATTTTTTTGGCTATGATCTCTTAGAAAGCTTGGCCAAAAATTCCAAGTCTTAAGGTTGTCTTTTATAGCTGATTAGGAAACACCAAGAAACCCTTATTTGAACATAAAATAATATTATTTGAAATAAGGTGATTGATCAGCTCCTAGTTTATCTTCATGAACGATTCCAGAAGACTCCAAGAGGAGCCTTCAAACCGTCCCTTGCAGGAGGGTTCTAGAACATGTCATTTGCTCAACTTTTAAACAATTAGAGCTATAGTCAATCAACTTTTAATTAATTCTAATTAACCAAGAATTAATTCCTAATTAATTCTAAATTAATTATAACTATTTCTAATTAATATGTTAGTCATATAATATATTAGCAAATCATTTATTTCTCTCTAAAATCAATCTAAGCAATTTATTGGTTATAATGGCAATCTAAAAAGGACTTTACTCTTATTCATCAATATTATACTGATTTAGTTAGGACCATAGACACCTTAACAACTATAATATTCCATATCAACAATATAGTATAACGATAGTCTCACAGGAGTCACAGAGACAAAGTCCGCATACAACCACAGACTCTCAGCAATCACATAACTGTATCGCAACTACTCCTAATATAAAGAGAACATCTTGTGAATGCACAGTCATACGTAGTTGGGAAATAAGATATACAATCGAACAAATGTTCTTACCCAAAATTATTTCATGTTCTAGAAATATTAACAATGCCCCAACCAAAAAACCTTGTAACATTTGAGTCCAGATATGTTCTTCTTTGGTCCTTTAAGTTTGAATTATTTGCAAAAATGGTCCACTTGTACGTTGTGGCGTATGTTTGGTACGCTTAGTGTACATGCGTGCATGGAATCAGGGAACTTAAACACATACATTGGGCATACTTGGTGTACGCACGGCGTACGGTAGCCAAGGCCAAACCCTGATTTTTAAGGCAAGAGCCCTATTAAAACAACATTATGGCCTTTGGACACTCATCCTCATCAGCCTCCAATGTTCTTTACGTCCCATTTACCCCTAGTTCATCCTTTTGAGTGTTTTGGTGTGTTTTCAAGAAGAAGGAACTTAAATACCAAGCATTTGTTGAGGTTGAGCTTCTAGATTTGGAGTCTTCATCAACTTTGGAAGCTTTTTAAGGTAAAAAGCTCTTAATTTGATCATCCATTTTGATTGGTAGGGTTTAGGGCTTGTTTATAAGTTTATTTGGTCCTGTGGGTTCTTTTTGTGAGTTTGGGTAACTCCAGAAGTTAGAGGTGTGAGATTTCAATCACTTTGATGTTTTAGATCCATAAAATGTCATCTTGGTGGTTGATATGAGTCCATCCATGAATTTAAGTCCTTAATGTGAGCTCTGTTGGACAAAAATGGATGTTGGGTTCCCTTAAGACATGCTAAGGCATGTCTTGGAACCCCATAATGGTCAAAATCTGAAAGTGGGATCGAATGGCTAAAGGGATTATGCACCAAATGGATTAAGGTGGCAAGCATCTTAGTACGTTGAGCGTACCAAGGGTTATGCGGCACGCACAAGCAAGCAATTGTGTACGTCGTACGTATAGCGCGTACGTCGAGTGTATGCCCTACAGTGGGCTTTTGGACTTCAATTAGGATTTGGACCTTGGGTCTTAGTTAGTTTTTAGGATATGCCCTGTTTAGAGTAGGTGGGCCTCAGAATTCTGTTAGTGGGCTTTAACTTGTATGAGATGGTCCTTTTTCAGTCTTATGGCCCACTATTATGTTTTGGGCCATGGTTGGTTAGGCCCATTAAAGGAAAAGGTAAAATGGGCTTTTACCATAGGAGTCTGGATTTGGGATTTAGGCCTACGTTTATGGGTTATAACCTATTTTTGATTAGGGTGATTTGATTATGTTTAGTGTGGGATATTCCGGTTCGTTAACCGAGCAGTTAGTTATTATCAGCGAACTGAGTTCAGTTATCTCACTGTATCAATGGGTCGAAGGCACCAATGTCGGCCCATTATTTGTGATATAGGGTGATAACTATATTTGTGATATATGTATGAAAGCCCATGATTTGGCCCCTGGAAACTATATGAAAGACCAAGATATGGCCCCTAGCATCTTTATGAAAGAACAATATCTATCCCCTGGCTAGGAATTATTTGTAAGACTATGGTTTGGCCTATAGCACTAATTTATTTATGTAGGGTATGTGGTGCTTAGGGAAACTCACAAAGATTTTGCTTATAGTTTTTATTTATGTTTTTAGGTACTTCCGTCACTAACGGAAACGGTCCAGCATGATGGCACAACAGTCTCCCCTCACCATTTTCCACACTTATTGATATTGTTACTCTGATGATTTTACATAGTTATTATGTAATGGTTTTTGGAACAATTTAATGACTGTACTTCTCGTTTAAAAATGAAAAAATTTATCCTAGTTTTTGGGCTATTACAAGTTGTTGTCAGAGACTTGATTTGAGGGATTCGGGCACACTTTCAGGTGTGTCAGAACTCAAGCTGTGGAAATGATAATCTTTTCAAATGAAATAAAATTTTAAATTTTGAAAGAAAAAAAAATCTTTTAAATAAAAGGGGGAGTGCAGTGCGTGCAATTAGCCGAGCTCAAGTAAGTGTTTCCCAAGTTTCCCATACTTATGTATTGTGATTAGTATGCTTGATATGTGAACCACGTGCTAGATTAGGGCTAAGGATACCTTCAGGAATCATATGATAGAATTGTCTGATTTGTGTGATGCCTTATATCTCAATAGAACTTGATGCCATGTATTACTTGGAATTGGTATTGACTCAGTTATTTGCTAAGTATATGCTTTCAAAGTTGTATATGATTAGGATTGTATAGCTCAAAAATGATCGATTTAGCCTCATTTCCTATTCCTTGTTTGGTTGTACACTTCGGGTAGAATCTTCATTCGACAGTCTATATGATCCTATTTTATGTACAACTAGCATGCATAAGGAAACCAACGGTGTTGATTGAGGTTCTTGGTACTGCTGGTGGTGAATATTGAGAGTTCCTACCATAGTCTAGGATATATATATATATATATATATATATATATATATATATATATATATATATATATATATATATGATGTGTAGCATAGATTTTTTATGGATTATAGTGTGGTAACTTAGAGGAATCAGAATTTACATTGAGGAAGGTACAGGTAGGTGTGAAAGGTTGTATTGGGCCCGTACTACTAGAAGAACAGGAACTATACCTGATACAAGTGTAGATCTAGGGCTCCTAAGGGTACCTGTGTGTTGTGAATATCCCTTGAGTGTTTTTTGATTATTTATATCTTGTGTTTTAGTTTGAGGATGGTGGTCACTCGTTTGGGAATGGGAAGTTCTGGTTCTGGATCTGAATCGGGCTTAGGTTCTGGCTCGAGCTTAGAACCAATTGATGAGAGGTTGAGTGATCTAATTGCAGCCAAGGTTATTCGTGGTATTCGTGATGCTACCCCAATGATCTTCATACCGCTAAGGAGGGGATTCTGGAGCTCATGGAGAAGCGACTCGGGTTTATTCTAATGGGTTTTGAGCATTCTAATATTCCTCTGGTGTACATGCAACCTTAGAAACCCTGGATCTATGTTTTCTCTAATATACATGCAAATTTGATTTTCCAAGGTTCTCATCCTAACTAGCATGTTATGGGGAACTTGCAATATAAAAACTAGTAGAATTACATACCTTTGTGTGTTGCTTGGATTCCTTAGCATCTCTCTCATGTTCCCTAAAGTCAGCGATCTCCTCAGGAGTAGCAGTAGACTCATCAATTTCTTTCAGCTCATTATCGAGGACATATTCCTTGTCCTCATAGCATGTGACCATCCCTGATGTTCCTTATCCAATCTATAAAGTTTGAACCATCAAAGATGACTCTCCCACAAAGGTTCATGAGAGAGAAGGAGCACGTAAGGTTTGAGCCAGAAGTAGCATTGTTGGAAGACATCTGAAAAGAAGAAAGACGAGTTTAGATTAGATATGGAACCCTTAATAAGACACCCAAATGTAATTTTAAGGCTAGGACCCAACACAATACTTTATAACTTGGAAGAGGGATGTCGTAATCCAAGCTATAAAATATTTGAAGGTAGGCGAACGATGATTCACCAATTCCCACCATGAAAAACGAAATAAATTATAAGGTTTTAATTGGATTGAAACTCCTAGATCTTATGAGATTCATTGAACTTTTCAATGTCATGTTTAAATCTCGATTGTGCCCTCTCAAGTTTGTGACTGGGATGCCGAGGATCACAAACAATGAATCTCATAAGATCGAGGAGTTTCAATCCAATTAAAACCTTATAATTTATTTCGTTTTTCATGGTGGGAATTGGTGAATCATCGTTCGCCTACCTTCAAATATTTTATAACTTGGAAGAGGGATGTCGTAATCCAAGCTATAAAATATTTGAAGGTAGGCGAACGATGATTCACCAATTCCCACCATGAAAAACGAAATAAATTATAAGGTTTTAATTGGATTGAAACTCCTAGATCTTATGAGATTCATTGAACTTTTCAATGTCATGTAAATTAACTTGGTACCCTTAATCTTTATCACCTAATAGATGTGTCGGTTACCCACACGCGCTCCACCAATCTATGATAAACATTAAGTCACCCTTTTCCACTCTTACTAGTCCATGTTAGTGTGTCGGTTACCCACACACGCTCCACCAACGACTTGGTAAGGTACAAAGTGTAATTTCATGGGATAGCACCAAATTCACGTTTTCCTAAAGTAACTAAGATTGGGAATTTATAAAAGGTTTAGTTACTTTATATTTATCATTATAACTTTAATGAGAATTATAGTCTTTGTCCTACCCGTTCGGCTAACGACCCTCCACCAGTCAAGGAAGCGGTGGGTGAGAGTGGACACCCATTAAGCTGTCATTTTATAGGCAACAACCTTATATCTCCCTTATAAAAGGTTTAGTTACTTTATATATATATATATATATATATATATATATATGTGTGTGTGTGTGTGTGTGGGTGTGTGTGTGTGTATTAACCATTAATATTATAAAGTATAAGGATTGAATTTTAATTTTTAAAACTCTAGGTTTTGGAGTTAAACTTTTCTAAAGTGACTTTACAAATTCCAAAACTTGAGGGCAAGTTTTGATACTATTCAAAACCTTTCATATTCAATAACTTATGAGTTTTTAATAACTTTAAAGAAAAGACTTTTGGAATTCCATAACTTTAGGACAAGTTATGGAGTCCATTAATTGGCATTAAGATCAAAAATCACACTAACAAACAATTTGCAAATAATTTCTATCATCTACTAAAACTCATAAGCATGAATATTCAAATCAAAAAATTCAAGAATCACATAAACATATATAAAACTTGAAATTTTGATAATAACCATTGTAAATGGATTAGCATAATCATTACCACATCAAAAACAGGTTTTATAAGTCCAAAACAGTTTAGGGTAATGATCATGGTCCCTTTCCAGCAGCAAAACTTGAAAATCTGCACACAGGGCCTCCTACTCGTCGAGTGCAAGAACCTACTTGACGAGTAGGATGCATTTTCACTTGGACTCGTCGAGCCCCCCCATGGACTCGGCGAGTTCGCTGAACAATTAGCAGAAATTCAACTTTTTCAAGCAGTTTACATCAAGTATATAGAAAACAAGCCTAGACTCTGATACCAATGATGGGTTTTGAGAATTCTAACACTTCTATGGTGTACATGCAACCCTAGAAACCTTGGATCTATGTTTTTTCTCTAATATACATGCAAATTTGATTTTCAAAGGTTCTCATCCTAACTAGCATGTTATGGGGAACTTGCAGTAGTAGAATTACATACCTTTATGTATCGCTTGGATTCCTTAAGACTTTGTGAGCCTAGCACCCCTAATGTGATGTCTCAAATGTTTCACACAACACTTGGAATAATTTAAGAGAAGAACACTTTTATCACAAAATCAGCTAGCCCTCTTTTTTAAAGTCTTAGTTCCCATTTTGCTCCATATGAGGTTCATTATATAGTGTGTCACATGTAAGGTAAACCCTAATGTGCATGGATTTTCATTTCCCCCATGATCCATGGGTTTGTAACCTCCATGGAGCATCCATGGAGTACCCAATGGGTCCTAGCCCAATCTAGTGAATCATGGACCTTAAGTCCACTATATAAGAATGAAAGATTTACATAACCAATCCTCGTATATTTAATTAGTCTCTTTTGATCACAAAATTAGTTCTTGATCAATACTAATTAAATAATATAATTTCATATTAATATACTAGAATATATTAACAGCTCGTAAGTGTCCTTATTCTCATTTTTTCTATCCAAATGTTGAGATGCCATGCAACCCAAATGGACCATGCCATGTCAGGTCAAGTATATACCAAATATAGTTATGGACTTAGACACCTTATCCAACATTTTCGAGCTGAGATTTCTACCGGTCAGTTTGGGACTCGAGATCCCTCATTTTGAGTGTTCTAGACGTATGGAGTGTATGGGTTCTTTTTGGTTAAGGAGCCCATCTCTATCCGTCGTAGGATCGCCGACATGGAGAATGCTCAACACACGAGCTTTTGCACTGAGGGGGCAAAGGTGGGATTCGCTTCCTGCTTACCGAGGGACAGAGCGCGGAACTAGTGGGAGGAGCTTACTCAAGAAGTAGGGTCGGCAACGGTGGCTATGATGACATGGGAGAACTTTGTGCAAAGGTTTCAGAGGGAGTTTGCACCAGCTATCGAGGTACAGCGGCTGGCGAGGGAGTACCAGGACCATCGCCAAACTACGGAGACTATGGCGGAGATTACCCCCAAATTCAAGGAGAGAGCATTATTGGTCCTACAGTACAATGTCGATGAGGATATGAGGAAGATGAGATACCATGATATGCTGAGGGATGATATTAGGCAATTCGTGAGCTTCTTGGGGTGTGAGACCCTAAATGATATGGTCGAGAAGGCCCCAAGCGGGAGATTGAGTTGGATCTCCAAACAAAGCAGAAGCCGGCGTAGGTTCAGACTGTTTTGGGTCAAGCTAAGAGACCCAAGACCTCCAATACCCACTCCAGAGGCCAACAAGTTCGGTGTCGTTTGCGCCAAGTGTGGTAATCCGCATAATAGAGCTTGTCGATCATCAGGTTCAGGATGTTTCAGCTATGGTTAGTCAGGTCACGTGAGCAGGGATTTCCCAAGAGGGCTCTAATTTGCATTCATTGCAATCAGACCGGCCATAAAAAGTCCGATTGTCCAAGATTGTCTAGGGGCAGTGGTGGCGCCTGCGTCAGCCATATTGATTATTACTAATGGCCACCAGGGCAAGACGGATGCTCCTATGGTGAAGAGCGGCGATATTTAGTTGACCGCCAATGAGGCTCATACAGCACCAGATGTAGTGACTGGTATCTGTTCTAACCCTATCTTTTATTGCTTTCTTTTTTATTCTTATGTGTGATTCATAAAACAAATTAACTCCTTAAGTTATGAATTCCAAGAGTCTTGGAAGGTTACAAAATTTAATCTAAATGACTTTGAAGAGTTTCATAACTTTCCATCAAGTTATGAAACTTGCATAGTCTCTTTTATGGAATTCTAAAAGTTTTGAAAAGTTACAAAACTTGCCCTCAAGTTTTCGAATTTAAAATTTGATTAAAAGGTTTTAATTGTCAAATATTAAATACTAAACATTTTGACTTCATAACTTACGTTTAGAATTAAAAGTTTTAATTATGGCTTTGTTAATAATTAATTAAAATATTAATTAAAAGAGTATTAATAAGTCCATAATTATATGGTTTGAGTTTAATTAAATTAAAATTCTAGTTTAATTAATAGAGTAAACTACCTAGTATTTTAAATGTCTAAAATACACCCTTATACTATATAATATTAAAAGTTTAATGTATTATATATGTATAATTAAAAATTCAGTCTTACCATTAGTAGGCACGAAACTGGTCTATAAGGGGTGTTTAAGGAAGCAACCTCTAAAATGACCGTCATTAGGTATACACTCTTACCCACCGCACCCTTGACTAGTGGAGGGTCGTTAGTCAAACGGGTTTGACAGGACATTTAAATCCTCATTAAAAGTATAAGGAAAATACTAAGTAACTAAATACTTATAAATTCCCAATCTTAGTTACTTAGGAAAAATGTGAATTTTATGTTAACCCATGAAATTGTACTTTGTACCTTGTTAAGTCATTAGTAGAGCATGTGTGGTTAATCGACATACTAATATGAGGCTAAAAAGAGTGGAAAAGGGTATCTTGATGTTAATCATGAATCAATGGAGTGTGTGTGGTTAATTGTCACAATGATTAAGTGATTTGTAATGTTGAGAGTACCAAGCTAATTTGCATGGTTATTCACACCTTGTTTGTGATCCTCGGCATCCCAGTCACAAACTTGAAGGGCATAATCGAGATTAAACATGCCATTGAAAAGTTCAATGAATCTCAAAGGATCTAGGAATTTCAATCCATTTAAAACCTAAAATTCATTTTTCGTTTTTTCATGGTGGAAATTGGTAAATCGTCATTTACCTACCTTCAAATATTTTTAATTGGATTATGGCATCCCTCTCCGAATTGTAAAGTATTGTATTGGGTCCTAGCCTTAATATTTCTTGTTGGGTGTTATATTAAGAACTTAAATCAACTAAACTTGAATCTCTCCCTTATAGATGTCTAGTTCTGACAACTATGGTCTTCCTGAATCTTTTGGAAAAAGCTTTCCTTATAAAGATGATGCCCCACGATTGGATCATGGAAATGGATATCATGTTTCACTTCCTCCACCTTCTCCAATTATTCTCCCTAACCCACATGTTCGTCTACTTGAAAAGTTCAAGGTCACTCAAACCCTATTGGCAAGAAAACACCAAGATGTAAGGTCTGTGTGTGCACATGTCTTGGAGATGAAGTCACACATTGACAGGCTGGGAATGTTCGGAGTCGTTGTGTCAAGGAAGTTGGTTGTTGACTTGGTTCTTAAATCACTTCCTAAGTCATATAGTGAGTTCATCAAAGATTACTATATGACAGACTATTGCATGTCCCTTATCAATCTTACCTATTTGCTAAGTGTTGCTGAATCAACAATGATTTGGCACACTGGTAAATCAAATTTGATTGGAATATCTACTTCACAAACTTCCATGGACAATGAAAATGGAAACATTGGAAGTCCAAAAAAGATTTCTCTTTCCAAGGGAAAGAGAAAGGCTAAATCTGAGATTATCCCATGTACCATTCTGAAAGAGTCTATTAGTAAATATAGTTATACTTACAACATTAAGTGTAATTCTGAATCGTTGAAAATTTTTCAATGTATAGCAGAACGAATAAGAAGAATCAAATTAGGCAGAAAGACTAAAGTTTCTCCAATCTGAAAGGAAGGGAGAGTACTTTAGTATCCTGTTTTATGATTATCTTAGTGATTATGAAACCATATCACAATTGATTCTCTAAGGACATCTTAGTGCATTTGTTTGGCTAAAAAGAGGAATCGTGAATTGTCGAAATGGTTAAATGATCAAAAGGTGAATCATACTTTGTTCCAAAATCAAGTATTAGAGTCATAATCCAAGATTGTAACTTGAGTGACATAATTTTAAGAAAGTTTTATAACACTTATCAAATGTAGAGTAAAATGTTTACTACTCTTGTACATTTGAAATTGGTAAGTTGTGATGTTTTGGATAAGACAAAGACCAACTAAGACCAATTATGTGAAGCGTTTGTCTTGATAAGAAACCGCACTAACTCTTGAATACTTGTTTGTCAATGAATGTTTCTTGACAATAGAATTTTATATGTCAAAAGGACAGTTGGAGTCTTGAAGATCTTGAAAAGCTTCAAGAACTAATCAAGAATAAACCTATTGTTTATCCCTAGCATACGACTTGAGGTTTGTAACCTATCGTGTTGACATATTTTTGTTTTTGTGCCCATTCCAGTTAAGTTGACTATGCATGTGAGTTCTATGAGTTCTCAATGGTTTGCATAAAAACTTGGAAGACATGGTAGGACCTTATACTGCCAAGTGGCAAGAAATTAAGATTGAACAAGTTCAATCCATATGAGTTTGAATTTGTCATAGATCTTGTCTTATGATAATGGCTGGAAATGATAGATTCACATGGATAGGAACACATACACCATAAAATATAAGGGTCATAAGGTTTCTCTTCAGTTCATGAAAATGATTGTGACGAAACACTTTACTAAGTAGATTTTAAAGAATTAGCAATTGTGATATTTGCATTCTCAAATTCGATTATGATTATGACATCCCTCTTCATAATTCAAATTGTGATAAATGGAAAAAGGTCTAAACATTTGAGACTTATTGTTGTAGGTTCTAAAATTATTTAGACACACATGTGAGCTATCTAAGGAAAGGTTTATGAGTTTGAGAATCCTAGATAAAGTCTTATCAAAGCATTTTCAGAAATTTGAACTTTGTTAAGAAAGTCAACAAGTATTGATTTCTAGAAGTCCAACTTATTTATAGGTACATGTCAAAGCTAGTGGGGGCATAAGTGTTATGCTAATAACAATATAATTATTATGCTAGTGGGAGCACAATTATTACATTAAGTGTTGGGAGTTAGAAATAGAAAACAAAAGTTTCAATTCGCAAAGTTGTAGGGTTTAAAAAGTTGTTTTGCTAAAATTAAAGGAGAGGAACTCATACTTCATTTCAAATCTAAAAGCTTAGATTGAGATTTTAATCAAATATAGTCAAGGATATATATATATATATATATATATATATATATATATATATATATATATATATATATGAATGTTATGTTGGAATAGTTCAACATAAGGAAATTATATGTATGGAAATATTATAGAAAAAGAATGGTCAAGTATCATGTCTTTATGTAAGACATTATTAATCGTATCCCATATGCTTCGGATATAGGCTCGATTGCATATCTTATAATATTCATGTATTCTGAATTTTCCCAATGCCAATGGCATTAAGAGGGAAAAAGGACTAGAACCGGATATGACTAAAGTAGTTAAATAATTGTCAAGGACAATCTAAGGTTCGCCAAGGATTGGTCACTTGTAACTGGAAGTAAAGTAATGGATGGACCATATTGACATTATTATGAATAGATAGGATTCTGTTAATAATGAATTGTGTATGGCAAATATGGAAATGTTTCCATAAATGGAAGATGGATATTAGGAATCTATGTAAGAAGGATGTTCAAAGGAATGTACTTTAAAATTGAGACTTCACTTCCATGGAATTGTTTTGTAACAATATCCAAATGAATACTTTGTAATATCGTTAGCAAAGTCTTTGTGACTTATGTACCATGACATTACAAAAGGTTATATTGCATGATAGTTTAGAATCTAACACATTCAAGTATTAAGTTGATAAACCGAAACATTATACAATGAATATTGTGTAATCAATATGGTGATTTAATAAAAGGCATTTTATTTATATTCAAAAGTTTTGAGACCATATTGGATTCGATTATTCTTTTGTTTTACTTTGCATGTTTTGACTTCGCAAATAATAAGATTATTCAAACTATCCACAGTCGATCATACTTTAAAAGTACGTATTGAGGCTAGATTTTCATGAATGGATCTGTATATTGTCTAAAGGTGTTTACACATAGCACAAGTTTGTTGTAGTATTCATGAGTACTCCTGTAATAAGATTTGAGTATTGGACTAAACTCACGCTCATTTGAATCGCTTCATGGATTTTATCACGAGTGATCATGAGACGATAATATCTTATATTCTTGAAACCAAGGCATGTGAGTTGTAGTTTGCAAGTCGGTTGCACATTGACATATGTGTGATTTGTTCAATTAGTAAGTCGTCATAAATTGGAAATCTGGAAACAACACATGAATAGATAGAATGATTATAATCCATGTCTCGGTTCATATGATATCTAGAATGGAGGAATATATGATCCCTTGTCTAATGGACGCCTTACTAAATAAGATCAGAGTTCGACAACGGTCTTTTTGAGAGCTACGTATGCTAATCGGGTTTTGGAGTCGTACTTGTAATTATAGTTATTAGACTTATCTAAGTGGGAGACTGTTGGATTAGTGTCTAAGCCCATAACTATAATTGGTATGTACTTGACCCGATACAAGCATGGTCCATTTGGGTTGTAACACTTTGGAACAATTTGATATGATGGATACTTGAGAAAGAGGTTATTGTGATTTATTAATATATTATAAGTATAATACATTAATTGATAAATCATATTATTTAATTAGTACTGATCAAGAATTAATTTTGAATTAATTTAGTGATCAAAAGAGACTAATTAAATTAACGGGGACTGATTATGTAAATCATTGAGACATATGGTTTGTGCTAATGATCCATGGTTAATTTGTAACGGGCTAAGCTTATGTGAAAGTCCATAAAATATTAGTCCATATAAGTTATGGATCATAAGCCTAAGTGTAAGAATTAGGGTTTGCTTATGACTCTTGGAATTCTACACTATATATGTATTCCTCTAAAGCCAAAATCGTGCACTATGTGTGTTCCTAGAAGCCATAAACAATTTTGTATCTCCAAACCTCTATCTCAAACTCCTCCTGTTGTTCTTGGTTTGTGATAATTCCATTTTAGGCATCACACTTGATGTGCTAGGCTCTTGAAAGACCAAGTTCTACAAGCTACAACAAAGAGTTAATATTCTAACTAGTTTTATTATATTGTTTATGTCAAATTGCATGCTAGTTAGGCTTCATACTTTGGAAACCAATATTGTATGTATAATTAGAGAAAACTTAGATCCAAATCATTAGGCTTGTATATGTACCATAGGAATGTTAAAGTACATACAACCCAACACATAGATCCCGCATCCATTCGGTTGTAGCAACCATTTGAAGGTAAAAAGTCACCGCCTTGATCACTTGTTTGTTAGATCTCCCCATTAGAGAGTTTATGGCCATTTCTAGCTTCTTCTTGAGTCATTCTTGGTTTTGAGCATGCTTTGAAGCTAAGACTTCGGATATGGACACTACTAGGCCCCTTAGGCCTAAGGACTCAATCTTTGGCTAACTTCTATGCCTTAAACCCCTTATTGAGCCTTGTTTTGGCAAGATTAGCCCCTAAATGCAATGCATAGACGTAAAGCTTGCAGCTTTACATGGTATCTCAGCCCTAAAAGACTAGATCTATAGTTTAGAGCCTTGGATTCGCTTAAAAGCATCTAAATGAGAAAATGATTGAAGGAACTCGATGAGTTGGTTAGGGTTTTACCCGATATTCTGGACATTGTACAAGTTCGACAAGTTGGCGAGACAAATCGGCGAGTTGACATGAATTTTTCCGGTTTCAGAGAGCAGAAGGAACTCGACGAGTCGCATAATGTACTCGACGAGTTGATTCAACATGGACTATTGACTTCCATTGACTTTTAGGATTTGGTCAAGTTGTGTACTTTGGAGGCCATGAAGGGGTAAAATGGTATTTTACCCTTCTAAGATTTAGAAGAGGAATTATCCTAATATCTTTGGGGGTTGTTAATATCAATTATTAATAAGAGATGATTGCGATATATGATAAGCGGAGTCTGGACCGGCCGTCCGAGTGCGAGAAATACTTTGCTTTACTTACGAGGTGAGTCTTATCACTATACTTACCTGAGTGGTAATTATTGTGCAACCAGAGGGACTTATTTGTGTTACTGACTGGAGGGTCTTATGTGCTTATACTGATATATGTGATAGTATGCATTTTGCCTTTGTGATTTATGTTGTATATTATTCTACGCATTATTGACATAGGACCAGAGGGTCCAAACCAAGTCGTGAGACCGGAGGGTCTTCACTGAGATACAGGACTGGAGGGTCCAACCCGAGCTGTGAGATCGGAGGGTCCTTATCAAGATATAACCATGAGAGGCTAATTATTTGTGTGTGTTATTTTGGGGAACTCACTAAGCTTTGTGCTTACAGTGTTGTGAGATATGAGTTTCAGGTACATCTCAGGATCGCGGGAAGGCATCGCCATGATTATACACACCAGCTGGTTGATTTATGTTTTGAGGATTCTGGGATATTTGACAAACGATTTTCATGTCTTGTGTTTGAAAAGTTTATAAATTGAGTATGAGAGATGTTAAATTGTGTTTTGTGTGGAATTAAAAATGAAAAAATATATATTTTAAATATTAGAGTGTTACAGAAGTCAAGGGTGTGACTATACACATTCATCAGCAGCATTAGAGTTTCCACGTTTATTATATTACTATGATGTTTAAACAAATGTACTTTGGAACAAATGGTTTTCTTAACTTGGATTCTATAAATGTGAAGTTTTAATTTAATTAAAAATGAAAATTTTTGTTGTGAAAATGGGATGTTACAACAATCTCCATAAAGAAAGGGCTAGCACAAACCACCTAATAACATGTCGTGTGGGCATTACTACTAATGCGGGCTAGATGAGCTTCTTCCTCTCTAAAATCCTACATCATATACCAATAATACTTAGATCATATCTTGAATCGTTACTTGAATACGTATATTGTACTTTACTTTCAGAAACCTTCTTGTATCATCATGTTGTACACACACCTTTTCTTATATGATTATATAAGCATTAATTCCTACATACATTTTCATTCATCTTTTTATAAATATATGAGGTTATGTATGATTCAAATATGTTATTAGGTTGACACACACCAACCGTACACATTTCCCTAAACTGAAGCTTATTTTGTGTTTTAAACACTCACACCCAACCCAACTTGTAATGCATGATATAGGTTATGTTTTGATAGTAAAAACTTAGCTCAAAATCAGATTTCATGGGTCAAAACCATTCGTAAAGTGTAGTTCTTCAATTAGTGGGATTTTAGGACAAAATCAAGTAAAAATTGTGTTTCTTGGTTCGAGTCACCAACACAATACTAGATAAGTTGAGGGTGTCAAGTATTAGTCCTAGCAACCTTCAATTAGATCTAAAATAGATCCATACTCTTAGAAAAAGAAATAGACTCATTATTTACAAAAATCATGCTATATGTGTGCATCTGAAGACTTTAATGCATTTTGAGGTTATATTTTTTGGAAAGAGTGTCCAAAGTCACTAACTAATTGTTGATATTTCTAATAATAGTAGAGTCATCATGGGTTTTCCTCAACACTCAAATTAAGTATAATAAATAAAAGAGTAATTAGTTTATTAATTATAAGTGTTTAATAATTTATCAAAAACTAATTGAAAAATATTTTGGGAATTAATTAATAATTTAATTAATTAAAGGGTTGAATCTTAAATAACAAATAGTTAGTTAATCAGGAATTTTCTAGAAAACCTTATGGGAGATTGGGAGACAAAATATCCTTGTGAGATAAAGAGGATTTGAATTTTTCATCCCATCCCACATGGGTTGGAGGATAAAACCTACAAGGGATCCAAGACTATAAATAGGGCCTTAGGGCTTTCATTCTTCCATGCTTATTTTGGTTTGACTCTTCACCAACCTTCTCCCTCCTTATTGTAGATGAACTCTTAGTGAGATTGTCCCATCTCCTAGTTGATTTTATTCTGATCTTTTGAGTTCATTGGGTATAAACCAAGAGATTGATTCTAGTTTGGATCCTTTCGAATATACAAGGTGGCACGCACAAGGTCTCAAGCTCTAAGGTCAATAGCTGTGAAGGGGGTATGTACTTCTTCCTTCTTGTTTATGTTCTCATAGGGTAGCAAGCATTAGCATTAAAATTATATCCTTAGGTTGCATGAACACATAGGATGTTATTATGTTTATGTTGCCATAATCAATGTTTCTTGTTACATAGAAACCCTAACAGTGGTATCAGATTCATAGTTCATAATTACTAGCACCCTTTAATCTATTTGAGGTCTTAAAACTTGTTTAGAAATGGAAAAAGAAGTAAAAAAATTAGAACTGAAGAAACCTGTTAATTTCAAGCACAGTATGCCTCCATGTGGGTATGACACATCCCGCCGGACTAGGGTTTCTTGTTTCTTTTTTAGATTTCAAAGTAGAAGGTTTTCAAATATGTATAATTATATAATTTAAATTGTTTTAAATTTAGTATGGGATAATATTATTTAAATAATAGATTTAGATTTGAATGTTTATTAATATTATTTAGATGTGATTTAAATATTTAAATTTAATATTGTTTATAATTGAGATTTATGAACTTGCATATTAAACCCTTATAAATTATTAATTAAGATATTGTGTCCTTGCAATTAATTAGAGTTAATAATAAAGTATTAAATTTTTAAAGAGCTTTAAGTTTACCTTTATATATATATATATATATATATATATATATATATATATATATATATATATATATATATTAGAATTTATCTATTATATGTATAAAACATTTAGAACATGTTTCTGCGTATGTTTAAGTATGACATTGTTAGTCATACCATGACTAAGATCACTCACTCTAATGTAGAGGTTTAAGGAAGTCTTTTTGATTCCTAATAAGGTCGGTAATATGCTTCGCTCTTACCTCCATCACCGCCTTATTCCATTTTAAGAGTGGAGTTACCGAAATGATTTTACTGTAACACCCATAAAAATCATACCAAATTTAAACTTTTTAAAACATTTAAAAACCAACAGTCATTAAAAATTTGTTTTCAAAATATTATATATTAGAATCTCCCAGAAACAAAGTTATAAAAAGTGAGGAGCGGAACGATCACGCCATTGCCTTGCTGCGATCCCCTGATGTACCTGAAACAATAAACTGCAACTATAAGCTTGAGAGCTTAGTGAGTTCCCCCAATATACTGATACACACCACAATATACGTATAATCATAAAAAGCATACTATGGGTCCAGTCAACCATTGGGTTGGAATACCCCAGGCCATCAACCATCCGGTTGGAATGCTAACATACTACGGGTCCAATCATCCTCGGGATGGGATACCCCAGGCCCACAACCAACAGGTTGGAATACCCACATACTATGAGTCCAATCATCCTCAAGATGGAATACTCACGGCCCACAACCAATAGGTTGGAATGCCCAGGTCTATTGGCTTTCGCACAAAGCAGATAAGCCTCAACTGTGACAACCCGAAATTTTCATTCGGACAAACTCTAAAGTCAATCACTTCAATTTTAATAATTGTTACCCAATTTAAAAGTCTGTTTGAGTGTTTTTAGTGTTTATTCTTCAAACGAACGAAAGAAAGGAAGTACCGTCTCGGGTCTTGAAGTAGCAAACCCACCCACTGCACCCTAATAAAGAGTTCACGGCCAAACTTTTGGAGTTTGGGCTGTAAAATCTCCCATGTCCATGAAATCATGCCTTAGGCATGAGTTTACTCCCCAAACTCCTCATTTCTCACTTCCACCCTCAAGAACACTCTCTATTCTCTCTCAACTATCATCCCGTTCTTCACCCGATCTTCCGAAAACATAAGTGTTTCTCGACTTGGTTTGTTGTTATAACTTAACATCTAGTTGTTATAAATCATTTCATCCATTCATATTTGATTTTTCACTTAGATCTTCAAGTGTTCTTCAAAACACCAAGAACACACACTAGTGTTCTTGGACCTTAAACACCAAATCAAGCTTTTATCTTATAAGTACACTTACCCTAGCTTCTTGTGTGCTTAATATGAACTTGATAACACTTGAAAATCATCAAGAATCATAAGAACAAAGGAGTTTACGGCCAAGGATGTTCTTGGGTCGTAAACCTTTCTTAAGTTGGTTAAATGGACCCTAATCCCTTCCTAAGGCTTGGATGCCAACCTTGATCCTTCCTAGATGTGTTTAAGACCTTAAACAACAATCAAAAGAAGTCCCCATAATAGTGTACGACCGTAAACACATAAGGATATGGTCCTTTGGTCGTAAACTCTACAAGGTAGTCTTATTGTGCCCCTAATGCTTTCTTAAGGCTTGGACTTGATCATTGGATGCGCAATCATGAATTATAAGACCTCAAAACACAATATGGCACTTAGTACCTTGATTTTACAGCCATAAACTCATGGGGAAATGGTCATGGGCCATAAACTCCATAAGGAGTGGTCCTTGGGCCATAA
Source organism: Lactuca saligna (assembly GCF_052625555.1). NCBI lineage: Eukaryota > Viridiplantae > Streptophyta > Magnoliopsida > Asterales > Asteraceae > Lactuca > Lactuca saligna. Next base: position 130,633,119 of record NC_136422.1, on the reverse strand, counting down.
ACTCCATAAGGAGTGGTCCTTGGGCCATAAACTCCAATGGCATGCCATACAACCCTTAGATGCAACCCTTTGGTACCTATCGCACTTGAATCAAAGTGTTTCCATGTCCTAGGGTGTCTTAACTTGATTAATTATTTCTTAATTAACTAATTAGATACATATATGCTTATTATACATTAACTAGGATCATTATGTGTGTTCAAGTCTTCACTTGACACCTAGCACCTTGTCCGACACTTTCGTACAAACCACTCACTACAGGTGAGTTCATACCCCTTAATCAACCTTTGAAATGTTTTTAAATGTTTTTAAAATGCTTTTATGGGGGACATACAAGTTGAACCATGTTAGTCATTAGATCAATCACATGTGATTAATAACTAGCATACTCATGAATTTTTCATACTTTAAACTGTTTTACCAAACAAATGATTTCAAATTGTTTATCAAACTATTTTACATGTTAAACTCTTTATCAAATTCACTTTTGTATACTAAACCTTTCTTTTATAGTTTTCAAACTTGTATATTGTTAAAACCATGTCTACTACATATACAGTTATATAAATAAGGTTTGAAGGACTTAGGAGAGATAACCCACTTTACTTCCTGTCCTTGTTTGGTTGTGGTCTTAAAGTACCCGGTTGTTTTTCCGAGTGTCATTGAATCCTTAGTTATATATTATGTATATATGTATAGATATAAAGACTTTTATCACAATTCAGTGCATTCAGTCATACAAACAAGTCTCCTAATAAACTAGAATAGGTATAGTTTAGGGTTGTACTACTTACTACTTCTAGTCCAATGAAGCATACAAGATTCAGTTCATTCATGAGTCATTACTTATTACTATGAGAACATATACAACTATACCAGGATGAGAACATATACAACTATACTAGGATGAGAGCATATACAACTATACTATGATGAGAACATATACAGCTATACTATGATGAGAAACAATACATTCATTACACAAGTACATACATTACATATACAAGTATACGATAACATAAATGTGATCCACTGTATCGGAGCATGCCTTCATTGTCATGGCCCGAGTTGTAACCAGAATCTCTTGGAGGGAGAACATAAGTTTGCGTATAGATCTATACTGGATTGACTATCCTACACCTTACTGCTAGCTACAGTGGGACCGGCAAGTCTTCGGGTGCCAAATGTCATACCTTTTGACGACTTACATTGTCGTGTTTCCCAGTCGATAGTATGGTACAATTAATCACATAATACCTTGATATAAATCCGGTTTAAGGTAGTTAGTACAGCAGTAGTTCCTATAATACAAAACTACAGTACTACATTAATTTACCCTTTACATTTATTTGGTGATCATTTCACTTAAACATTAATGTACAAACTATATTTTGATAATGATAGTTACACTTGGGAAAATTACACACCTTTACAAGAAACAAACATAAAAAACAGTTGTGCCTTGGTAGAAGGCTACTTTTAGTAGAAAGTATAGGATTTTCTAGGAGATACAAACTTTTACAAACATTCACATACTTTTACTACACACATTTACAAACTCGTACTTCAAACACTGTTTCAAACATTTGATACAAAACATAGACACTAAATACTTATGAACTCACCAGCTTTAATGCTGATAAACTCTTTCAAAATAACTTGTATTCTCAGGTCATCAGTAGACAGGTACCGATGCCAGCTTTTGAGAAGATGGAGCGCATACAAGACTCATCTTATATTTTGATTCATATTTTGGTGTCTTATATACTACAGAACACACTTGTATTAAAATTATATATTTAATGCAATGGATGATGTTGTTTACTTGTTTGCTATTACATTGTGCCCAGAACGTTTCTGCCGTTCTTGGTTTTGCGGTGTGACATCAACCGGCAAACAAACATGTGCACATATAACAGATAATCACATAACAATCTATAGACAAACAAACCGGTCTAAATGATCATATCACATAACACATAATACCATCCTATCTACCAGTATACCGATCTAACAGATCATACTAGCATAACATATCCAGATAACAATCCAAAGGGTCGGCCTTGGTGCCTTAGATCCTTGAGTATAGTAAGGATAACTCACCTCGCAAGTAGTGACCAAGTACTGTAAATTTCTATTTGATATCTCACCGAAAATCCCGATCTATTACATAATAAATACCAAGTCAATACAAAAAATAACAGTCTTGACTACAGTCCACACGATCCATCATGTCCTTTTTCTATATTGGCCCAAGGCCCAATGCTAAATCCATAATCTTGAAAGTCTTTATGCAAAGCCCATTATTGGCCCAATTTACCAAATTGGGCCCAACTTCCTAATTGGGCCTAATTCCAAGATACATTATCAAATCTTGGCCCAAAACATCATGTTCATAAAGTCCAGCAAAGGCCCAAATCCAACTAGTCCATAAATAGACCAAAACCTGAAGCCTAAATGTAAAAGGCCCAACAGAAGACGTACGCGGGGCGTACTCCTCTGGTACGTGGGGCGTACTCCTCTCGTATGCGGGGCGTACTTGTTCTGACGTTGACCACCATTGGGGTGGTTTACCCAGTATGCTGGGCGTACTAGATTTACGCTAGGCATACACAGGGTTTTGCCAAAACCCTAATAAGTGCTTAATGGCTTAAGCACTTAAGCCCAAACTTCAGATCCAATGACCTAAGGTACCTAGGACTCATAAAGCTACGAACTTTAACACTTTAGACATCCAGAAATATCTTAATACTTGGTCTTAACCCATTAAGACCTTCTTATTCCATGCATGGGACACATTCAACTATTGGGACCTTATTTTTATCACTTAGGACCCTTTCTAGGGTCTGGAAAGACAGCTTAATATGACCAAAATGCATCATGCACCATATTGGGGTTTTTGGGATAAGAAATATGCCAAGAAACTAAATAATACAAGATCTACTCAAAATAGTTGCCAAGCTATAAGCTTTTTACCTTCTGGAGTTCCTAAAGTACAAGAAAACTTCAAATCTACAAGTTGGCCTTCCTTCTCCAACTACTTGATGCAATGAATTCGCCTTTAAGAGCTCAAAACACACACCAACTCACACTCACACACAAAATTAGGGTGTAGGATGTTTCTGTAAGATGGAGGCTGAAATGATGAGAGAAAATGAGCCATAGGGATGTTTATATAGCCCCCAACCCGAAATATTAGGGTTTTATTATGATATAAGTACACCCAGCGTACACAAGTGTACGCCCAGTGTACTAAGGCGGACCTTAGTACGCTTAGTGTACTCTTATGTACGCGCAGCGTACTCCTTATTGACCCAAGGTTGCAACCATGGTCCTTATACTTAGCTTGGCTCTACACTTCCAACCCAAAGGACTACAAATGACCATATAATGATAGAAGAGGGTTCGGAAAAACCTGCAAAATCTTGGGATGTTACATTTGTATTAATAATGGTCAAGTTAAAAGTATTAATGTGATCAGATTTTTCGTGGCTAAATCGAGTTAAAATTTGAGATTTCGATGATCAAATAAGTCAAAACTTCACAAGTATCGTATATATTTCATATTTACCATGTTTGTTTAAGTTCTTGTTAGATTTGAATAACAAACAAAAAACGAAAATTTTGAATTGTTCATCGGATTTCAGACTTGTATTGAAATATCCAATATTATCTTTTTCAAACTCCAAAATTTCAATTCCGAAACCAATCCAAAATGATAGCCTAAAGTCCCTAAAGCCAATCTAAGTCCTAAGATATAATTACTTTTCGGATTATGAAAAAACAAAACAATCTGGGAAATCTGGGGGAAAACATAGTCCAATCATCTTGGCAAACAAAGACGGTGGGAGAAGAAGAGATGATATACAGGAAATGAAGTTTGCTTGCCGGTCCGACGACACTATTCGGTAGAATCGTCTCCATTTTCGCTGTCGCCAATCTCTTCTTTGGTAAACAAGTAATTACTTTTCTACCATTTTTTTAAAACGTCGGACCAGTTCATTTGGAGTTTTTCTACCTTTTTCTGTAAACAAGTAATTCCCTAATCTTTCCTCCTTTATTTCTTAATAAGTTTTTCTGTACATGGATCAGTCAAAACAGTTTTTGTTAGACGATTAAATTTGAAGAGAACCAACGCCTACGAATTGAATTTATGTATCAAACAGAATGACTTTTATTTCATAATCGAATCTCTATAAATTACAAAACTGTATGCTTGATACCTTTTAGAATCAAGGTAGTTATCAAGCGCTCAAATATTGTAACATTTGATTACCTAAATTTTAGGGTTTCTCTCAGTTACATGTTTAGCCTATAAGTCTATATCTTTTACATGATCAGTTAAACAAACTCCCAAGAACAAGCAATATCTTACGCATGCTACAAAGTAAAAGTGCAAGTGGTCTCAAATCTCAACTCACAATGATCAAACATCTTATGAATTAACTCGTGCAATAAGTTTCATACTTTCTTTACTACTTATGAGTTCTTCAGTTGTATTGTTTCTCTTGCAAATAAATATCTTTATTCATTACAATACAAATACACACGTAAATATACAACAATCCCCACAATTTGATATAAATGTCTTAACTCTTAAATCTTAACAACCTTTTATTGATACATTCTCCTTCCTTGTCTATTTCCTGTGTCTTGTGAAATCTGAACTTAAAGTAAATGGCTTCTAGTAGGTAGAGAATAGAGACCAGTATTGTAAACTTGTATAAGTTCATAGTATAGCAGATCTTTTAAGGGCTCTTGATGTTTAGAATCTTCTTGTATTCATCAGAGAGCATCAATGTAGGGGTTGGTATTGTGGAAGGAGTGAATGTAGGGCTTTCATCATTGCTTTCAAAAGTTGTTGATCGGCCTCTAATCATATCTGCTTCTCCTTTGTTGTTCATGACAAGAATGTTGCATGGTACTTTCTTTGCAATAATGTATTCTATGTGCTTCTTGTTGTGGTGCCTGTAAGTGAATCATGTCTACAAGTATTAGTAGATATTATGGCAAAAAGGTTTCATGTTTTTTTTATTTTATGTAATAAAGTAGCTTTTTAGATGAAATATGTGATCATGTTTTGTTTTAATGCCAAAATATGGAACATTGTAATCGTAAATTGGTTGCCTAATGATGTTGTAATATGTTTGTTTGTGCAACAATGCTTCACTTCTTTTACAAATTTATGTAACAATGTTCCACTTATTCACCAATTTATACAACAATGTTTCACATTTTTACTGGTTTATGCAACAATGTATGAATGTATCGCATTTCTACCAATTTATGCTACAACATTTTGTATTTTTACTAGTTTATGCAACAATGTATCACTTTTTTACCAATTTATGCAGCAATGTTTCATTTTTTATCGGTTTATGCAACAAAGTTTCATCTTTTTACCAATTTATGCTACAATGTTTCACTTTTTTACTAATTTATGCAACACACCAATTATGCAACAATGCTTCAACTTGTTAAATAAGCAATGTTTCATTTTTTATGGTCTATGCAACAAAGTTTCACCTTTTTATCAATTTATGCTACAATATTTTACTTTTTTACTAATTTATGCAACTAACATGAATTATGCAACAATGCTTCAACCGATTAAATATGTTGCTAGTAATATGTTGCATTTTTTGGTTCTAAAACGAAATATTGGTGCCTAGTTCGTAGCATAAAATGAGGAAAAAAATGAAACTTTGTTGCATAAAATAAGAAAAGTTAGAAATTGTGCTGAAAATCTTAAAAAATGATTCCATGTACCTGTCAAAAACAACCCATGTTGCATACGCGCTTGTGATTTCTTCAAGAACAAGTAACCGTTTTGGGAACCCTTGTCGAATCTCTATCCTTGGCGCAACCTAAATATTCAATGTGAGAGTATGCTTTTAACACTTGTTTTTTCCCGATAAATTATGTTTTAAATAAAGAAAAAAATGAGAAAATAACTACACTTGTGTAAAAAAAAAACGGAAGGGAGAGATAAATCATAGTAAATTAGTAAAAAAGTTATAGAAAACATATCACTTTCTTAACTCTCTAAATCCGGGCATTCTTTCTTAATTAAGTCAAAAAGAAAAACATATATACAACTTATCAAATTAAGTCACGTCATATCAAGTCAATTAAGTTAAATAATAATAATAATAATAATAATAATAATAATAATAATAATAATAATAATAATAATAATAATACTAATAATTTTATTATTATTAAGAAAAAAAAAAAAAAAGTCTAGCTAGTGGTAAGCTCACCCCATATTCTATGCAAAGATCAACTAGTTGTTGAGCCTTTTGACACCTCACATCATTTTTCCACTCTTCCGTATCTTTCATACTCAATAGATCTTCAATATTCAATGTCCATATATCCGTATCCGTCTTGCAAGAAACTACAACCACCACAACATTTGTCAGATAACCTTAATATTCTATAACTTTAAAAAAAAATACATCAATCTCGCAACCAACATGAGAAGAGAAAAGTAAATCAACATTATATATGGAATAACATAATACTTACAAGCAAAAGTTAACCATGGCTTTACACCAAGAAGAGTAATTGTACAACAAGTGCGAAGTCCAATATTCTTGAGGACCCACTTAAGGGTCTCAACCGAAAACTCCTTGGTTGCGTCCATCACTATGACCACATGTTTCCTTTCAAATGGTTCTTGTGACTCTTTTGGACCGAAATCATGACCTAGACATGGCCGGTTGTTTGATGGTGGTTGTAGGCGGTGGCGGTGGCGGTGGCGACGGGAACGGGGGTGGCGGTGAATGTGGTTTTGCCATTGCATGTTTATGGCGGCAATCATGTTTATTATTGAGGTAAGGCTAGAAAGATGATTTTAGGTTGTGAGTGTGGGGGTTATAGAGTGTAAGTTTTGTTTTGATTGGAAATGTTAAAAACAAAATAAAAACAATTAGTTTGACATGAGCAAGAAAGATAACTTAGTTTTTAGTAATCAGAACATAGGTTTTAGTGGTCAAACCATGTAGTAATTTAGGAAAATGTACAAGAAATGTTCTTAGTAAAGGGAAAAATCCGATATTAGGCTGTTTTTATCTAGGTTATATGATAAAAAGACAATTGTAAGCACTTGGCCATTTGGTTTTCGAAGAGTTAAATTAAATGTACGTCGACCTTCAAATTTATCATCGAAAAATACAATTTTTAACTTTATTGTGACTAGAGAAGGTAGACAAAATAAATGTTTTCTATTATTATTACAAAATTTTAATAATCTTTTCGCCTAAATTTGTCTTGATTTTTTGCATCGAAATTGACAAAAGATTGACAAGTGTGACCTCAAAAGGATCCAGTACACATAGTATCTTAGTCGGTTCGTTTTGAAGCTTTATACTTTCGGGTTAGTTTTATTGCTTTGAAGCAAGGTTGTCAAGATCATGATCCTATCTAGGATCGTTTTTGGGTTTGCAAGATCGGGATCGGGATCCTAAGATCCCACAAAATAAAATATAATTTTAATTACAATTTTTAATTATGAAAAATATTTCAAACATTCAATTTTCGTTCAAAAGCTATAAAAACTTCAAAATACTAGCCATAAGTCACAATACAAAATGATAAATGGTAAATTGGTAAAGGGTAAAAGACATAAAGTGGTAAAAAAAAAAAAAATCAAATGTAGGATCGGATCGGATCTCGATCCTACGATCCTACCTGCGATCCTACCCCAAATACGATCCTTTTACGATCAGGATTATTTTTTATACCTAGGATCGTAAGATCGTACGATCCTACGATCAGGATTGCGATTTTGACAACCATGCTTTGAAGTTTTTTGGGCGTCTTACATTTGATTTGAAGTTTTAAAATCTAGGTTTTTTGTTTAGATGTACATGTGTTTTATCATCTTCATAAAAAAATAATCTTTGTTTCTTGATATCTTTAACAAAATTTAATTCTAACTTGTGAGACATCAAATCTTATACTTGTATGTAGGATGAGCATCAGTCTACCATCAATAAATAAATGAAGGGACTTGAAACATTTAACAAATAATCAAACTTTTTTGTTGGTGATATAAAGTAAAGAAGAAAATAAAGTGACTACACACATTTATTATATAAGACATAAAAATATTAAAATATGCAAATGCCATCAACAATTTGAAATATAAAAATAGTCTTTCAACTCTCAAGGATGTAAATATATTTCCTGTTTTCATCATCACCTGCATACTTTCATATAAGAATAAATGTCCTTCACTTAAACTGAATCCAACCAACGACACTTTGCATATGTAGCTCTCTCTCTACATCTTAAAAACAACACGAAAAAAAAAAAAAACGATAGCAGACACACATGACAATATTTTTTAAAAGAATTTCCGGCTACAAAAATACGATTATAAAAGGAAGGTGACCCTCCAAACTCAAATAGAATAGGAGAGAAATTTTACCCTTTACATAATATATTTTATATTTATATTTATCAGGGGTATTTCTGTAATTAACACCACGCCTCCTTCCAATCTCAGTCTCAGAGGATCCGGTCTTGGAAATCGTTCATGAAAGTGGAGGCAATGGAGCTTAGCTTCTTTCCTGTTTCTCCTGCAATGTTCTTTAACGATGACATATCCTGTTGTGCCTGATATTATCATAATAATCATAATCATTAAATAATTAAATAAATAAAATCATTTATTCAATTTGTTCGTTTTTAAATAAAATAAATACCTGGAAAGAGAGGCGGTTGATGAGGTCACTAGCACTGAGATCGAGGTTAGAATTGTCGGAGTCATTACCAAATAAATCAGCACTTGAGATGGATGCGGACCCCTACAAACACCGATTAAAATTAATATTATATTATAATAACTTATATTTAAATTAAGTTATTTTGAAAAGTATGGATTAAAAGATAAAAAAAGAATACCGAAAACTTTTGTAGGGAGACTTGAGTATCAGTTTCAGATCTGTTTTGATCCCCAAAATATTGTGCGGATGAAATAGACTTGGCGTTAGAGAATTTCTTCCTTGCTTCATCACTTTCCTGTATCTATTATATAATAATTCAAAATTCAAAATTAAATATTATTGCTGACCTGGACTTTTGATATGTAAATAAAAAATTAAATATTCGTGCTGACCTGGACTTTTGATGAGGTGCTGCTTTTCTTCGAAAAGCCACTCTCCATTCCGTATTCAGCAAAGAAACTGGACGACTTAGGTGGCGCCACATGACTCAGCTTATTTGTGCCACCTGGGCCTGCCTCCACAGCTTCACTACTGTCCACATACTCAAACCGTGAAATCTGAGGTGTCATGTTCAAAGCTGATGACGATGCATTGTTACTTGCTGACGTGGAGGACACTTGTACAACTGGCTCTTCTGGCTTCTGATCATACAAGCTCTCACTTGTCTGCATCAATCAAATTCATCATCTCTAAAGTAAATCCCAAAATCAAAAGTACTGTTAAGAGAAAATTACAAACTTGGTCCCTGTGCTTTACTCAAAATCATAAGTTTGGTCCAATGTTATTTCTTTTAGAGTTAAATTATATTTTTTGTCATCGAGTGTTTAGCCGATTTTTGCGATTCTCGTTCCAAAAAAGTTTTCTATTGCAACTTTGGTCCTTATTTGAGGTTGTATCATTTTTTTGGGACCAAAATTGCGAAAATCAGTTATACTCAGGGACCAAAATAGTCAGTTTACTTGGGACAAACAAAAACATTACAAGAACCTCAAATGTGGACCAAAAATGCAAAAAGTAGTTAAACTCAAGGACCAAAAATGTAATTTACTTTCTTTTAGGACTTGCATTTCCTTGTCAGAGGAACTAAATCCACAACCAGATTTAAACTTCGGGTAGATTTAAAAAATGGACCAAACTTGTGATTTTGAGCAAAGCACATGGACTAATTTGTAATTTACTAATAAACTTCTAAAAAACAAAAAATAGTCACAAGGGTAAATTAGAAATTTGATCCCTCACAAGTCACAAGTTTGGTCCATTTGTTGAAATCTTCCCAGAGTCATCCCTAAGTTCACATTTTGTTGCAGATTTGGTCCCTGTGCTTTACTCAAAATTGCAAGTTTGGCCCAATGTTATTTCTTTCAAGATTTTCATTTCATTGATTGAATCCACATCAAAGTGCAGATTTAACGACAACTTTGGAAAGATTTCAAAATTGGACCAAAACTGCGATTTTAAGTAAAGCACAGGGACCAAATTTGTAAATTACTCTATTAATAAGTTTTTTACCTTGGTGCTAAGCTTTCTTGCACCTAGGCCCCCTGTCTTTCCAGTCTTTTTAGCACCACCACCAATGGGTTTCTTGACAGAAGGTGCACGGATTGATGATGGAGCTGGTTTCACTGGAGCAGAGCCATTGGTGTCAGGTTTTGGTGCAGTTGCAGGTGTAGGTGTAGGTGTAGGTGTAGGGTTCTCTTTTAGGGTTTCAAAGGGCTTGAAATCAGTAGAAGGTTTATCAAGAGTTTCAACAGGTGATGATGGGAAGCTGTTGGCAGCATCTTCTGCATGACTTTTGGCAACTTCTTTTGAAAGTAATTGTTTATATAACTCAGCAGCTCTTGAGGTGTATTTGGCTTCAATTTTCCCTCCATCTGTCCAACCATGTTGCTTGAAGAACACTTGAGCTCGATTGTTGCCCCCAAAACTCATCATCTTTAATTGATCTGGTGTCCATGAATCTAAATTCGTTGACCTGTAAAACTTCAAGTTAGAGATCTTTTGATTGTAAGAAGTAGAAGATCTTTCCTGATTTACAATATTGACAACACCTTTTTCCAACTACAATACCCCCTTGCAAGTTTTGTTTTTTGTTTTGTTAATAGTTTAACAAACCAATATTATCATCCAGCTTAAAAAAAGTAGCCTCCTGATGACAGTTAAAAGTCAACCAAAATAGATAGGATGGCCAAAGGAAAAGATCACAGCTTTCTTAGTCCCTAATTCTCAAGAGAGTTTTCCCACTAAACTAACAAGTCCTAAATTACTCATTGGTTATGCAACGTAATAAAGTAGTGTGGAAGCCTTATGCTATTCAATTAAGCTAAAAACCTGCTATAAGAATTATGTAAGATGACTAAGATCCTGGATCTATTCATCATTTCTATAGCAGAGCAATCAAACACTCATACCTAAGGCAATGTATGATGAGAATTGCTACAAAATCAAACAGACCGATGGCAAATAACCTACAAATGTTGAGTTTCAAAGACTCGAGATATGATTTAGCAACTTCATTTCAAATTCGCAAGACCTAGCTGGTGCGCCCAGTGATAACTTATGAATATAGTAAAGTTCAATTGAAATTAACTGATAATTTTGTACTTTTAAGATAAATCTGAGTTGCGTCCGCCGTAATTCATTCTAGAATCAGATTACCAATCGATCGCACAAGTGCACCATACAAACATCAACTACATGGAGAAGGAGATCACCTAACGAAGCTGATATGAACACCGAGGCTACGATGTGTGGCAGAGCAATCAATACAGAGAAATATCCCGTAGGTTACCGATGCCCAAGTTGGATTCCTCGCGTTACAATCAAAACACATCTGATACAAACACGGCACAATAAAAACGAATCAGATCAATTCAAAACAAGATTTGGAGAAACCAAATCACAGATCTGAAGAAACCTAACATTAACAGACAAATCAAATCCAAACCTTATTCTCCGATTTGGCTTTCAGCTTCCTGAAAACGGCGTTTTTGTCGGTGAAGCTTTCGGTAGCCATTGGAGAAACTGAAAGCAAAATCTACAGTCCCCAGGAGGAGTTTACCGAATCTAGGGATTTTGGAACTCCTCGAGGAAACGATAATCGATGAAGGGGAAATTAAAGAACGTGAATGTGAGAGAAATGTGTATGTATTGAACCGCTGATTGTTGTTTTCTGCATTTTTACGTTTTAAAAGGGGAACAGGAAGGGTGAGGTGGTTATTACGGAAATGCCATTGGGATTGGTATTGCGTTGTTGTCTTGTTAGTTAGGTGGAATGGCATAAATGCCCCCACTCTTGTTGATGTCTACACTTGAAGTGTTTTTCCACCCAAAATATGGTGTTAATTTTGTGAATAATATAAGTTTATGTTTTGGTTTGTAATTAGTTTTAACTTTTATATCTGCTCCATTTCTCATTAATAGAGATGCAACCGGGGGCAGATATTGGCGGAGAATGCAATACCCGTCCCCATACCCGAACTCCGATCACTAGACCCATCCCCGCCCCCGCCCCGCCTAATCCCCGACGGATTTGGGTAAAAAATCCCCGCCGGGTCTGGTAAACCCGATGGATACCCGTTTAGAACAAAAAAAAATCATACAAATAAAAGAAAAAGACGATCATATTTTATTCTTTACACAACCAATATCGATTCAAAATTGTTAAGAGGTATGCTATACACACAACCACAACTGTTGGAAGCATGTTTAAAAGTTAATCCTAAAACTTTTGTTTATCATTTGGAGTGTGTAGCCGTATGACGTAAATAAAGGGTGTATCCAATCATACAATTACAATGTTTTTTTCTATAAAGTATTGCTATATACATCTCGATCAAACTAAAAAACATTCCAAAAACACCAAACATTGCTAATTCTTCAAGTCATAGTGATTTTGAGTCTTCATGAATGATGATGATCGTCGTTTGATGGAATGAATATTGATGCTTAAAGACGTCGATGAATAGAATAGATGATCGGAGAATGGATGCCAATGCTTGATTCCTTGATTCTCGGTGGTTGAATGTCGAAGTGTGAAGAATGCATGCCACTAAGATTTGAAATCTGAAAGAGATGAAGACGATCCAGTGCTTGATACTCAGATATCTAGAAAGATTCAATTTCATATAACATAAAATCGATTATTGCAAAATCGAGTTCAGACATTGAGTTCATATTACAAAAAATCAAGTTCATAGCAACATCGAGTTGATATTAAAAGAACGAGTTCATACAAATTAAAGCATACACACAATAAACTAGTTCAGCAATTAACAAGTTCTAACCAAAAACGAGTTCAAAAATGAAAAAGAAACTTACATGGGGAGTTGTCCATGGTTACAACTCACAAGTCTGGAAATGAAAGGAGAAACGTCTTTGAGTGTTTAAATTTACATGGGGAAACTAAAGGTTTTCCTTTTTATTTTAATCGAAGACATACACAACCGTTGAGTAAGTCTTGTAAATTGATACTCCATTAAATAGTTATTAAAGTGAACAGATTTCGATATATATATATATATATATATATATATATATATATATATATATATATATATATATATATATATATATATATATATATATATATATCGGGTCTTAACGGGGCAGATAGTATCGTACCCATCCCCGCCCCGTCCCCGCTTCGGGTACAAAATGTAAACTCCATCCCCGATTCGTTACCCGTTAAGGCGGGTAATACCCGGTCCGATCGGGTCGGGTATCCGCGGGTAAAACTTGCATCCCTAGTCATTAATTCTAAAAAGACGTTCTAGTTAGTGAGGCGTGGCATTATCAACATGTTGTTGCCCTGCGTAGTTGATAACACATTTCAATTAAATGCATGTGTCTTTGGAACCATCAAATTCACCATACAAAAATCACATTTTGCAAAACATGTGTACAATTATGATTTCCATAGTGATTAAGAATAAGGTTTTGGGAATAAGACTAATTAAGGTAATTAACTTTTCGATTTTTTCACATGTAGGTAACTATATTTTTTTTGTATACATCTAGGTAACAAACTTTTTGAAACTGTTCATATATGACCATTATGACCTGCTGTAGCAGGTTACCTCCGGTTACAGTAGGTTATAATGGTTATATGTGAACACTTTCAACAAGTTCGTTACCTAGATGTGTACAAAAGAAAAATAGTTACCCAAATATGAACAAATCAAAAGTAAGAGTAAATTACACGAATGGTCCTTGTGGTGTGGGGGAATTTATGCGTTTGGTCCCTAACTTATTTTTTTTAATTCGGATGGTCCCTACTGTTTTGTTTTGATGCGTTTGATCCATGTCTTACCTAAAAAGACTAGTGTGTCCTTATTAATTTAATTTTTTTAAATTAATTTTCTTATTTATGTATTTTTTATATGTTTAAAAAAACTAATAGACCTCACATATCTGTATCTCCTCACCATCCTATCTTTCATCATCCTAAACTTTTATTTCTTTTCCATATTTAATGACAATGAAGTTTTCACCATCTATTATTTTTCGGTCCTTCAACTTCAGCGAACCAACACCACAACCCAATAAAGTGAAGAGACTGTGGGTTATGGTGTTTGTTCGCCAAAGTTGAAGGATAAAAAAAAAAGGATAGTGAAGACTTCCATGTCACTAAAGATTGAAAGAAAATAGAGGTTGAAGAGGATGTGAGATGGGATGGTGACCGGTGGGACCCAAATTAAATTTCTCAAATGTGGTTTCAGATTTACGGTGAGGAGATACAGATATGTGGGGTCTATTAATTTTTTTAAACATATAAAAAAACATAAATAAGAAAAATAATTAAAAAAATAAATTAATAAGGGCATAATAGTCTTTTTAGGTAAGACAGAGACTAAGCGCGCAACAAAAATAAACAGTAGAGACCATCCGTGTTAAAAAGAATAAGTTAGGGACCAAATGCACAAATTCCCCTATACCATAGGGACCATTCATGTAATTTACTATTACTTTTGGTTTTGTTCATATTTAGGTAACTATTTTTTTTTACACATCTAGGTAACGAACTTGATGAAACTGTTCACATATAACCATTATGACCTGCTGTAGCTGGATGTAACCTGCTACAGCATGTCATAATGGCCATATGTGAACAGTTCCAAAAAGTTTGTTACCTAGATGTGTACAAAAAAAAGATAGTTACCTATATGTGAAAAAACCCGAAAAGTTAATTACCTTAACAAGTCCTATTCCCTAAGGTTTTTATAGTCTTTGGTCCAAGACCTCTTTGTTGCATGTAAGAAAAGTCATGTTAAACGCTTGGAATATTGAACGAAACTATAGTTGGAAGGTAATGTAACATGATGGTACTTAAAACAAAAGATAGAAAGGAAAACATAATATCAAATCATTCATGATTCATCAAGGAACCATGTATATTGATTTATTGCAACATAATAAACATATAGAAGGGAAGAAAGATAACATTGTTAGGTTTTCTACGCATCAAATACACCGTAAACTTGGTAGCGGAAAAATCGAAACTACGATATACCTAAGTGTACATGCAGTCTATGAATCCATGGTTTCATACTAATTACATCTACCCTATAAAACAAAAAATACAATGGAAAAATCATATACCTCTTTTTCAGCCAAATACCTTCTCGCTTGAGCACTTGTGCGGGGCACCTTATTTGGATGATCAGGACTCAAACCAGCATCCATCTCTTGGTTCAAACCCAATGAACTCAAAAGAGTGGAATTAAAAATAACTAGGAGGGATAAACTATATGAGAGTTCATCCACAAGAATGGAGAAATAAGAGGCAAAACTTCAAGTTAAGAAATGAGCAAGTACAAATGGATCTCTAAGGCCCTATTTATAGTCTCGGATATCTTCCAGGGTTTTATCATCAAGTCCATGTGTGATGAATAACCCTTAGAACGAAATTCCCTTTATCCTAAGGGAATTTTCGTCACCCTTCTTCCTAGGGTTTTAGAATATTCATGATTAATCAACTATTTATTAATTGATATTTAACCCTTTTATTAATTAAATTGTTAATTGATTCCCAAATTGTTTTCTAATTAGTTGTTAATTAATTATTAAACCATAATAATTAATAAACTAATTCCTCATTTACTAATTCAACTTAATTTGAGTCTTGAGGGGAACCCAAAAGGGCCATATTAGTATGAAAAATATTACCAATAGTTAATGACATTTGACACACTTAACAATAATCTCTCACTTTGACAAGTCATCAACTATATATGGTCCAATACTTCTCTAATAATCAACAGATAGAATGAAATGAAATGCATTTGTCGAACTCTGAGCTAATATGTTTCAGCCCTCAGATAAGCGAGCAGCTATTCCCTCATCCTCATGATGTAACATCCCAAGTCAGAAGCAAGAGTTCCAGGGAGTAAAGTGTAAATTAAGTCAAAGACTCGACGAGTAGGTCCTCTTACTCGTCGAGTCTGAGTGGGGTTTTGTTTCGGGTTAAGTGGCCAACTCGCTGAGTCAGCAGATGGACTCGATGAGTTGGTTCTAAAGGGAGAAAACCCTAATCCCGGAAGTTGTACCCTATATAAAGCACAATATTGCCACTCTCAACCTCTTTACTGCCCATTTGAGTTTCAGAAACCCTAATTAGTGTGTGTGAGCCTCCATTGTTAAAGTTTGAGCTTGGAAGAAGAATTTAAGAGGAGAAAGTTAGAAGATCAAGAGGCTAGCATTGGGAGATCATTGTAGATCCGAAATCTACTCCTTCTTGGGCACATTATGAGGTAACAAGTCGTTACCTTGAGTTTATCCTTCTAGATCCATTCTTGGTTGTTGTTTTGGGAATTTTAGCTTGATTAGAACCCATTTCGGGTTTAGAGGTTAGATCTGAAGTTGCAACTTCAACTCTAGGTTAATAAAGAGCTATGAAAGTTTAAAGCACCAGCCATGGGATTTGATTTAGAGTATCTTTGTCCTAAAAACCTCCTTATAGCTTGATTGGAGCTTGTTGAGCCTTGCGTGCACGTAAAGTTGGAAACTTTACATGTGAATCTGGCCCTAGGAGTCCAGATCTATGTATTGGAAGCAATGGAATGGCTTGTGATCGTCTGAATGAAGATGTTACGTGTGGACTCGGCTGTAACGACCCAAAATTTAAGACCAAAAATTTCTTTTAATAAAACATTACTTAAAGAAAAGTCATCATTCCAAAACATATATATGAGTATAAGTTTTCAAAACACATGTTCATTATCAGAGTAAACATTCCCAGGTTGTCTAATCTATGGTGTGTGCCATGCGATCACCCCGAGCCCTTCCCTCCACTACTGGAAGTACCTGAAACCAAAACTGAAAACCGTAAGCACGAAGCTTAGTGAGTTCCCCACCCTACCACATACCATGCATAACCACATCCTTCACATACTGGGCCACACCCGCTACCTAGGGCCTCGCCCCCTACCTCGGGCCTCGCCCGCTACAACGGCCCCGCCTGGCTTCGAGCCCCGCTCGGATACAGATCTGTTTTACTTAGGCCTCGCCTGTCACAGGGCCTCGCCCAACAACAAATAATAACACATAAGCATAACACATCACATAACTAAACACATGCAACTGGTTCTGTCCTGAGGCCTCACCTATCCTGGGCCTCGCCCATGTCCTACTACTAATGAGTCATGGAAACCCGTCCACGCTCCTAATGGTAGTGAGGTACAGGCCCTGCCCACTTTCACTCCTGTTCTAGTTTGGGCCTCGCCCCTGTTCTACTTCTAATGAGATATGGAACCCCATCCACACTCTGCTATTGGTGAGATACGGGACCTCGCCCATACTCACCTCCCTACCAGGCACATACATGTATCATACAGACAACAAGTATAAACTATCGTATAAACAAATCCTTGGGAACCCGCCCGCTATTACTAGACCTCATCCTGAATATCATACTAGCATACTGTACCTAGGGCTAACCCCCGGGTCTTCTAATCATAACTACATGGGCCGGCATTGTGGCCTTAGACCCATTCACACAAAGGGAAACTCACCTGCACTGGCTGAACTTGCTGATGATCTCACTAGTTGCTGCCCGGATACTCACTGAACTCCTGCTCCCCTTGCTCACCGAACTACCAATATCAAAGCAATACTGAGTCTAACTGACCCCCGAAGGATAATCAAGTCAACCCTGGTCAAAGTCAACCTTCCACGTCAACCCTACTCGTCGAGTCACCCTACTGACTCGCCGAGTTCAAAATGTTCATATTCTTTCCATTCGCGTCTCGACTCGCCGAGTCAGTCCATGACTCGCCGAGTCTACCGATTTCTGAGTCCTGACCTGTCCAACTCACTGAGTCTCCACCCGACTCACTGATTCGAGTCTCAACTCGAAGGTCTTGGGGTTTCGCAACCTAACTCGCCGAGTCCAAGAACAGACTCGCCGTGTACAAGGCAATCTTCATCCGACTCAACGAGTTGTTCATCCCACTCGTCGAGTTGCTCCACACCTTCATGCTACTCGCCGAGTCCACTCAAAGGACTCACCGAGTCCATTCAAATCCCTTTACATGTAGAGGACTTTTGAGTCATGCATGGACTCCAAACTGTAGATCTACCCTTCCCAAGCCTATTCCTTACGTAAAGTTGCAAACTTTACGTGTAGAGAAGGAGATCTAGGCAAAATACACCATGAACTAGGGTTTATGACAACCATGCTCCACCAATATACCAAGAGCTGATACTTTTCAGGATTTTAGACCAAAATAAGCATAGATCTGAGGTAGCAACCTCAGATCTGAACCCCTAGCTTGAATGGTTACTCTTAAGCCAAGAATGCCCAAAACACACACATAGATCTAGGTGCAAAGAGGGGAAAATAGCAGTTTGTTACCTCCAAGATGAACACAACTGGAGTTGATCTTGGATCTACACCTCCTCCTGTGAAGCAACCTTCTTGCTCTTCAAGTTCCTTTCCTAAAGTTTCCTTCCTCCAAGCTATTTCTCTCAGTTGATGGAAGCCCTTACGAAATCAAGGGTTTACAGGTTCTCTAGGGTGATATGGGGGATGAGGGAGGGACATAACACTCTTTAAATAGGATGCAACTCCCGGGATTAGGGTTTTCCTCATTCAGACCAAACTCGCCGAGTCGGTCGCTTACTCCTCAACCTGGATCCCGCTCGGACTCGCCGAGTCCCTCCTTGGACTCGACGAGTCTCCCCTTAAAATTGGGGTTTTCTTTCTTTTCTTGGCTTTCCAAACTTTGGGTGTTACAACTCTCCCCCACTTAAACTAAACTGCATCCTCGAAGTTTGCTACGATCTACCATCTGCGGTCTGCCTCCAATACCCCACCATTCATTCTAACACTAGCTGCCTACCTTCGCTGGCCTTCCGCTCAGTTATTCAGACTAATGTCAGTCCTTACAAGTAATAATCCCGGGTGCATCCTGACCCTGAACATCCTGGAATCACAACTTACTCAACCGACAATCTTTCTGGTAATCTCCAAATACTGCACTGACCCCATAGGGGTTCACCCCTTCTTTCCTTGCGTGGTTTCCTTGCCTCCCCAAGGCAATGCTCCATAACCATCTATTCCCTCTACCACTGTGAAGACCCTTTCCTCACCTAATCTATTACTTCCACTACTCCCCGTATGGGTCATCGTCGCCAGTATCCCCCGGGCATTCTTTCTACTACCATTTGGTGCCGCGCACCCCACGATCAACTGACTGAGTCCTACCATACGTTGCATACTCGCACTGCTACTGACTGAAAATTCTGCTATTCCATATCTGGCTTCCAGATGAACTGAGACCACCCTGGTCCCTACCAACCTATCAATATCTGCATTACCGGCTCTCACCGATCGCTGACTCAACACAACCACTAGTCGCTCCCAGCAACATTCGAAAAAACTTCCGCCACATATGCTGCTCAATCTATTCTACTATGTTGACACTACAATTTCCTGGGATCCCCGATCCCCTTATCTAGACACTAAGATCCTTACCAGGTCCCACCTGTGCTGCTAAAACTCACGGGCCTCGCCCACGGGTCTCACCCAACCATACTACTGAGCAACCCAGCTCTAGGTCTCACCTATACTGCTATTTTCATACGGGCCTCGCCCACGGGTCTCACCCGACTATATCCTAGAGCGGCCTCTCCCAAGGTCTCACCCCTCAAGGGCTTTACAGACAACTCCTTACCATTCTCACCCATTCCCGATCCCTATCTGATTGCTAGGAGATAAGGGCCTCACCCCGACTCCGCCAACGAAGCAACTACGGAATGCTACGGCTACCCCGTAGTCTGACAACACTTCCCACCACTGACTGCTGCTGAGGAAAGCCAAGGCTCTCCCGCCGCTCTTCCATGCTCTACATTCTGCTTTTACCACTGACTGCTAACACGAAAGCATCCCATGCTATTTGACCTCAAGATCTCCATTCCGACTCACACGAGTCCTACAGGTGACCCTTCACCGGAATACGAACCACATACTCACCATTACTATTTACACGCACGAACTGATGGAGAGTTTCTCAAACCCCCAACCTTGAACTACTTAATCCATCCAATGCTGAGCTACCTCTTTTCCTTCTCAAAAACCGCGTACTCGTTATGGATTTGCGTGCTCTTACCCTTGCACTCGGAGGATTCTACCCCACTTCAATCCTGCTTACACCTCGATGCTCAAAAAGAGAAGTCCCAATCCTTGCTACCATTCTATAATCAACCCGCTGAGGAATCCTAAGCTTACCAAAACTAGGGATCTAACCTGTCCATTCCAGAACTTATACGGCTCCGAACTAGCGAGACATACCGAGTGCCTCCAAGGCATGCTACAGTTACTGCACCCTAAGTAACCTTCTCCAATAGAACTCATCCCTTAGGCACTATCCAAATATCCAAGGTATGCAGATGGCATATAACTCGATCACAATCAAACCGCTCAAATGAAATGTTCATACAGATAATGATGCAGAACCATAACAATATAACATCAAGCACAAACAGAAGAACTAAAAACGGAAATCGCATACCTACAACGTCCGGCGCTACTCGCGTCTCCAAGGTAGCCATCTGAAAAAGCCCTGCCTCCTACCGTAGGCGCCTCCGCACGGCCCTGACGACCGTCTGTGATCCTTAAGGTTGCAGGGGCAGGTGCCATCACCCGTCCTGCTGAAAACAAACTGGGGCACTGGGCCTTCTTGTGGCCCCGTTGATTGCAGTGAAAACATATCAAGTCTGATCCCTGAGTGATTGTAACAGTACAATCTCTACTAAAATGACCAGTCCGACCGCACCTGAAGCAGCCAAACTCACCACCACTACCACTCCTGCATGCGCCCCCATATGCCCTGCCACACTTTCCGCATCGACTGCGGTCCTGATAATCCCTCGATCTCGAATCCGATCCCTTGGGCCTTTTGCCCAAACTTGCAGCTACCTAAACCTCATTCGGATTCCTTTTCCGAATCTGCTCCAAATCAATTTCCCTCTCCCTGGCCCGAGAAATCATATCTTCCAGCGTCTTACAACTGGACCTGCTGACGAACTCCCTGATGTCATCCCTCAGCATCTCGTGATATTGGGCCTTCTTCATTTCCTCATCCGCGACATACTGCGGAACAAGAAGGGCCCTCTCCCTGAACTTGGCGGTGATCTCCGCCACAGTCTCAGTGGTCTGCGTCAAATCCTGAAACTCCCGAGCCAACTGTTGCACTTCAATAATTGGCGAAAACTCCGCCCTGAACCTAACTGAGAAATCACTCCAAGTCATCGCATCCAATGCGGCATCATCACCCAAAGCATGACCAATCTCTTCCCACCAATCCCTCGCTCTATCCTTCAGAAGACAGGAAGCGAGTCTGACCTTTTCCTCCTCAGGACACCGGCTCGTACGGAATGCGTTGGCAACATCAGCCAACCATCTGCTGCTAGCGATGGGGTCCCTAGCCCCATGATAATCTGGTGCTCCGCAAGCCCTAAACTCCCGAAATGTCAAGGTACGCGCTCCCAACAAAGCCATCATCTCAGTACGGAAGGCTCCCAACCTTTCATCCAAAATCTCCAATATACCCTCCTTGACCGTGCCAAAGATCACAGTAGTCTGAGCTAGAATACTGCACGTAACCTCGGCTGATATCAACTCTCTCATCCGCTCCTCGAGCTGCTCGGCCCCCGAACCCGAGCCCAATCCCTACTCGGCGCATGATCCGCCCGTTGGTCCTTCTCGCAATGTACCCATTATCAGAATACTCCTCACTGCTGCAAGACCAAACATACTCACTACCAGATTCCCGGTCTTATCTCAGCCTTTCCCGAATCGAGTACGGATCCTCTGCTTTCAGTAGTACGGGCCCATACTACCTTCCACATCTATCCGTACTTTCCTCAAGAACTACTTTGACTCCACCAGGTCCCTTTTCTACTACTACTGCTCCCAGCACTACCTCATCCTAGGCTTACCCTAGGGAAACCTCTGACTCAACTCAAACCAGCCCTCAGCTGCTGAAGGTCTCCTTGTGATGCCAATTAGCCATCACCTGGATACCATCACATGTGACGAGGCTCAGATAATCCTTCAAGTAGAGGACTCATTCCTACAACGGTTGGACTCAAACAAGAGTTACGCAATAGGACCAAATCCAACACTCTGAGATTATTCAACCCTGATCACATGTGATGTACCGTATCCACCTAATGGCTAACTCCCATCACTCAGAATCCCACCATGCACAAAGCAAGCAACATTCAGACATATAGAAAATCTAACCATAACATACCCAAGCAATCATATCCACATAGCAAAAATCCGAACTAGCATGCAACACAACTCATAAACTCAGGCATAACCTAAACAAGCTATCCTACTACTATCTATTTAGCACTATCATGCAGATCAAAAGCACATATAATAGGCACATAAGGCATCATCCCTATATCCTCAGTCCTAATCTAGCATGTTGTTCTATTAACTGGTAATCAAAACATAGACTTGTATGGGTATTTTGGGGTACTTACTTGAGCTCGGTCGATTGCATGCACCACACCTCTTTTCTTTTTTCAAAGTTCTTTTCTTTCTGAATTCTTTCTACTTTCCTAAAACCATTTTCTTTCTCAAAACTCTCTTTTTACAAAACTGTCTTTTCATTTTGAAAACTCCAATACCAAATCCTCAGTTTGAGTTCAGACACACCCAAGAGCATGTCCGAATCCCTCAAACCAAGGCTCTGATACCAACTTGTAACGACCCAAAATTTAAGACCAAAAAATTCTTTTAATAAAACATTACTTAAAGAAAAGTCATCATTCCAAAACATAATATGAGTATAAGTTTTCAAAACACATGTTCATTATCAGAGTAAACATTCCCAGGTTGTCTAATCTATGGTGTGTGCCATGCGATCACCCCGAGCCCTTCCCTCCGCTACCGGAAGTACCTGAAACCAAAACTGAAAACTGTAAGCACGAAGCTTAGTGAGTTCCCCACCCTACCACATACCATGCATAACCACATACTGCACATACTGGGCCATGCCCGCTACCTAGGGCCTCGCCCGCTACAACGGCCCCGCTGCTCCAGGCCCCGCCTGGCTTCGAGCCCAGCTCGGATACAGATCTGTTTTACTTAGGCCTCGCCTGTCACAGGGCCTTGCCCGACAACAAATAATAACACATAAGCATAACACATCACATAACTAAACACATGCAACTGGTTCTGTCCTGAGGCCTCACCTATCCTGGGCCTCGCCCATGTCCTGCTACTAATGAGACATGGAACCCCGTCCACGCTCCTAATGGTAGTGAGGTACGGGCCCTGCCCACTTTCATTCCGGTTCTAGTTTGGGCCTCACCCCTGTTCTGCTTCTAATGAGATATGGAACCCCATCCACACTCTGCTATTGGTGAGATACGGGACCTCGCCCACACTCACCTCCCTACTAGGCACATACATGTATCACACAGACAACAAGTATAAACTATCGTATAAACAAATCCTTGGGAACCCGCCCGCTATTACTGGACCTCATCCTGAATATCATACTAGCATACTGTACCTAGGGCTAACCCCCGGGTCTTCTATTCATAACTACATGGGCCGACATTGTGGCCTTAGACTCATTCACACAAAGGGAAACTCACCTGCACTGGCTGAACTTGCTGATGATCTCACTAGCTGCTGCCCGGATACTCACTGAACTCCTGTTCCCTTTGTTCACCGAACTACCAATATCAAAGCAATACTGAGTCTAACTGACCCCCGAAGGATAATCAAGTCAACCCTGGTCAAAGTCAACCTTCCAGGTCAACCCTACTCGCCGAGTCACCCTACTGACTCGCCGAGTTCAAAATGTTCAGATTCCTTCCATTCGCGTCTCGACTCACCGAGTCAGTCCATGACTCGCCGAGTCTACCGATTTCTGAGTCCTAACCTGTCCAACTCACTGAGTCTCCACCCGACTCACTGATTCGAGTCTCAACTCGAAGGTCTTGGGGTTTCGCAACCTAACTCGCCGAGTCCAAGAATAGACTCGCCGTGTACAAGGCAATCTTCATCCGACTCAACGAGTTGTTCATCCCACTCGTCGAGTTGCTCCACACCTTCATGCTACTCGCCGAGTCCACTCAAAGGACTCACCGAGTCCATTCAAATCCCTTTACATGTAGAGGACTTTTGATTCATGCATGGACTCCAAACTGTAGATCTACCCTTCCCAAGCCTATTCCTTACGTAAAGTTGCAAACTTTACGTGTAGAGAAGGAGATCTAGGCAAAATACACCATGAACTAGGGTTTATGACAACCATGCTCCACTAATATACCAAGAGTTGATACTTTTCAGGATTTTAGACCAAAATAAGCATGGATCTGAGGTAGCAACCTCAGATATGAACCCCTAGCTCGAATGGTTACTCTTAAGCCAAGAATGCCCAAAACACACACATAGATCTAGGTGCAAAGAGGGGAAAATAACAGCTTGTTACCTCCAAGATGAACACAACTAGAGTTGATCTTGGATCTACACCTCCTCCTATGAAGCAACCTTCTTTCTCTTCAAGTTCCTTTCCAAAGTTTCCTTCCTCCAAGCTATTTCTCTCAATTGATGGAAGCCCTCACGAAATCAAGGGTTTACAGGTTCTCTAGGGTGATATGGGGGCTGAGGGAGGGACATAACACTCTTTAAATAGGATACAACTACTGGCATTAAGGTTTTCCTCGTTCAGACCAGACTCGCCGAGTCACCTTGGACGACTCGCCGAGTCGGTCGCTTACTCCTCGACCCGGATCCCTTTCGGACTCGCCGAGTCCCTCCTTGGACTCGCCGAGTCTCCCCTTAAAATTGGGGTTTTCTTTCTTTTCTTGGCTTTCCAAACTTTGGGTGTTACATCGGCAAGTCTGGGAGATGACTCGGCGAGTCGGGATAAGAATCAGACTTAAGTCGCATAGTAACTCATCGAGTCACATGGGTAGACTCGACGAGTTGTATGAAGTTGGGCAAGAACTCGACGAGTTGGAAGAACAAATCGACGAGTCTTTTGAAGATTGCTTTAGACTCGACGACTTTGTTCTTGGACTCGGTGAGTCTGGTCGTGAGGTCCTAACCTTTTCTGGTTGAGCTGTGAATCGGTGAGTCGAGGGATGACTCGGTGAGTTGAGCAGGAAGGGACTCAGAGCTTGTTGGACTCGACGAGTCTTGGGGCAACTTGGCGAGTTGAGTCGTGGCATGTGAGTTCCTGAACATAGGAACTCAATGAGTCAACGGGTTGACTAGGCGAGTTGGGTCAACCAGGAAGGTTGACTTTAACGAAAGACTTTGACTTGGACCAAGGGTTGACCAGTTTGACTTCCAAGGGTATTTTGGTAATTATTGGTGTTTATTGGTTTTGGTTATTTGGCGATGATCAGTGGTGGAGTTCGTGCTGGTGGTCGGAGCAACGTGGTCTTATTTCTTCAAGTCGGCAGTTGCAGGTGAGTTATCCTCAATATATCGACAGGGTCTAAGGCACCAAGGTCGGCCCTTTACCGGTTTGAAATCCGAGTATCTTTTTGATATGTTATTGTTTGATATGTTTATATCCTGGTTTGTGTGTGTGTGTGTGTATATATATATATATATATATATATATATATATATATATATATATATATGATGCTATGTTAGAGACCTGGTTAAGGTCGGTATCCTAGTATATAGAATGATATTATGTTAGTGACCGGTTAGGTCGGTATCCTGGTTAGGATGTTGCTATGATATGTGATATGCTAGATCGGTTTGATTAGATGTGAATTGTTATATGATTATATGTTTATGTGTGCATGGTTGTTTGGACTGAGGTTGGGTTGAGGCGGGTCCTGCTTTGTGTTGTAGGTCAACATACCCACGGCGGACCGGTTAGACCGAAGGCCCGACGAGCGGTCCGGATAGGCTGAAGGCTCCAAGAGGGCGGACCAGACGTGCCGAGGCTCAGAGAGTGGACCAGATATACTGAAGGCCCGGTGCGGGCGAACCAGTCATACTGTAGACTCAAAGAGTGGACCAGGTGGACTGAAGGCCTGGTGCAGGCGGACCAGTCACACTATAGACTCGATATGCATTGTTGTTCTATTTATGATATGCTATGATATGTGTATGGTATTGTGGTTGGTATTTTGGGGGTAACTCACTAAGATTTCGGGCTTACGGTTTCAATGTATTGTTTCAGGTACTTCTGGAGATCGTGGCAAGGCAAAGACGTGATTGTAGCGCTCCTCAGGTTTTATGACTTATGTGATATGGTTCTAGGAAATACTCTAATGTCTAAACTATTTTGAATACAAATGTATGAACTTAATGGTTTTAAATGAATTAAAATGTTTTAATTTGGCTCGAATTTTATGGTCGTTACGCATGATATATATATATATATATATATATATATATATATATATATATATATATATATATATATATATATATATATATATATATGAATTTGACACATGGATAATCGTCAATCACATAATTTAAGATTATGTTTTAACGATATAGACTTGTGACGAGTACATCTAACTACTAAATTAAACACATCAATTCCATTCAATACTTGGCCAGGTATTCATGATGTCAACACTAAATCATCAAGGGCATATAGATATCACTTCTCCTGTGAAGACAGAACAAATAAAATTTGACTATAGTTTCTGTCTATTTCATCATAGCATACATGGATATACTTGATATTGCTACCAGTTACAGATAGTGTTAAAGTACACTAATATATAGCAGAATCATAAAGCAAAACCCCACATGTATCTCGGTTTAAAGAACATAAAATATTATCATCTTAGAATTACTCGTGACTATATCTATAAAGTAATCTCTATCTATACTTAAATCTGCATTAAGTACTTGTAGTTCGTATGAATTGAGTGTAATAATGAAATCAGAGTATGAATTGAATCAGGAACACAAAAGTAAATACAATATGTTTGGCTCTTTATTACTTCTAAAAGAGTACACGATAAGAAAGAGTAAAGTGTTCTTACATATCACAAAAGTTACTCTAACACATACACTTACCCCTGTTTATAGGAGTTACCAGAAGCACAAAAAATAAATAAGGGCTAACTTCGAACTCTAAAATGCCCTTATGAAATACATATAATGAATACATGAAAACAAACTTAGACACTAAACATGACAAAAGATGCTTCAACGTCTCACAACACATTTCGAACTCAACATTATCCCCTTTTGTGTGAAGTGACGAATCTTAGGTCATTAGCATCTTCGTTGCTTGATGAAGTACTCTTCAAATCTTCATGTACCATATGATCATCCTTCAATCTCAGCCTTATCACTAGTTGTATTCCTTTTGCAGTTATTAAGGCGAAAAGTAGACTCGTGTACTGTGTATTAATATATCTCTCCACATCTTCAACTTTGAACAAAAACTTTGTATTTTTTTTATTCTTGTTCTTCCCAACAAATACAACTCCCAGCTACTTAACATAAATCTCTCCATCTTCAAAATCCTTCAAACTTCCTTGACCTTTCAACAATGATTGATGCACTGTCACTTGTCTTCCCAATTGCTAAAGCAAGTTCCACATTAGTCAATGCTAGACAATCATAGTAATTGTCTGTGAAGAGTTTGATATGAGCAAAACCTATCAAGAAATCTTCTTCGCTATTAACTTGAAGTTTTTACACATCAACACTACTCAAAATCTTCGCAACACGTATAAGATCATTAAGATTCATCAGAGGAAAATTTGTCACTGAGAAGTCACATGCAACATTGTTAGCTCGAATCACATGATAACGGAAGTTCTGTAACAACCCTTCGAACAAATTATCCTTGGAAACACTCAAAAATTTAACAATCTTTACCAAGGACTATCTTTCATCTTCATTCTTTCATGAGGAAACAATCTATTCAATTGTCTCATAACAATATCGTTTGGTTGGATCTCATTTCTTAAGACCCGGTGAATCACCTTGCCTTTGTCTTAAGATTTTGTTAATATGTCTTTGTCTTTCTATTTCTTTCTCAACATTCTTCTTTTTATCTCCCTCTGATGTCTCCTTCACAATACTTTTCCCTCTATCACCTTTAACTTGATTCGAAGATGGTGGCTTTGAACTCGAACCCTCATTAGTAGAACCAATGACTATGCTTTTGGTTAATGGATTCAAAGGCATTATGGTTGAGGTTGTAGACATTGAAACATGAATAAATGTCAATATTTGCGTTGATATCACCTTCTCCACAAACTTTCCTTAAGAAAGATCCTTCGATGAGCCAACCCCCTTTTCTCCCCCTTGCACCCTTGTTTTAACATGTGGGGCATTTGTTGGCATCAGATTCACAATCTTTAGAAGATGAGCAAGTTCAGATTTCATATTGGACTCTAAAGAAGAAAATATTTTTGATAAAGACTCTTGAGAAATAGAAGATTTGGGAGAAGAATCAAGCTTAGAAATTGACTCCTTTAATCTTGCTAGAAATTTGTCCGTCTTTGTAAGCACTTGCAAATCCTTGTTTGAGAATGAAGTGAAATTTTCAACAAGTTTCCAGATAGCTTCAATAACAACATCAAGTTTCCTATGAAGAGACAAATAACTTTGTTCAAGTTTAATCACCTCCTTTGACATTTAAAACTTGAGGGACTCTACCTTCAGATTTACAGATTCTTGAATGTTCTTGTCCTCTTTAACAAAAATAATATACCTTTCTTTTGCTACATAATGAAGCTTCTTGATTTCATACTCAAAATTGTTGGCATGAAGCTTCAAAAGATCTTCTTGTTGTCTTTCCATATTCGTCATGACCAACCTTAACCGATGGTCTTGTGATTTAAGCATCATATCCACCTCTATCCTAAAAACAGTGTTTCGACAACCAGTATCAACTTAAATCTTTAATATCAAATTCAACTTGTGATTTAAAATCTTGAACTGCTTTCCTGACATAGGCATATGATCAGGAATGTTGTCCTCCTTAGGGTCAAACTCGATATCAACAAAAGATACCATCACATCATCTTCACCAGGATTTTCTTCAAGAACTGACTTTTCACTCACAGTTAATTGAGAAGAGAAAAGCGAAGTAGTGGGTTGAATCATGATATTGTTATAAGTAGGTAATATGGTTGAAGCAGGCAACGAAGTGGGAGTGAGTGTATGAAATGGAGGTAATGAAGTAGAAGTGTCGATGAGCGTAGTTTCAATTGTGGGTAATAAGACAAGAGAAATTAGAACATATGAAGTTGCAACAGAAGGGTTACCTTGAGCTTCAAAAGTTGACATCCCATCACCTTTGTTAACATTTGTGTCCATATCAGATATCTTCACAGGGATGCCTGAAGTTTGAACCTCCTTCAAAACGTATTCAAGCATTCAGCCATCCAAACTTCAGGTGGTATAATTATGGTCGGCTCAAGGATGGAAATATTTAAAGTAACACCTTAAGTAGTGGTTGTGTATGTAGTAGACACTTTCACAAAGCCACCTTGACTTCCAGTCGACTTGACAGGAGAGTCCCTCTGAGGTGATGCGATGCCAATATCTTCATTTTGAATAAGATATTGATCACTACCATCTTCAAAATCAGTCTCATGAATAACCTCATCCAGAGGATCTTCCAACTGGTTATTCTTCTTCTTGATCTTCTTTACCATATCATGAGCTCTTCGTTTCTTTGAAGCAGGTGAAACAGTAGCAGGAATATCTCTAATGATAACCCTACTTCGATTTAGCTGAGGTTTTCTGATTTTCTTAGTTTTGAAATAGAACCATCATTTGCTGAAGAAAGAGGTTCCTCAGAAACTTCGTCAACTATGGGTCTTTCTGGTGAGTGATGAGGTATGTGTGTTGGCTTCTTAGTAAATTTAAGAACTACTATTTTTGAAGGTACCACTTCCTTTCCAGGACCTTTATCAGGTTTGGAAATAGGATCTTGAACATTCTTCGTAACCTCCTTCTCAACTGCCTCAGGAACTG
Organism: Lactuca saligna; assembly: GCF_052625555.1. Taxonomy (NCBI): domain Eukaryota; kingdom Viridiplantae; phylum Streptophyta; class Magnoliopsida; order Asterales; family Asteraceae; genus Lactuca; species Lactuca saligna. The sequence goes on along the minus strand of NC_136422.1, from coordinate 130,602,927 downwards.
AGTTAGGTTTTGCAACCTTCATAGATTTCTTTGAACCTTTACCACGTTTTGAAGTAGATTCAATGCCTTTGGGAAAAAGAACCCCTATTTACATGGATCCCCCGTTTGAAGCATGGCATCAGGAATTCATGCTACTAAAGGAAAAACCTCTAAATCGTCTTCAACAGTTTTTAGATGTTGATAGAGTGTGAACTCTGCCTTTGGAACATCAGGTGGAACATATATTTCTTCTTTCTCATACACCTCTAGTAGAATCAAGCTCAAATATCTAGCATAAGAAACAACATTCGCAACATTGGTGTGTGAGATAACAGTTCTGAATTCATCCTAGAAATGTGAAACATAATCCACATTTAAATCATAGTATAACCCAACTATCAAGGCATATATCTCAAATTTGTCTTTGTCAAGACCAACCGTTCGACCTGTGAGACAATGAAGAAAAATCCAAATAGAAGTTTCAGATACATGGTAATGAAGACTTCTTGAACTGATTGATTCCAGTGAGTGGGGGTTGATGACCCATCTCATCGAACATATGGATCACTTGGTCATTTGTTACTTCATAAAACGAACCAGTGTTTGGAAGTTTCATGATATGTGCAAATTGTTTCTTCCTGAGCTTGTACGTCTTTTCGTTTGTAAGTTGAAACATCATGACCTTGGAGTTTTTATTGAACACAACAGTAGAATCGACCAAAGACAACTAAGTCATGGGCACTGAAAAGGAATAAGTCATGACTGTTGAGAGTACCAAGTGATTAAGAGAAATGATTGGCATTTGTAACTCTTTTGGGTCCTTGGAAACGTCTAACACTCGGCTTTGAATTACTTTATTGTTCGGGGCCGTGACCAATCATAAGTTATCATAAGGCTTAGGGCATTTGGGAAGAAAGGTTTATACCTATTTGGATGTGAGTGGCGTTGGTTATGTGATGAAAGGGTTCATTTTGTACTTTAGAGCCCAATGGTATCGATAAAGGAATTGGTTTGGGCCTTTTATGAATTTTGGATTTTAGTTTGGTTGGTTTTTAGGCTAAATAAAGTTGATAGAAGTGTGGGGATTCTCGTTACCTCGTCAAAACTAGAGTTATAATGAAGAAGTTATGACCGTTTGAAGTTTGAGTCGTTTTGGGCCAAGCTAAGTACATTGGGCGTATAAGAAGGTGTACGCCCTGGGTGTACTTAGGGAATCCTGAGTACGCTGGGCATACCAGGAGTACGCTGGGCGTACGCAATCAGTGCCCAAAACTTATTTTCGTGGTTTGAACCCTATTTAAAGCTTATTAACTCCCTCAAACCCACTCCATTCTCAGCCTCCACCCCTCTAACACCCCTTCCATGATACCCTAACCCTATATGAGCCTTGTGTGATAAAAGAAGGTGTTTTGAATGTTTTGGAGTGTGCATGGTGCACCTTGTAGAAAAAGGAACTTCTTGGAGAAGTGTTGGTTGCATTGGAGCTTGTAGACGTGGACTTTATTCACCTTGATCTATCTTCTAGAGGTATAAAGTTTAAATCTCGATGATGTATTTGTTAGATATAACTATTTTTGGATGATTATGCGCTTTTGGTCATTTTAGTGCATAAAGTTTAGATCTTAGAAGTTTGGGACCTTGTTATGGATAAAGTTGGAAACTTTATCCATCTAAACATCATTTTGATTTAGATCTGAAAGTTGGAGACTTGTACTTAATGGATTAAGTTGAAAAAGATGACCTTTTGGGCCCCTTTGAGACTTAAAGACTAGATATTGCTTGTTGGGACCATTCTAGTGGATAAAGTTGGAAACTTTACCCACTATAAAGCTATTATGAACTATAAAAATGTGAACTTGGCCATTCTATCCCTTCCATGCAAGAGTTGTGATGTATTGTTGGGTTAAGAGCTTAGGGTTTTGGACATTAAGCACTTTATAACCATGAAAACTCATAAAGTTGGAAACTTTATGACTTAGAACATCATTATGGGCTTGGATATGAGTTATGGATGTAAGAACTTAATAAAATAAGCTCTTAATGGAGTTTAGGACTTGTGAGGGTATGTCCGTGTACCTCCCGTGTACCCCCCGCATACGCACCCTGAGTCGACTCGATCGAGTTGACTCGATCGGGTTGACTTGGTTGGGTTAACTCAGTTGACCTAGTTGCTTTGACCACTTGACTCTGATAAGTTTGACCTTGAGGGTATTTTGGGATCTTGCTTTGATTGGTCACTTGGAGGAATATGTGTCCGTTGGAGCTGAGATTCGGAGTCGAGACCTCATCAACTTCTGTTCAGTTTGTGAGGTGAATTTTCCTTGCTATACTTAGGGGATCGAAGGCACCAAGGCCGACCCATTGGATTGATATCCTAATAGTTATTGATATGTTGATTACGAGTTGATATGCATGCTAATTTGATATGCTAGTCTGGTAGATCTGTAGGACGACCTGTGATACCGTCTGATTATCTTTATATGTATTTACCTAGTTACATGTCGACATGTCGTGTGGGTTGGGTTGAGGTTGTACTACTCGATGTTGTAGCCAACAAACCTTGTAGTATGCCAGATATGAGCTGAGGGCCAAGGAGGGCATGCCAAACTCATATTGAGGATTCATACGCATTATGGATACGAGCTGAAGGTTGGGCAGAGCATGCCAAACTTGTACTGAGGGCTAATCTTTTGTATTCCAGTCCAAGGACTGAGGGAGCAAGCCAGACATAAGTTGTAGGCCCAGGAGGCAAGACAGACTTATGTTGTAGGCTCGGGAGCAAGCCAAACATAAGCTTTGGGCCCAGTAGGCAAGCCAGACTTATGATGTAGGCTCGGGAGCAAGCCAGACATAAGTTGTGGCCCTATAGGCAAGCTAGACTCATGTTGTGGGATTAGGGGTAATCCAGTATGTAAAGTTGAGGACCCATTACATGTTGTTATTATGTGTAATGTTTGTTATGTGTCAGTATTTTGGGGAAATTCACCAAGCTTTGTGCTTAGGCTTTCAGTTTATTGTTCAGGTGCTTTAGATGCTTTTGGCAAGGCGAAGGCGTGACTGTACACATCCTTGGGTTTACAACTAATTGGATATTGGGATACTCTTATTTTAAATCATGTTTTGGAAACAATGGTTTTTGTAAGCACTTTTATTAGTAAAAGGGTTGTTTTGAAAAGTTTAAATTTGTTGAAATTTTTGGGATGTTACAAAATGTCTAGTTGAACTCTATAATTTGAACTCTAGATCTTCAACAGGGGTTGAGATGTGGCTTCATTAGTAGTTTGGGACGGATCAGCATGAGCAGTTGGGATTGAATATTTTAGCCTAATATTTTTTAAATTATGGGGCATGTGGTTGTATCCATGAGTAGTTGGGATTGAATATTTTAGCCTAATATTGTTTAAATTAACCGATGCATGCCCCCTTCCTCGCCACTTGTCTGATGCGAACCTCCCCCCCTCCCTTCGGATCCGAGGCTTTGGCCATATAAATACCTGCGATATTCTGTTGTTTTCACTTCATTTTTACACCACTTTTCACACTTTTACACTTCTTTCACCTCTCTAAACTTCCCTACAACCCCCCCCCCCCCCCAAAGCCCCAATATCATATCTAAACCCCGAAGCAAGCCTCGGAGCCCCGAGATTCCCGAGAAAAACAACTTTCTCCAATCGAGACTCTGCTTGTGTAAAGCCCAGTTTCTCATCAAGTAAACTCCTTCCCAGAAACGAAACACTATCCAAATCACCACATATCAAGTGAGTTCATACCCCCCGTATTTTCATACTTTTTATAATTTTATTGGGGGGGGGGGGTGGTGGTGGAATACAAGTTTAACACAATGATTTTTGTGTTACAAACAAATGGTTTCAAATTGTGATAAAATGACATCAAGTCATCAAAAGTATTTCAAAAATATTAAACTCTTTTATAAACTTATGTTTTTCCCCAAATATCACACACACACACACACACACACACACACATATATATATATATATATATATATATATATATAAGAATTAAAAGGCTTAGGACTGATAACTCACTTTATTTCATTTTCTTTGCTTGGATGTGGATTTAGAGTATCGATTGTTTGTTCAACTGTCGTTTCAATTTTATTATATATATATATATATATATATATATATATATATATATATATATATATATATATATATATATTATTTCATTTAGTTTCAAAATACCATTTGTAACATGCCGAGTAAGGGATTGCATTCATGAACAATTAATATCAATACAGAAAGTACATATAAATTATAATAGGTATAATTTATGATTAAAAAACACTAACTCACGAGTCAAGTATACTAAAGTACACTATTTTACAAGAACATGAGTTTATACTATTGTACAAGAACAAGAGTTTGATTATAAACTAAGCAAGGGTATACAAATTTCAAGTACAGTTAGAGTATACTAAACAAGGAAAATGTTATCAATCATTTATTTCATAATGATTGGGTTTTTATTATACACATAACTTTTTCATGAGACAACATGTTCGGGTTGTTTATTCATTTAAACAACATAGTTAAAGTCCTAATATTATAACCAGAATCTTCAGTCATGGATCGAAACAAGCATGTATAAATCTATATTGAGATTGACAAACCCGCACTCGGGCTGCTAGCTACAGTCAGGCATACACGCCTATGAGTGACAATTGTTATCAACAGTTTAAATGCCTTCAAAGCGTTTGTTTCAGGGCATCTAGTCACAATATGGTTATAATAACTCATTAAAAAGATAATAACACTATGTTAGTGTATAATTAACCAAACATGAGTACCTTTTTAAATTAATAATTTACAAGGATACAATTACAATTTACAGTACAACTTACAATAATAGTTGGTGAAGTCATGCACACTCTCTTTTACAGGATACAAATACATAACAATGGCTTACAAATAGAACGGTTTATGGGATTAAAACTACTTTTATATACAACAAAAAATATAGGATTTTCTGGAACAATTTACATATTAAAAGAACAAAAAAAACATACTTTTAAACATAAATATTTATGCACTCACTCAACTTTATGTTGATACTCTCTTTTCAAAGTACTTGTATTCTCAGGGAAACAATAAATAGGTACTCCCCAAACTTTTTGAGAAGATGGAGCCATTTTGAGTCATATCTTTTGTATTTTGCTATAACTATTTTGGTGTCAACATACAGTGACTGGACACATGTAAATACTTTTACTTTTAAATTCAATGGTTGTTTGTACTTTGATTACTATGATACATGTGTTGTGATACTACAAATGAAGTCCTCCACCCCCAGACGTTCCCGTCGTCTAGTTCGGGGGTGTGACACTGAAACGGCCCAAAAATACGACCCAAAAATACGACCCAAAAATTTCGTTTTTCAATATAATCAAAACCATAATATGAGTATCATAACATAAAAAAAAAAACATACACGATGTATCCCAAATCATAATAAAATACTGTGCGGAAAATTGTATCATACTATATCAAATCCAAAACAACTAAAACCATCCCCAGGATAAAAGCTAAGTTGTGGTGTGTGCGATGCTATCACCCCGAGCTCTTCCCTTTGCTTGCGGAAGTACCTGAAACCAAAACTGAAACTGTAAGCACGAAGCTTAGTGAGCTTCCCCAAACTACCACATACCATACAATAACATATAAACACATATTGGGCCTCGCCCACTGCATCGGGCCGAAGCCCGGAAACTGCATCGGACCGAAGTCCGGAACTGACTAGGACCCTGTCCCCTGCATCGGACCGAAGTCCGGAACTAACTGCATTGGACCAAAGTCCGGAACTAACTCGGACCTTGTCCCCTGCATCGGACCGAAGTCCGGAACTAACTGCATCGGACCGAAGTCCGGAACTAACTGCATCGGACCAAAGTCCGGAACTAACTGCATCGGACCGAAGTCCGGAACCGACTGGGACCTTGTCCCCTGCATCGGACCGAAGTCCGGAACTGACTGACTGAACATGGCATAGCATAACACATCAACTAACATGAACACATATACGGCATACTTCATCGGGCCGTAGCCCGGAACACATAACACTTAACGCATAAAACATAGCACACAAATCCTGTTCGAGCCACGAAGGCATCAAACATACTAGCTACTGCGTCGGACCTAAATCCGGGAACTACTGCGAACTGAACGGGCCGACATTGTGGCCTTAGACCCGTTCCTACTGGAAGGAAACTCACCTCGTAAGCTGGCTGCTGAGTGTGTGGCTCGGGAAGCTAATGGTTGTTGCTCCTGAATCTCCTCGGCTACAAGTCCATAAACACACTCAATCAAATACTAAACACTGCACTTGGGGTAAAATGACTCTTTTACCCTTGGTCAAACTCAACTCTCTTTGGGCTGACTCGCCGAGTTGGGCCGCCCAACTCGCCGAGTCCTACTCTCACTTCTCAGTTCTGCTCGCTGCTACTCGTCGAGTGTGGCATCGACTCGACGAGTACCTACTTGATCCAAGCACTCAGACAATATTCATCCGACTCGCCGAGCCGTATGAACAAACTCGACGAGTTGTTCTTGATCTTAAGAAGATTGCCTTGGACTCGCCGAGTTGTATGAACAACTCGCCGAGTCCCTCCATCACTGAGTCTACCCTCAACTCGCTGAGTCCACTCACTAACTCACTAGATTCACTCGACACTGATAAAAATGGAGGAATCGGGAACTCGCCGAGTCGTTCTTCCCGACTCACCGAGTTGCCGCCATGCGACTGATTTTTACTCGATTTTGTTTGAATCCAACACATACAATTGATAGATCTGAGTCCAATAAGCTGATTTACCACGTAAAGTTTCCAACTTTACGTGTACAACCTCATGAATAAGGGAAATAAGGCTAAAAGATGCACAAAATGGGTAGATCTATGGTTAATATGCAAGGTAACTCCAAAAAGGCAGTAGATCTGGGCTCTACAACACCCAACCATTCAGATCTAAAGATATCCCGACTTATTAAGGCATTCATGCAAACATAAGGCTTGGAACAAGCATCAACTAGATCTTAGAAGAGCTCTAATGGAGGTTTAAAGCATATAACAAGAGGGGAAATCCGAAAATACCTCAAATAACTCAGATTTGCCCTTGGATCTTTGCACTACAACTCTTCTCCTTGCTCCTTTCTTCTTCTCCTTCTTCACACCTTCACAAAATGGCACACAAAACACTTATAAGCTCTCAAGGTGGATTAGGGTTCTATCTCACAGCTTTAGAGGGTGAGGGAGGCGAGAATGGGGGCTATAAGGTGACTTAAATAGTGGGCAACCCGGGGATTTTAGGGTTTCACCCAGACAGATGGACTCGCTGAGTCCCCGGCTCACGCGTGCTCGAAGTCGCGACCCTACTCGGTGAGTCAGGCTATGACTCGCCGAGTCCCTTTTGCAAAACTTACAACAATTACCAATGAATTAACATACCGGGAACGGGTCGTTACAATTCTCCCCCACTTGTCTCAGACTTCGTCCTCGAAGTCTGCTTCGGCTGGATCTGCAAATATCTCCGGGTAGTACGCTCTCATCTCCTCCTCAGCCTCCCACGTCCATTCAGACCCCTTCCGGTGCTGCCACTGCACCTTCACTAGCTGAATTACCTTGTTCCTCAAGGTCTTGATCTTCCATTCCAGAATCGCGACCGGCCTCTCAATATAATTCAGGCCGCTGTCAACCTGAATGTCCTCTAGGGGAACGACTGCTGTCTCATCCACCAAACACTTCCTTAACTGCGACACGTGGAAGGTGTTGTGTATCTGACTAAGCTCCTCGGGAAGATCCAATCGATAAGCAACCCGACCCACCCGGGCCAAACCCTGAAAGGACCAATAAATCTGGGGCCCAATTTGCCCCTCTTCCGGAACCTGATGACACCTTTCCAAGGTGAGACTTTCAGAAGAACCATATCTCCCACCTGGAACTCCAAGTCTGAACGCCTCCTGTCGGCGTAGCTCTTCTGCCGACTCTGCGCAGTCTGCAGCCTACTACGGACCTGCTAGATCAACTCAGTTGTCTTGAGCACCACTTCGATGCTCCTTATGACTCACTGACCAACCTCGCCCCAACAAATCGGGGTCCTGCACTTCCTGCCATATAACATCTCAAAAGGAGGTCGATCAATGCTCGCATGATAACTGTTGTTATACGAGAATTCCGCTAACGGAAGATACGTATCCCAACTGCCCCCAAAATCTAGAACACATGCCCTAAGCATGTCCTCAAGAGTCTGAATCGTCCTCTCGCTCTGCCCGTCAGTCTGAGGGTGGAAAGCGGTGCTGAAATGGAGACGAGTACCCATCTCGTCGTGGAACCGCTTCCAGAATCTGGACGTGAAACGAACATCTCGGTCCGACACCACCGATACCGGCACTCCATGGCGTGCCACAATCTCCCGCACATAGATATCGGCTAACTTTTCCGCCGATATACTCTCCTGAATCGGAATAAAATGAGCACTCTTCGTCAACCGATCCACTACTACCCATATCGAGTCCACTCCACGTGCGGTCCTGGGGAGTTTGGTGACAAAATCCATGGTGATATCCTCCCATTTCCACACGGGAATGTCTAACGGCTGCATCTTGCCGTGAGGTCTCTGGTGCTCCGCCTTGACCTTCTGGCAGGTCAAACATCTCTCAACATACCAAGCGACGTCCCGCTTCATGCAGGGCCACCAATAATCAGGTCGAAGATCTCGATACATCTTCGTCGCTCCTGGGTGCATAGAAAATCGAGACTTATGAGCCTCGTCCATCAATACTTGCCGTACCCCACCCCAGTACGGTACCCACACCCTACCATGAAGCGTCAACAAACCCCGATTGTCGTAATCAAATGAAGCTACTCGGCCCACTATCCTCTCACACTTCTGCCTCTCCTCCTTGAGGCCCTCCATCTAAGCCTCCTTGATCCGCTCCAACAACGGAGTGATCACTGTCATCCTCATACACAGATCTCTGATAGGGGTCGTCGACACCTTGCGGCTCAGGGCGTCGGCCACCACATTGGCCTTCCCTGGATGATAAAGGATCTCACAGTCATAGTCTTTCAGCACGTCCAACCATCTCCTCTGCCTCATGTTCAAACTTGGCTGATCCATAAGATATCGCAAACTCTTGTGATCCGTGTATATAGTACAGCGGATCCCATAAAGGTAATGTCTCCAAATCTTGAGGGCAAATACAACTGCCCCCAGCTCCAAGTCGTGGGTAGGATAATTAGCCTCGTGAGGCTTCAACTGTCTCGAGGCATAAGCTACCACATGGCCACGCTGCATCAATACTGCTCCCATACCTGTGATCGAAGCATCACAATAGACTACGAAGTCCTCTACTCCCTCTGGCAAGATAAGGATCGGAGCCTCGCACAATCTCTGTCTGAGAGTCTCGAACGCCGCCTGCTGCTCAGGCCCCTAACGAAAAACCACCGACTTCTTGGTTTGTCGGGTGAGCGGCACTGCTATCTTGGAGAAGTCCTGAATAAATCTCCGATAATACCCTGCCAGCCCTAGGAAGCTCCGAATCTCAGATGGAGACCTCGGGACCTCCCACTGCATCACGGCCTCAATCTTGGTCGGATCTACCAAAATACCCTTCTGGTTGACGAGATGACCAAGAAACTGCACCTCGCGCAACCAGAACTCACACTTGGAGAACTTTGCGAAAAGTCTCTCCCTCCTCAAAGTCTCCAACACCTCCCGCAGGTGCTCCTCGTGCTGCCCCTGTGTCTTGGAATATACCAAGATGTCATCTATGAATACTATCACCGACCGATCCAGCATCGGTCTGCACACGCGGTTCATGAGATCCATGAACGCGGCTGGGGCATTGGTGAGCCCAAATGGCATCACCACGAACTCATAATGACCATACCGGGTCCTGAAAGCAGTCTTCTGTACATCCTCATCTCTAACCCTCATCTGATGATAACCAGAGTGTAAATCGATCTTGGAGAACCAAGACGCTCCCTGAAGCTGATCAAACAAGTCATCTATCCTTGGAAGTGGGTAACGGTTCTTCACCGTTACTTTGTTCAACTCCCGATAATCAATGCACATACGATGCGACCCATCCTTCTTCCTCACAAATAAGATCGGCGTTCCCCAAGGCGAACTGCTCGGCCGAATGAAACCATTGTCTAACAGCTCCTAAAGCTGTGTAGACAACTCCTGCATCTCAGGGGGAGCAAGTCGATACGGTGCTTTGGCTATCGGAGCCGCACCAGGAACTAGGTCGATCCTGAACTCAACCTGCCTCTCTGGAGGTATCCCCGACAAATCCTCGGGAAACACATCCGGGTAGTCACGAACAATAGGAACATCATCAATCGTCGTCTTGCCCTTCTCCCGGGCATCCAAGACGTAAGCTACAAAACCGACGCAACCCTGCTGAACATAGCGCCTCGCCCTTGCGGCGGAATAAAAGGTCGGTCCTCGCTGGGGCCTCTCGCCCTGAATCACTATCTCTCCCCCACTGGGAGTGCGAACCTCACTAGCTGAAGCTCACAATCAATCACCGCCCCATTGGGGCTGAGCCAATCCATGCCCACAATAACTTTATTCCCACGCAGGGGAATAGGAACCAGGTCCACTGAAAACTGCTCATCAAATATCTGAAGGGAACACCCTCTATGTACTCTGCCGACCCTCACGGTCCTATCATCTGCTATCTCAACCTCTAATGGACAATCCAGCTCCCCTGGAGCTCTGCTAAATCTCTTGCTAAGCGCAAGCGATACAAATGATCGAGTAGCCCCCGAATCGAACAATACCAAAGCAGGGATGTCGTTCACCGAGAACGACCCTAAATAAAACATATCATCAAGTAATATTCAAACGATATTATAACAATTAAAAGATGGAGGAAAGATACATACCCGTCACCACATCAGGAGTCGCTCGCGCCTCCTCTGCTGTCATCTGAAATGCCCTGCTCTTCGCCACTGGCGCATCAGATCGGCCCTGCCGGCCATCCGTAATCCTCAAGGTGGCAGGGGCAGGTGCAACCACCTTCCCTGCTGCAGCTAAACTGGGACACTGGGACCTTTTATGTCCCCTCTGATTGCACTGAAAGCTAATCAGATCTGATGCTGTAACCGTAGTAGCAGGGGCCGTACAATCCCTACTCAAATGCCCAGTCCGACCGCACTTGTAGCAGCCGGAACTCCCTGCCTTGCACGCCCCCTCGTGCAATCTCCCACACTTGCCACACCGACCGTGGCTCTTCTGACTCCTAGACCTGTGATCTGAAACCTTGGGCTTTTTGACCATACTGCCTAAACCCGAAACCGCCTCCGGTTTCCTCTTCTTCTCCATCTCGAGATCAATCTCCCTCTCTCTAGCTCTGGCAATCATGTCGTCCAGCGTTTTACAACTGGACCGGCTCACAAACATGCGGATGTCACTCCGCAACATCTCATGATAACGGGCCTTCTTCATCTCCTCATCGGCTGCATACTGTGGAAGAGGAAGAGCCCTCTCCCTGAACTTGGCGGTGATCTCCGCCACTGTCTCTGTAGTCTGGGTAAGGTCCTGAAACTCCCTAGCTAACTGCTGCACCTCAATGACCGGTGCAAACTCCGCCCTGAACCTGGTAGAGAAATTAGCCCAGGTCATGGCATCCAATGCCGCATCATCCCCGATGGCATGTCCGACCTCCTCCCACTAATCCCGTGCCCTGTCCTTCAGAAGACAGGATGCCAATCTGACCTTGTCCCCCTCGGGACACCTGCTAGTGCGGAAAGCGTTGGTTACATCCGCCAACCATCTAGTACTCGCTATGGGGTCCCGCGCCCCATGATAGTCTGGAGCCCCGCATGCCTTGAACTCCCTGAACGTAAGTGTGCGCGACCCCATCACGGCCGCCATCTCAGCACGGAAAGTACTCAATATCTCATCCATCAGCTCTAAAATACCCTCCTTGATCGAACCGAAGATCACAGGAGTCTGCTCCAGTATGATGCGGGTAACCTCAGAAGAAAGGAACTCTCTAGTCTGCTCATCCATCTGCCCGACCTCCGGGCCTGATCCCGATCCTGATCCCCCTCCGGCATCTGAGCTGCCGACTGCCGGTCTCGGACGCAAAACTACCATTCTGAAACATATCATAACAACATCAGAACACTGAAATATCTCAAGGGATCATGACACTGCTACTAGCTTCCTGGTCTTGTCTTGGCCTTCCTTGATTCGAGTACGGATACTCTGCTTTCAGTAGTACGGGCCCATACTACCTTCCACATCTATCTGTACTTTCCTCAAGAACTGCCTTGACTCCACCAAGTCACTTCTACTACTGCTATTCTCTGCTACTCTCATCCTAGGCTTGCCCTAGGGAAACCTCAAGCTTAACACGACTGGTCCTCAGCTGCTGTAGGTCTCCTCATAATGCCAGTTAGCCACCACCTAAACACCATCACATGTGATGAGGATCAGATAATCCTTCAAGTAAAAGATCCGTCCCTACAACGGTTGGACTCAAATAAGAGCTGCGCAATAGGGCCAGTTCCAGCACTCTGGGATTATTCAAACCTGATCACATGTGGTGTGACGTGTTCACCTAATGGCTAACTCCCATTACTCAGAACCCCACCAAGCACGAAGCAAGCAGCATTCGGACAAGGGAAACAGACTCAGGCCAAACTATTCTCATAACAAGAAACTGCACTAGCATAGGATGCTAAGCTTCCACTAACAGGCATAACCTAATCAGGCTATCCTACTGCTGTCTACTCAGTACTAGCATGCAATACTCATAAAGCTGTAACACATAAGCAGGCACATAAGGCATTCTCCTAGATCCTTAGTCCTATACTAGCATGTTGTTCTACTGAAACTGAAACTGAACAATTAACTTGTATGGGTAATTTGGGAGTACTTACTTGAGCTCGGCTGACCGCATGCACACACCTCTATCTTGTTAAAAACAATTCTTTCTTTCTAAGTGCTTTCAAAATTCTTTTTGGTAAAACATTTTTATTTTACTAAAATCTTTTATTTCCCTTAGTTTGACTTCAGACACACCCGGAAGTGTATCCGAATCCCTCAAACCAGGGCTTTGATACCAACTTGAAACGGCCCAAAAATACGACCCAAAAATTTCGTTTTTCAATATAATCAAAACCATAATATGAGTATCATAACATAAAAAAAAAACATATGCGATGTATCCCAAATCATAATAAAATACTGTGCGGAAAACTGTATCATACTATATCAAATCCAAAACAACTAAAATCATCCCCAGGATAAAAGCTAAGCTGTGGTGTGTGCGATGCTATCACCCCGAGCTCTTCCTTTTGCTTGCGGAAGTACCTGAAACCAAAACTGAAACTGTAAGCACGAAGCTTAGTGAGCTCCCCCCAACTACCACATACCATACAATAACATATAAACACATATTGGGCCTCGCCCACTGCATCGGGCCGAAGCCCGGAAACTGCATCGGACCGAAGTCCGGAACTGACTGGGACCCTGTCCCCTGCATCGGACCGAAGTCCGGAACTAACTGCATCGGACCGAAGTCCGGAACTAACTGCATCGGACCAAAGTCCGGAACTAACTGGGACCTTGTCCCCTGCATCGGACCGAAGTCCGGAACTAACTGCATCGGACCGAAGTCCGGAACTAACTGCATCAGACCAAAGTCCGGAACTAACTGCATCGGACCGAAGTCCGGAACCGACTGGGACCTTGTCCCCTGCATCGGACCGAAGTCCAGAACTGACTGACTGAACATGGCATAGCATAACACATCAACTAACATGAACACATATACGGCATACTTCATCGGGCCGTAGCCCGGAACACATAACACTTAACGTATAAAACATAGCACACAAATCCTGTTCGAGCCACGAAGGCATCAAACATACTAGCTACTGCGTCGGACCTAAATTCGGGAACTACTGCTAACTGAACGGGCCGACATTGTGGCCTTAGACCCGTTCCTACTGGAAGGAAACTCACCTCGTAAGCTGGCTGCTGAGTGTGTGGCTCGGGAAGCTAACGGCTGTTGCTCCTGAATCTCCTCGGCTACAAGTCCATAAACACACTCAATCAAATACTAAACACTGCACTTGGGGTAAAATGACTCTTTTACCCTTGGTCAAACTCAACTCTCTTTGGGCTGACTCGCCGAGTTGGGCCGCCCAACTCGCCGAGTCCTACTCTCACTTCTCAGTTCTGCTCGCTGCTACTCGTCGAGTGTGGCATCGACTCGACGAGTACCTACTTGATCCAAGCACTCAGACAATCTTCATCCGACTCGCCGAGCCGTATGAACAAACTCGACGAGTTGTTCTTGATCTTAAGAAGATTGCCTTGGACTCGCCGAGTTGTATGAACAACTCGCCGAGTCCCTCCATCACTGAGTCTACCCTCAACTCGCTGAGTCCACTCACTAACTCACTAGATTCACTCGACACTGATAAAAATGGAGGAATCGGGAACTCGCCGAGTCGTTCTTCCCGACTCACCGAGTTGCCGCCATGCGACTGATTTTTACTCGATTTTGTTTGAATCCAACACATACAATTGATAGATCTGAGTCCAATAAGCTGATTTACCACGTAAAGTTTCCAACTTTACGTGTACAACCTCATGAATAAGGGAAATAAGGCTAAAAGATGCACAAAATGGGTAGATCTATGGTTAATATGCAAGGTAACTCCAAAAAGGCAGTAGATCTGGGCTCTACAACACCCAATCATTCAGATCTAAAGATATCCCGACTTATTAAGGCATTCATGCAAACATAAGGCTTGGAACAAGCATCAACTAGATCTTAGAAGAGCTCTAATGGAGGTTTAAAGCATATAATAAGAGGGGAAATCCGAAAATACCTCAAATAACTCAGATTTGCCCTTGGATCTTTGCACTACAACTCTTCTCCTTGCTCCTTTCTTCTTCTCCTTCTTCACACCTTCACAAAATGGCACACAAAACACTTATAAGCTCTCAAGGTGGATTAGGGTTCTATCTCACAGCTTTAGAGGGTGAGGGAGGCGAGAATGGGGGCTATAAGGTGACTTAAATAGTGGGCAACCCGGGGATTTTAGGGTTTCACCCAGACGGATGGACTCGCCGAGTCCCCGGCTCACGCGTGCTCGAAGTCGCGACCCTACTCGGTGAGTCAGGCTATGACTCGCCGAGTCCCTTTTGCAAAACTTACAACAATTACCAATGAATTAACATACCGGGAACGAGTCGTTACAGACACATTTTATCAACACCCAGTTCCCAAAAAACTCCAAGCTACAATTGGTGTATAAAAGGTAGGTTTATAAGTTATCATTTTGTCAGAAACATCATGTTGAACATATTACATGGATCGCGATCAATCTCATTAGGTGTTTAACTTTTGGTAAAGCGCCTTAGATGTCTAACTCCTAACACACAAGAGGAACAAATCCCATCTTGACTACATAATCCTCTTGCATGGTTCACATCATACCTGAAAAATGACGTTTATAACTGCCCGGTTAAGGACCAACATTTGACCATATCTAAGCACAACACTCCCTACACTTAAGTCCCACTATGTATCTCATGTATTAAGAATACAAATATAATACCTTTTAATCAATTATCATTCACGATAGCGATCCATGAGATGATCTTGATATGGGTCAGTTCAATACTAGTTATCTGACAAGTATCTATGAAACTTGGTTACAACCCATTTCCTACCTTCATCAAGTGAAAGTCTTATTTTATAATTGCTCCCACAATTATAACGGATTGTGAACTTTTAGAATACTAAGAGTATTCATGGATTAAACATCTTAATATAGAACACAATAAGTATTGATGTTATGATCTATCCCAATATATCAAAACATTATATAATAGTTGTTGTCACAATGTTCCAATATCCAAATACTAAATCTAATTCAAAATCCCATTTCTAGAATAATAAAGTCTTATACTTGAAGTGTGACCATTCATACTTAGCTCAAAAGAAGGACTTTATTAATGGGTTCGACTAAACTTAATCTGTGTGAATTATGCAAATACTATCATCTCCATATGTGACTTTACTCCAGGTACAGTTAAATATCTTGGAGTATATGATTGGTGTTCTTTCATGCTATAGAGTCTTTAAGCTCGATTAAGTATACTCTCGAAGTCACAAAGATTTCTATATGATCATTGAATGACAGAAACCAACATAGTTTTTCAATTAGCTCATTCATCCAATCATATTATATTTCAACTTCTAAATTAGTGTATTCTTATTTTGTAGTAGAATGTGTCATTTTTATTTTGGTTAGAGCTCATTCCAACAAAATTTACTCTTCATCCCATAGTCACAATCTGTCACACCTCAAAACCAATAATGGCGGAAACGTTCTGGGGCGGAGGACGTCATGTACAATATCACAACAATGAAAAGTAGTAAACAAGCAACAACATCATCCATTGCATTAATAATACCATTATTATACAAGTGTGTTATGTCAAATTTTGATAAACACTAAAGCATAAATCAAAATGAAAGATGAGTCTTGAACGAGCTCCATCTTCTCTAAACCTTGCATCGGTACCTGTCTATGTTTGACCTGAGGATACAAGTTATTTTGAAAGAGAGTATCAGCGTTGAAGCTGGTGAGATCATAAGTATTTTAGTGTCTTAATTTGTATGTAAGAATTTGTATGTATAATAATTTAAAGTATTGAAAATGTTTGTAAAACAACTGTAAATGTTTGAAAAACTCTAGAAATCCCTATGATTCCTACTTTTATAACATGGAGTCTTATACCAAGACTTAACTGTTCTAAATGTTCGTTTCTTGTGAAAGTGTGTATTTTCCCAAGTATGACTATTATTAACCAAAAATATAGTTTCTACATTTCCGTGCGTCGTGTGTGTGTTCACGAAGCGAATGTAATGGAAAAATGAAATAGTACTATGGTGTAGTGCCGAACTAAAACCGTACCAATTACCTTATGTCTAGGGTAATTCTTCTAAGTACTGTAGCATTTGAAATAAATAACTACATCGGTACTCAACTGCCTTATTTGAGGGATAAGGTATAATGTGATGTCTAGATCCCAGACTATACGCTCCCTTGTCAAAGGCATTTTGAGATCTGCACACGACGTTTGCATGTATGCAAGCCGTGAGCATCCACATTACTATGATCATGTATACCCGATATAACTATCACAATGCGTTGCGATTCATCGGTATAGTTAGATCCCAAACTTGTTCTATGCTATAGCACCTAGTGATGTTTGTCCTATCAAAGTATATGTAACCACACTCATGTAAACGTATATATGTAAACGTACTCATGTAAGCGTAATCATGTAAAAACATATCTATGTAATAGTATAGTAATGTACTGTAATGTTCTGCGTGTGCTAGATGTAACGTGTATTCTCTCTCTATCTAGCATGTATAGTAATGTACTGTGTGTACTAGCTGTAATATATGTTCTCTCTATCTAGCAAGTATTGACTCATGAATGAACTGACTCATTGTATGATATCGCGTTCTAGTAATAATCCTAGTATCTTCCTAAACTACCCCTATGGTAGCTTACTAGTAATATAACCGATACATATGAACATGGATGTATACCCTTGCTACCCAAGGGTATTGAATGAACTGGAAGAACCTTTATAACTATATATGTACACATGATATATAACTAATATTTAAACGACCTTCGGATGGGTACCCGATATCCCACCAGACCACATCTCAAGCGCGAAAAGGAAATAGGGTGGATAGCCTTCCTAAGTCTTTTAAACATTTCTTATATAACTATACATATATAGGCATGCAATTTATAATATAAAAGCATAAAATAAGTTTGGTAAAACCTTTGAACATAATTATTATCTAAGAAACGATCAACTTGATGTTAATCTATAAAATGGTTTGAAAGCGTGGGTTTGATAAAACAGTTTAAGTATAAAAGAACATTTGTTTGAAACACAATTATAAATGGGTTTGAAATGAAACGTGCAGAGTAAAGTGTACAACTTAATAAGGAGTTTTAATCATATAAAATGTTTATGAAAATCATTTGAAGGAAACTGTTTGGTAAAATGGCTAATGAGTAGCCAATCATTTGAATATTGCTTACTAATCACATGTGATTGATATAGTAACTAGCATAATTCTACTTGTATCCCCCCATAAAACATTTAAAAACAGTTAAAACATTGATTAAGGGGTATGAACTCACCTGTAGTAAATGATTGGAATTGAACGAACTGTATCGTAAGGAAGGATCGAACAAGTGCTTGGTGTCAAGTGAAGACTTTAGACACACACAATGATCCTAATTACATATAAAGACATATGTATATAAAGAATTAGTGATTAAAACACTAATTAAACATGTATAAACATTCTAATGCGAGGTAAACACTTTGGTCAAGTGCTAGGAGGCTAATGGGTTGCAACAAAGGAGTGCAAGACCTCTCATGGAAGTTTATGGTCAAAAGACCATATATGTTGGAGTTTACGGCCCAGGGGAGTAAACTCCTGGCCGTAAACTCTCAATAAGGTTCCTAAATGAAGCCTAACATTAATACAACCCAAGTTGTGAATTGCTTCAAGGCTTAAGCAAGTGTTTGGGCTTCCTTTTAACTCCTTTGAGGAGTTTACGGCCCTGGGACCATATCCCTTGGAGAATACGGCTGTAATCTCCCTTGGGAGGATGTTTATGGTGTTTTCAAGTCCCTAAATTAACTAGGAACTAAACTAGGCTCTTGTACTAGGCATTAGAAGAGTTTATGGCACCATTTGGCACCATTTTATGTAGTTCACGGCCCTAGAACTTCTTGGGCCATGAACACCTTACTCTTGGTGTTCTAAGTGTGTTTGCTAGTCCTAAACTCATTTAGGTACATGTCCAATTTAGTCTCTTGGCTTAAGGAAGGCTTTTGAGGCATTTTGACACTTAAAAATGGAGGTCATGGCCCAAGAACTTCCTTGGCCGTGAACTCACATCTAGCCATTGTTTCTAATTAATTTTGTGGTCTAAACATGTATTGGTGTCTTATAGTTTGAGTTCCAAGGCTTTGTGGGACATTGAGCACTCTTTTGGCCCTTAAAAATGAGTTTACTCTCCAAATGCTCTTGGGCGGTAAACTCTCGAATCTTGGGGTTTTGATCCGTTTTTTATGTTATAAACTATAATCTAAGCTATATAATATAACTAGATAGAAGTACTCATGATTTGGGATAAAAACCCGAAGATCCGTGAGAGAGAATTCAGTTTTTCTCTAGTTGGAAATGCAACTAATGAATGAATATGGTTCAGATTTCTATATATAGTCCTGAGATTTTTGGCAGAAAATATTTTATTCTCAGAATGAACTATAATATCATAGAGTATTGGAATAACAGTGTTGCACAAAACCATAGTGCATCCACTCTCCAGATATCTCTTTAAGTGCTAAACCTGAAATACTCAAACTTATACCCAAAATCTGGAATATCAGTGTAGCTGTTCTAACTTCTATTGGCTTGACATGGTTTGTTCAGAATGGAAATTTCGGGTTGTCACACAATCCAATTATAATTCACATATATATATATATATATATATATATATATATATATATATAAGAATCTTATGTAGCTCTTTACATCAAAAAAAAAAAAAAATTCTAAACTAATTGTCTCATATACATTCTCTTAGTTCTTCTAAAGTACTCTTAGAATGTTCATATAGCCATCCGGTGACTTAACCATGTATGCAGTTGATATATTAATATATGCTCATAGCATGATCATATACCAAGTCTTGTGCATAACTTGACATAAATGATGGATTCATTTGCCAAGCAAATCAAATATAAATCATTTCAGCTAGTTTAAACCTATGATTTAGGTCCTTTTGAGGCTGGCTCAAAATCAGTTCCATGTAACAATGTAAATGTTCCTCCAAAGGAATATTCCATCTTGATATCTTTCAAGATATTGTCAGTATATGTAAAAGGATATAAAACTTTTAACATTCATTTCTCTCTCCCCCTTCTATCTATAGATATTGCATTCCAAGAGTGTATCTTTTCATTCCTAAGTCTTTTCATTTTAGAAACACATTCCGAGTCAAGGTGAAAGCCTGGCATGGTCATAATGTAATTTCTCATGATTAAGTATTTCCCATTCATACAAGATTAGGAATGTCACTATGCTCCCACTAGTTTTTAGTAAACACACATGTTTTATTCATTTTGATATAAAAGCATACATTGTGGTTTTACATTAAAATGATGATTGCAACATTGAAATGTTCGCTATATATCCATAAGTGGATCTCAAGCTCTACACATTTTGATAGGATAACATGGATTAAGAAAACCTCAAGGCTAATCTATATAGATATATTCTAGTAAATGTCTATTAAGAAAAACAATATTTCTTGGAATCTATTTGCCATATTTCATATTGAGAATATGCATTTATAGTAAACAATATTCTTGTTGATCTAATAATCATAACTGCTTATGAAAAAGGTTTGATCATAGTCAATGTAATGGTTATGATAAGGACCATATTTAATGACATGAGTATGAGAAAATCCTTTATATAAAGTCTTGCTTTAAATGCGTATATTTATCCATGTAATATATTCTTTCTAGAAGAATCAATTACTCCTCTTAGCCTTGCAATGGAGAGGAAGTTTAATCAAGATCATACTTGACTGTCATACATGGATTACATCTCATGTTTATGACTCTAAGTCATTAATCATAATCAATATCTGACATAACATATTGGTATTGGATGGATTTGCTAGAAACCATCAAGAAAAGCTCATAAATGAGAGATTCCATATTTCTCAATTCATATACCATTTTGTAAAAATCATATCACTTGTTATAATGTTCTTTAGGTACCAAATAAAACTTCATTTTATTTACCATTAGCCGCAATTAATTATAAACCAAAATCCTATATTTCAAGGTTTAGTCGTACAACGGTTTTAAGAACTAATAACAATCTTAATAAAACTTCATTTTATACTTATAACTTGGAGTTTTGGATGAGTTATAAAATCACAATTTTAAATCTCCTTTTAATAATCAAAATCTTTTGACTTTATGATTTGTAGAATAAACTCATTTTTTTTTTATAAACTCAATTTTATGCATCTTATGATAAAAATCATATTGGGATAAACCAAACCTTGGGTGACGATACTTATGTTTTAAATATTATTTGATATGCATAAAACATAATATCAATATGTTGTGTTATGTTTAAAAAATTAATATCATATATTAAGTTTTGACATAGAAATAATCACTAGTTTTATTATTTGTGGTTATAACGCTATAAATTGATTTTTAGTATTAATAAAAACTCCTTATTTATTATAAATACATGGATTTTAAATAATTTTTAAACACTTTTAAAACATTTTAAATATTTTAAATTTGTCTATTTATAAGTTTTACACTAAAACTATTTGTATCAAAAAATCGATTTTTAACTGGTAACTGATAAAAACGTTTTATAATTTTCCATTTATAAACATCTTATGTTAATTTTTAAATATTTTTTTTACTCAAACTCCAAGTTATATTATTTTTTGTTAAATTATTATCTGACATATAAAAAATATTTTCATACATAAAACACAACATATAAAAACATAAAATAAACATCACATGCATGTATTTGAAATATGTATAAACCAAATCATATCTACTAATAACTTTTGTGAGCCATTACAATAATTATTAAGTCTTTCCTAAAGGACTTAAATGACTCTTCAAAGTGTCTTAAAGCTTCCACTTATCAAGACAACTATTGCTTGCTAAAATAACTTCAAATCTTCATGTTGTAAAAGTTGTAGCACTTAAAACATGAAGACTGTAATTAAGTCCAAAATCAATAGTAAAAGTTCACGGTTGGAATTATGGTCCCAAGTGGTTAAGTCGTCTTTAAGGTGCTAATTTCTTCATATTGTTACATTTAAAAAGAAATACAACTAGTCAAATATAATAACAAACAATTTTTTGTTTTTTCTAAGACAACTTTTATATACCCAAAATGCATGAAAAATGGTTATATATAAAAATAAACAACTGTAAACAAGTTGCCAAAGAAGACAAATATTTATATTTCTTAACCAAAATGAATCCATGCTTGTTTTCCAAAAACCAAAGATTATCAAACATAAAAAATCATTATAATATATAAAAGATGACTCTGATACCACTGATGCGTTTTGATATAAAATATAAGATAGTTTATCATAAAAACCGCAATGGAAGCTTTTAAAAACAACAAGTTTATTTTCAAGTTTATAACAATACCAAGCCATCTAGGATCAATTTATAGAGGTTAAATGATTTTAAAAACAACCATAGAATGTTTTAGAATGACAAACTTTAGAGCCTTTGAACTCTCTTGTTTTTAAGGTGTTGATGAAGATAGACAAATCAAAGCATATGGTTTTCTCTACAAGTATCCAACATCAAGATAAGACACTTGAAATGTTAGTTTCTTATTGTATTATTGAGTGTCTTAAATATTTAAGAACTTAACTCGAATAATCACTTGAGAAGACAACTCAAGAGAGCTTCAAATCACCAAACTAGCTTCAAAATAGAGAGATGACGAGAGGAAAGGTGGGTTCGACCACCATGTAGAAGAGAGAAAAACTAGTAAAACTACAAGCCAAAAACTCATGCAAAACCTTACTTTTATACTCCATACAAGACATACCTTTAGATTATAATAACATAAAACATTGATAGTCTTTTAGAAGCACCGGCGACATAAGAAGAAGGTTGACAAACAACCTCCCTTATTATTTAATAATTTCGGCCATGCTTAAGAAGAATACACAATTTGTCTACCTAGTTTATTAACTATGGTATGTTAACTTATTGACTTGATTATGGTTAACCAAAGTGTCCAAATTTTTTTACATAGCTTATTAAATCATACTATATTATATAATAAACAATTATACTCTCTTTTAATTATTATTTTCATAAAAAAATATTCATTAATTAAATACATTAATTGGTATTATTTATTAATATTTATATTAATAATAAATATACAAAATATATCAACTTGATAAATGTGTGACCCTATAGGATCGTATGTCATTAAAAATATCACTCAATAATTAAAAATATCACTCAATAATGATTTTTAAACATATAGATTAAACACTCCCCACATATTGATTTCACCATTTAAATCACACATAACGTTTGTTCAAAGCTTTTAAACACCGTCAATAACATCAATTAACAAGCTACTAACATGTAATCATTCATAGCTAACTTAATTACAAATATGCAACGATGCATTTCACACGGAGTTAGTCTCATAGACCACCAATTCTAACTTTTTGGAAACCACATAGGGATGATATGTGTCAAAGATTCAAACTTGGACTATAAGTGCATATGCGTATAAATAAGTGGACCAATACTTCAATTTACTCTAATTGGAAAAACTAGTTTCAAATCGCCAAAATTCGAGGATTTGGCCAGTAATTGCAGAAGGCGGGAAAGGGGATTCTGCAGCCATTGCTCATTCGAAATATTTACCAAGTTCAAGCAAACCCTCTCTCCACCTACTCCAATCCGAGCAACTATGGAGAGAATCAACGTCGCAGTGAGAGCAAGACCTCTGTCGACGGAAGATGCCAAGAGCAGTCCTTGGAGAATCTCTGGGAACTCGATCTTGTTCGCAAACCCTACCACCAAGTTTGAATTCGGTACGTTTTCATTTCTAAAGCCGCACGATTTTGACTGATGAGGCGGCGTGCGTTCTTTGGTTGAGTTATTCCTCCGGTTCCAGTATCAATGTGAAGTTTAATATCATTATGATTTTCCTTCACGAAGTTGGAATCAACTAACAATTTCAATTTAGAACTAGTCCATGTACTTCCCGAACAAGTGCGAGAATTAATTACGACTATAGATGTCAAAAGTAGGGATGTAAGTTATCCGAGTCTAAATCAGACGATTTGAGCTCGTTTGCGTTTGAACTTTGAGTACACACGAGTTGAATTCGAGTATACATGGACTTCCCTTGAATATTTACAGAGCTATTCCAGTTCGAAGATCAATGTTAAGTTTAATTTCTAACACTTTGCTTTTTTGGTGAATTACACAGACCGGATTTTTAGTGAGGACTGTAGAACTGTGGATGTTTATGAGTCAAGAACTAAAGCTATTGTTTCAGCAGCTATTGGTGGATTCAATGGTAATCTTGTAATATCTGGTGATTTATCAACGCGACCTTCCTTCCAACTTATCTGTCTTATTACATTCTCTTTAGGCACTGTTTTTGCATATGGACAAACAAACAGTGGCAAAACACATACAATGCGTGGGTCTAGTGTTGAACCAGGAGTCATCCCTTTAGCAGTACATGATCTATTTGACAAGATACAACAGGTAGCTTTACCTCTTTGCAACTTTCTATTATCAACCATGTGAAACATAAAGGTTCCCTTTTTTTTCCTTCTTATTATGGAAAAGAAGTTTTAAGATCATGAAATGACATCCAAACTGATACAATGATGACTACTTAATGTTTTTTTGAAAGGAAACGGATCGTGAGTTTCTTTTAAGGATGTCCTACATGGAGATCTACAATGAGGAAATCAATGATTTGTTGGCACCAGAACACCGAAAGCTGCAAATCCATGAAAGCATTGAGGTAAAGTTAAATGTCTTTTTTGCCCTCTTTTTGGTATATGCTTGTTTTTTTTTTTTTTTTTTTTTTTTTTTTTTTTTCTAATTAGATTTTCATAAGTAGCGTGGCATATTTGTTGCTGGCTTAAAAGAAGAAATTGTTACTAGCCCAAAACAAGTGCTTGAATTTATGGATTTTGGTGAAGGTAATTACTTTCTAGTTTCTATTCATGTATTCACATTATCTATTCCAACTGTTTTTATTTTTCTTTATTGTTCTACAGATCTAATTTTGTACTTGGTTATTTGTAATCATAATTCATAGCTCATCGTCATATTGGGGAGACAAATATGAATTTACACAGCAGTAGGTCTCATACCATTTTCCGCATGGTATAATATTCTCATATTCCTCTTAAACTTTTTTCTACTCAAATCTTTTTCAAGCTCATTAAAAAAGGTCTCTATCTCTACCTTTATAGATTATTGAGAGCAGGGATAAAGTTGAAGATGAATTTGCAGAGAGCTCATGTGATGCTGTTCGTGTATCTGTTTTGGTATTCTTTGCAACCATTTCTTTTATTTCTTTAATATGTTTATTTTCCTTATTTATTTATTTTAAAATTTTCTTTATTTGTCATCTAAGAACTTGGTAGACCTTGCGGGTTCAGAAAGAGCTGCAAAGACTGGTGCAGAAGGTGTTCGTTTGAAAGAAGGGTCCCACATCAACAAAAGCTTGATGACACTTGGAACTGTTATTAAAAAGCTAAGTGAAGGTGCTGAGAGTCAAGGGTAAGTTCAGATGTCCCCGAGGGTAATTTAGTAATTCCTAAAACTATTTTTATAAATTATATTGTATTGTTTAATACAGGGGTCATGTTCCCTATCGAGACAGCAAACTCACACGTATTTTGCAGCCTGCACTTGGTGGGAATGCAAATACAGCCATCATCTGTAACATTACCTTGGCACAGGTGAACCTTATAGCTTAAATTTATACAAATAGTGTTGGAAGATTTAATTTTTATGGTATAACTAAATAAAACTTCTAGTTATTTTGAGTTTTTATGGATAAGATTATTAAAGGGTAATAGTAAACTTACTCTGAGGTTCTGAAACTTGTTAATATTCCATTTTTTTGATTGGTATTGTACTACTGTATTTCAAAGTGATTACTTTAAGATTCAAGATATTTCAGTGACATTTATTTTCACACTAAAGTATTCCATTAAGGTTTCTATTTAGCATGTAAGCAGATCATAATTCATAACTAGTTCTGATTGTAAGAGTGTTGTTTCATGTCAAGTTAGGTGTCACAATTCACAAACATTGATATCTTTATATCTTTTTCTCAAGTTTCAAATACATTTGTTTAATGGCAGATTCATGCTGATGAGACTAAAAGCAGCCTTCAGTTTGCAAGCCGAGCTTTACGTGTCACTAACTGTGTTCATGTGAATGAGGTTATTTCTCAACACAAAATGACAAAATCTCATATTAGTATATTACTCTTTTTCTTTAAGTCCCTATGCTCTTGATTTCATTCTATATTCCTTGCTATTTGGCAGATTTTGACAGATGCTGCTTTACTAAAGCGCCAAAAGAAAGAAATTGAAGAGCTTCGAGCAAAATTACAGGTTTGCCCTTTGACATCCATGCTCATGAAAAACTGTCACTTTAGCCATTTAGTATGACACCAGACACCCTCCCTTTAAAGTACTGATCACTATTCATTATCGGCATAATCTTTTTCTGTTTTTATAAAATCCTGTAGGGTTCTCATTCAGAGCACTTGGGAGATGAGATTCTCAACCTGCGGAATACATTATTGCAGGTGGATAAAGCTTTACCTTTACACATAGACATACATAAATTCATACACATACATATATAAGTATATAATAAACTTATACAACTGTAATGTAGAGTGAATTGGAGAGGGAGCGAATAGCTCTGGAGTTAGAAGAGGAAAAGAAAGCTCAAGCTGAAAGAGATAAGATGCTGCAAGTGCAAGCAAAGAAGATCCAGAACTTGAGTTCTATGGTAATAAGTTCAAGTAGAGATGAAGCTCCTTATTATCACAAGAAGGTTTGATTTCAAAACTTATATTTCTTTCTGTTTTCACCTTTATGATTCTAATAAGTAATAACACATTTGTTCCTAACTTTTCCCAAAAAGGAAAAAAGGCGTGATACTTGGTGTCCAGGGAAACTTCCAAAAACGATGATAAATGAGGTATCTGTATATATATATATATATATATATATATATATATATTCTATTTCTACCAGATGTTTCCTTTTATATGCTATAAGAGTATGCTTTAATTGTATGTCATATTATGCAATATTCTTCAGTTACCTTCCACTATCCCAACACAAGCTTCTGCAATGAAACCTGTTATTAGAAGTGAACGTGAAAGAGGACCACTTCTACCTTTTGAAGAACTAGTAAATGATAACACCTCAAATGCATGCAATCAGGAGAGAGATCGTAAAAGTGTGTCTTTTTGTGACTTTGGTCTTCCAGATCAAAGATCACTGATGCATGTCACAAGCAGAAAAAAAGCATCTAACAGGAAAAAAAGCTTACCTATGGTTAGTTTTTATTGTGAAAGTTATTGGTATCCCACAACTTATAAGGGTTTCACAATTCTTACACAATGCAAGATTTGCTTTCAGGAAAGTGTGGAATTAACAGAAGTGAAAGCAGAATATGAAACGTTGTTAATGGAATTTGAAGCTGAGGTTGTTATACTTTTTGCTTCTCTTTTTATGTATAATCTTAGTATGTTTTGTTCTCATATTGTTGCTATTTTTTTATGTTGAAGAGAACAACGAATGAAATACAAATAGACTACTTAACAAGAAGACTTGCGGACGCTTTAGATAATGAACAGAAGATTAAATACACATCCGATACTGATAAAAGTTCAATGGAAATGGAGGCGATTCTTGTTATCAAACAACTTCAGGAAAAGGTTTGTGTTTGTCCTTTATCTTTCACTCTTTTTAGATGAGTTTTGATGAACCACTTCTTCATTTTGTAATGCAGATCTCAGTGTTGGAGATGGAGAAGGAGAAGGAGAAGGCTTCAAGTTTGGAGAATTTGGATCCTGTTGTAGATTTAGATACAGAAAAAGATAAGGATGCAATTGATAAGTATGAAAAGGTT
The DNA here is from genome assembly GCF_052625555.1 of Lactuca saligna. NCBI lineage: Eukaryota > Viridiplantae > Streptophyta > Magnoliopsida > Asterales > Asteraceae > Lactuca > Lactuca saligna. The sequence continues at coordinate 130,575,098 of NC_136422.1, read as the reverse complement.
TTGACTTCATGACCTTATATGATGGTTTGCTTTTTTTCTTTTTGTTATATATTTTGCTATTCTTGCTTTAATCAATTCATTTGGTATCTTGTAGCTATACAAAGAGCTTTTGGTTGCACAGGAGGAAGCCCATTTGGCTCATCAACAACTTACCTCTTCAATGGTATTAGTGGAGAAATTTTGAATACTAATTTACAATAACTCTCAACATATGATACTCATGCAATGCTATGTAGGATGAAGACTCTGAAGCATTGGCAAAGTTATCAACAAACATTCAAGAAATCACATTTGAGATTCAACAGTCAAAGGCCCTTTTTGAGTCTGAACATTTGCAAAATCATAGTGCCCTATCAGACCTTATTGCTGTGAGTAATTCCAATTTCATTACGCCTTTAAAGTTATAAGCTACTATGTGATTACTTACACTTTTTGCTAACTTTTGCAGGAGGTCAGGTCTTTCTCTTCTCATGACTTTGCTCAAATAAAAAGACTACTTGGTGACTATGAAAAAATCCATTCTTGCATGAAAGCTAAAGTAGATGAACTTGAATGTGAAAAGGTATGTTCCATTTTGCTTCCTTATTTCCTCACATTTTGTCAAAATAACAATATCAATAGTTACAATCTAAAATAGAGAAATATAGCTAAAACATTGAACACTTGCAATTGAAACAAGGATTGTTTAAATGTAATTTCTTCTTTCTCTTCATGTTGTAATTGCAGATTTCAGTGTTGGAGATGGAGAAGGCTTCAAGTTTGCAGAATTTGGATTCTGTTGTTGAATTAGAAAAACAGAAAGATAAGTATGAAGAGGTTTGACTTCATGAGCCTATTGTCTTCTTTTCTTTATCTGGTGTAGATGGTTTACCTTTTCTTTTTTATATAAGTTGATATTTTTTTCTTTAATCAGAGTTTATTGTGTATCTTGTAGCTATATATGGAGCTTTTAGCTGCAAAGGAGGAAGCCAATTATGCTCATCAACAACTTACATCTTTAATGGTATCTACATAAAGTGAATTTTAAAGTATTAAACTTAGCCTGATTGAAAGAATTTTTTTCTTACAATTACTCTATACAAATGAGTCTCATACAATGCCATGTAGGATGAGGACTCTGAAGCATTGGCAAAGTTATCAACAAACATCCAAGAAATTACATTTGAAATTCAACATTCAAAACCTCTTGTTGAGTCTATCTCTATCTCCATCACTTCAATGATGGATGAACATTTGCAAAGTTGTAGTGCCCTATCAGACCTTATTTCTGTGAGTAATTTCAAAATTATTTATTAATCCTTTAAAGTTATATGCTAATACTTCAAGGAGTTATAGTTTTGCTTTACATTTTGCAGGATATTGGATCTTTCTCTTCCCATGACATTACTCAAATAAAAAGACTACTTGGTGACTATGAAAAACTTCATTCTTGCATGAAACTGAAAATAGCTGAACTTGAGCATGAAAAGGTATGTTCCATTTTGCTTCCATATCAACACAAATCTAAAGATAAATCAACAACACTGAAATCCTTTTTGAATCTTCTAAAACCACTCACTAATTTTTCTTCACATTGTAATGCAGATGGAAAATATGGATTCAGATAAGTATGCCAGCAATAAGCATGAAGAGGTTTTGTTTTTCTTTTCTTTTATATAGTGAAGATGTGTTTTTTTATTTTTTTTATATGTTGGTATTCTTGCTTTAATCATATAATTCTGTTTCTTGTAGCTATACATGGAGCTCTTGGCTTCACAGGAGGACACAAATTTGGCTCATCAACAACTTACTTTATCAATGGTATTCACTACAATACTTAATGCATGCATATTGCATCCTCCTATTTTCATAAATATCTCTTACTTGAGAATGAATATTAGTTTCATAATTACTCTTAACACACAAAGGGCTCACACAATGCCATGTAGGATGAGGACTCTGAAGCATTGACAAAGCTATCAACAAACATTGAAGAAATTACATTTGACATTCAACAGTCAAAAACCCTTGTTGACTCCATCACTTCAATGATGGATGAACATTTACAAAGTTGTAACACCCTTATTGATGTGAGTAGTTTCAACTTCATTATACCTATACATTTATTATTTATACACTACTAAGACTCTAAGAGGTTTTACAATTTTGCTAACTTTTACAGGATGTCAGATCTTTCTCTTCCCATGACTTTACTCAAATGAAAACACTTCTTTGTGACTATGAAAAACTTCATTCTTGCATGAAAGCCAAAGTAGAAGAACTTGAACATGAAAAGGTATATTCCATATCCGTATTTCTTTTATAATCATCTTCAATTCCTAACAATTCTGACATTCCTCATTTGCAGCTTCTTATGTGCAATCAATCTGAGGATCTTCAGAAAAGGCTAGAAGAAGCTTGTTTAAGTGGTGAAAATTCATCACAGGCTTTAACAGTATGTCATTGATTTCTCGTTTTTAACAAAACTTAATGTTCTCCCTTCCACTGAACTGACAAGTTTATTTATTAATGTTTTTCAGGAGCTATCTGAACGATATGAAACAGAAACAAATGAATTAATTACTGAAATCAGAACACTAGAAAATGAGATAGGACATTTATCAACTTCTGTTTTGGCTAAAGAGAAGGAAAGTATGAGAAAAGACCTTGAGAAAACAAAATCAAAACTGAAAGAAACAGAGTCAAAGTTAAGAAACACCATTCAAGAAAAAACAAAGCTAGAGGTAGTAACTTAACTTATTTCTTCATCTTTAATGTGGTAATCAAGTATTAACCAAATAGTTTTGTCTAATTTACCGTTTTACCCTCCGTTTGTAGGGTGAAAAAGCATCTGCAGAGAGAGAAATAAAACGTTTGCATAGTCAGAAAATGATTCTTGAACGTGATATGAACAAACGTGAGTCAAGGCGTGATTCGGTTCTTGATAGAAGCTCAAATATTTTTGAACCAAGAAAAGGGAAAGGACTTGTGAATCATGTTGATCAGGTGATAAAAATTTGTTTTCAATTAGATTAAACTTAAAAGGAAAATTACTCATAAAAAATGTTTCTTGTTTATTTTTTTCAGGAAGAGTATAGAAAACTAGAAGTGCTTGCATTTGATATGGAGAGAACTATTGTTTCTCTAGAAGAACAATTAGCAACTGCTAATGATGAAAGTCAACAAGCAGTCATAAGATCTGAAAGTTTAGTACAACAAGTTGAAGAATTATCTGATAAATTAGAGTATTCAAACTCAGAACTGGAAAGATTTGAGGAAATGGTTTCAAGTCTTGTGAGTTTTTCTAAATTAGTGTTTGGTTTGATTGAATCAAGGAAGGAATGGAATCGTTCATTCCTTAGGAATGTGATTCCGTCCATTTTTTTTTTTTAAATTCTCATATTGATTTCTTTTTTATTATTGTTTCAGAGGGCAAACTTGGAAGAAGCAGCAGTAAAAAATCAGAATGCAGATAGCTCTATTAGTATGTTGATGGAGGAAAAGGAAGAAATGGCTATGGTAATTAAGTTTAATAAATGTATTTATTTTATTTTTAATCAACTATATAACATTTTATAACGGGAATGCAGCAACTTACTGATGCTCTTCTGGCAATTGAGGAGGAAAGGGCAATATGGTCCACAACACAAAAAGCTTCAATTGAAGCCATTGAAAGCAAATCAAAGTCATACAATGCTGAGATTGCTTTGTTAACAGATAAAATGTCAGAGGTAATATTCAAAACAGTTTATCAAAATCAAAAAATATATACATATATAATAGTGAGATTTAATAATTTATAATTTTTATTGCTTTAAGGTGAGGAATGAACTGGAGGCTTGCAGAGAAACATACAATATCATCAATGAAAAACTGGGTGTTGCAGAAGAAAAAGTGGAAGTGGAGAAATCATGCAGGTTTGCCCCTATATCCTTTAGGGTTCTTCAGGTTTTAGGGGCAAGGGCATTTTCGTCTTTTGACATGATTAAGTTTTTGATACAGTATGGAGAAATCACTTGAAATTGACCGACTAAAGAATGATCTTATACTGCTTGATGATCAGAAGAAAACATCAGAAGATGTAAGTTTTTTTACTTTTTTTTTTTTTATTTTTATTTTTCTAATTACGATATAACCTTATGAGGGTATTTTTTGAAATTTCATAAAACTGAAAAAAAGGTCAAATAGTCAACAGTTCTGTGTATTTACAGAAGTTACTGAATGATACCTTGTAAGGGTATTTTTGTAAATTTATAAATTTGAAAAAGAAAAAGGATTTAAAAATTAAAAAGAAAACCAAGGGTAAATTTTTTTTGAGCAAAATGAGAAAAATTTCAAATGGTCAAATAGTCAACAATTCTGTGTATCTCCAGAAGTTACTGAATCAAATTGTAGAGATCACAAAAGAAAGAAAAGAGTTAGTGGCTCAGATTGAAGAACAACAACTGCTCATGGAAACATGTAATGACAAGGTAAAAAATTAAAAACCAAAGCTGTTTGCTATTTTTGGATTTTTCACTTTACTTAATTTCTTTTCTTTATATTTTTTTACCAGCTTTTGAATGCGAAAGCTAAAGTTGAAGAGTTGACAATGAAGCTATCCACCTTAGAAGCCAAAACACACAGTGTAAGTTTTTTTTTTTTTCTCTTGAAAAATGTTTTGTTTTTTTTTGACCTTTTAGTAATCATGTTGACTTTGACTTTGACTTTAACAGGGTGATATAGACAAGGCGAAATTGAGAATGAGGTTAAATGGAGCACAAACAAGGTTGGATGGAATGAGGGTGAGGTGTAAAGAAGAAATGGAGGAGAAAGAGTTTATGAATAAAAAGTTTGAAGAGGCTACAAATAAGTTAAAGGAACAGTTGGTATGTTGTAGAACTGAAAACATGAACCTTAAAAAGCACTTTCTTCTCAAAGAGTGATTGTCAATACAGTATATATATTTTTTGTAAATCAAATAAAAAACCACACGTTTGGTATATATCATTATTGTGTTTGCTTAATCATCTCCTAGATGGTTAAAGGTAGAGCTTTAGAAGAAGGGTAATAAAAGTCTTTATCTGTTTTATAATGCAAATAGTTCTACTTTGGTTATGGATGCTATTTGTGAAAGGACTTGAAATGTGATGGAGAAAATGGAAACATTTATAATTTTATATCACCTGTTATCTATTTTCATATTTCTATCATGTAGAGTGGAATTGAGATGAAATTTACAACTTGTAAATTAAATTACCTCCTGTCTTTTATGTCTATAATTATTTATATCCACTAAAATTATGACAAATCACCATTCATATTTATCTTATTTGATATATTCCTAATATAATATTAATGAGTTAATTAAAAAAATATGGAAAATAACACTTGTTATAATTTTATTGGGTAGCAACATTTGTAGGTCGGGGTGAGCGCGGTGCGATTTAATGCGGTTATTAGTTAAAACTTCACCACTAACTGTAAATACGGTTAATCCATTTTCAAAATTGCATGGTGTGGTTAGACGGTTATTTTTGCGGTGCGGTGCGGTTTTGTTTTTTTGTTTTTTTTTTTTTGTGTGTTGCGGTTATTAACTGTATGTATTTGGTGTCGTTATTTTGTGTGGTTTTTAACCACAGTTTAGAGCTCAGACGGTTTTAAGAGTTCAAACATATTACTTGTAATAATATAAAAAACCTTAAGGTATAAGAAAATTAACTTAAATCACAAACAACTAATATTTTAAAAAACATCAAACCAATAGTAAGTAACAATAAATATCTTAAATTTGTTTAATTTTCCCATTTTTCAAAGTTATACATGAAATATTTTTGTCTTATAGTATTTATCCATCTTTCATCCATGAAACCTGTTTTATTTTTAATATTTAATATATTGATAATCAATAAATTTTTTTTGTATATAATATATACGATGCAGTGCGGTTTTTGAAAACCAATAACCGCAACGCAAGTTTGCGGTTTTTGAAAAAGAAAACCTTACCATCAGTTTTTATTGTGGTTGCGGTTTATGTGGTTTTGCGGTTAATTTTTGTTGCGGTGCGGTTTTTGCCTACTCCTATTTGTAGGTATAGAAAATATGAATTAATTTAATTTCTCTTTGTAATAATATAAAATCTATAATCAGGACTATTTAATGTCTACTATAATAGTAAAACGATAACTAATATTTAAATAAACACAAATATAAAAAGTTCACTTCATGTGCATAAGTAAATTGTATCAGGTTTTTCTAGACATAGCTTTGAGTCTGGATGAATAATTAACTTAATCTTTTCTTTATTCAAGATCAACCTGTTGTACCACAAATCTATATTTGTGAATATTACGAGGTGATTTTGGTGAACTATTTTCTACAATCAATAGTATATATATATATATATATATATATACACACAGAGAGAGAGAGAGAGAGAGAAGTTCAGTTGAGAAAATAAAAAAATATTGAGAATGGGGGAATCATTCTCAGCCAATCATTTATTTTTGCCGTAAAAGCTTCCAATGTACAAGCGAAAATGAAATAGGAATGCACATGTGTTTTCCAACAAAACATGTTTCCTTAAACTATGCTAATCATTACCTTAATATATACAAAACATAGTTTTTTTTTTTTAAATTTTTTTTTTTTAATTTTTAAGGAACTATTTTTATCGAAAAATAATTTTAAATATATCAAAATTCATAATTTTTTATTCTCTATAAACAGATATCCATATTGATATAGTTTTAATATAAAATAAAAAATTTATTTTTTATAGTTTCAGCTTTTGTTATTCATAAGTGAATAAAAACGAATCATATTTTTACTACAGTACATTTGTTATTCACTTATGAATAAAAAATATGATTAATTCGTTTTACAGTTTAAGTATCATTCATATATGAATATAAAATATAATAAACATAGTATATATTGATTATATTCATATTTAAATATTAAACGATGCATTCACTTGTGAATATTATATAATATATTCATTTGTGAATATTAGATGATATATTCACTTATGAATATTAAATAATATTTTCATATGTGAATATTACATAGTATTACATAGTATATCACATCTGAATATTACATAGTATATTTCACTTGTGAATATTAGATCATATATTCACTTGTAATAATAGTTGATATATTAATATTTACAATGTGTTCACAAATATATATAATTTTTATATGTTGTTCACATATAAATAACATACAGACTTGCATATTTGTTTTGTGTTTTAATAATCATATACCGACTCAGGTGAGAAAATATATAACGTTGTAATTTAGTTGATGCATTCCATCAAACAGTTAGAGTGCATACAAGTTAACTTTTTTAAAAATGTTACAAATATGATACTTTGACTATTTAAATCTTACAAAATAGTAGATTGATAGAGAATTATATGAAAATTTTCAAACAAAAATGATTTGATATTTTTCTAATATTAATTTCGATGTTTTATTTGATTATCGATGTTGAATGAATGATATGGATTGAATTTTTTGTTGATTATTGATGATGTTGATCTAATGATGCTGGAAGTATAATTAATCGTTGATGTTGAAGATATGCTCGTATTCAAGTAGAATTGAAGGTTGGACTGAAAAAACAAAAAACGAATTTTTTGTTGTTAACAGTTGAATGGTGTTGATAAACGTGTTATTAACGAAGATCAATTATTGATTAACACATGATGACGTCGATCGACGATTTAATTGAAGAAATCTGGATGATTGTTGAAGGTTGGAGGAGAAATTTGGACGATGAACGATCTATTGGAATGAATTTCAACTATTATCCAACTCTCTACACTTACGTATTTGTTATTGAAGGCTATTATATCATATTTACAAGTTTGTCACCGTATCTTTTATGTTTAGAGGCTAATTAAATGATTGACTGAAAATTATACCCTCATTTCAACTTTTTTTTTTCTCAATTGAACCCTTCTATATATATATATAATTTAATTCATGAAAGTTTTACGTAGACAATATGTTTTTTTTATACAAAATAAGTATGTATAACGACTAAATATGTTTTTTAAATGTGTATAATAATAATAATAATAATAATAATAATAATAATAATTTCTCACACTTTATACATTTTTATCAAAAATCAACCTATAATTAACTAGTTATAACTAACTTTTTAAGAAAACAATACAATTTCAATGGATAAATATATTTCAAAAACTAAGTAGCGTGTCTATATGATAAAATAAAGTTTCTTTTTAGACCATCTTTATATATAAACTTAAAAAAAAAAGGATGCATGTAAACTTACCTAGACTAGTCGTAGATTTAATGCTATTTATTTAGGAGATCATTGGTTCGATTCTCTAAAGTTTATTTCCCTTTATTATCAATTGTTATAGTGGTTATATATTGATCCTTAAAGCATATTGACACTAAAACATTTCCACCTTGGTGGTAATCACGATGCATTTGAGATCATGAGGGTATGGGTCTGATCAACATCATGACAAAAATAAACAAGTTTCTCAACGCACCTAAAATCATTGTAAAGACAAAGCTTGCAAAACTTAAAAGACTTTTATGTCAATAATCTCTTAATAAATGTTGTCTATATAAATATTATTTTGATAGTCTACTCCATAAAAACATACAAATGGATAATTTTTAAATGCACATGACCTATGTACGTATTTGTTTTTTTCAAAATTTTGAATCGCTTGAATAATAAAATTAAAAAAATGCAAGCTAGGAGCTAGCAAGGAACCAAAAAAAAAAAAGACAAAAGACAAAAGTTAAGGGTCCAATGTATTTTAAAACCATGCAATCCAATTCCTAGAAGCCTTTGAGTTAAAACCAATTAAAAGAATACATCATAACTATATCTATAACCGTATCCTTACGTTGTTTCTTAGACTGAAAAACTACCACATTACGATAACACCAAAGCACCCACCTAACCATATAGCAAATCGAGGAAAAAAATATAACGCTTCAAAGGTGCCAAATGTATAGAATAGATCCACTCAAACATTTCTTCCAAGTTCCCAAAAATAGGAGGAACATGACATATGCAACCAAATCGCAATTCGTTGACACACTTGAGAGTTGAGAATCAATAACACAAGAAAAGAAAACATGGTTAACTCACCCGAAAACCAATCACAACAATGACACCTTATAGACTCCATATTAATCCCTTTGCACACCAAGTTAATCCTTGTAGGCAATCAATCAAAACCAATACCTCACACCACATCATCAATATAAGCACGAAAAGAGCTAACAAAGAAGATACATGAAACATCCAACTCCCAAGACCAATAATACCTAGCTTAAGAATACTCAATTCCATCCAAAGTCAAAAGTATGGAATGAAATCGCTCCTCTTAACCAACATGATAACCGTGACAAGATTTAATAATCTTAACCCACATGATTTATTTATTTATTTTAACCTATGTACATGATTTATTTTGTAGATTTGTATATTGAAGAATCAAGTCTATGTTAAGACATGCAAATTGCAAACATTGGCCAAAGCATAAATCAATTTCTTCTTTTCTTCTTAATATATTTTGAGAGCCACGACGAAAGAAAAAAAAAAATCCTAGTCAACAAATTATCCTCAAGTTGATGACAAAGAAAGATGCATTTTGGTAATAATCTAAATAGTATAATATCAATCACTAAAACAAGAAGTAGGGAAAAAAAAGTGTTCACAAAATGTTGTGTTTGCGCTCTAATGCATTGGTGATTCTTGTAATGCAGTATTCTGCACTCAATGGATAAATAGAAACTGCAAAAACCAAAGTCATGTGTCAAAAACATATACCATTTTTCTTTTCTATATATTTTAACGATGGGAAAAAGTCATAAAACAACCCAAAATGTATGCATCATAATTCATACATGAAAGACATGAATGAAGTAGATGTAAAGATTATGTTTAATACCTCTAAAAGATTAACAAAAAATACATTTAGAATATACTTACTTGAAATAAAATACTCTTATGAAGTCATTTTTGATTTTCCCATGAGCCATTGCACCAACCTAAGAATAAATAAGTTAAAATATCATCGTCTAAATAGTAATTTTCAAAAATAAATCCTCAAAAACACTTCATTTAAACTAAGATGAAGAGTTTTATTTCATTAAAAACTCTGCAATTTTTCTAATATAGTTTTCATTGTTTTGGCAATTTTTCTAATATAGTTAATTTGCAACAATAAACATTATACAATAGTATTCAAAAAGTCAAGACAAAACTTCAAAAATGGTTCCTGTGGTTTTCAAAAATATCAAGTTTAGTCCCTAAGTTCAAAAAACCTCACAGATGGTCCTTGTGGTTTCAAAACTTTTAACATTTGGTCCTTCCGGCTAACTCCGTTACCATTTAACCGTTAAGTCAGGAGCATTTTTGGCATTCCACTACACAGGGACCATTTATGATGTTTTTAATTACTTTTTTTTAAATCAATAAATATATAATATTTAATATGCAAGGGGTCCCACCCCATCTCTCTCTCTCTCTCTCTCTCTCTCTCTCTCTCATAAAAAAACCCAACAACCTATATTCTCTATCTTCTTCCTCAAAATTCGATATGCTTACACAAGTTACCGTCTCCGATCTGTAGCCTATCATTTATGGATCTCGACTGCAAAAACTTGGGGTTTCTCAAATACATATCGGATTTTTCATAAATAACTTCACTGTTTCTTGCATGTAAAACAAGAGAATTATCAGTTTCTTTCAATTCTGTGGATTCAAGCCCTGTCATCTGGTGGTTTTGGATTACTAGAGCTTTTTCGTAATCTCCAGACGCGTGATCTTCATCACCTCCAGAAACGTTTTGACTTTCCTCTGTTGTTGAATCAACTAATCCAATAGGTACTAATTGATTACCACTATGATCAAAGAAGAATTCAAGATCTTGTGGGAGAAAATCAGAAGTTGAATCTTCCTTTTTTTCAAGTTGATTCAATTCTGTTTCAATTTCAAAAGTATTTGAATCCCATATATCTTTCCCGTCATAATTCATCTGAGTCTCTTTTTTGCTCTGAATTTGAAGGTTTTCTTCCATCGAATCTGATCCAACTTTATCATTGGAACTTTTGATCAAACCTTCGCTCTTAGTGTGCTCCAAAACATCACAAGAATTCCGAGTCACTACAAAACTATCAAAACTTTTCTTATGAAACTTCAAACCACAGTAAGAACACTTCAAGTTCTGTTCATTTTCATCTTCCCCGTCGCTCTGTTTCACTTGGCATTGGAAATCCAGATGAGATGAAAAACAATCTTCACATAATTCTTTGATTTCTGCCAATTTTTTTGTGATTTGGGCAGAAGCCCAAGATGGAAACCTCTTTGGAATGTAGTTCGTAGAGAAGATCGCAGTGGGAATTGTTGTTTTTGGGTTCTAAGAAACGATGGAGGGTAGAACACCACAAACAGGGTGGCTTTAGGGCAAAGAATTGGGAAAATTTGATGATGAGAAAAGAGAAGAGAGAGTTGAGGAGGAGGAGGAGAAGTATGAGCGTCCATTCAAGAACAACATAAATGAGAATGAGTGTGATGTTGTTTGTATTCGTGTGCTACATGGTTGCAAATTTGTTGGCTGCCATGGCTGTTGCTACTCTGTTTTTCTTGTGAGTATTTACACACACACACACAGAGGTGGGACCCTTGCATATTAAATTTTATTTATTTATTTATTTAAAAAAAAAGTAATTGAAAACCTCATAAATGGTACCTGTGTAGTGAAATGCCAAAAATGCCCCTGACTTAACGGCTAAATGGTAACAGAGTTAGCCGGAAGGACCAAATGTTAAAAGTTTTGAAACCACAGGGATCACCTGTGAGGTTTTTTGAACTTAGGGACTAAACTTGATGTTTTCGAAAACCACAAGGACCATCTTTGAAGTTTTGTCAAAAGTTAATTTACTTGTTCAAATAAAATCAAGTCTACACCATGTATATGTTTTATCATTGTTATTATTATAATTTATACATATTTACATACGTACCACAAAAACAAGAGTTACCTCTTTGTCCAATGTAGCAACATATATAGTCATGCATGTCAACCAGCTTCTCTTATAAACTATATGAAAATCCTGCCGAAAACAATATAAAATTTCCAAATCATAAACCCTAAACCCTAACAAATATCCTTTTTTGTCTTACTATAAGGTGTTTTCAAATATCAAGATTGAAATCTTGTTTCGTTTTTATTTTATGAACTTAATCTGGTAAACTATATACGAGTGTTTCTTTTTGCCTTAAGTCCCAACTGTTTATTACAAATTTGCCCTCAACTATCTTCTCCTTCTATCTTCCTAAGTGTACACTCATTTTCTCAGATACTTTTTAAAATATTATTTATCCAAAAAAATTAAAAATTAAAAAATTACAAACCTATCTTGCGAGAGTTAACTGGAAGGTCTTGAGTTACAGGATTCTTGATCACACACATAAGCTTTTCCCGTTTTCCAACAACATAAATACGTAGCTTTTGAAGTAATTGCACTGAAATATATCAAGAAAATCAAATATGCCAAAACACCCTTGATTAAAACCAAGAAAAGAGAGAGAGTGATCAAGACACTGAAAAAGGGAAACGTGCATCATATCATAAGGATTCTGATATATGACAAAACAGAACAGATCGTACTCTGTTTGACATGCATTTGACTTAGAGCCTTGCTAAAATAACTTAAATACTAGAGAAAATTTGGACTCAACAAAGGAAGAAATTTTCAGAGAGAATGGGACTTGGAGGTGAGAGCAAATGGTTGAAGATTCAGGTTCTAAATATAGGAATTCACGAAGCGCGCTGTGCCTAAGGCAAGTGTGTCCCGTTTTGTGTTGTGTCACGTTTCGAAATCCTTGTGGTATGCGTTGCGCCTTCTAGAACATTGCCATGTGTCTCATTCTCGTTTTTCCACGTCATCACATCAAGTATTTTCTTGAAATCTGCAAACGGCATAGCTTTCGCATATAAGCTCCGTTGATGTTCTTTATATCCCTGGAATCCTGTCGGCGAGCTCTAAAAATTCCCTTTAGACCTCAACAACTAATTATTACTCTATTTTAAATTCATATTTTTATAGAGATTGGATTGTTAAAGTCCGTGCAAAAATTATAACTGTTTCATATGAATTCCGTTCTCAACTGTCTTTATATCGAAGGATTCGTTTTCACAAGGTCTTCAATTATCATTTAAACTTTTTTGGCTAACAATCAATTGATTTTAATTTCGATTTATGTGTCGCACATTGTTGTACTAAAACTTCAAAAAATCATATATTCCTCATACAAAGTCAGATTTGGGCTTTTTTTTTATATTTACGCTCTCATTTTTACGATTACTATGACTTTCGTTTAGATTACTTAGGCTAATAAGCAATCTATCCCTGATTCACTTTTTATGGCATACATAGTTGTTTCGAGTTGATCATGAAACTTCAAAGAAGCATAACTTCTTCATACGAAGTCGGATTTAAGCGCTCCCTATACTCACGGGATCTTCATTACGACTACTACATCTTTAAAATGTTATTTGTCACTCGTAACACATACGGCGAATAGTTATCCTATTCGAGGATTTTATTTTTAAGTAATTATCACTTGTTATATTTTAATGTCTAACCCAAATTTGTGGGCATTACAAAAATGGCCCTGGTTAATCCATCGGTTCTAAATTCATTGAATATGGGCCATATTAAAACATATAATAACGAGGTTGAATCAAAAGAAAACCATGTACCTATCCAGAAACATCTATAGAGGTTGAAAATGGATATACAAACTTTTATTATGCTCTTCATTTGGATATGTAAAGTGTAGACAACATTCGAAGAAACATCACTTCTCCAAGCCTCATGTGTCTTTATTATCTAGAATTATAATTGATGTGGTGATTATTTTATGGTGACTTAATAATAAGTTGGGTTGCTACCAATTGTACATTTATTTATTATTGTGTTTCATTTTGCATGTTTGGAACCCACTTCCTGAGTATTAATTAACTCAAACCTCCACGTTCGGTCATGCTTTTGGAAGTAGTGATTTAAGATTGTCATAGAGTGTTAGTAGATTCTCTATAGTGATTAGGCATAGAATAGAGATTCGGCGTAGCATAGAGATTGCAACTAGCACTCATGAGTACTTAATAGAGATTTAAGTATTGGAACAACCCGGACTTAGAGATTACTTTATGGATATAGTCACGAGTAATTTTAAAATGATAATATCTCTTATTCTTCAAACCGAGATACATGTGAGTTTTACTTTACAAGTATGTTGTGCATTGGTATGCTCCAATGTTGTTGTAATTTGTAGTTATATTATATAGAGTATGTCCATGTATGATATGATGAGTAGACAAAAACTACGTAGTCAAAGTTGATTTGTTCCTTCTACCCTAATAGGAGGACCGATATCTATGGGTCTCTCATTGATTTGGTGTTGACATCTAAAGTGCTTGAAATTGTTGTGTTCAATTTAGTAATCTTATGTACTCGTCACAAATCTTTATTGGGGAACGTAATCTTGAACACTGAGATTGACCCTTATCTATCTCTCAAGTTCATATAGATATCTTTTAGAACAAAGGAAGTGTTGCTCACTTACCCAAGGGTTAAATCTTGATTAGATCCAAGTCTGACAGATGCATCAGATAGCAAACTGTATGTTGACTATTGAAGAAGTATTAGATCTCATATAGTTGATGACCTATCCAAGTGGGTGCTGTTGGAAAGAGTGCCTAAGGTCATTAACTATTTATAATACTTCTAATAATAGCAGAGTTATTTTTGAGTTTCCCTCATGACCCGTTTGAGCAGAAAAGAATTCAGGAGAAATTAGTTTATTAATTTGTCATGGCTTGATAAATTAATTTGAAATGGCTTGATAAATTAACTAGAAATTGTTTTGGAATTAATTAATTCAAGATGTTGAATATTAATTAATTAAAAGTTAGTTAATTAGAGTATTCTAGAATCTCCAAGGGATAAGGAGGTGGAAATTTTTATGGGCTTATCCCATAAGGTCTGAGTTTTTTTTGGGGCTAAGCAATTGCAACCTATAAATAAGGTGCTAGGGATCAAACCATTTTGTTCATCCCTTGGCTTTTTATTTTGGCTTTCTATCATTTCTCCCTTAAGGACAATTTCTTAACCCTCTCTAGGGTTTGTAGAACTTGATCATTTCTTGTAGTTATTTTTGTTCTGCTCTTTGATGTTCTTGGGTGTGAACCAAAAGAAGAATTTTAGTTTGGGTGATTTCATCCAAACAAGGTGATAAGAACAAGAACTCAAGCAAGGAGATCATTAGCATCAAAAAGGATGTATGTATTTCTATATTTTCTTTAGTAGTAACACTAATAGCATGAAACTTGGATCTTCTAGGTTACACGAACATATAGGAATATTTGTTTGTTTCCGTTGCACAATATCATGTGTTTAGATGTAGAAAACCTATAAGTTATTCGCTACTGGTGTTGCAGAAGTATAACATATAAGTATGTCACGTAGTAAGTGTGTGTTAGGGATACATGTAAAGCTTATTATAGATGTATAGTCTGGCGGTTTTGTGTGTGGTGATTTCCTTCAGTAAAGTATCGTTGTACACACCTTAATAAGGGTACCACATAAGATGAGGGTTGGTTATGTGAGTAAGAGGTACATATTTAATTTTATATGGTGTACTCACTATTGGATTTTTGATTATTTAACAATATATAACCTCAACTTAATGTACGTTGACACTATTAACCCCATACAAAAGGCTACCCCACAAGATGAGAGGTAGTTGCAAGATGATGGAACTGTGTTGTTTGTGCATGAAGGCATCATTGAGGTTGTTTTATATATTATATAGTTCAACAATCCTTATTAGATTATTATTGACTTACTATAAACATTCATAAACCAAGTTTAAATGAAACTATAATTTGACATTATGATGATCCAAAAGTAACAAGTTTTAAACTGATATCAAGCAAAACCATCAGAAAACTTGAAGCAAACTTGGCATCTTTCGGATTCTACACTCAAAAATTATATATTCTTTTCACGTTTTCTCAAGTCAAGAGCCACATCAAAATGACCAAATTATCCTCAAATTGATGACAAAGAAATATCCATTTTGCTAATAATTTATGAATATCAATCCCTAGTACAAAACGTACAAAAAAGAAGTGTTCATAGAATCTTGTTTTTGCGCTCTAATGCATTTGTGATTCTTGTAATGCAATATGCTGCACTCAATGGATACCCAGAAACTGCAAAAAAAAACAAAGTCATTTGTCAAAAACTCAAAATATATACCCTTTTTCTTTTATATATTTTAACTACGAGATAATGTCAATCGATGCTTTTTATACTATATTCTATTTTCAAAACCTAAAAAGATTAAAACAAAAAAAAAATGCATATAGAATGAACTTACTTGAAATAAAATCCTCTACGAAGTCATTTTCGATTTTCCCATGGGCCATAGCTCCAACCTAAGCATAATCAAGTTAAAATCCATGTATATGTTTTATTATTATTATTATAATTTATACATATATTTACATACATACCACAAAAACAAGAGTTGCATCTTTGTCCAATGTAGCAACATAGTCATGCATGTCAACCAGCTTCTCAGAACTATGCGAAAATCCTGCCCAAAAACAATACAAAAATTACAAATTTGCCCTCAAACTATCTTTTCCTCCATATCCCTAAGTGTACTTTCATTTTCTCATATATATTTTAAAAAATATCATTTATCCAAAAAGGAAATTACAAACCTATCTTGCGAGAGTTGACTGGAAGATATTGAGTTACAGGATTCTTGATCACACGCATAAGTTTTTCCCGTTTTCCAACAGCAGAAATACTTAGTTTTTGAAGTAATTGCACTGAAATATATCAATAAAATCAAATATGACTAAAATACCCTTGATTAAATACCCTTGAAAAAGGGAAGCATGCATCATATCATAAAGATTCTGACACATGACAAAACAGAACAGATTGTGATTGTACTCTGTTATGAATTGGACTTAGATGTCAATGATGCAAAAGACGTAAATGCCCTTTACATCAGTATGATTGAAAAGAGTGAACTTACACATGATTCCAGCGAATCTTTTAAAGGTTCTTGGAATACGAACATGAGGTTTGATTTCAAAAAGAACATTCTTTTCTGTTCTTACATATAAAGCTCTTAGTTTACCAGCTTTATTCAATGGGCTATCTAAGATATTCAATATTGCCTGCATCAAAAACAAGTAAAATGTTTTAAACAATTCCAAGATGGTGGAGATTAAGGATCACTAACCTGATGAGAAATGTCAGGTCTGTAATCAGCTGGATTTCGGTTGTTTTTCCTCAAAAAGTTAGCATGATCTTCTGAGTTCAACAATTGATAACTCTAAAAACACGAATTCGATAAAGTACATCAATACACATGTAATCTTGTAATTTTAATGGAATAAGGACGATGACATAACAATTAATCATAAACAATTTGAATCAGAATCAAGAGAACTAACCTTCCCAACTTTTGCAACTTCCAAAGAAGCTTTCTCGAGGATAAAAATAACACCGGGACTGTTCTTGTCGTTGCCCTGTTGTTCGTTCAAGTTCACAGGAATACCTGAAAGTTCTTGAGCCGCTTCTTCTGCTTTCTCCTCATCGGATTCTGTAGCTCCACCCTTCAATTTCTTCTGAATCCCCTCTTTTTCCCCTTCTTCTTCTTCTTCGACAAACCCCATATTTTCTTCTTCGTCTTCTTCTTTATCGTACCTTTCTTTGTTCTTCTTCCTCTTACGACCTTTAATTGCATATGGTCTCACCATCTTCTATGATTCAGTAAGTGCGATATCTCTGTTCTACAGTAATTGGTGTTCAAATTTGTATCAAATTTTCAATTGAGAATGGAAAAAGCATGTAATTAAGCAAACCATATGCATAACTAACGAAAGAATTAGGGGAAATTACCTTTAGAGCTAACGAGCAGTAGAGATTGAGGCTTGTGGCGGCTGCGGGGTTTAACCAGCGTCTGAACAAGGAAGAGAGGTTTTTGATGGATTTGATAATGCGAGTAAATTTCGTTACACCCCCTGAGGTTTATCTTATTCTTTAATTGATCCCCATACTCTTATTCTTTAAAGCAAATAAACTTAGGGGGTGTTTGGGGTATATTTTCAGAGGTAAAAAGACTTTTGGTAAAAGTTTTAAAAAGTTAGGTTTTCTGATTTATCCAAAAAGTCATTTTTCCTTCTATAAAAAATAAAAAATAAGCTTTTACCAAACATCTTTTCTTTTTTATCTTTTTCCAAAAGTCATTTTACCCTCTCAAAAGATATCCCAAACACCCCCTTATTTCGACTTATGAATTATGATGTTTCAAAATAGGTTGCGAACAACAAACTCTATGATGTTCGATTTATATTTTGATTGTTTTTTTAGTTTTTAAGGCCAGATTATTTAGATTTGGAGAATGAAGTAACGAGTTATTATGATTTTTTTTTCTTTCTAAATTATATGTAAGAGTAAAACTTTGATTTTGATATTTTTTGAAAAAATATCTCAACATCAACATATCTCAAACCTTGTAGTATGGTAGTAAAAACAAAATTAAATGTTGGCATACATATCTCTATCTACGATGACTTATAATACAAAACTACAAACACAAAGAGTGTAATCTTATATGTACATCGGAAGTTAGAAATCATATATTGAAGGTAAAGCTCATATAAGCAATAAAGCTCAAAACTTCTACAATTAATAACATAGAGAAAAGGGTAATGCCATCAAGAGGTAACATGTAAATATTGCTAAAGAAGCACGCAATAAAGCTCAAAACTTCTACAATTAATAGCATGGAGAAAAGGGTAATGCAATCAAAGAGGTAACATGTAAATATTGCTAAAGATGCACTCATATAAGTAAGAAGAATGACTTAAAGGTGCACGGTATGTAGCTTAAATTTGGTAGTGATGCCAAAGGTACTATAGGTACCTCCATTCACACGGTTTCGTGGAGGACGAGTTCAAAATGGTGCAGGTTCCGTGGGTTCACCAAAGTTTTGAGCTCAAACCCTCTTTATCTCTATGTATGCTTCATAGCTAGTACATCCATATGTTTTAGTACTTGTACATTAGGAGTGGGCTGGAAAATATGAAAGAGAGAAGAAAAAAAAAATTATGTGACGTCTATGCAGTAAAACTGTTAGAAGGGTTGGGAGGGAGTGACTCCCTCCACCTTGAGCAGTGGCGCACGCAGAAAGTTGTCACAGCAGTGACAATTTTTGTTCGTCTGAATGTAATAACATAAAAAAGTTAAAAGTACTAGTACATCAAATCGATCCATTACATCTTAATATCTAAATTTGACATCTACAGGTACACATTTTTTGAAACCGATCCATTACATCTTCGATCTTCACTTTCATAAGTGCTTCTTTTTCAACATAAGAAATCATGACATCGTTTAAAAAATATCACCTATTTTGTTACGCAAATCCGTCTTTAAAAACTTCATCGTTGAAAAACATCTTTCAACAACGGTTACAACGGGTAAAACCAAAACCAACTTCAACAACCTATAAACCATAGGATAAGACCGATGTTTCCCCGTTTCCACCATCAAACGAGAAAGGTCGGAAATTTCTTGCAAACTAGTGAACCGGTCATATTTATGCAAAACGTGATAATATATTTCAAGTTCACCATCAAGTTGTATCCTCTCCGCATCATCAAAATCTTTTGTGTATAACTCACTCAACTTTAACAACTTTGTTTTGTTAAATTTAGAAAATGAATCACAAGGACTCAAAGTCCCCATGTATTCTAGTAATTGGGTGCTAAGTTCACTAAATCGGTCCCCGAATTCTATAATTTGCATATCCATGACGGTGTTGAAAATTTCAACTTTAAAATGAAATTGATTAGTAACTTTAGTCTTACGGCCTTTTGATGTGACATAATTTTTCTTCATCTCCACAATATTAATATCATGTTTTTGACAAAAAGAGAATACATTCGATAAAAGTTTAGCAAACCCTGTGTCTCTTAAAGACTTCAATGCGTCCATTGTCCCTCTAACCAAAGAAGCCGCTTCTAAAATATCTTGATCCTTTTTTGAAGATTCTTTAACAATACGTTCTTGAGGTGTAAAATTTCATACGTCAAATGTAAGTAAAACATGAAATCTAATGTCTTGAAATATTTTAAGATACCAAATGCTTGATTTCGGTTACTTAAAGTGGATCCTTCCTCTTCGACATAAGCAAGAACATGAGGAACCTCCGAAAATAAGTTCATCGAACTTGTGATGGTTTTGAAATGTGAACCCCATTAAATGCACATAATACGCTGAATCATTATATTGTAAAATCAAAGCTTTTAGACCATTAAATGCACCACGCATATTGCTTGCCCCATCGTAACCTTGTCCTCTTACCAGATAAAAAAAGATATTAAACATTAAAGCGAATAATATTCAATTAAAATTCATAATAAGGAAGAAAAAATGTTATATTTACTTGAGACATACTCAAACTGTTACGGGTAAAAACGTCATCTATGGCTGCTTTAAGAGTCAAAGAGGATGTATCCTTCACGTGCACCACTCCAATGAATCTTTCCTTCACCACTCCACAGTTGTCGACATACCTCAAAACTATGACCATTTGTTCTTTTTTTGATACATCACTCGATTCATCAACCAATAAAGAAAACACATCTTTACCAATTTCTTTGCAAATTTCTAAAATTATCTCTGTTGAAAAGCATTCAATAATTTGCTTTTGAGTCCTCGGGCACGTCACTTGATTATTTTGAGGAGCATTTTCTAAGGTAACATTGCGAAGGCCTTCATTATGGTCTCTCAAGAAAGATAATAAATCCAAGAAAAGCCCTCTATTAAGAGAGTCACTTGACTCATCATGACCCCGAAATGGTAAACCATTTTTCAATAAAAATTTACAACACCAAACTGAAGCACCTAAACGAAGTTTATAATTACTCTCCTCAATCTTGGTTTGCTTGTTGAAGGCTGCACTAATAGATTGTTTTGCTTTCAATAAAAATTCACAATTTTCTTTTGCTTTGTGATGAAAACTATCAATACCACCCATATGATCTCTTAATGATTGTCTTTTATTCCAACTATCAAAACCTTGTGAAACAAATGTATCTCTCCCATGTTGTTTTCCCACCATGTCTCCACATACATATCAAAATAAACAAAATGCTTTGTTCTCTTTTATGCTATATTCTAACCAATCAAAGTCATCAAACCACTTAACGACAAAACGTCTTTCTTTTGAACCTATTTTCTTTGAAGGGAATATATGACCCCTTGGTTGACAAGGCCCTTGAAGCAAATATGCCCTCCATATTTCATCTCTTTGATTTGGATGGTAAGTTGTAATCTTTGGTCATACACCTGGGTCTTTTGGAAGATCTTTCAATTCAACATTTGTAATTGGAGTAGTTGTAGGTTGTGGATTTACATTAGAAACCGAAGGGAATGATTGATTAGAAGGATATGGACTTTTAGAGGATTCTTTAAAACTTAAATCATTGGAGCATGTTCTTTTGGAGGATTCTCCAACACTTGATTATTGATGCTTGTTCTTCCAAAAAAAGACCCAATTTTATCCTAACAATTCAATATCAAACAAATAAGGCATCCAAGATTCCAAGTAATTTCAAGTAATTTCAAGGTTAACAAATAACAACTAATAATTTCAAGTAAACAAGTAATTTCAAGGTTAACAACTACTAATTTCACCTAAACAATAAGAAATTTCAACAAAAAAGCAACTAATTTTACTAATTTCATAAACCTAAAATTATCAATACTTACTTGTTTCATTGTATTTGTAGGATTGAAAGGAGTGCCAAACCAAGCCAAACAAAATCGAATGGTTGAACACTTGAATGGTTGAAATCGATTGAAAGAAGCAAGTCCCAATGTACGGTTTCTTTTTCTTTGTTGACAACCTTCACTTCACAGTGTTGTTGTTTTTTTTTTTTGTTTTTTTTGTTTTTTTGTTTTTTTTTTTTTTTTTTTTTTTTTTTTTTTTTTTTTTTTTTTTTTTTTCTGTAATCTCGTTCGTCCAGGGGACCAGGCCAGCACTCCAATTTCTTTTCTTCAAAAAATGCCGATGGACACCTAATAGAGATTTGGGGTATTGAGCTAATTCTATTGGGTTAAAAACTTGATAAGCAACTTGGGCTACAAACTCAAAATGCATTTGGGCTAATTCTAAATTGAGGTATTGGGCTAATTTTCTTTATTTGTTGGACTAACATTTTTATACTTTTATTTTTTGGGCCTCAAATTCTCGAAAGTATAGTGTCACCCGAACGAATTTGAAGCCGGTGCACCTAATAGAATTTTTTTTACCCTAACGGACCGAAGCGGAGCAGTGGCCCGGGACCCCCGGGCACCACACACATCCGCCATTAACCTTGAGCTTCACGCTATTTTTATAAGGTCATGTCTTCACGAAGAAATCTTGTGGCAGAGCTAAATGAAGGTTATGGCTCACAAACACTTTTGCCTTCAAACTACTAGTTGATTATAAAGTCATTAAGAAACCTAGCAAAGACTAAACCCTAATCTAGCACAAGTGAATCTATATTTCACTCCCTGTGGCTTTGTATCCTCTATAGCCTTTAGGGATTGTTTATAAGGTAACAACTTAGCATGGATTAAAACCTAAGTTAGTTTAGGTTAGTATAATTCAAGTTTTAGCAAAAGGTTAAAGTTTAAAACATAAATAAGCACCATATATTGGTGAATTCGGTCATGGAAATGAATTGAATAATGAAATCAATTTTGGGAATCTTTTCCCTAATGTGTTTTCGGCCATAACATTCAACAAAGAAGGAATTCGGTCTTGGCATGACCGAATTCTCACCAAAATGGCCCATTAAGGACCGAATTCCCCAAAGCCTAAGCCCTTATGACCGAATTCCCTAAGCCTATATATTTATGTTCAACCGAATTCAACCTCATTTCCCATTTTTTCACACTGAATCATTACCATTTTTTCTCTCAAAACTCATAAGTTTTTACCCAGAAGATCTTCAACTCTTTATAAATCCACCAAGAACACCAAGAACATTCAACAAGATCTTTAAGTCTTCAATCCTTGACCGAAAACCCAAAACCCCCACCGAAAACTCTATTTGTTCACTGAAAACCCATTTCGACATTTCAAAAAATTATTTTAAGTATTTATTACATAATTAAAGTGTTTTTAACACTTTAATTATTACTTACTATATTATTTAAATAATATCTTATTAATTTAAATGCGACGTCGGGGTTAATGATTTTTAGGATACGACTACTGTGACGTATTCTA
Source organism: Lactuca saligna (assembly GCF_052625555.1). Classification (NCBI taxonomy): domain Eukaryota; kingdom Viridiplantae; phylum Streptophyta; class Magnoliopsida; order Asterales; family Asteraceae; genus Lactuca; species Lactuca saligna. The sequence continues at coordinate 130,551,751 of NC_136422.1, read as the reverse complement.
ATCCAAGGATCACTGTTAGCACTTCGCAACTCAACCGATCACACACATTCAATGTGAGTTCATACCCCTACATTTTCACTATTTTAATATTTTCAGGGGGATACAAGTAAAACATAAAGACTTTTGTGCTTTTATACAAACGATTTCAAACAAATTAAAAACTTTTGCAATTGATACAAACCGAGTAATCACTACGTTTTATGAAAATATTTAGATATTTTTAACCCTTTTGTAATATGTCGAGCATAAGGGTAATTTCCAACATATCGGCAAAATTACAAAGTGTTTAGTCTAGTACCTAACGTACATTTATACTATAGTTGATATAGTGTGGGAAAATCACATTACTTTTACAGAATCCAATACACGAAACAAGAATATACATTTAAACTATAATAGATATAGTTTGGGATACATTACACTGTTTTACTATTTCATAGAACATTATACAGAAACGAACATATAGACTATGGTAGATATAGTTTATGGTAAACAATACGATTTTTCCGAATACAATAGTACAATATTAAATAATTATTTAGTATAATTATTTTATATTACAAAGTGCATCACTACAGGATAATACAAATGGTTACTAATACAAGTGAACACTATAACACTACACGTAAACTAGTTAATACAGGGTTGTGAGACATTACTTCATTGTACCCACCAGGGTACATGTTCAAATCCTACAAATTATAACCAGAGTCTCCTGGAGAGAGAGTGTGAGTTTGTGTATAGATATATACGGGACTGACAATTCCGCACCTGACAAGCTTGCAACAGTTAGGCCGGCAGGCCTGGGGTAACAAACGTCATTAATGTTGCGACGTTTGACGAACGTCGTAGAGGTCACTAGTCAATTAATATGGTTATATGAAACTCACAATAGTATCAACTAAACGATGTTTACGAGATTAATACTACTTCATGGGTTTTATCCTAATAATAAGACCACACGGTTTTAAAAGTAACATGAGCATACAAATCAAAAGGGACCTACAATGTTAACACTATGAATTATTGGCTTATATGTCAAAGGTTATTTATAACTATAGGGTTTGATGGGTAATAGGATGGGGATTTCCGCTTCATTTCTTGTTCCTTGTTTGGTTGTGGGCTTAGAGCAGATTCACATAGTTTATTACCTATTCGATCTTAGTTATATATGACCTATATAACTAAGTAATTATAGGGGAAACATGTATGGATCAAGTCGCTATATACAAGTACAGTACACATGTACTATCTTCTAGTATAAAACATACATTTCCTGAAAGAACGTATAACATGGTACATGCATACAAAAAGGGTTGCGTTACAAATACAATCATATTACATTACTTTTCCAAGTACGAGTCAACGGAACTTACATTTCATTACATCAGAAAATATGGGATTTTTTTGGGAGGATATGCTTACATTTCTAAAAGGACCATTATAGTTAACTTTGTAAGTACCTAGTAACGCGTTAGGGTTATATACAATGAAGATCCGACAGACAATGGAATGTGTGATTTCCGCCTCATTTCCTGTTCCTTGTTTGGTTGTGGGCTTAAGGCAGAACCACATAGTCGATTGTCTGTGCAATCCAAATGGTATATAACTAGTGTACACTAAGTACTTGTAGAAGGAACTACCATGGGCCACATTTCTTACTTTACATCACATCAGAAAATATATGATTTTCTGGAAGAACATACCAAGGTTTTCAAGGAGCAAAGAACATACTTTTTCAAAACAAATGCTTATGAACTCACCAACTTTAATCTTGACACTTTCAAAACCACTTGTATTCTCAGGGCACTAGTATCACACAGATTCTAGAAGACGAAGCATAGTAGCTTCAAGTCTTTATTTTGCTAATCACTTTTGGGAGACAATCATATGTGATTCAAATACAATGTAAACACTATATTATTAATAAAATGGTTGTTGTTGCTTTGATTACTATTTTTCAATTGTTGTGATACTATAAATGACGTCCTCTGCCCCCAAATGTTTTCGTCGTTCCGGTTTGGGGGTGTGACACTTAGATTGGGCAAATTTAACTCGATCTCGAGTCATCATTTCAATGAATCGATCTAAGTAGCTTGACTAGCTTACATTCATACATCTAGTGTTCCTACTACTAATATTTTTAATAAATTATTGGTTTAGCTTGACTAGCTTACGTTCATACATCTAGTGTTCCTACTACTAAGATTTTTAATAAATTATTGGTTTTGTACTTTGAATGGGGATTTGTTGAAAAATTTAGGTTTGACACTATTGTGCAAGACTTCAAAGACACAAAGATTAACGAGTTCCTTTTTGATGAATGATATCAGAATATGTCATATTAATTGTTTTGTTTATATTTTTATATGTCATATGCATGGGTGAGCAAAAACCAAACCGTAAACCAAAGAAAATGAAACCGATGATTTGGTTTCTATTTTTTTCATAAACCGAAAATTTCAATTCGTTTTGGGTTTGTAGGATGAGAAAACCGGGAAAAAAAGAACCGAACCAAGTTGTATAAATTTTTCCTAAATATTTTATGTATATATTATAAATAAAATATGTGTTATTTCACCGGAAGTTGTTGCTTGTTCATGTGGTTAAGGCATTGAGCCTTTATGAGTAACATCTTCAATTTGAGTCTTGTTCTATACATATTCGTTTTTATTTTACGAGTTAGTGGATACATCCCACATCGATGCCAAGATAAAAGCTCTGCATTTTCATCATCTAAATAAGGGATTGCTTGCTTTTTTTTAAATCCATAGTGTAAAGTTCCAATTCATTTGAGTAATATAAAAGTTTTACATAGACATACCAGGTGTAAAAGATCAGCAAGTTGTGTCGCAACCCTTTTTTGGATGGAAAAACTAATTCTTTTAATAACAACATTAATAGATATTGGGGTCATAACATTACTATGCATGACCCGTTGGACTCTATTGAGAAGTTCCACGATATCCGACACGAGGAAAACCGAAAGTATCGAATACCCCCTCCTCCTCTTATATAACGATTTCTCAAGTGGTTGTTAGTTAGGTCAAGGTTTGGGTTAGGATTTGGATTCAGTTCAAAACCAAATCTTGAGAGATCAAGAGAAGTATAAAGCTGAAACCTTTTATTAAGTGTTCTTGAGCTTTGTGGTGCCATTTTTATGTGTTTGAAGTTTGAGGAAGAGAAGGAAGCTTGAGAGATCAAGAGAAAGCAAGAAGATCCAGAGATTTGGGCACATTTCCAGCTCATTTGAGGTATAAAGCTGAAACCTTGACCATCTATCTCTTAGATCTCTAGTTAGGATTCATTTCTTCCTTTTCTAAGCCTTAGAGGTGTCATACTCGGAATTTTTGGTTCATTGAGGGTATAACTTCAGATCTGGAACCATTGGGGGTTCTTATGGCATAAAGGTGCCAACTTTATTGCCATAAGCACCCCATGCATCTTGTAGACTTCCTTTTAGAGCCATTTAGGGCAAAAACACCATGCATGGACATCAAGTTTGTAGCCTTACGTATAATATGGACCCTAGGAGGTCATATCTATGGTTTAGATGCTTTAAGACCGATTAAAATCGAATGTATAGTTTTGGAAAAAGAGGGACTCAACGAGTCGTTCATGAGACTCGGTGATTCGGGTCATATTTTCCATCAAATCCTTTCTGTTGATGGACCAGATGCTAAGATTGAAGATTACTAAGTTGTTTAGGATCATTAGGGACCTAGAAATCATAGAACTCAGTGAGTGTATGAACTAGTCAACGAGTTCATGGCAATGTACCAACCATATGAAGATGGTCTCGACGAGTTCAAGGAGAACTCGGCGAGTCATAGACTAAACACCTTTATACGTATAAAGATGGACTCGACGAGGTTAAGGATAAACTCGGCGAGTCGGTTGAAGAAGGTACCAATGTTTTGTTGAAGGCGAACTCGTCAAGTTCTTGCTAGACTCGACGATCAGGGACGGGGTTGTAATATTTTGTGGAAGTTGGGACTCAAAAAGTTGGTGAACCAACTCGGCAAGTCTAGTCAACTAGATGTTGACTTTGACCAAAGTTGACTATGACCAGGGTTTTGACCTTGAATTTGACTTGGACTAGAGTGAACCTTGTATAGTTTATGAGTATGAAAAACTAATGTAGAGAGGATGTTATGTAGGGATTAAGGAGTTGAGAAGAGTTGATTTCCATATCGAGGACAGTGCAGACACTACACGCCATCGAGGTGAGTTACCTTCCAGTAGAGATGGGTCTATGGCCACAATGCCAGCCCACTAGCAGGGAATGTCTTTAGATGATTGTCTTTGTGATAATTGTCTAGGTTTGCTACTACCTGATGTGTCCTATGTGCCAATATGATATGTTATATGTGATAGTGGTAGTAGGAGGGGAATAGTCCCCCGGTTAGGTCGTTAGGACCAAAGGGTAGGTCGGACACCCTATATACGCCTGGCAGTATGATTATAATATGTTATTATGTGATAGTAATAGGGGTGAAATAGTCCCCATGGGTAGGCAGGCACCCCAGAATGGATTGACACAGGTAGGCCAGCAACCTAGAATGGCTTGACATGGGTAGGTCAACACCCCATAATGGCTTGACATGGGTAAGTCGAGCACCCCAAAATTACCCGACAATATGTATGATTGTATGGCATGTGGTATGATGGGGGAACTCACTAACCTTAGTGCTTACAATTTTTAGTTTTGGTTTCAGGTACCTCTTCATCGAAGGGAAGGAGCCGGCAGGGTAGCAACGCATCGCACACACATGATTTGTTGAAAAATTTAGGTTTGACACTATTATGCAAGACTTCAAAGACACAAAGATTAACGAGTTCCTTTTTGATGAATGATATCAGAATATGTCATATTAATTGTTTTGTTTATATTTTTATATGTCATATGCATGGGTGAGCAAAAACCAAACCGTAAACCAAAGAAAATGAAACCGATGATTTGGTTTCTATTTTTTTCATAAACCGAAAATTTCAATTCGTTTTGGGTTTGTAGGATGAGAAAACCGGGAAAAAACGAACCGAACCAAGTTGTATAAATTTTTCCTAAATATTTTATGTATATATTATAAATAAAATATGTGTTATTTCACCGGAAGTTGTTGCTTGTTCATGTGGTTAAGGCATTGAGCCTTTATGAGTAACATCTTCAATTTGAGTCTTGTTCTATACATATTTGTTTTTATTTTACGAGTTAGTGGATACATCCCACATCGATGCCAAGATAAAAGCTCTGCATTTTCATCATCTAAATAAGGGATTGCTTGCTTTTTTTTAAATCCATAGTGTAAAGTTCCAATTCATTTGAGTAATATAAAAGTTTTACATAGACATACCAGGTGTAAAAGATCAGCAAGTTGTGTCGCAACCCTTTTTTGGATGGAAAAACTAATTCTTTTAATAACAACATTAATAGATATTGGGGTCATAACATTACTATGCATGACCCGTTGGACTCTATTGAGAAGTTCCACGATATCCGACGCGAGGAAAACCGAAAGTATCGAATACCCCCTCCTCCTCTTATATAACGATTTCTCAAGTGGTTGTTAGTTAGGTCAAGGTTTGGGTTAGGATTTGGATTCAGTTCAAAACCAAATCTTGAGAGATCAAGAGAAGTATAAAGCTGAAACCTTTTATTAAGTGTTCTTGAGCTTTGTGGTGCCATTTTTATGTGTTTGAAGTTTGAGGAAGAGAAGGAAGCTTGAGAGATCAAGAGAAAGCAAGAAGATCCAGAGATTTGGGCACATTTCCAGCTCATTTGAGGTATAAAGCTGAAATCTTGACCATCTATCTCTTAGATCTCTAGTTAGGATTCATTTCTTCCTTTTCTAAGCCTTAGAGGTGTCATACTCGGAATTTTTGGTTCATTGAGGGTATAACTTCAGATCTGGAACCATTGGGGGTTCTTATGGCATAAAGGTGCCAACTTTATTGCCATAAGCACCCCATGCATCTTGTAGACTTCCTTTTAGAGCCATTTAGGGCAAAAACACCATGCATGGACATCAAGTTTGTAGCCTTACGTATAATATGGACCCTAGGAGGTCAGATCTATGGTTTAGATGCTTTAAGACCGATTAAAATCGAATGTATAGTTTTGGAAAAAGAGGGACTCAACGAGTCGTTCATGAGACTCGGTGATTCGGGTCATATTTTCCATCAAATCCTTTCTGTTGATGGACCAGATGCTAAGATTGAAGATTACTAAGTTGTTTAGGATCATTAGGGACCTGGAAATCATAGAACTCAGTGAGTGTATGAACTAGTCAATGAGTTCATGGCAATGTACCAACCATATGAAGATGGTCTCGACGAGTTCAAGGAGAACTCGGCGAGTCATAGACTAAACACCTTTATACGTATAAAGATGGACTCGACGAGGTTAAGGATAAACTCGGCGAGTCATTTGAAGAAGGTACCAATGTTTTGTTGAAGGCGAACTCGTCAAGTTCTTGCTAGACTCGACGATCAGGGACGGGGTTGTAATATTTTGTGGAAGTTGGGACTCAAAAAGTTGGTGAACCAACTCGGCAAGTCTAGTCAACTAGATGTTGACTTTGACCAAAGTTGACTATGACCAGGGTTTTGACCTTGAATTTGACTTGGACTAGAGTGAACCTTGTATAGGTTATGAGTATGAAAAACTAATGTAGAGAGGATGTTATGTAGGGATTAAGGAGTTGAGAAGAGTTGATTTCCATATCGAGGACAGTGCAGACACTACACGCCATCGAGATGAGTTACCTTCCAGTAGAGATGGGTCTATGGCCACAATGCCAGCCCACTAGCAGGGAATGTCTTTAGATGATTGTCTTTGTGATAATTGTCTAGGTTTGCTACTACCTGATGTGTCCTATGTGCCAATATGATATGTTATATGTGATAGTGGTAGTAGGAGGGGAATAGTCCCCCGGTTAGGTCGTTAGGACCAAAGGGTAGGTCGGACACCCTATATACGCCTGGCAGTATGATTATAATATGTTATTATGTGATAGTAATAGGGGTGAAATAGTCCCCATGGGTAGGCAGGCACCCCAGAATGGATTGACACAGGTAGGCCAGCAACCTAGAATGGCTTGACATGGGTAGGTCAACACCCCATAATGGCTTGACATGGGTAAGTCGAGCACCCCAAAATTACCCGACAATATGTATGATTGTATGGCATGTGGTATGATGGGGGAACTCACTAACCTTAGTGCTTACAATTTTTAGTTTTGGTTTCAGGTACCTCTTCATCGAAGGGAAGGAGCCGGCAGGGTAGCAACGCATCGCACACACATGATTATGTATTTGAGATTTCTGGGATTGTATTCTGACATTATTACTAAATAAAGATATGGTTTTTGAGACATGTAACTATGGTTTATGAATTAATATGATATCATTAATGTTTTCCTCAAACAAGTGTTATAAGCAATATAATTAAAACAAAAATTTTTGGTCTTGATTTTTGGGATGTTACAGTGTAAGCTTGAGAAATCAATCTATGGATTGAAACAAGCTTCTTGCAGATGGAATCTTTGCTTTGACAAGAAAGTTAAAGAGTTTGGCTTTTATAAAAGTGAAGATGAATCTTGTGTATATGTCAAAACTAGTGGACGTCTAGTGTCTTTCTTGATATTGTACGTTGATGACATACTTCTCATAGGACACGACATTCCAACCTTGCAAGAAGTTAAGTCTTGGATTGGAAAGTGTTTCGCTATGAACGATCTTGGAGAGGATGCCTATATTCCAGGGATAAGGATTTTGAGAAACGGGAGTAAAAGACTAAAAGTACGTATTTGAATAAAGTCTTAAAATGTTTTAGCATGGAGAATTCCAAGAAAGGAGAGTTTCCTATCTTGAGTATTACCAAATTGAGTAAGACTCAGAGTCCGAGTACCGATGCAGAAATAATAGAAATGAGTCGAGTTCCATATGCTTCCACCGTTGGATCAACTACGTATGCTGTGACATGTAAATCTCATTGGAAAACAGTCAAGAATATTCTTAAGAATCTATGAAGAACTAAGGACTGGGTCCTTGTGCTTGGTGGCAGTGATGACTTGAGAGTAACTTGGTATAGTGACACCAACTTTCAGATAGAAAAAGACAACTTTTGTTCTCAGTAAGGTTGGGTGTTTACCCTTAATGTAGGAGCAACGACTTGGAAAAGTTCCAAACAGGAGACTGTGACTGATTCTACCTGTGAATCAGAATACATAGGTGCAAGCGAAGCATCGAAGGAGGCTATATGGTTGAAGAACTTCATCAGAGACCTTGGAGTTATGCCAACCATAAAGGAGCCAATGGAGATTTTATGTGATAATGAAGGAGCGATTGCCTTGATAAAGGAACCAAGAGATCATAGTAGATCAAGACATATTGACATAAAATACCATTTTATCAGACATAGAGTAGAAAAAGTACACCTCATTGTAAAGAGGGTATCATCAAAAGAGAATCTCGCAGATCCCCTCACAAAGGGTCTGAGTAGAATTAAGTACATTCAACATGCAAGGACCATTAGTCTCAAATATGATATTAGTTTTAGTAGTTAGATAGATATTTAAATATTTGTATCAAAGTAAGTGTAATTGATATATGATGATTAAGTAATGGAGATTTATTTATGAGTATTGTTTACTATCTTTTGTCAATTGTTTATTATTGTGTTTCATTTTGCATGTTTTACTTCCAGAATAATTGGATTATTCGAATATCCACAATCGATCATACTTTTGGAAGTATGTAATGAATCAAGACTGTCATGAATCAGAATATAGATTATCTAAGGGTTTGGACATAGCAATAGTTAGCTACAATATTCATGAGTATTTTTGAAATGGAGAATTTAAGTATTGGATAAACCCATGCTCAGAGAATTACTTTATGTAATTTATCATAAGTAATTCTAAGACGATAATATCTTATTATCTTTAAACGGGGATATATGAGTTGTTGTTTACAAGTTGGTTGTACATTAATAATGCATAAACATATCAGTAACTTGATGTTATAAAACATATTCTTGTGCATGATTTGATGAGTAAACAGTACAAGTATATAAGTCAAACTTTATCTGTTCTTTTTTCCCTAACTGGAAAAGCGATATATTGGGCCCCTCGATGATTTGGTGTTGGCTTATAGTGTCAGGCCTGGCCAGGACTAATGATGTGTTCGATTAGTAGTTCTTTTCCTTTAAAAATCAGAAATCGGGAAACAAAGTATTAGACAATGAGATTGATTATGTTCCATGTCATTTGTCAACATGATATCTTGCAAAATGGAGGATTATATGATCACTTATCTTAGGACATGTAACTGACTAGGTTAGAGTTCGACAACGGCTTTTAGAGCTATAATTTGCTAATCAATTTTTTTAGTTATACTGGAAACTATAGTTATTAGACTTATCCAAGTGCGACACTGTTGGATTAGATGTCTAAGCCTATAACTATGATTAGTATATAGTTGAATTGATAGTAGCACAGTCTTTTTGGGATTCCCTCATAACTAGCAACTAGACAGGATGACTTTTGGAGAGAGGTTGAATTTAGTATTTGATTAATAAATTGAAATAAATAATTTGTTAATATATTATGAGAATAACATATTAATTAGAAATAGTAATATTTAATTAATATTTAATCAGAAACTAATTGGAATTAATTTCGGGATTAAAAGAATTAACTAAAAGTGTTGGGACTAAAGTGAAATTGTTCAATAGTTGAGCAAGAGGTTCCAGAACCTTCCTAAGAAGGCATGAATAATTTTACTAAGGATAATTAGGGTTTCTAAATTATCCTATGTAGATAGTTAAGGAGGTGGATAATTATCAATTTGAATTAATATTATTTTATTCTAATTAGGGTTATCCAGTGTATGCTATCTGCACTATAAATAGACCCATAGGGCTTGAGATTTTCAGCCATCTGAATCCCAAAAGGATAACTAAATTTCTAAGAGCTTCTCCTCCCTTCTCCTCTCTCATCCTCTTCCTTCATTTTGGGTGTGATCTACTAGATGCGTGGCACTTGTGATGCTTGCTCTAGAAGTTCAAGATTGTCACAACTAGAAATTTTATGTCTTGTAAACACTATACTCAAGTGAATGTGGAAATCAAAAACTCAAAAGCATGTATGATGCTCACTCAATGGAAAACTAAACCCCAAATTCACTATATCAAGCAATTGGAAAACCCTAGAAGTTCTTGCTAAATCCATTTTTGGACTAGAACTTCCTTATTGGACCTAAGTGGACCAATAAGCTTCCAATTTGACTATTATGGGCTTAGAAACCTTAAATGGGCTCTAATTGGACCCACATCTATTTATTTCAACATTTTGGGCCATATTGGGCCTAGAATGAAATGAATTAAAAGCTTTGATCCATGATTAACCTAATCTAGCTTAATAGAGCATAAAAATCACAATTTTATATTATAAGGCCAATGATCACCCAAACTAACTCTAATATTGGGCTTAGGGGCAAAAAGCCCAAAAACCTTTCTTCCTTTCCAAATTCTCGGCCCAAGGCCCAAACCCAAGGAAGGTGGAAGAGTTGACTTACCATTGCCACCTCATTTTTATCTTTTGGACATCCATGCAACATATCACATATACCCATGCATACATCACCTCAAAGTCACTCTTCTTCTCCTCTCTCTCTCACTCTCGGCCGAACACAACACACACACACTCACAAAATCCATCCCATTCTCTCTAGATCACTCAAGACCACTCCTTCCTCCCCACTCCAAAAATCTTGAAAATTAAGAGCTTTCAAGAGGATCTTGCAAGTTAGTCATCATCTAAGGTAAGGTTTTGCTTGGATCTATGACTTGTATTCCTTGTTTTATCAAAATCCCTTCCTAATCCATGCAAAAATTGTGATCTTGCACTCTAGAAAACTCCATAAACTTGAAAACTTCATCAAGGAGTGCAAAGGCCAAAAATCACTTCATTTCTTCCATTCTTTCTTCAAAAACCGAATCAACACCCAAGGTGAGTTTCATACCCCCTTATTTTCGGTTTTTATAAGTTTTTGTGGGGGAGAATACAAGAAAAGGTGTAGATCCATCATTATGTGTATGTTGTGGTTGATTTCTATGCTTATATGTATGTTTTGTATGATTTTGATGCTAGATCTAATGATGAAATACTAAAAACTGAGATATATATTTTATTCTAGCATAAAATATACTATTACATGCAAAGTATACTAAGAAAAATAGCCAAATGGCTTGACAACACTTATTTTGGGCTAAAAACTCATTTTTTTGACATAAAATGTTAAAAATACAAAGTTGAAGGGTCTAAACTGAAATATTTCGAAATCTGATGGGTGAGATGAGTCAAAACAGTTTACATAATGCATTTTCTGAAAATGTACTATTTGGAGGGTTAAAAACATAAATTCCAAGCTTATTGGGCTAAATATGACATTTTCGGCCCAATGAGGCCCAATATGCGAAATTTTCTAATTTGTAAGACCAAAACTGCATTTTTCTGTAAAACAGTGGACTATAAGTGTTCCATGTACTTTTCAAAGGTTTAAAATGCTTTTCAAATTTAAAAAGGACCAAAGTTGCAAAATTTTTCCAAATTGGGCCAAAAATGTAAAAATTGCGAAAAAGAGGGGTTATAACCGAGAAAACTGCAATTTCAAGGAATTAAGCTGTTTTCTATGAAAAATATGCTGGAAAATACTTATTTCAATAATTTTTGGTGTTAAAATGTCAAGAAAATTGATTTAAGGACCAAACCGGAAAGTTTTTAAATAAAGGGGTGAAAAGGGTAAATTTTACAAATAAGAAGGGACTGAAAACAGAAAATTCTTAAGGCTAGTTCAATACATGCAATTTGACCAAATGATGGTACCACGCCTATCGACGAAATACAATACATTACAATACCAAAAGTCGTTGTCAAACGAATTGGTTCGGTCTCGAACCAATAACAATCCGAAACTACTAACACGACGACACTATGACATTACGACATTACGATTCATAACTAATAACGATTGGGAAGTCACTATACATGCGAGTGTGCACAGACGTCTACGCACCATCTTTGGGCCCCAAAAGTGTAAAATCTTGTTTGTTGAGCCTAGCTAGCCCAATGACCTGATCTTAAGGCCCGAAGACCTCTCTCTTACGAAGTGTTGGGTTTTACCGATCCGACATAACGTAAAAGGACTTTCAATGGCAAACATGCTGCTGGTCCCCAAGGGTCCTTCAGTGCTGCTAGTAAAGTCTGTAACTCACGATTGCGGGTTGGGCTTCGGGCCCTTCGCAATTGCAATGGTCTTGAACGATGCGGGGAAATACCGAGGGTTTCGCACCTTCTCTTCTTCCCTCCGGTCGTGGGACTACACAAGTCCGGGAGGATTGAGTTGTGTGAAGAATTACGAGTGACGCCTAAAGGATCGCTTGTAAGGTTGTTGATTGGACGTTTTCATTAACGCACGTCACAACACTTCACCACCCACTGTATTCTCAATGCCTCCGGAGCTCAACGGTTTCCTCTAACGCAACGAAACAATGGTACACAAACTAAGTAAAGCAAAGTGATAGGAAAACGTCGGGTTTTCCTAGGGTTTTCAACAATTACAATTATGAATTACCGGTCGAATTTCACAACTCTTACGCTTACATCTATAGAATTCAAACAAGCATACTCATGGATCATCACATATTTTTACACTATTCTATTTTTAGAAAATATCGGATTTTCTGATGGTTTTCTAACAATACATTGGATTTCAAACACTACTTATGAACTCACCAACATTTCATATGTTGACGTTTTCAAAATACTTGTATTCTCAGGTAACAGATAAGGTGAAGGATGATTTGTACTCTATGACGTTTTGCTGTGATTTAAGTAGTATCAAACAGTTATTTTTTTTTTTTTTTGAGAATGTAATGTTCTGAACAATGTAATGAATGTAACGTTACCAGTTGTATCATTCCAAATGTTGGTGATGTATAATGTTATGTTTCATGTATATGCATTGTGATGGTATTCAATGAGTCACGATAGCCCTCGGACGTTTCCGCCGTCTGGTTCGGGGGTGTGACAAAGATTACTAGGTTTTCAATTGTTATTGTTATATAACAATCAAAGCATGTTTTCTTAACCCTATTTTATAGATTTCGAAAATAGTATATACCTTCTAGGGTTTTCTGTTTGATATTCAAAAGTTGTATGCTCAATTAGAGAAAACATAGATCCAAGAATTAGGGTTGCATGCACACATATGTTTTTATATGTTATGCTAAAAAACCCATCAGTAGGTTTGCACAACACGGAGGTGTGGTTGTTTGAAAACCCAGTTGCCCGGTCTGTGTGTTACCTTCAGCAGCTAGCAACGATTGAATACACGATGGCCAGTTTGAAGGTTGATTGTGGGTGTCGACTATGGTGGACGATGATAGATCTGGAAATCGAGGAACAGTGATTCTACGGTTTCAGCTGTCAGAGACATTGCTGTGGCTCCATTTGGTGGAGGCTGAACTTTGTCTTTGGAGATTGGGGCGACTGGTGGTGACTTGGAGGTTGATGTCAGCGACTTCCAAATGTTTCGTCGAAGTTGGATGCGTCTGAGAGTTGCATGAGCTTGTTATCAAGAGGAAAGTGATGTCTCAGAGGTGGTCAAAAGAGCCATCGTCGGCCGGCTGAGAGACCAATGGCATCGCCGGCGGGCTGTTGTCTGCAAGAGTAGGACCGGTGATGGTTGGTTGCCTTAAACGAAAGATGGATTTAGTGGATCTCGTTCCTTTTTCTTCCTAACCACTTACAAGACTTTCAAACAATGGGACCATAAGGGCTTTGACATTTTGCACATGAGACATGTAGGTGGGGCCGAATGCCCTCCTTCTTTCTCGCTCGCTCACTCACTCACTCACTCACTTACACACACACTCTCTCTCTCTCTCTCTCTCTCTCTCTCTCTCTCTCTCTCTCTCTCTCTTTCTCTCTTTGTGTTGACTGATAATCGGACGCATGATCAATGTAACTCAAAATGGGCTAATGTGAACAAACTCGTAACGTATTGGAACATAATTTACACAAACTTTGAAAAACAATGGGCTAGCAAGGAAATTTAGGCGGGTTTGTTGAAAAAAAAAAACACATATGACATTCCAAGATGACATGCTAAAACCATTTAAATTAATTCATGTTTGGGATGTTGTCAAAAAAAGTATGAAGACATTTCCAATTATCAAAAAAGAAGCAAAACATCTTCATATTCGAGCTCACAACACATGTCATCGGATAGTCACATCAGTGTCGATCTTGATGATGACAACGATGACATTGAAGAAATACAACCACCCCCTCGTCCCATGGGAAATGACAAAGTAAAAGGAAAAGGAAATGCGACATCTTCAAATTCGTCGGTCAAAACCGGACGATCAACCAAATCAGAAGAAATGATTGTGCAAATGACACAATTGAATACAACTTTCGACAAACATACGATCGAAACCGACCAACTCATGGAATATTCACTGTTAATGCACGATGTGAGACACATCTAAGACGCTCAAAATATCGTTTCGGACTAAATATAATCTACATCGAAAATGAAAATTTAATTTTATGTTATTTTTAGGTTTTCTAATCTAATTTTAATTTCATGTTATTTTTTCTAGGTTTTCTAATGATATCTATGTTATATTTTAATTAATATTAATGGTATTTATTTTATGTTAATATTTTTTTTTATTTTGAAAAAAGTATGTTAATAGGCAAAAACATCACCACATTTTATTAAAAAAATGACAAAAATGGCAAATGCTTATGTGGTGCCTATGTGCATATTTTTTTTTTGGTAAGCAAAAACATCACCACATCTTATAACATCACGAAGGTAAAAAAAATTGAATTTGATTGAGTTATAGTGAAAAAGATATCAATTTATCTTTTAATACACTAGTTGGATTGGCTTGTCTACTATCATAGTTAGCCTTACCATGAATATATGGTAAACGCTACGGCACACAATTCCTGATTATCGGTAATAATAATTTTGACTATGTCGTTCATATATAAATTTTGCTTGAAGAACTACTAGTGTGTCTATTAATATTTCCAAACAAATGATGCGATACTGAATTTATATTTTTATTTGTAGTTTAAAAAATAATTAATAGGATTATTTAAAGTTATTTTCACTATTAATCAAATACCTAAAAATGGACTTTTCTATACCAAATGAATAATTATTCATTTATTTGTAAGAGTATGCCACTGGAAACGTAAAAATGTCCAACCATACCACGTTGAAAGAGATCGAATAATTATTTGTAGTTAATTTAATCATCAATAAATTATACATAAAAATTATGGCTTCAAGAATATGCCACTTAAAAAGTAAAAATGTCCAACCATTCCAGCTTATTATTGGAACTCATTTACTCATGAGCGACCAAAGAGACTATTCACATTTTGTTGTTTTAATAGACAAATATATTACAATATTTTGTTTTCTATCAAACTTTAACTTTCATTTATTATTTTAGTGTCCAAAATCGACCACTCATATTAGTTTGTTTAACAAGAAATGAATTAAATCAACATAAATAATGTCGTGTTCATGAAAAGATTAGATTATATTAGATACGTGTACCTCATTATTCTATAAGAATATATTATATATTTTAAATTGACCCATTTACCAAAAAAAAAATCAGTTTTCATCCATTATCTTATAAATTAATCACATTTGACTATATGTTAATTTATACGCCCAAAAATGAGATGCTAGTAAGTAGCAACCCTTGTATCATGAGTTATTGCCGTTAAACAAATGTTATTGCCGTTCGAAGAAAAATAAAATTTAAAAAGTCAACCATGAGTAATTACTAATTAGGGTATCATCATTAAATTTTATAATTTTTAATGATTGTCATATTAATATTATAGTTTTATTATTTGATTTTGTAATACAATAGACTTTATTGAACTAAAGTTCAATGATACCTTATTATTATTTTTTTTTCATATTAAACAGTTTAATAACCATTAAATTCCAAATATATTAAATATCATTTTCACATCTCACTATGATAATATTTAATCCATTAATGATATATTCTAACTATTTCAACAATTTCATTAAAAGGAATTTGTTAATAAAAAATTTCCTCCAAACAAAATTATTTCTCAACAATTTTAAACTTTACAAAATAATGCAACATGTGTTATCCTACCACTAATTAAAAGAAATTGCATTACTAAATAAATTTACAATACAAAAGTTACCATGATTGATGTTGTTATGGCTTTAATTTTTTTACTACATAGATATAGTTTTAAATTTATTTATCAAAAAGGATGATTTAATCATTTAATAAAAAACAATTGTGTCGTAAATCTTCCATATTGGACGATGCAAGCACAACGGGAAGAAAATACAGCACGCCTCATCTTCGGTTGCTAGTCACCTCCATCTTCGGCCACTGCTCCAACTGGCCACTCCACCTCCAACCACACCAGACGACAACGATTACACCTACTTCCACTCCTTCGGCCAGTGATTTCATCTTAGGTTCGATTTTTTTAACTCCATCTCAGCTTCGATTTTTACACATTCAACTTTGTTTTATGCCTTGTTTAGTTTACTGAATACATATTTTTGAACTTTCATCTTCATATCTTCATTCTACCATGTTTTTATTTGATTAAGTTATAATTTTGAACTTTTTGTCTGTATTTGTGAGGTACAAGTGAATTTTTCATTGAAATTGCTTAGGTTAGACTTATGAATATATCGTGTGTTGGTTATAATAAGCAGAGGATTTTGATTTAATATTTTCCATAGGTTAGATTTTAGAGAATTTTGATTTGGAATTTTCTTTACTGATGTTGTTTTCTTATTGCTTCAATGTTGATGGAGATGAATATACCCTCATGTACTAATGTACATCCCTTGAGATCTTTTATTTGGGAGAAAGATATATTTGAATTGATAATTCAAAGAGGAAAAATATGTATGTAGTTAATATGGAGCAAAAAAGTTGCACATATGGTAAGTGGAAAGTATTTGAATATCCTTGTTCTCATGTCTTGAATGCATGTAACAAACTTTCTTTGAATAGTTGATAATATGTTGATAAATATTAATCAATTGTAAAGTATTGGCCACAATCATTGTTTAAAGAATTGCTTCCAAACTTAGAGCTCTTAGGTAGTAAAAAAGACAATTCGTGCTCAACGAAACTATGAAATGGAATTTATAAGCAAAGTGGTCACTATAAAAAAAACATCTCCATATAAGGCTAAAGAGTGTTACACCGTCGGCAAAGCATGACAACTAGGTTTTAAAATTTACCTATGAAATTTGTAGAATTAGAGTGTGGTGTTTGGTATTCACCACCACTAAAGAAGAGTGAGAATGACAAATACAATCTTTTGCCTCACATTTGCTATCGGTGAACAGATGTCACGTTATAATATCGGTGGTGAAAAAACCTTTAGGGGCGGTGTTTACGGTCGGTAATGGTGTCCATGTAGATTTTCATCGGTAAAATATGCACAACACCATGCAATCTAAGCTAAGATAAATGAAGATAAACCCAATATTTTTTTCGTTAGGTTTATTGATGTGACTTTATATAATTATACCTATTGTTTTTTTTTACATATAATAGGATATCAAATTAAGTTACTAAGAATGTTTTTCATTTTTCTTTCTTGTAAGAAACAATTGTTGATTTTATACAGTAAAATAATATACTTAGGCTATGTTTGGCGTACTAGCTGAAAAACTAGTTGTTAGCTGAAAAGTTGGCTGATAGCTGAAAAGATAGTTGTTAAATAAAAAACTAGCTGATAAATGAAAACTAACTGATAAAAAATAATGTTTGGTAAAACTAACTGAAAAACTAGCTGAAATATATAAAATTACATAAAATGATATTTAAAAGTATTTGTTTCTATAATTAATTAAGGGGTATATTTGAAAAATTAAAAAAAAAACCCTCCTAAAAAGCTAGTCGAAGTAGCTTTTCAAAATGCTAGCTTATAAGCTACTTTTTGGTCTACCAAACACGACAACATAAAAAACTCGAAAAATAATAGCTTATCAGTTAGCTGTGGCGCGCAGGGGCGGAACTCGGACAAAAAAGTTAGGGAGGCCGTTTCAAAACAAAACCATATAAACAAATTTATATTAACCATAATATCACGAACCCTTATTTTTAATTCGACAATTTTTGAACATGTTATATGCATAATATATAATTAATAGTTGATCTAAAAAATGTGTAGAAAAAAAAAGCTTGAGATCACATTTTAGCAACTAACGACCTATTTGAAATAATTTGACGCTAATATTGTTTATCCTTAACAACAAAAGAATAGCACAAGTAATAAACATAGATTATATCAAAAGAATAACACAGGTAATAATTATAAATAATTAAAAGATATACTAAAATAAAATATATAGTAAGAAAGATAGTTGCGGGTCACTTGTACATAATCAAAACGATTTTTTTTTTTTTTTGAAACGGCAAATCTGATATATAATAAAAAAGCCCAAGACTAGTAAGAAACTAGCCAACTGAAAGGTAGGGATGTTGAACGGGTAATTTTTTCGGGTTTCGGGTAATTCGGGTCGGATAATTCGGGTTTTTCATGTTAGAAAAATTACCCGTTACCCTACCCAAACTAAATTCGGGTAATTCGGGTTTGGGTAATTCGGGTATCGGGTCGGGTTTGGGTAATTCGGGTATCACCCGAAATATATGATTTTTTTTTTGAATTTCACCTAAAAATAAATTTAATGAAATAAATACGTCGTGCTTTATTAGTCTTGTTTATATAAACAAACAAGACATAAACGAAGTTACTCAAGCTTTGAACATTGAGATTTTCTACTCAATAATACATGATATATCAAGTATTTTTGTAACGATTTAATCTAATCTAATAAGATGTTAAAAAAACAAATACCTAAAGATCTTAATTTAAAAGTTTAAAATGTTTAAGATAAATGTAGTCATAAATTTTGCCATGTTTTAAAGTTTCGTCAATATAATGAGTTTGTTAGTTGTAATAAAAACTATAATATAGAAAACAGTTAAGTTTTAAAGAACGTGATGATATATAAAAATTACTTTTAATATTGTCAGTGTCGTATTGTCGTAATAAATATATTTATGTTTTATAATAATGATATTAGTTTAAGCGTGATCAAATACTTGTTATATAGTACAAGCTCTATAAGAAAAATGAAATTTTAAAATAATTTGGGTAATTCGGGTATACCCGAAATCCAAAAAATATACCCTTTACCCGACCCAAAAAAAATTGGGTAACCCGATTATCCGGAAAAATTTACCCGGTACCCGAAAAAATCGGACGGATAATTCGGGTATCGGGTATTTTCGACAGGGCTACTGAGAGGTAAAGAAACAGTACAAGAGAAATTAAATTGAGTACAATTACAAATATAGAAATGGAGAAATACTCCAATCAACTCACTTAATCGTCTATTTACCCACTCTATATTTCAGCTAAATCGTATATATTTCAGCTAAATCGTACGCCATGGATTTAATGTGATAGCCACTAACAAAAAAATTCACAAAATTACTTTCTTATCGCCTCTAATTAACAAACCTAACAATTGATTTCTTATATATTAATAACAATAACATCATAATAGAAATCATTGTGAATATAAAGTATAAATTAAATAACAAAACCTTGACATTAAATTATCACAACCTTTAGTATTAAATCGGTTACTGTTTTTATTATGTTTTTTTATAATTATATCAACAAGTATCTAGATTGCATTGGGCACTGTGTATTGCTTCCCTACTTTTTTTGTTCATCTATATTACCTCGCTAAAACAATGGATAAGTATTCAAAGAATTAACAAGTATTAAAAGGGTGAAGCGAACTGGAGAGATGAAGCACCGACAGAAGCATAAAGAGGTTGTACACAGAAAAGGCGTTGAGCACTCAGGCACCAGTGCAGACGACATAAAGAGAGCACACGACATGCAGTTTGTTAATCGGCGAAGGAGATTACCAATCCAGCAGGGGTTTTATTCTTCCCATGAGATTTGGCACATCTTTTTTCCAGCAACAAACATACTTTTTTGGAGTTTAATTTTTTCTCAAAGATTCTTTGAGTTGAAAAGGTTGTAAATTATATTAGTGTTTTGGTAATTTATAGAATTATGTAGTATCCTAAATTTTACTTAGTTTCCTATTAAAATACCAATCGTTTTGACTTTTAATCAGTGATTTTCTAAGATTTTTTTTAATGGGTTACTTATTTTCTTGATTAATTAGACTTTTTGTGATTTTTTCTAACTAAATCGCACATATAGATATTATCAGTAACTCTATAAAACGAGAGGGGCCTCCAAGGGATTTTTAAACGACTAATTACATGTAATGTAATATATGTATAAAGGTATAAATGAGTTTAACATCAGTGGGGGCCATGGCCCCCTCTGGCCCCAAGAAGGATCCGCCACTTTACGAACTAGTTTTAATTTAAGATGGTGTTAGTTTATATTTAAAAAATTGTTTGTTGATTTTTGTAAGCAACTATTGTTGTTTAAGATTGAAAAATTATTGATTATAATCGTGTGTTTGTAAAAAAATGATATACATTATTAGCAAAAAGTTAAAACAATAACAAAAAAAAGTTATATTAAAAAATTTAAAAATAATTAAAAACTATAAATTTGTTTTAAAAAATATAAAAATTTGAAATATTTTTGAAATTATATCTATCCAATATTTTTTTTTTTAAAAAAAAAAAACATCATTTTGTTCATTATGTTATGCATGCCTCCAATTTGCCAGGCATATTTGCTACATCACTGAAGCATCCATGATAAAGGAAAACCGAATATGCTAAAAAGGGTGGACACTTTTTACAAGGCTTAAAGACTTTACGAAATTTATTAAACATGTTTTACAAGATTGAGCTAAACAATGACTAATAAATCACTTAATTTCATGCACATGCAATAACGCGTACTGACATCTTATGGAAGTCTCGGCCACACAAGCAAGATTCATTCATAAATGCATCATTTAATTTGAAAAATACTATACATGAAACACCTGAAATTATTTGTACTCACCTCCTTGTCATTCTTCACCACAAATGGCTACCCTCTATCCTTGAAATCATTTTCAATAGCATTCCTTTTCATCGTCAACATAAAGAGGTATAAAAAAATAAAATCGCATAATATATAATAAAAAAACCATAATTTCAATAAGAAAAAAAAGTAATTACATATTTTTCAGGCTTAAAATTCGTAATTACAAAGCAAAGCACCATTCATAAAATCTCATATGATCCATACTTAAGTTGTTGGTAAATATAGTATCGATGATGGTTTTAAGAGTCAAAAAATATGTGTAATACCCGTTTTGATTTTCGGTATGGTATTATTATTATTTTTATAGTTAAAAATAATAATAACTAAAAAATATTAAAATAAATCATTTTATTTAATATAAATAATTTATATGTCCAAGGGGGTATTATCCTAATTCTGTAAAGTATCTTGCTAAAGAATTTCGGTTTAAGGGTAGATTCCGTCAGAATGGTCGTCTTCAAGGACTAAAGCTGACTTTTTCGAAAATTATTGTCTCTGTCTTCTCTAAACTGCAAGCAACAACACACTGGTTTCTGTACTGTTTTAGCACCTGCAAGACTTGAATATTTGAAAGTAATTTATCCTAATCTCTCAAAGGTCCTCCCCTTTGATTATTATATCGATTAGTTCCTTCCTTTTGGTTGTAAATCCCAAGATCAATCAAGGTTCCCTCTCTTGGCCACCATAGCTAGGGCTTGAGAAGAACATTGTTGTAACATTCGATCTAAACCAGCGCGTATGTATTGCACTACTGGAAATTTTTTGAGGGGTATCCCGGGCTACCCCGGGCTCTATATTGAATCCGCATGTGGCATTCCTACTTCTATGAAAAACAAATATGTAGTACAAAGCTAGGCTAAAAACTAAACAAAAAATAACACTAAATACAAGTTAGCATCCACACAACGTTACCATGCCGACGGTATGACTTTATCACCACGTACCTTGACTCTCAACATAAAAAAAAACTTGAATTACTTGAGTTGCCAAATAAGAGAAATGAAAGGAAAATAAAATTGTATTTTATGTTTCAAAATGTGAAAAAAGTGAAAACAAAATTAAACATTTTATTCATTTCTTTCTAAATCCTTCCAAATTGGAAGAAAAGTTGGGAAGGAAAGTTTTTATTCCATTTACTTCCACTTCATTTCTTTAATGAAACTCATAAACATCCATTTATTTTATTTTCTTAAAACTTTCATCCATTTCTTTTCTTTTTTTCTTGTTAAATTGAACTTGGAAACATGGTGTTAGTGTTTGTGGGGGGGGGGGGGGGGGGGGGGGGGAACTAGAAACTAAAAGATATACTTTATTAGAAAAATTCCAGCTTGGGTTTAGTTTGCAAAATTTAGGATTTAGAAGACTCGTTTTACTAAATGACTTGTACATAAGCATTAAGATACCTTAGTGAATTCAAATCTATTAAATATGAGTTAATATATTTAGTCACTAAATCCTAATTGTATTCTAATTGTGATTCTATAACTGTGATTGAAGTGTGATTAAAATTAGTGATTCTAATGACGACCTACCATTGGAATGGAATAAATGGTTTTCAAACAAAGTTAAACTTCAAATATGAAACACCCCTCATAGGGGCTACGTAACATCCCAAAAACACGACTCAAAAATTTTCATTTTTTTAAAATTACTAAAATAGTAATTCATATCATTTTCATAAAACCAAGTTAATCAAAGTTTTATCAATACCTCATCGTTATCAAAGTAAATCACAGAATACGAAAATATGTGGTGTGTGCTCTGTAATCATCACAAGCTCTTCCATTTGAAAACAAAAGTACCTGAAACATAATTGAAAATTATAAGCACAAAGCTTAGTGAGTTCCCCAAAATACCAAATACCATACATACATAAACACATAATGGGCCCTGCCCAATGAGTATAACGGGGCCTTGCCTAACTCGCGTAACGGGCCCCACCCTAACTCGCATAACGGGCCTCGCTCATATACAATTCACATAAGCATAACATGTAACAACATACAGAGTAACCATCACGCTCCGTCCAGTAAACATACAAGCACATACACATACACGTGTCATACATACAACGAGTATTCTAACATAACAAATCATAAGTCGGCATTGGTGCCTTCGACCCACTAAACACAGTGAGTAAACTCACCTCGCATTGCCGAATCTCACATATATAATCTCTGGCTACTGGTCCAACAAAATCCCCATGATATCAATCACAAAATAATCATCCAATCAATAATGGGATTCCAACTCACACAAAGAGTATAAACTAGGGTAAAAGACCTTTTTACCCTTCTCTATGATTGGCCCAAGGCCTAAGCGAAAACCAATAATCCAAAGACCTAAATTCCATATAAAAACCCAAGGCCCAAATATGGCCCAATTTTCCAAATTGGGCCCAAATCCGTTTTCCCCATTTGGCCGTTTGTACGCTTTAGGGTTTGTACACTAAGTGTACCTGTTTGTACACCCAACGCACTCCCCTATTTGGCTGTTTTCCATTTCTAGCTCTTAACCCATTAAGACATTACTCCAAAACTTAGATTTGACTTCCTTAAGATGATTTATCATGTAAAGTTGCCAACTTTACGTGCATGCATGAATTAATAAAGCTTTTAAATCTCAAAAGGACTTAACAAATGATTTAATGCATGCATAAGACCACCAAAACCATGAAGCTTGCACCTTTAAGCTCAAGAAACTTATAATATGCCCTGATCTAAAAGAATAAGCCCCACAAACGACTTAGCTCAACAAACTAACCCAAAATACCAAAAGCATAAAAACTATGACATGAAGAGATATAAACATATAATGATAAAGTTTGGGACTTTATAACTCAAAAGTCACCAAAAGATGGAGCTAAATCTCGATCTTTAAGCTTCCTTCCAATGAATGAATATTCCACTTCTTCTTCTTTCACTTCAAGGAGTATAAATCACCAAAAATCAATATCAAAGCTCAAGAACACTCAAAGAGGCTATTAGGGTTCGGGATTAGGGTTTTAGAGCAATAGAGGCTGGTAAAGAGGCCAACCGTAGGGACTTAAGGACCTTATATAGGGTGCAACACCCCAAAAATAGGAATTCCATATCATCCTCATACACCCAATGTACCCCTCATACGCCCATCATACGAGGCCTCATGTGACAACCCGATATTTCGAATTAATGAAATAACCTAAAAAGTCAAGAATTGTAATCTCTTTTGATATAATGAAATTAGCGTAAAAAATAAAATGTTCTAAAGCCTCTATTGGGTTGCCTAAAATGATAGTTATAGTGTCAAGGTTTTTAGAAATGTAAAGAACACTAAAATCTGAGTTATAACGAAGAAGTTATGACCAATCAAAAATTTGTGTCAAAACCGATAAAACACTAACAAATGTAAAAAGAGAAATTTCAATAAAATACTTTTTAGCCATAGGTATCTAAATGAAAGTCGTAGATTATACTAAACCGTGAACGTCCATAAAAAGAACGTCAAAATCCGGCTTCATATGAGGAGGTTATGAGTTTTCATAGCAGTAGACAGCTAAAAACTCGAAATAGAGATCGAGGGATTTTTGGCCGAAACAACCTAAATGAGAATCGAAGATCTCAACAATAGTAGCACAACGGTAAAAAGTCTGACAAAAACGGACACCGGATGAAGAAGTTATGGATTTTTAATGGACTTTTCCTGTCCAGTCTGTTAAAAATATAATATTAAAAATAAAGTCAAAATTAGCCGACGGAGTCTAAATGAGATTTGTAGAGCATAATCTCACCTACGTGTGGATATAAAGAATGTTGAAAACGGAGCTTGTACGCAGAAGTTACGGATTTTACAAGTTTGAGACACAAAACTCGAGGCTGTCAGGCAGCTCACGACGTGAACCTGTGACTGATGGGTTCCAGAGCCTATCAACGAGTTGTCAAGTCTACGGGAGGAGACAGGTTGAGCTCACGACGTGAGCCACCCATGCTTACAACGTGAATCCTCAAAATTCACCCCTATAAATAGAAACCGATGGTTTCGGGTTTAGGTGCTTAGTTCTCTTCTTTCTCGTGCCAAAGATCTGCGTTTTAATCCCCGAAGTCATCCTGAAGCCCCGGTCTTCACATTCAAGTTCTGAAGGACGGTCTTACACTCCCAAGATTCCCGAGAATTCCGAGAAATCAACTTTCTCCGATCGGAGTTCTGCTCGGTTTTCATCTCACCTTCTTTAATCTATCAAGTGAGTTCATACCCCTATAACTACATTTTCAAATGCTTTTATACAATTTTAAGAGGGGGAGGGGGGATACAAGAAACACACGATTATCCTCGCGTGAATAACATAAATCTTTTGCTATACTTTTTGTTATAATCAATCATATGTGATTTATAACTATCTTATGAAAATGTTCTCATGCAACCTATCACGATAACACTTTGTCCATTTTGAAATGAAACATATTGTTATATAAATATCAAACACTTTATTTCTATTTTTAGTATAAATGTTCAATGATGTTATTACAAATGTTATACTTTACGTACAAAGTCGGCACTACACTAGGGTTTACCATACAAGCGAAACACACTTTTGGAAAAACTATAATAGGTATAGTTTACAGGGAAATCATGAGATTTTACATACTATAAGTACTATATCAAAGAAATACTTTCAAATATAAGAACAAGTGGACTTTTCATACGTAAATCTATTTGATACTAAGTTTTGTGAGACTTTCAACTTAACGTACTTTCAAGTATGCCGTTAAAGTCATGTATTATATACCATAATCTCTTGTAGGGCGAGCGTGATACTTGTGTATAGATCTATACGGGATTGACAATCCCGCACCTAAACTGTTAGCTACAGTTGGACCGGCAGGTCTGGGGTAACAAACATCATAACATTCCAACGCCTGAAGAACGTTGTTACAGGTAGCCTAGGTCAATAGCATGGTTATAAAACTCACATGGAGTATTAAAAACACAATGATTTACGGGTTTATCAAACGTCTTAGTAATTTTATACATACATAAATCTATTATTCTAGGCATGACAATTACTAATGCATTACAGTTTTGGAACTTTTAAACTACCACACACTCATGGAAAAATATTGGATTTTTCAAAAGTAAACTCAGTGATTTTATACCAAACTTACAAATTGTATACATAAATGCTTATGAACTCACCAAATTAATTGTTGACACTCTTTCAAAACTACTTGTATTTCTCAGGGATTCAGTAAAACAGGTAGACTTCAGCTTTTGGAGAAGTGACACTAAGTCGTCAGTTTAAAACTCATTTTGTCATCATATTGTAATTTGTTTTGAAACCAGTATCATTTAACAATGTAAGTTTTAAATTATATAAATGATGGTTGTTTTACTTTCTTTACTATGTATTCAATTGTTACGACACTACATGAAGTTATCCACCCTCGAACGATTCCGCCATTCTGGTTTGGGGGTGTGACACCTCGGATCCGTGACCATCATCCACTAGTACGCTCAGCATACGCCTTGCGTACTGGACCTCGCACCATTACTCCCTGCGTACTCCCTATGTACGCCCCGCATACTAGGGTTATCCTTAAACCCTAAATTCTTTCGAAGGCCATAACCTTTTCATTATAAGTCTGATTTCAACGATCCTTATATCCAAGAAAAGGTAACGAGAAGCTCTACATTTTTCTCAACTCATACTTTCCTTAAAATTTCCCGAACAGAAATCCAATTTCCAAGAAAGCACGAGCTGACACTTTACCAAAATACCCCTTAGCTCCAAAAAGCAAACCGAACACCCAATTCATCTTAATTATACCACCCATACCCAAATGGGAAATGATTCGGGACAAGGCGTTACTGTTGGGTTTTATACAAACAATCCTATGTGTGCATGCAACCCTAGTTTGGATCTATGTTTTCTCTATTAGACATACAACAAAAGAACACAAATAGAAAACCCTAATATGAATATAATATTTTCGAAAATCACATATGAAAGATTAGATGACATACTTTTGTTTCTATATAGAAATAACAACTCAAACTTGAAGATCCTTGCTTTTGAGAACAAGTATCACAATTGTAGTACCTCTAATGGCTCACAAACACACTAGGACAAGAGGATGAATATGGGAGAGAGGAAAGAGAGTGACTTTCTCCAGAAATCGGCTCTTCTAGGGTTTCACAAGAGTAGGACGAAATCAAGGGGTCTATTTATACTTTAGGCTAGCTAGGGTTTTAAGGTGGTAGCCCTAATCCTTAGCTTAGGGCCTAAGTAAGTCCATTGACTCCCTTACCTTAGGGCTTGGACGAAAATACCTAGAACCTTCTAGGGATTTTCGGCCCTCCCTAATAAGAGTGATCCAATGGCCCACAACCTCAACTATCAAATAATTACAAAACAAACCCTGTATTTTTAGTCCGTTCCTTTAATCCCAAAATTAATTCCAAATTAATTTCTAATTAAATACTAATTAAAAATATGATTTCTAATTAATATATTATTCTTATAATATAATAATAAACCATATTTATGCCCCATTTTATTATTCTAAATAATAAATTCACCCTTTCTCTTCAATAGTCATCATGTCTAGTTGCCAGTGTGAAGGCAACCCAAAAGGACCATGCCACCATCAAATCAAGTACATACCAATTACAGTTATAGGATTAGACACATAATCCAACAGTATCCCACTTGGATAAGTCTAATAACTATAATTGCAAGTATGATTTCAGAATCTGACTAGCAATCGCAGCTATTAAAAGCCGCTGTCGAACTCTGACCTAGTCAGTTGCGTGTCCTTAAGATAAGGGATCATCTAATCCTCCGTTCTGCAAGATATCATGTAGAAAAATATATGGAACATAATCATTATCAATGTCTAACAGTTTGTTTCCTGATTTCTAATTTGTTTGACAATGAACTTAATTAAACACATCAATTCAGTCCCAACCGGGCCCCGCACATAAGTCAACACAAAATCATCAAGGGGCCTAAGATATCACTTTTACCCTCTTAGGATAAAAGGAACAAATAAAGTTTGACTTATATGCATTGTACTATTCACTCATCAAATCGTACACAACAACATGTTTTATAACATCAAGTTAATGATGCGTTTACACGTTATCAATTCACAACTAACCTGTAAACAACAACTCATATATCTCGGTTTAAAGACTATACGATACTATCGTCTCACAATTACTCGTGAAAAGTTCCATGAAGTATTCAAATGAGTGTGGGTTTAATCCAATACTCAAATCGTATTTAAGGAGTACTCGTGAACGTTGCAACAAACCTTTGCTATGTCTAAGCACTTAGAAAATCTACAAACCAATTCATGACAGTCTTGCCTCATTACTTACTCCCAAAGTATGATCGGCTACGGATAATTTGAATAATCCAATTATTTTGGAAGTAAAACATGCAAAAGTGAAACAATAGCAAACAATTGACACAAGATAGTAAACTTTACTCATAAATAAATCTCCATTACTTAATCATCAAATTTCAATTACATTTATCTATTACAAGTTTCTAAAAATATATCTAATCACTAAAACTAATATCGTCCTTTAGACCAATGATCCTCGCATGTTGAACATGCTTGATCCTACTTAGACCATTTATGAGGGGATCCGCAGGATTCTCTTCTGACGATACCCTGTTGACCACGAGGAGTCCTTATTCTACCCGATGTTTGATGAAGTCGTATTTTCTGTCGATATGTCTAGATCTACCATGATCCATTGGTTCCTTGATCAAGGCAACCGCTCCTTCATTATCGTAGAAAATCTCCATGGGATCCTTTATGGTTGGTACAACCTCAAGGTCTCTAATGAAGGTCTTCAACCATATAGCCTCTTTCGATGCTTTACTCGCAACTGTGTACTCTGATTCACATGTTGAATCAGCCACGGTCTCCTGCTTGGAACTTTTCTAAATCACTGCTCCTCCATTTGGAGTAAACACCCAGCCCGACTGAGAGCGGAAGTTATATTTTTCGATCTGAAAGCTGGAGTCACTATACCCTGACACTCTCAAGTCATCACTCCCACCAAGTATAAGGAACCAATCCTTAGTCCTTTTTAGGTACTTAAGAATGTTTTTCACTACTATCTAGTGAGCTCTACCCGGGTTCCCTTGATATCAACTAACCATGCTTAACACAAAAGCTACATCAGGGCGAGTACATGTCATGGCGTACATGTTCGACCCAACGATAGAAGCATATGGCACCCGAATCATCTTAGCTATCTCGACATGGGGACTCGGACTCTGAGTCTTACTCAGCTTGGTATTGCTCTAGATTGGTAAGTCCCCTTTCTTTGAATTCTCCATGCTAAAATGTTTCAACACCTTGTCCAAGTAAATACTCTAACTAAGTCCTGTTAGTCTTTTACTCCTATTTCTCAAGATTCTTATCCCCAAAATATAAGCAGTCTCTCTTAGATCCTTCATACCGAAGCACTTTCCAAGAAAGGACTTAACCTCTTGCAAGGTTGGAATGTTGTTTCCTATGAGCAGTATGTCATCAACATATAATACTAGAAAGCTAACTATACTCCCACTAGCTTCGACATACGTACATAAATCATCCTTACTTCTAGAGAAACCAAAATCTTTGACTTTCTCATCGAAGCAAAGATTCCATCTGCGAGATGCTTGCTTCAATCCATAAATGGATTTCTCAAGCTTGCACATTCTATTGGGGTATTAATACTAGGACTATTAATACCGAGTTACATAAACAAAGAAACATCTACTATAACATTGCTAAATGATTGTATGCCAAATTAACTGCTTTACATCATTCATCGGACATAAGCAAAGAACAACATAGGAAACTTTTGACCTTTTTAGCCTTCGAAAGGGAGAACATAGATTTAATTTCCTATGACTGTGAAATAAAGATATCAGAATATGATAAAGTCCCAAATGATTCATATGCTTATGGTATAGTGAAAATTGATGAATGTTTGGATGTAAATGAATTAGTTGACGTTGTGAATGAGACCTTGACCAAAAGTGAAAAAATCAGGATTTTGAAAAGAACTGAGAATTCGACATCTGAATCCTAAAAACAATTTTGCTGATATTGAAAATGATTTCAACAATATCAGTGAAATTGAAGAAGAGGAAGTTGTTGACTGTTCTCAATTGCCTGCCATTAATTTCCAATCTTTAGATAAGGGTAAAGAAAAATGTTATGATTCATCGGTTAAAGTTGACAAAGACCAACCCTCGACTTCGAAAGTTCATGATCATGATTATGTGATTGTTGAAGATAGTCAGACAGACAGTGATGAAGATGATGATGATGATATTCTGTAAGAAACAACCATTCCTCGAGTTGTTGTTGAACAAGTATACGAAGATACCAAAAAATTCGACACAATCATGAAAGAAAATGGTTCTCATTTTCTTGAACCAAATATAGTTTTGTATCCTAACTTCAAATGCTTAGATGAAGTTTTCTTTCCAAATCAAGTGTTTGTTACGTCAGGAAATAGTGAAACGATCAAACTTGCATTCAATTAAATTGTTGAAGAAGATAACAAGAACGTTTCGAAAGGAGGATTTTTTTGTAATCAAGGTACTGTAGAAAATAATCTCACCAAGAAGTCTTACACATTTCAAAGACAAAAACCAAGTTGAACTTGGGTTGTGAAAATAGAAAAATCGAAGGTTGAACAACAAAAGAATGTCAATGTTTATGTAAAGCCATCTCAAAAAGTTCAAAGATCAAAAGAAGATATTCAAAAGATCTCTAAAGAATATGGAATTACAATGAACAATGCTTGAAAGAAAACTTATTGGAAGAATTTTGAAACTAAAAAGAAACAACAAGCTTCAACAAAAATGTTTGAACAGAAAAAGACTCAAAGAGTTAAGACTAAATCACAAAAAGATTTTTCAAAAACCAAAGCGAAAGTTTCGAATTTAAATCAAACATGACATGTTCAAACTTCTTACCATCAGAATTATGTGAAAACTCAACAAACAAAGAATGTTATTCATCATTTTCAAAACAAAAGGTTTTCAAAAAATAATTCTCAACGACATGGTTTTCAATCAATGGACAAAAGACTTATCATCGTGTTCCACATCAAAATCAATTTTCATATACACAAAAAAGTCTTTTCAAAAACAAATGTTGGTTATCAAAATCGGTTTCAACCACATGTTTCATCAAGAGTACCAACACAAAATTTTCTTAAGATGGAAGTTCAAAGGAAACGAAAAGAACAGTTTAAGTCAGAACAACCTCATTTTCCAAACCCACCTTCGAAACAAACAGTTAAATTTCATATGTCAAAGGAAAAACCGATGTGAAAAATATCAATCATTGATTAGAAGGAAAAGGAAAAAAGTTTTCAATCCGTAAAATTCTCTCAAGAACAGATTAAGCATGCTTATGAGAAGTATTTGAATGAATCTTCTTATGGAAGCTCGTCATCTCAAGAATCAAATCCTACCGTTCAATAATGGAAAGCTATTCTGAAAGAAAAAGTCAGTGAGAAACGAACTCAGAAGAACGAGGCGAAAGTTAATGTTGATTCTAAACCCTTGAATGATTACATTTATGTACCCTTATCTAACGAAGTCGACTTAATTGATAGTTTAAAATCAAAAGTTCAAAATTAGATATTAGGGTCTTTGTTTCATCATGCAGTTTATTCTAATAACCAAGGATTCAAACAACCTTGGGGATCTAAATTCTTTCACTGGTTGTAGGTTTTGTGTGACGAGAAATATGATGATAAATGGTATATCGATATTGGTTGTTCTCGTCAAATGACCGAAAAGAAGGAAAACCTGAGAGACTTTCGAAGTTTGGAAAATACAGGTGTAATAAAGTTTGGCAACAATAACAAATGCATGATTAAAGGATATGGTAAGGTGACAAATGGCAAGTTTACAGTTAACAGGGTTGCTTATGTCGAAGGTCTTCAACACAAAATGATAAGTGTTTTGCAACTTGTTGAGGGCACTGGAAATCAAATTGTTTTTGATGGAGAAGGAAGTGTAATATCGAACTAAGAAACCAAAGAAGTTCTTCTGAAATCAAAAAGAAAAGGTGATATGTTTACACTTGACATCAAACCCATTGTTGGTATTCCTTCAGTTTGTCTGCTTTCGAAAGATTCTTCAGACATAAGTTGGCTGTGGCATCGAAGACTATGTCACTTAAATTTTAAAAATTTGAATAAGTTGGTGCTAAAAGATCATGTTCGTGGTTTGCCAGTTTTAAAATTTGATAATGATACTTTGTGTGCAGTTTGCGAACAAGGAAAATAACATGGACAAGGACATCCAATTGGTATTGATTCGAAAATCATCGAACCTTTGGAACTGCTTCATATTAACCTTTGTGGTCCATCGACATTTGAAACACTCAACAAAAAAGAGGTACATTTTTGTTATTGTTGATGATTTTTCTTGGTTTACTTGGGTATATTTTTTTCGTTTAAAATCAGAAACAACTCAAATGAAGAAAAGGGTTTGCAAGATCAAGAGTGATAATGGCTCAGAGTTTAAGAACAAGGTCCTAGGTTTGTTCTTAACAGACAAAGGAATTTCGTATAAATTTTCTTCTCCATACACACCGCAGCGAAATGGTGTTGTTGAAAGAAGAAATTGATCTCTTTGTGAAGCAACGAGAACAATGTTGACATATGTGAAAGTTCCACAATATCGTTGGGCTGAAGCAGTTTCGACAGCTTGTTTTACTCAAAACCGGTCTTTTATTCATCGTTGATTTGATATCACCCCATATGAAATCATTGAACGTCGAAAACCAAATGTTAAATTCTTTCATGTTTTCGGTTACAG
Organism: Lactuca saligna; assembly: GCF_052625555.1. Lineage (NCBI taxonomy): Eukaryota > Viridiplantae > Streptophyta > Magnoliopsida > Asterales > Asteraceae > Lactuca > Lactuca saligna. The sequence goes on along the minus strand of NC_136422.1, from coordinate 130,518,760 downwards.
ATGCTTCATTATGAATCTTAAGGATAATCTTTCAAAATTTCAGTCCAAGGCTGATGAAGGTATATTCTTAGGATATTCGCATAATTTGGTGGCATACAGGGTGCTCAACAAGTGAACCAATAAAATCAAAGAAACATTTAATCTCACATTTGATGATTATTATGTCAAAAGCGTTGAAAAATATTTTGTACAAAAACCAATCATAAATGATTCAAATGATGAAACTGAAAGTTTGAATTCTTTAGATTTTTGTTAAGATTTAATTTTTGGTGTTCCTGATAGGGCTATTGATGCATAAATTCTTGTTGATGACAATCAAGTACCAGAAGCATCAAAACATTCTGATGTTTCGAATGTTACAGAAGATGTTGCTGACTTAAATTCATCAACAAATTCTCCAATACATATCGAAAGAACGCTAGTATTACCCAATGATCTGGGTTTTGTGGCGATGGTACCAAAGGGAAAGAAGATTTTTGATGATGGTTCAGAGTCAAATCTATCAGATTGTGAACTCTCCAAAGAAGATTATGCTTTGATGGTGTCCAACCCAAGGAGGTTTGCAAAGAAAAACTTTGGTCGCAAAAAAATCGAAACTGGCAGGGGAGCTATAGTTCTGAGAAAGTAAAGGATGAGAGTGTGAAAAACTCTCAAAAGGAAGAAACAAAGAAAGAGAATAAGCTCGTAGGTGACTCCGACTATGAGAGCAATTATTGTCATGGAAAAAATCATCTGGAAAAGGAGTGCATGCTGCGAAGGATGAAAGAAAAGAAGGAAGATGAAGATGATGAGGCTTATTTCCTTAGAAAGTTGGAGGAAGCAAAGAAGAAGAAAAGTTCTAATGAAGCTAAAATTTTATTTAATTATGCTGTAAAATGATGATGAGTTTGGTAGAGTCAAAGTGTGGTCTACTGACTCTGAAGATGAAGAGGTTCGTAGACCAAATCATGGAAGAAGCTTCGTGACGAAAAGTGATGATTCACAGTTTAATGGAAGGTGTTTGATGGTGACCAAGGAGAATTTAGAGCTTAGGGGATATGCTACAGAAGGAGATCGTGTCTCAGACAGCTGTTTCACTACGAAACCCGTTCATGAGCAGATTAGTGAGTGTGAGAGGATGATCAGCACGGTACAAACTATTCTTTATTCTCTAAATATTCTTATCTCTCGTTATGAAACTAAACTGGATAATTTAAATTTTGTAGCCACTAGTTTAGGTGATAGTTTAAAAAGAACTCGTCTAAATAATGCTAACTTAACTGATCAACCCGACAGGGTTTCGTCAAAAAGTGAAGAGAGGCCAATATGGATTGAAAAGTTGGAGTCAGACTTGTCTAAGTCTAGGGATGAGTTGATTTATTTGCAGAGAGATAATTTAGGTCTTTTAAAAAAGCTTAATAGTTTTTCTTTGATTGCCAAAAGTCTTTATTTTAATATCACTCCGTTACATCTTGGTTGTGAGATTGGAAAGAAAATTCACAATATGATTTTGCCCTTTCTCGAATTGAAAGAGGATGAAATTGACGCAAATTGTTACAGGTTCAAATCTATCATCTCATCTGATAATTTAAATTTTGTAGCCACTAGTTTAGGTGATAGAATCTTACATACAGTCCGAAGATCACAAAAACATGATAAAACAGCTTTTGGATGAAAATGACAAAACAAAAATTAAATATGATATTGTGCAGAAGTTCAACTCATTAAACACTAAGTTGAGTTCAGTAAACAAACTTAATGTTGAAAATTCATCTAAATTTGACGATGATAGTGATATCAGTGAAATTTCTATGGAGGATGAGGTTGATTGCTCTGAGTTTGTTAAAAGCGAACCTGAACCTACGAAAGTCTTAATATCCGAAAAGCAGTTGAGTTTGCTCGTTTATCTAAAAATAAACCAAAAGTTTTACAAGAAAAAGCAACTGTTTTTCCAAATGTTCAAACTGTTCCTAATCAAGTTTTCACAACTAAGGGACTCAACAAAAACCAAACAGTAGAATTAGTGTCCATGGTCGAAGATGACAAAAAATATGGATGCAATGAGTTCTTCTGGAAAGCTCTAATCAATAATGCAGACAAAACCAAAGGTCTATCTGAAATGACTTCTTGGAAAACGAAGAGTAGATACGTGGCACAACCTTTGAATAAAGCCAACTCGAGCTACAAACAGGAGAGTCCCAGTGGAACCAAATATGTTCCAAGCGATAATTCATTGGTTCGGATCGAAACTTCAATTAGAAAGCCAAAGGCTAACATTCATAAATCTTCTGAGCAGTTCGCAGCTCAAAAACGCCAAAGGAATGTGAGATATAACAAAAATCTCAAGGAAAGAAAGCAGTTCTGGCAATCTAAGCATCCCAACTTTGTGAATAAAGAAAAATCATGCAATCCAAATGTGAAAGTCTCCACACATATGAAACCTAGGAGTTTTTTGCAAAGTCAGTCTCAATCTTCACATGCTTCCAAACAAAAGTTTTTTTCAAAAATCCGCTTTTCCAAATCAAACGAAGCCTATAGAAAAGTCAAGGTCTCACAACTTTCCTAAAAAAATGTTTCACTTTCTTCCAAGACTTCGAAAGATGTTAAGGAAAAAGGAAAGATGACTTCGGAGCCTAAAATTCCAACCAAGAAATCTGAAATTAACTCAAACAAAGATGGGAAGAAATTTGTCAAGCAGCAAATCCAAAATAAATAAAATAAAATATCCTCAAAGGATACGAACTCAAAAGATAAAAGGATTATTGTTTTTTCAAATCACAAAGAAAGATAAAACCACTTTAATAAAACAAACTTATCTGGTTGATGCTTCTATTACTTTTCATGTTTCTGTGAAAACCTCACGAGGACCCAAACAACTTTGGGTTCCTAAATCTGCTTGATTTTTGTAGGTGATTCGTGATGAGTGGTTTAACTCTGAATGGTACATAGACAGTGGCTACTTGCGTCACATGATAGGAAGAAAGGAAGAACTGCGAGAGTTCAGGGCACTAAAGGATGGAAGAAGAGTGAAGTACGACAACAATTAACTTGGAGAAATCAAGGGCTATAGGATGATAACATATAGAGAGTTTTCGATTTGCAAAGTCGCATATGTCGAAGGACCGCAAGACAATTTCATTAGTGATTCGCAGTTGGTGGTTGGTACAGGATTGAAAGTTTCATTCGATGACGAAGGATCCAAAATCAATGAAAAGCAACCACAAATGTGATGTTAAAGTCAAAGTGTAAAGGGGAAACGTATCCTCTCAATCTGAATCCAATCAAAGGAAAGCCGACCATCTATCTACTTACGAAAGCTTCATCAGATGATAGCTGGCTGTGGCATCACAGACTTTCGCACCTCAATTTCAAAGACATCAACAAGCTGGTTGTTGGTGATCATGTGCGAGGACTTCCACTCTTGAAGTATGATAAATAACATCTTTGTGTAGCCTGCGAATTAGGGAAGTAGAGCAGGAAGTGTTGGAATAGGTGTTGAAGCCCATAACTATGATTGGTATGTACTTGACCCGAGAGTAGCATGGTCCAATTGGGTTGCATGGCACCGAAACAATATAATAGATGGATAATTGAGAAGAGGTTATTTATGGTTTATTAATATATTATAAGTTCTAATATATTAATATGAAATCATATTATTTAATTAGTATTGATCAAAAATTAATTTGGAATTAATTTTGTGATTAAAAGAGACTAATTAAATATAAGAGGATGATTTGGTAAATCATTCATTCTTATAAAGTGGGCTTATGATCCATAGTTCTTCATGTTGGGATAAACCCATGTGGTAACCCATGGATACTACATCGAGGTTTTAACCCATGGAGCATGAGGGATATGGAAAGTCATTAGGGTTTACATGATGTAAACCTAGTTTACCACACTATATAAGAACCCCTCTAGTTCATGAAATAGGTACTTAAGTGGCACTAAGGAGTGACTAGTGGAAACAAAAGAGGGCTAGCCAATTTTATGAGTGCATGTGACCTCCTCTCAAGTTCCTCCATTGTTGGTGGTGTTGTGTGATTCCATTTGAGGTGAAACACTTGGGGCACTAAGTTCTTAAAGGACCAAGGCTTCCAACTACAACAAAAGGTATGTCATCTAACTTGTTTTAGTACCCAAGTATCAAAGTTTTGTATGCTAGCTAGGGTAATAGCTAGGAAAGTTCAAGTTTGCATGTATAATAGAGAAAACATAGATCCAAGGTATTTAAGGTTACATGCATACCTTAAGAGTGTTAGAATGCTCAAAACCCAATAGTGGTATCAAAGCGTAGGCTTGTTTTCAATTATACTTGATGCTACTTGTTGTTTAAGCTTCAAAAATCGATTTCTGTTGTTCTGGACAGTGGACTCGTCGAGTCCAAGAACAAACTCATCCAACTCGCTGACTCAGTTCCTGCACTCGACGAGTTGGTGCTCCAGAATGCAATTTTTTGATGTTTTTGGATAGAATTGGAATAGGATCATTACTCTAAGCTGTTTTTGAACTTATAAACCTGTTTTTGATGTGGTAATGATCATGCTTATCAAATTCAAGAGATAATTGTCAAAGTTTCATGTTTTGTATTAGTTTTTATGGTTAGGCTAATTACATGAAATCTGTTTGATTTGAATTGTCTTGCTCTTATGAGTTTAATTTAGATCATAAACAAATTGTTTGATTTTCTTGTTAGAATTTTGATCTAAATGATTTTGATGAATTCCATAACTTGTCGTCAAGTTATGGAAAATGAAAAGTTTTCTTTTAAAGAATTCATTAAAGTTATAAGTTATGAACTTGAAGAGTCTTTTTCTCATAAATATTTTTTATGAACTTCATAACTTGTCCTCAAGTTATGGGATGTCAAGAGTCTTTTCATAAAATCTTTATTAAACTCATAAGTTATGGATTCTAAAAGTTTTGAAAGTTACAAAAATTACCCTCAAGTTTTGAAATTTATAAATGTAAAAGTCTAACTTTTGAAACATTTAGTTACAAACCCTAGATTTTTAAAAGTTAAAATTCAATCCTTACACTATTATAATATTATAGGTTTAATATATATATATATATATATATATATATATATATATATATATATATATATATATGTATAAGAGTAAAGTCTATCTTACCGTTAGTAGGCCTGATTCACGAAGCTGCTATATAAAGGGGGGGGGGGGGGTATAAGGTTAGTGCCTATAAAATGGCAGTTTAATGGGTGTCCATTCTCACTTACAGCTTCCTTGACTGGTGAAGGCTCGTTAGCCGAACGGGTAGGATAGGACTCTAATTCTCCCTTCATTAATATCAAGTAAATAAACACTTATAAATTCTCAAATCTTAGTTACTTAGGAAAATGTGAATATGGTGCTAACCCATGAAATTGCACTTTGCACCTTGTTGAGTCGTTAGTGGAGCGTGCGTGGTTAACCGACACACTAATCTGGACTAACAGTGCATGGCAAAGGGTAGCTTGATGTTAATCATAGATTAATGGAGCAGGTATGGTTAACCGGAACATTGATTAGGTGGTTGTAACATTGGGTGTACCAAGCTAATTTGCATAGTTATTCACAACTTGTTTGTGATCCTTGGAAATCCCCATCACAAACCTGAAGGGCACACTTGAGATTTAAACATGCTGCTGAATTGTTCAATGAGTCGCAAATGATATAGGGGTTTCAATTCACTTAAAACCTTAAAAAAAAATCTTTTTCGTTTTTTGTGGTGGAAATTGGTAAATCGTCATTTACCTACCTTCAAATATTTTGCAGTTTGGATTACGGCATCCCTCTTCCAAATTGTAAAATATTGTGTTGGGTCCTAGCCTTAATATTTCATTTGGGTGTTTAATTAAGGATTAAATCAACTTACTTGAATTTCTTCCTTTATAGATGTCTAGTTCAGATAACTATGTTCTCCCCAAATCCTTTAGAACAAGCTTTCCTATTGAAGATGATGTCCCGCGGTTGGATCGTCGAATTCATACTTCACTTCCTCCACCTCCTTCAATAATTCTCCCTAACTAACAAGTTCAAAACCTTGAAAAAATCAAGGTCACTCAATCCCTACTTGCAATGAAACATCAAGATGGAAGTTGGAGATGAAGTCACACATGGACAGGTTAAGAATGTTGGGTTTCGTTGTTCCAAGGAAGTTGGCTATCGATTGGGTTCTTCAATCACTTCCTGAGTCATATAGTGAGTTCATTAAGGACTACTATGTGACAGGCCACGACATGACCGTTATTGATCTTTCCTATTTGCTTGTTGCTGAATCAGCAATGATTTGGCGCACTGGAAAAGCAAATTTGATTGGAAGATCTACTCCCTAAACTTCCATAGGCATTGACAATGGAAACATTGGAAGTCCAGAAAAGATTTCTATTTCTAAGGGAAAGAGAAAGGCTAAGAAAAGGGGCATTGGTTGCGAAGCTGCCCTGACAACCTGAAGGATCTGATAAAAGGTAGAATCGAAAAGTTTAACTCTGCTTTAGGTAAGTCTACTGTCTAACTCTATTAAGTTACTAATTGTTGATTCTTAATACATGATGTGACAAGGTTGAATTTTGATGTTTTTTAGGATCATGCAAAGGGAAGGAAGCTTAAAGGAAGAGTATGTTGAATATGATCGCAAAGATTGATTTCAATCGCATGGTTCGAAGATCGGATTTTTGACCTGTTGCTTAGGAGTTATGATAGATTGCTAGGAAATATGTAATAACATAGTTTTTATTTGTAATTGCATTCTAAGGAAAAGTTTTTTTCTGCATTTTATAAATAAATAAAATTTGGTTTTATTTTATCTCCTTACAATGGCATTTATGAAATTGATGTTTGTATGTTTGTATGTTAGCAATATGAATTTGATTCTTTCGTTTGTGGTAATGTCAAAATTTGCCAAATAAGGAAAGCTTATGATCACCCAAGTTTGAATTGGATAGAAACTTGGAATCATACAATTTGTTTTATGAATGAGAATTTTAATCTTTGGTAAATTAAGACTAATTCCTTGTTCACATGTATATGTGAGTCAAGTGAAGGACTAGAAGAACGGGTACACTAGGTGTGCACTGGTCAATATCTACCACAAAGAATGATAAGACTATTCGTCATGATTTACTAAAGTTTAGTAAATATGGTTATGCTTACAAGTTTAAGTATAATTCTGAACATTGGAAGAGTTTCAATGTATGACCAACGGATAAGAAGAATCAAATTAGGCAGAAGGATAAAAGTTTCTCCAATCTAAAAGGATGGGAGAGTACCTTAATATCATGTTTTATGATCATCTTAATGATTATGGAAAACCATATCACAATTGATCCTCTAAGGACACCTTAGTGCACTTGTATGGCTAAGAAGAGGAATCATGAATTGTTGAAATGGTTAAATCAAGAAGATGAGTCATACTTCGTTCCCAAAACAAGTCTTAGAGTCATACTCCAAGATCGTAACCTTGAGTGACATAATCTTTAAAAGGGTTTAAAAAACTTATCAAATGCAGAGTAAAAGTTATCTACTCTTGTACATATGAAATTGGTAAGTTGAGATGTTTTGGATAAAACAAAGACCAACTAAGGCCAATTGTGTGAATTGTTAATCTTGATAAGAATCCGTACTAACTCTTGAATATTTGTTGGTCAAGGAATGGATCATGACAAGAGAACCTTATATGTCAAGAGATCAGTGGAAGTCTTAAAGATCTTGAAAGTTTTATGAACTAATCAAGAGTAAACCTATTGTTAAACACTAGCACACGAGTTGATGTTTGTAACCTATCGTGTTGACATATTCTTGTTTCTGTGCCCATTCCAATAAAGTTGACTATGCATATGATTTCTGTGAGTTCTAAATTGTTTGCATAACAACCTAGGAAGCAATGGTAGGACCTTGTGCTACTAGGTGGTAAGAAATTAATATTGAAGAAGTTCAGTTCATATAAGTTTGGATTTATCGCTAACCTTGTCTTGTGATTATGGTTATGACAAATTCACATAGATAGGAACACATACACCATAAAATCTAAGTGTCATAAGGTTTCTCTCCGATTCATGAAAATGATGGTGAGGAAACACTTTCACTAAGTAGATTTTAAGGAGATAGCAGTTGTGATACTTGCATTCTCAAATTTGATTATGATTACGACATCCCTTTTCATAATTTGAATTGTGAGAAATGGAAAAGGGTCTAAACATTACAGATTTATGGTTGTAAATTCTAAAATTGTTTAGACACACATGTGATCTATCTAAGATAAGGTGTATGATTTTGAGAAGCCTATATAAAGTCTTATCGAAGCATCTCGTATCAGAAATATGAACTTTGGTAAGAAAGCCAATAAGTATTAATTTCTAGAAGTTCAGCTGATTTTTGGGTACATTGCAAAGCTAGTAGGAGCATAAGTGTTATGTTAATAAAGATAATAATTATTATGCTAGTGCGAGCATAATTATTATGGAAAATGTTGCAAGTTGGCAATGTTAATTATAGAAAACAAAAGTTTCAAGTCGCAAAGTCATAGGGTTTGAAAAGTTGTTTTGCTATAATTAAGGGAGAGGAATTTATACTTCATTTCATATCTAAAAGTTTAGATTGTGAGATATTAATCAAATTTAGTCAAATTTATATGAATGTTATGTTGGAATGGTTCAACATAAGGAAATTCTATATAAGGAAAGGTTAATTGCGTTCTCAAAATTTGTTTATGATTACAGCATCCCTCTTCATAATCAAAATTATGAGAACATGACCAATAGAAATATTATAGCAAAAGACTGATTAAGTATCATGTCTTTATGTTAGACATTTTGAATCGTGTCCCATATGCTTCGGGTATAGGATCGATTGCATATGCTATAATATTTCCGTGTTCTAATTTTCCAAATGCCTAGGGCATTAAGCAGGAAAAAGGAATAGAACCGGATTTGACAAAAGCGGTTAAACAAATGTTAAGGACAATCTAAGGTTCGCTAAAGATTGGTCGCCTAAGGACAGTTGGTAGTATAAAAATGGATGGACCATACTGACATATTCTGCAGAGAGGTAACTCTTGTTCAGAAGTGATAGTTAAAATGGGAATATGGAATGTTTCCATATTGGGAGTTGAAGAATAGACGAGAAAGTTAGAAACTTTTATGCAAGAAGGATGTTCAAATGAATGTACTTTGAATTTGAGAGTTCATTTCCATAGAATTGTATTGTAACAATCTCCAAAGGAATATTTTGTAATAACATTTGTCAAGTCTCTGTGACTTTTGGTACCTGGACATTACAAAAGAATCATTGAATGTTATTTTAGAATCTAACACTTTCTAACAGTGACAAGAATTTGGAAATCTTACACTTACAACAAGGATTTAGAATTGTGAAATGAGCATCATTGAAATGTTTTTCAATTGATCTATTTCACAAAGTCAGGATCATAGACAAACATTGTGTGCATGACATAGCTATCATTTAGACAAACATAGTGTGAATGCTTGGAGCATGGCATAACTATTGTTTTAATTCAAGTATTAATTTGATTATTCAAAACATTATACAATTATTGATGAGTAATCAATATCACTCAAAAGTTTTGGAGCCATATAGGATTAATATTATTCTTGTGTTTCACTTTGCATGTTTTGACTTCCCGAATAACTAGGTTATTCGAACCATCCACAGTCGATCATACTTTGTAAGTAGGTAATGAGGTAAGATTGTCATGAATGGTTTTGTATGTGACATCCCCAAAATCACATCCAGAAAAGACCGGTTTTGTTTATACTTTATTTCAAAATCAGAGTAACCTTTTAATAATAGAGTTGCAGAATTTGTCCCAAAACAATAATATGATAAAGAGTTATCAAAAGCATTTCCTTAGAAATGTATTTCATTAAAAGACTCAGGATGTCATGTTCAATACAGTACATAAGTATAAACAATACAATATAAGCCTTACTACATTATTTCATATCTACAAGCCTATATCTGTAATCCCTCATCCCAACACATCACAACTATGCTCGAGCGCCACCACCTGTAATACATAAAACTGAGTGGGTCAGGCTTGGGAACCTGGTGAGCACATAGGGTTTTCAACCCATAATAAATAAGTTTATTAATTTCATCGACCAACAATAACCCGATTATCCGTTCCCGTTATCCTCACATTACGTCCCTAAACACCTATCATAAGGGACCTATCCTAAGGATCATCATCGAGATGGACAATACTGCTAAGGGGGTTCCTCAACAATAAATGTCCTAAAGGCAACTATGAGGAGGATGGTGTACTGTCACACCCCGCTAAAGCGGAAACGCAAGGTATGACAGCGATAACGGTTTCATTGCAAAAGATAAAGATGTTGGGTTTTAGCCATAAGAACTTTCCTATGTGCGCATGCAAAACCCTATTGCTCGGATCTAGGCTTTCTAATAAACATGCTTTGAATCCAAGACTTCTAATAGCTAATTAGGTTAAATAACAATGATGAAACAGATCTAGAATCATACCTTTGAGTTCCTTGTTGATCTTGTTGTCTTGGAGCTTCTAGAGTCACAATTGTCACTCCTCTAATGGCTTACAAACACCAATAGCAAGCAAGATGATTTAGGAGAGTGGAGAGGGGAGGAATTCGGCTAGAGTATCCTTGCTTAAGGTTGTGTATCAGGTTGTACACGAATTCCCCATCCCAAGGGCCTATTTATACTTGTAGACTCCTTAAGGGTTTCACCCTAAACCCTAATTGGATAATCTTCTCTTAAGGCTATCCAAATCCATTCCATAGATAACCATATGGACGATTTGAGCTATCCTAAAGCTCTTAGAATCCGTCCAAGGTCCATCTCAATGGATTTACAGTCTAAAGTCTAACTATCAGACAATTGACAGTTTATACCCTCTTATTTAATTAATCTCTTTAAGTCACCAAATTAATACCAATTAATTTATAACTTATATTAATCAAATAGCTAAATATTATTCCTTATAATATTTACTCTCTCTTAACAAATCATCCTTCAAGTTGCTATGGTGAAGGCAACCCAAAAGGACCATGCACCACCGAATATAGTTATAGCCTTAGACACTATTCCAACAGTCTCCCACTTGGATAAGTCTAGTAACTATACAAGTACAATACGGTTTGCAATCGTAGCTCTCAAAGACGCTGTCAACTCTGATCTAATCAATCTTGTCCTTTAGATAAGGGATCGTACAGTCCTCTGTTAGATATCATGCTGACAATCCTATGGAATGGTTAGTCTAGCATTTAGATTTCTCAATCTTCGATTTATTTGACATAGAACTTAATCAAACACATCAATTCAGTTCTGACCGGGCCCGGCACATAAGTCAAAACAAATCATCGAGTGGCCAAGATATCTCTTCTATCCTCTTAGGATAAAATTTACAGATAAACTTCGACTTATATGCATTTACTTATTCATTAATCAACTATACACAACAATGCGTTTTATAACACCAAGTTACTAATGCGTTTTCGGATTATCAATGCACAATCAATTAACAAATAATAAACCATATATCTAGGTTTTAAGACCATATGATATTATCGTCTTGCGATCACCTTTTATATCGTATTCCATAAAGTGATTCCAGCAAGCGCGGGTTTATTCCAATGCTCAAAACCAGTTCATAAGCACTCATGAACGTTGCAGCAACCCTTGCCATGTCTAACACCATTTAGACATTCTACACACCAATTCATGACAATCTTCATTCATATCTACTCCCAACATATGAACGATTGTGGACCATTTGAATAATTCGATTATTCCTAATAAACTCAATTATTCTGGAAGTCAAAACATGCAAAGTGAAACAATAGTTAAACAACTAACATGTGATGGTAACTTTACTCATAAATAAAACTCCTTTATTTAATCATCAAATGTTAATTACATTTATCTATTATACGTTTCTAATACTATCTAATCTATGCTAATATCATCCTTCAGCCCAATACTCCTAGCATGCTGCAAGTGCTTAACCCTACTCAGTCCCTTCGTAAGCGGATCTGCTGGGTTATCTTCTGATGATATCCTCTTCACTACGAGTTGTCCTTCTTCTACGTGATGTCTAATGAAATGATATTTTCTGTCGATATGTCGAGATCTACCATGATCCCTCGGTTCCTTGGTCAAGGCAACCGCACCTTCGTTATCACAGAAAATCTCCATGGGCTCCTTTATGGCCGGTACAACTCCAAGATCACCGATGAAGTTCTTCAGCCATATTGCCTCCTTTGACGCTTCGCTCGCTGCGATGTACTCTGATTCGCACGTTGAATCAGCTACGGTTTCCTGCTTGGAACTTTTCCATGTCACTGCTCCTCCATTTAGGGTAAAGACCCAGCCCGACTGCGAACGGTAGTTGTCCCTGTCAGTCTGAAAGCTGGCGTCACTATACCCTCGCACCTTTAAGTCATCACTCCCTCCAAGGACTAAGAACCATTCTTTCGTCCTCCGAAGGTACTTAAGGATGTTCTTCACCGCAATCCAATGTGCTTTGCCAGGGTTCCCTTGATATATGCTAACCATGCTCAAAGCGAAGGCTACATCAGGGCGAGTACAAGTCATAGCGTACATGATTGAGCCAACTGCGGAAGCGTATGGTACTCGGCTCATTTCTGCTATCTCAGCTTCGGTACTTGGACTTTGAGTCTTACTCAACTTGGCATTTCCTTGTATCGGTAGTTCTCCCTTCTTTGAGTTTTCCATACTAAAACGTTTTAGTACCTTCTCCAAGTAAGTATTCTGACTAAGTCCAATTAGTCTCTTACTTCTTTCTCTTACTATCCTTATTCCCAAAATGTAAGAAGCCTCTCCGAGGTCCTTCATAGCGAAGCACTTCCCGAGCCAGGACTTAACCTCCTGCAGAGTCGAGATGTCGTTTCCTATGAGTAATATGTCATCGACATATAGAATGAGGAAGCTTACTATACTCCCACTGGCTTTGACATATACACAAGATTCGTCTTCGCTTCGTACAAATCCAAACTCTTTGACTTTCTCATCGAAGCAAAAATTCCATCTACGAGACGCTTGCTTAAGTCCATAAATGGACTTCTCAAGCTTACACACTCTATTCGGATGCTTCGAATCCACAAACCCCTCTGGCTGAGCCATGTAAACATCCTCAGCCAACTTTCCGTTAAGGAAAGCGGTCTTGACATCCATTTGCCAAATCTCATAATCATGAAATGCGGCAATTGCTAGCATCACTCTAATAGATTTAATCTTCGCAACTGGTGAGAAGGTCTCATCATAGTCAACTCCGGGAGTTTGAGTAAAGCCCTTCGCAACCAATCGCACCTTATATGTGTGTACGTTCCCATCCACGTCGGTCTTCTTCTTGAAGATCCACTTGCACCCTACGGTCTTACGTTCGGGCACGTAATCAACCAAATTCCAAACTTGGTTATCGTTCATGGATTGGATCTCGCTATCCATCACCTCTTTCCATTTCGCAGACTCCGGGCCTGCCATGGCTTCCTTATAGTTATTAGGTTCATCAAGATTTACTAGTGTACCATCACTAATATACGTGTCCCCTTCGGTAGTAATATGAAAACCATAAAACTGGGGATGAACTCTAACTCTATCGTAACATCTAAGAGGTAAGGATTCGTCAATCGGTTCAACCGGAGTTTCCTCCTCGGGTTGAATGCCAGCGGTAGAGGTTCCTTCATCTATCGATTCTTGAATCTCTTCAAGTTCGATTTGCCTCCCACTGTCTCCTCGGCTTATGAGTTCTCGCTCTCGGAAAACTCCTCTCCTCGCAACAAAGATAACATTATCTTTCGGTCTATAGAAGAGATATCCAAAGGAAGTTTGCTGGTAGCCGATGAAAATACATCGCTCACTTCGAGGTTCAAGCTTGTCGTGAGTATCTCGTCTTACGAAAGCCTCACAACCCCAAACCTTGATATGTGCCAACGAGGGAGCTTTCCCCGTCCACATCTCGTGAGGTGTTTTGGCAACCTTCTTAGTAGGGACTCGGTTAAGGATATGGGCGGCAGTCTCTAAGGCATACCCCCAAAAGAAGATAGGTAGTGAAGCACGACTCATCATAGAGCGAACCATATCCAATAAGGTTCGATTACGCCTTTCTGCCACACCATTTAACTGCGGTGTCCTAGGAGGCGTCAATTGCGAAACTATTCCACACTCCTTGAGATAATCGTGGAATTCAAGACTTAGGTACTCTCCTCCTCGATCGGATCGAAGCATCTTGATTTTCCTGCCCAATTGATTCTCCACTTCATTCTTGAACTCTTTGAACTTTTCAAAGGTTTCTGACTTTTGCTTGATTAAGTAGATATACCCATATCTACTATAGTCATCGGTAAAAGTCACGTAGAAGCGGTTCCCATCCTTCGTGGTTGATCTAAAAGGTCCACATACATCGGTATGTATTAGGTCTAATAGTCCCTCACCCCTTTCACAAGTACTTGTGAAGGGTGACTTAGTCATCTTTCCAAGTAAACAAGACTCGCATGTGTCATCTTCCCTAAGGTCGAATGACTCCAACACTCCATCCTTTTGGAGTTGGGCTATGCGTTTCTTGTTGACATGTCCAAGACGACAATGCCACAAGGATGCTTTATCCACACTAGTGGAAGAATCAATATTCAAAACATCATTTCCTAAGTTATCAACAATCATAACAGTTTCATATATTCCATTACATGGTATAGCTTCAAAGTAAAAGACACCATTTAGATAAGCCAAAATAGAACCATTCTCATTATTAAAAGAAAATCTAAATCCTTGTCTATATAAACCATGAAATGAAATGATGTTTCTAGCCATTTCTGGCGAATAGCAACAATTGTTCAAATCTAAAAGTAAACTATTCTTAAGCACTAAAGAATACACTCCAATCTTGGTCACAGGTGACGATCTTCTGTTCCCCATGATTAGATTGATCCTTCCTTGCTCCACATCCCTACTTCTTCTTAGTCCCTGCACATTAGAACAAATGTGATAACCACAACCGGTGTCAAGAACCCAAGAAATAGCATGATTAGAATCGTTAGATTTGATTGCATATATACCTGCGAAAGATGGCTTGATCTTTCCTTCCTTGATGGCTTGCAGGTAATCCGGGCAGCTTCTCTTCCAATGTCCTATCTTGTGGCAGTGGTGGCACTCTGCCTCCTTCGGGTTAGAGCAGGGCTTAGAGGGATCAACTTTGGTCCCACTAGAATAGGAACCATCTCGGGCTTTCACCTTTCGATAGTTATTTGAAGAAGCTTTCCTCTTCTTTCCCTTCCCTTGACCAATAGCCAAGACAGGAGCAGCGGATGGATTGGGAGTTGGTGCAACAGACTTGTCCTTGAAATTGCTCTCAGCAACTCTCAAGAGACCTTGGAGTTTACTTAGAGTGACCTCCTCTTTGTTCATGTGGTAGGTCATCCTAAATTGATTATACATCGGAGGCAAAGAGTGAAGCACCATATCGATCGCCAAGTCTTCGCCGAAGTCAACATTTAACTTGCGAAGGCGGTCGACATACCTTTGCATCTTTTGCAAGTGCACGGTAAGAGATTCTCCATGACCCATCTTGGCGGAAATCATGTTAGTGAAGATCTCGTAACGCTCTTGTCTCGCGTTTTGGTGGTACCTCTCCAACAAGTCTTGATGCATTTCGTATGGATACATGTCCTCGTAGGACTTTTGGAATTCGGAGTTCATGGTGGCGATCATGATGCAATGTACCTTCGTTGCATCTCGCTCATGAGTTTCAAAGGCGGTGATTTCGGCAGGAGTAGCAACTTCGGGGTTGATTTTCTCGAGCTTCTCGTCGAGGACATACTCTTTATCCTCATAGCGAGCAATGGTGCGAATGTATCTTATCCATTCGCCAAAGTTCGTTCCATCGAAGGTGACCTTTTGGCAAAGGCTCATCAACGTGAAAGAACTAGCAGCAGCGTTGTTTGCGTTTGACATCTATAGAAAGGACAAAGATTGATTAGAATAAGAATCCCTAATTATCACCCAATAAGAAAATTAGGGCTAGGATCCAACAATAACATTTACATACTAGAAAAGGGATGCCGTAATCTAACATGCAAATAAATTGAAGGTAAGTGAATGACGATTCACTAATTCTCCATCACAAAACTTAAACTTTTAGTCCTAAGTGTTTTTGAGAATTCCTAGGTTCGGATGAGATTCATTGAACTATTCAATGGCATGTTTAAATCTCGATATGCCCCTCTTGTTTGTGACTGGGATGCCGAGGATCACAAAGCGGGTGTGAATTACCATGCAAATTCACATGGTGCCTTCATTGTAACGATCACCTATTCGATGTGCCGGTAAACCACACACGCTCCATCGAACTATGATAAACAATGAATCACCCTTTGCCACCTTCGCTTAGAACCAATTAGTGTGCCGGTAAACCACACACGCTCCACTAACATCTTAGCAAGGTGCAAAGTGTAATTTCATGGGATTGCATCAATTCACTTTTCCTAAAGTAACTAAGATTGGGAAATTTTTAAAAAATGTTTAGTTACTTCGTATTTCTTATTATACTTTTAATGAGAGGATGAGGTTGCCCTATCCTACCCGTTCGGCTAACGACCCTCCACCAATCAAGCAAGCGGTGGGTGTGAGTGTACACCCATTAAGCGCTATTTTATAGGCCGCAACCTTATACCCACCTTATAGATCGGCTTCGTGAATGAGGCCTACTAACGGTAAGACTAGCATTTAGTTATACATATATATATATATATATATATATATATATATTATACTATTAATATCATATTAGTATAGGGTTGTATTTTAAACTTTTAAAATCTAGGGATTGAAATTTAAGTTGTCTAAATTAAAACTTTTAATCACAAATATAAATTTCAAAACTTTAGGGTAGGTTTTAAACATTTAAAACATGGAGGATCAAATAACAAATAATTTCAATTAACAATTAATATCTTAATTATCTTTATTTGATTTATCTTTGATTTCTTTGAAGATAATTACCAAAATAATCAAAATAATTAATTAATTATCATATAAGGAAATTAAATATTTAATTAGTTGATAATTACCTTTAACTAGATCAAGATAACACTTATATTTATCAAAAAAATTGGATTTATATTGATCTAATTAGTTTATGGAAAGTTTGGATAAGATAAACACAAAGAAATCCCGAATCTAGCCATTCCTAACGCCTGGACTCGCCGAGTGCACAAGGGGACTCGCCGAGTCAGGCCTACTCGACGAGTCCACCTTGGAACTCGACGAGTCAGTGACTCAAAACCCAAAAATTCGAATTTTGCAGGTTTGTTTCAGTTATTCAAGCAACAATTTAAAGAAAACCAGTCTAGGCTCTGATACCACTGTTGGGTTTTAGCCATAAGAACTTTCCTATGTGCGCATGCAAAACCCTATTGCTCGGATCTAGGCTTTCTAATAAACATGCTTTGAATCCAAGACTTCTAATAGCTAATTAGGTTAAATAACAATGATGAAACAGATCTAGAATCATACCTTTGAGTTCCTTGTTGATCTTGTTGTCTTGGAGCTTCTAGAGTCACAATTGTCACTCCTCTAATGGCTTACAAACACCAATAGCAAGCAAGATGATTTAGGAGAGTGGAGAGGGGAGGAATTCGGCCAGAGTATCCTTGCTTAAGGTTGTGTATCAGGTTGTACACGAATTCCCCATCCCAAGGGCCTATTTATACTTGTAGACTCCTTAAGGGTTTCACCCTAAACCCTAATTGGATAATCTTCTCTTAAGGCTATCCAAATCCATTCCATAGATAACCATATGGACGATTTGAGCTATCCTAAAGCTCTTAGAATCCGTCCAAGGTCCATCTCAATGGATTTACAGTCTAAAGTCTAACTATCAGACAATTGACAGTTTATACCCTCTTATTTAATTAATCTCTTTAAGTCACCAAATTAATACCAATTAATTTATAACTTATATTAATCAAATAGCTAAATATTATTCCTTATAATATTTACTCTCTCTTAACAAATCATCCTTCAAGTTGCTATGGTGAAGGTAACCCAAAAGGACCATGCACCACCGAATATAGTTATAGCCTTAGACACTATTCCAACAAAAGATACATCACCATAGCAGTATTTAAAGTTTACAACCCATAGCTTCAAAAGAAACAAAATACAAGTTTTTCAAAATAACATTGTTCAAAATATAACTTCATAATAGCTTCAACACGATGCAACATGCTCTATGATAATGAATCTTTACATCCACTTACTAATTATTTCCTGAAAAAGCATGTAAAACGAGCGTCAACTATGAAAATAGTTGGTGAGTTCACAAGTTTATAAAATCGAGCGTACAACAAGGCTTTTCGTAAATACAAGTACATTGCTTTAATGATAAACAAGTTGATTGCTATTAAGGAATACAAGTTTATTGCTATAACGAGAAACGAGTTTGTATGTGTATGAGCAAACAATGAGTCTCAACCAAACCTATGACTGAAGCCCTATCGAGATCTATGCTTATCGTTCCATAGATGAATATGGTATCATGCACTCCAGCGATTCGGGCGAGTAAGGAGTTGTCAATTCCTAATAGCGCTATCCATAATGACCATTGGCTCAAAGAGTTAATGGTTAGAGATAAGGGAAGGGCCTTAGTACGATAAGTTCTCATGTTCCGTGTTGCATAAACATACATAAAGATACATAGCAATACAATAGCAATCAAGTTTGATAATAAACAATGTAAATACATCATGCAAACAATAGTTTTTCTGGACATGCTTTTCCACCCCAAAACATAAAAACCGAAAATAAGGGAGTGCGTGAATACTCACGATGTTTCATGTAGGCACAAGCGGTACTTCGGGATGCACCAACGTCTTACTACTGGGATCCTACGACATCAAACACACACACTAGTGAGTTTCCATGTCGATATCTAATGCTAATATACTAAACTCTACATATAGGGAAATGCCAATTTATGTTTTAATATTGGATTTTATATCAATTGGTTACACTTTTTCTGAAATATTGAATTTTACAAGTCGTGTGATTAATTACAACTTTGGAATATTAATTTTCCAAAATTTTAAGTCTTTATAACAACATAAATTCACGAAAAATAGCATTCAAGGGATAAAAATTCTCAAACTTTTTATTTAACTGATATTACACAATACAAGGCTGGAAAAAATATAAAAATGGATTTTCAAGCTGTTTAATTATATTTTATGATTTATGGGCATTTATTCCAATAAAAATTGAAATAAATAGAAAACAGTTTCCAAAATTACCCAAACTTTTTATTTATTTGTTATTATACATAACTAGGTTGAGAAAAATATAAAAGATATTTTTCAGTGGGTATTTCTATTTTTCCTTATTTTATCCCTTTAAATAGTCATTAATTAAAGAAATAATATTAAATAGTTAAAATAAATCACCATAAATTTTTGTAACATCATTTATAGTATAAATGACCTGGGAAAAATATCAAAAGTGGTTTTCATAATGTATAAACTGGTTTTGGGTATTTATGTGTATTTAAGTGTATTTTAGTGCAATTAACTTTAGAAAATAAGAGAAAAATAGTTTAAAGTAGATAAAAATCTTCAAAATTTTTATGTAACCTCCTACTGTATAATATGATATCCTGGTAAATTTTCATGAATTTTGGATAATCAAAACTATTTTTCCCATTTTTAGACCATTATAATTACCACAAATTGGGAAAAATAGCTAGACATGATTAAAAATCTTGAAATTATTTTCTGGAGTCACCCATCACAGGTAAGGTATGCGAAAATTGTTAGATACAATTTTCACATCCTCTAAAGTGGTTTTGTAATTTATCATGCCCTAAACAAAAGAAAATTAGAAATCATATGAAACAGTAACAAAAATTGATGAAATTTGGTGAGGGGTCATTATTCCCCATAAGGATCATCCATGAATTTATTTAGGATTTATTGACCTCTGGAAGTATTTATATGATTTATGCCCTTGGTTTTAGCAATAATTCTAATAAATCAAAGAAATAACAAAAGCTCTTGAAATTTGGCAGAGAAATGAGAGAAATTTCGTGAGTTTAGAGAGAGAGAGGAAGAGAGTGAAGTGTGTGAAGAGAGTGAAGTGAGAAGAGTGAATAGAGAAGAGGTGGAGTGTGGGTTTGAGTTTAATCATGAGTTTTGGGAAGAGAGTGCATGGGTAGAAGGGAGAATGGCCAGATTTTTGAGTGGATTAGGGCCTTCTCTCTCCTCAATTCAAATTTTATAAAAATCCCTCCTTAATTTTTATAAAACCCAAGAATTTTTATAAAATTTCTTCTTTATATAGTTCTTGATTTATTTAAAAATCTTTGTATTTAACCAATAGTTTATGATTAACACTTGATAATTTAATTTCTATTTCATTGATTATAATTCATAATTTGATTAATAAAAATTTGATATTAGGAAGTTTATAGCCAAATTTTATAAAGTTTTTAAGCTTTAAGATTCATAAATTTGGATTTTTGGCTCTTTAGGGTTTTTGGAATATTGTTTGATATTCAACCTTGAAGTATAATTAGAATGTTTTAATTTATTTTTAGAGTTTTATACCCTATTTCAATTATAACAAAGCTTGAAGCTTTATTCTAATTATAGTATTGGCATTTCCTATTGTAGCTAAGCAACTTACTAGAATTGTAAGTATCAAGTATATTAGTCCTAAACCTTAGTTGGATCCTAGTTTATGCAAGATTTTTGACCTAATTTATACTACTAGGTCATGGCATGTTGTGCAAGAATGGTTTTTATAAAGATGAATGAGTCCGAGAATGACCTGAATTGATAGTTGTCACATGTACACCGGTGAACACATCGTTCACAAACACCTACAGGTTGCGAGCCTGTCAGCGTTCCACTGGACTGTCTAGAAGAGTCCGTGGTCGTCATCTATACTCCGCTAGATGACTGGATCAACAACAACATCGAGGCCTCTCATCATTTTATCACACATCGTCTTATTACATATACCCATGTTTTACCCTAACATTTTTGTAGATATAAAGTACATATACAGTTTAAATCATTTAAAACTTGTATAAAAACATTCATCCAACATAGATAGCAAGTATACAGATAATATGCACACATAGCACGTAATATATAAAATACATTATATCTATGTGTAAGATGAAAGTAACTATGCACTCACCTAAAAAGGTGGTGATTCCGAACTCAAACAACGCTTCGATTCTTAAAAAGAATTTCCTTCGACGAAACCTAGTATTATTACCACTAGAGTTTAGTCTATTATTCGTCGACACTAATTAGTAGTCTAGCTATTATTACTATTATATAAGCGTTAAAAAATACTTATATAAACCGTAATAATAGCCCAAGTATTTATTATAAGTTCCTAATAACGTTACTATAATTAAATAAAAACTATATTAAAAATAACGTAGGCGTAGCTCACTTACAGCGGGTTTTATAGAAAACCATACTTTGCTTGGAGCAGCATTTTCGAGCCGAAAATCTCTTCTTCTCGGAGCCATCGAGCACTCCGAGGCTTCTGCCTCGTGCTAGGGAGGTTCCCTAGGTTTTTCGGGGGATTTCGGGGCTAGAGAGAGGTTCTAGTGAGAGAGTAGAGAGAAGAAAGAATGAGAAAAGTGTGAAGAAAATGAGGGTGGAAGAGGTGGTATTTATAGGGTTAAATGTGGCTGAACTTGGTGCCACATATCACCATCTGGTGGCAAGCCTTGGGGAGAAAGCAATGGCCAAGATTGTGCCACATCACCCATTTTTCGCACAGCACACTTCCGACTTCTAAAATCCGTAACTTTTACATACGACCTCCGTTTTTGACGTTATTTATATCCACGCGTAGGTAATAATAAGATCTACAACTTTCGTTTTGACTCCGTTGGCTAATTCTCGACCGATCTTAAATTTAACAGTACAAGGAGATTATACTGTTAAATATCCGCGTAAAATTCATCACTTCTACATACGGACTCTGTTTCCATCTGTCTTTTTACCATTGATTTCCTATTAATGAGATCTTCAACTCTCATTTAGGTCGCGTAAGCCAAAAACCGCTCGAACTAAAATTCGAGTTTCGGGCCGTGCACTACTAAGCCGAATCTTAGAAAAATCATAACTTCCTCATACGAAGTCAGATTTGGGCGTTCTTTTTATGGATGTTCTCGGTTTAACATATACTACAACTTTGGTTTAGACCACTAAGGATAAAAAGTCTTTCATCGTAAATTCACTATTTACGTCTCCCGGTGTCGTGCAGGTTTTGTCGTAAAACTTCGGCGAGCCATAACTTCTTCGTTATAACTCGGATTTTGGCGTTCTGTATATCCCCGAAATCCTTGTTTTGAACACTACAACTTTATATAAATATATCGGACTTATCTCATACTTTAATTTTGATGCTTATTTTTATTCTTTATTAATTATACATTTATAATTAAATAATAAGCACATAAATACACATAATTCACATAATACTCAAATATTTCATCTTTATTACTTCAAAAAGAGTTACAATAGTTGACCTAGACTATTACATTGTCAAAAATACTTAGCCCTGAAACCCAGGCGTGACATTGTAGTTTGTCTAGGACACAGTGGCTGCAATGTTCATGAGTAGTCCTGGAAAAAGTTTTGAGTATTGGATTCAACCCATGCTCATTTGAATCACTTCATCGATTTTATCACAAGTGATCATGAGATGATAATATCTTATATTCTTCAAACGGAGACATGTGAGTTCTAATTGCAAGTCAGTTGCACATCGACATATGTAAACACACCAGTAACTTAGATGTTATAAAACATATCGTTGTGTGTAATTTCATGAGTAAGTACAAGTGACCATTTGGGTCGAAGTTTATCCGTTCCTTTTACCCCATGTGGATAAAAGCGATATATGTGGGCCCCTTGATGATATAGTGATGGCACCAGGCCTAGACTGATTTGATTTGTTCAATTCGTCGGTCGCCATAAATCAGACATCCGGAAACGACGGATGGATAGAAAGAATGATTATAATCCATGTCTCAGTCCATATGATATCTAGAATAGAGGTATGTATGATCCCTTATCTAATGGATGTTTCATTGACTAGATTATAGTTCCACAACAACTTTTAAAAGCTTCGATTGCTAGTCGGGTTGGAGTCATGCTTGCAATAATAGTTATTAGACTTTTCCAAGAGGGAGACTATTGGATTAGGTGTCTAAGCCCATAACTATTATTGGTATGTACTTGACCCGAGAGTAGCATGGTCCATTTGGGTTGCATGGCACGGGAACAATCTACAAGGATGGATCATTGAGAAGAGGTTATTTATAGTTTATTAATATTTATAAGTTCCAATATATTAATATGAAAAGAGACTAATTAAATATAAGGGGTTGATTTGGTAAATCATTCATTCTTATAAAGTGGGCTTATGATTCATAGTTCTTCATGTTGGGCTAAACCCATATGGTAATCCATGGATACTCCATGGAGGTTTTAACCCATGAAGCATGAGGGATATGAAATTAATTAAGGTTTACATGATGTAACCCTAGTTTGCCACACTATATAACAACCCCTCTAGCACATGAATTAAGTGGCACTAAGGAGTGACTAGTAGAAACACAAGAGGGATAGCCAATTTTATGAGTGAAAGTGACCTCCTCTCAAGCTTATCCATTGTTGGTGGTGTTGTGTGATTCCATTTGAGGTGCAACACTTGGGGGACTAAGTTCCTAAAGGTCCAAGGCTTCCAACTACAACAAAAAGTATGTCATCTAACTTGTTTTAGTACCCAAGTATCAAAGTTTTGTATGCTAGCTAGGGTAATACCTTGGAAAGTTCCAGTTTGCATGTATAATAGAGAAAACATAGATCCAAGGTATTTAGGGTTGCATGCACACCTTAGGAGTGTTAGAATGCTCAAAAACATTCAGGAAGAGTCATCTAACCATTCTGAACACGAAAGTCATAGAACCACTTGAGCTTTTTCATATAGACCTTTGTGGTCCTTCTGCAATTGAAAGTGTTGGTGGCAATAAGTACATTCTTGTAATAGTAGATGATTTTTCCAGATTCACTTGGGTGCATTTTCTTAAGTAAAAATCAGAAGCCACGCCCAAGCTTAAGGATTTCATAAGGCATATTGAAATACAAATGCGAAAGCTGGTTCGCAACATTCGCAGTGATAACGGGTTGGAATTCAAAAACCAAGCGTTTGAAAATTTTCTGACTGCAAAAGGAGTTACTGACAACTTTTCAGCTCTTTACACTCCACAACAGATCGGGGTCGTTGAAAGGCGAAACCAGTCTTTGTGCGAGGATGCGAGAATTATGCTTTCTTTTGCGAATCTGCCACTATACTTTTGGGTGGATGCGATTGGGAAAACCTGCTTTTCAAAGAATGGATCAATCCTCAATAAGTGATTCTCTATCATTCCATATGAAATCATAAATAATCGCAAACCTAATGTCAATTTTTTCCATGTTTTTGGTTTCAGGTGCTATTTTTCAATTCCATAGAGAAAATAAACAAATTCGATGTGAAAGCTGATGAAGGTATTTTCTTGGGGTATTCTTTAACTTCTAAAGCATAAAGGGTTCTTAACAAAAATCCCAAAAGGATAAAAGAAACATACTATGTTACGTTCGACGAAACTTACTTGAAGAAGTTTTAGAAGAATGATAGTTCGACATAGGAGATCTTTCCTAAACCGAATCTTGCTACAAGTCCACTCTCCAATTTCTACGAGGAGTTCATGAACTTATTCGACGAACCTGAAAAGGCCATCTCCACTGAATCAAAAGCAGCAAATGATAAGGAAGATGAACTGAAGAAAATCATTGACCATGCTGCGAAAGATATGTAACACGAATACCCCACTTCGAAAGACCCTGAAGTTCCATCTCAATCAACAGGTGTGAATGCTACATCGCAAGGAGAGGGATCTACTTCAACCTCCTCACCTAAAACACCTGTTTAAGGGGAGAACGAATCCCCTGATGTCAGCTCAGAACCACGTTTCCAGGGGGATAAACCGAATCCAGAAGAAAATCTACATATACATCATTCGAGGGGGGGAATGAAAATGCGAATGATGATTCGGATGTGTAGTCTGAGTTTGAAGAAGTGAATGCAGAATTAGATCCAACATATGATCCTAATTACCCTCCGTTAGCTAAATGGACCAAAGATCATCCAAAAACCCAAGTTATAGGAGATTCGTCTTCAGGAGTTCTTATGAGAGCACGATAAAAGGAAAAGTGAACTGCATTGTTCTCTAAAGTGGAATATTAAATGTTTAACTCGTTATCTCCAAAATTGAACCTAAAAATGTTCAAATTGTGCTTGATCACTCTGATTGAGTACAAGCAATGCAGGAGGATTTCAATGAATTCAAACGAAACAAAGTTTGGAGACTTATTTCCACTCCAAAGGATGCATCTGTTGTTGGTCTAAAATGGGTATTTTGCAGCAAATTAGATAAAGAAGGAAATGTGATAAGGAAAAAGGTGTGAATCGTTGTCAAATGATATTGTCAGGAATAAGGCATTTACTATGAAGAAACCTTCATACCCATTGCAAGTTTGGAATCTGTTCACTTCTTTCTGGCATACACAACAGACAAGACTTTTGAAGTATATCAGATGGATGTCAAGTGTGCATTTCTAAATGGGGAACTAGAAGAAATAGTGTATGTGGAACAACCACCAGGGTTCATAAACGAAAAGTATCCGAACCACTGTTACATTTTGGACAAGGCAGTTTATGGTCTAAAGCAAGCTCAGAGAGCCTGGTACAAAACTCTAACTCTTTTTTTAAAATAGGCTAAATTTAAACAAGGCTCAGTCGACCCAACCTTCTTTCAAAAGAAAGATGGTGACCACTTGATGATCGTCCAAATTTATGTTGATGAAATCATCTTCAGATCTACTAACCCAAGCTTAACAGTTGAGTTCCAAAAGTTGATGGAAACTAAGTTTCAGATGAGCTCCATGGTTCCGATTAACTTTTTCCTTAGCTTGAATATAAGATAGAGTTAGGAAGGTATCTTTATCAATCAAGGGGCTTATACAAAGACTTTGCTCTCCAAGTTTGGAATTGTGGGAGATTCAAAGGTGAAGGTTCCACTAGCATTCGAAACGAAACTAACACCGTCGCTAGACAAGCCAGCTACTGATTTGACTATCTATCGTCAAATGATAAGTTCATTGATGTATCTGACTGCTAGTTGTCCAGACAATATTTTTTCCATCTGTTGTTGCGCCAGGTTTCAAGAGAATCCTCGCGAACCCCACATGACTTCTGTTAAGAATATCTTCAAGTATCTCAAGCAAACATCCTCACTAGGAATATGGTACACTTGAAGTTCGAGTTTCTTTGTTCAAGAGTTTTCGGATGCTGGTCTTGGAGGTTGTGTTTTAGATCGAAAGAGTACAATGGGGGGATGTCAATTCCTTGATGGTAAGCTCATAAGTTGGCAATCTAAAAAGCAAACTTGCGTATTCCTATCAATTGCTGAAGCAGAGTACATAGCCGCTGCCTCTTGTACTTCACAAGTAATCTGGATTCAAAGTCAGCTTTGTGACTATGGTATCAATATTAAGCGAATCCCCTTATATTGCGATTCTGAGAGTGTCGTTCGTATTTCTCACAACACAGTGCAACATTCAAAGACCAAACACATCGCACTGAGGTACCACTTCATCAAAGATCATGTGGAAGATAGTAATGTCGAGATACACTTCATTAGATCAATTGATCAATTAGCCGACATCTTCATCAAAACCTTGCCTGAACAAACCTTCAAGCGCATTCTTCAAGGCTTAGGAATAATAGAGGTTGAATCTGTTCTGAAACCACCTTCGCGGTCATAAAAGTTTTGATAGTCCTACGAATTGGAGCGAACACTCTTGTTCATTGTGGTTAGGAACTTCATGTATCCTTTGTACATTTTCATTAATTCTTTTTTACTTATTTCTGTTTTTATTTCTTTTTCTGAAAATCGAAAAATTCAAAAATATTTTATTCTGTTTTTATTTCTTTTTTAGAATATTGAAAATCCAAAATTATTTTACTTCTTTATGTTTTTTTTTTCCGAAAAAATACAAAAATATTTTCTTTATTTCAATTTCTTTTTGTAAAATAATCAAAAATACCAAAAATATTAGATAATTGAGCAGGTTTGAAGATTCATATCTTGGTTATCTCAATTACGAAACGATGGGGCTAGTATAAAATTCCTAATCTATGCCCTAGTTAAGTGTCCCTAGAAGCATGTTGATGCATGTAGTCCGAAGCCTCAATGACTCTATGCTGAAGCCTTAATGAATCAATAACACCAATGGTTTTTTTTCAAGTAAGTTGTATATTCACATAAGTAATGAGCTACCTTATTCTTCTCGCATTGAGTTAAGAGTTTGATACTTGGTCACTTTTGCATAGCTGAGGTACACTATATCTTTGGAACCACCTCCTACTACTTCTCCATCACTTCCACAATCATAAATGTAACCCTTGAGACTCTTAGAAATTACCACTAAGGTTTTTTGTTACACAACTTCTATGTTTATGATCTTAAATTCATTACTACCACAAATTGAGTGAAACCCAAAATCCAACACATTTTTACGAATTGACGGTGAACAATTAAATGTTCTAGATTTTTAACCAAGGAATTAATGAATGTCCACTTTCGTGGTTTGTACCAAGAAATCTCTTTTTTCTTTTGCGAGATCTTAATGAAATGTTCTAGACCTAAGATGTTTCTTTCCAATAGATCCAGTTTTATTTTTCTTGAGATTTCTATATTTATCCTAGTCACTTACAATAATTCCAAAGCATACTTGTATTCTGGCTACACCGGTCAAACAAGTACTTTATACGAACATTCGGACTTATGTTGAGTTTCGGATTTAGTTGAAGAAGAAGTCACCTCATTCGCCTTATTAAAAGAAGCCTTTCACTGTTTCTCTACAAGCAGATGATCGTAATTCAATGGGACACCACACAAGCACCTCAAAGTCTCTCTTGACTGCGAAGGAAGAGATTGTTGCCCAGAATCCATCAGTTTTATGTCTTATATGATATCACTAGATCCCAAAGAAAACTCGCTTTATTTCTTTATCTTTGCCACACTCTTACATGAAGATCTTTATGATTTTAAAAATTTTGGTTCGTTTTCCTATTGGTTACTTCCAGGTTCAGAGTACTATAGATGGTGATCAATTGCGAATGAATGCGGCTGCGAAAGTCAGAATCTGAAAGGACGATTCTAAAGGATAAGATTTGAAATTGGGCACGTGGAATTTAAAATGGCTCCTGACATGATGCCTACTTTACTGCTGCCTGACACACATAACAATTGTCAGTCACGCCTTTTTAGGCCCCTTTTTAGGGAATCAAAGTGCCAAACTTCATATTTCTCTCTCCTGGCGTATGGTATAAAAGAGTTTTGTCGTTTCATTATTCATTATCACTTTCAAAGATCTCACAATACTATTGGCAACTTCTCTCTCTCTCTCTCTCTCTCTCTCTCTGCTATTCATCTTCATCTACAAGCATCCATGGGTTCCTCCTCAGAAACTAAACAAATGGCGCAATCCTCGATCCTCACCCTGAAGTCAAATCAAAACATGATTCTTGACCTTGATCCTTCGAAATACGATGGCTTTCTTCATCCGATCATTGAGTGCCTCCGATATTCTCCTCTGGTAATTGCTTTGACAAAATCTGAAATTGTGCCAATGGTTCATCTATCCATGGCATATTCAATTTTTAGTTATCAGAAGACTGAAGAGATGATTACGTTTGAAGTATTCAACAAGAAAAATCACATTACCAAGTCTCGATTCTATTCTCTACTAGGGCTTGCATAATGGGGTAACTTCTTCGACCCTGATTCCATCACTAGTTCTGCCATTATGGAAATGTTTTACTAGATGGGGTACAAGGATGTTCAGACTGCTCTTTCAAAATTCAAGAAACCTAATTTGCCACCAATATGGAATGGGTTGTTCACCCTCCTGTTTAAAAGCTTCTCTGAAAGGGTAAAGGGCTCTGATTATGCCAACGAACTCTTTATGAAAATCATGTATGAAGTCTACATAGGTATCAATCTTGATTTTGGTACGGTGCTTTGGGCTAAACTGGTCCAAAGTACTCATTCGACTACCTGTCACAACGAGATTTCATGTGCTCGCTTCTGGACGATTGTGGTTCAAAGGGACATTAAACGGATAAACATTCTTGTCCTTGAAGATTTTGTTATGGCTGCAATTTAGATCTTCCACACTACCAACATAATTTTGGCTGACAACTCCAAATTCTAATATATTGGATCTATTCCGGAGGTAATGCTTCACGATGTGCCTGCTGCAAATGAAGTTCTGCACACTTATCGAACTCTACCAATTTCTGTATTTCTCCCTCTTAGAGATGAAATGCGAAAGACCCTTGAAGAAGCTGACAGACCTGAGAAGGGAGGCAAGAAAAGGCCTGCGAAGGTTGGTCCATCTAAACTAGTTTTAACTCCCAAAAAGCGAAAGGTCAAGAAAGTTTCTTGTCGGCCAAGATCTCCAACTCCGAGTGAACAGAAAGATTCGCAGTCGAAAATGGTTTTGGAGACTCCCGTTAAGGAAAAGGTTCATAAAGAGGATATATGGCAGCGACATCTCAATTGAAGGTTTGGGAGCCTACAACTACGGACCTTAAGGTAACATTTGAAATCCCAACCTCTGTTCCAATTACCGAAGATCTATCCAATATTTCCCATCCTTTCACCCACATTTATCATCTCCACTCCTATCACCATTGCCCCTTGACCACCGGTATATCTAGGTGTTTTGCAATCACAAAACCCACTCTTCACAAATTCAACTACCACTACAAGTACCATTGGTGAACCTCCAGTGTTTGTTAATGCATCTGATGCAAGGGCAAATACTTTAGGTTTCGCTTTTGGCCATTCTACACCATCCGTTTCTCCACTTAGACAAGATTATTCGGATACCATTTTTGGAGGTGATGTCAATTTTAGGGATTTTACCTTCATTTCTTTCCACGTTCTAGATGAAAGCGATCATGATGCACCAGTCACTCAAAGGCAATTCAAAGTCATCATTAAAAAGCTGGATTCATTGATTTATTCTTTCAATAATTCATCTAACAATGCCTATTCTCAGGAAGCAGTCAAGGCTTTAATCAAAACAACATTAAAGGAACATGCTGCAAAGCTGGACAAAGCGAAAAAAGCCATGGTGGATTCGACTGCTACATGCAAATAAGCAATCGAAAAAGTCGATAAACTAATTATTAATGCCCAAGCCTTCATGAGCACTTTTCAAAGCTCCTTTGAGTCCAACACTACAAAATCCAATGAAGCTATATCAAGTCTAATTGTTTTCCTTCGCACAGAGAAGGAGGATCTTGAGAAGGTTCGCACTGGAATCAAATCTAACAACTCCGAGCTCAACATATCAATCACATCCAAAATTGTAAAGCTTCAGGAGGACTTGGTTGTTGAGCGTAAAATAATGGTTGCATGCAAGACAGAAAAAGTGAAGGTGTTAACTGTGAAGCTTGAGACCGCTGAGAAGAAAGTCGATGAGCACCTATTTGAGGGAGCTGTTGCAAAAAAGTTGTGTTTCAGACGTGAACTCATTGCTGTCGAACATCATTGAGGCTCGTGATCCGTTGACCCCTATCACTATTAGGAAGCACCTGACAGATAATCTCAGGCCCGCGTTCGCAATGTTAAATCGACTTGAGGGTGTTTTGGAGTTTATCTTACTTCCGAAACAAGGGGGAGAATCTGAGAAACATCCATCCTCTAAAGAACCCAAGAAATCTAGTGAACCGAAAAATCCAAAGGGATCTAAATCTGAACCGAAGGGTAATGTATCTTCGGGTTTAAGAGGAAATGAGAAAGTGTTAGAAGAAGGAGAAGATGAAGAAGATGAAAATGAGAAACTGAAATGCAAGGCTCATGATGCAATTCTTGATGAAAATATGCACATTGCAAGAGAATCATAGGAAAAAGAAAAGGATAAACATGAGGCTCAAACTGCTCTAGTTGCGAAGAAACTTTTACTTCCTCCTTGGAGGGAATTTTGAACGAGGCAGTTGACAATTTGAGCCTTCACTAGTTGGAGCCTGTTACATCATTCAAATAGGAGAACACTCTTGATTCACAACTCGATTTACCCATCACTCCGAAAGAATTCCTCTTTCGTTGTATTGATGTGATTGCGAATGCTCCATATTATGATGCGAACATTGATAAGTCTACGATGACTTTTTATTTGAAGTATGGCAAACCTCAGTACCAGACCTGGAGTTCGAAGAAGATCAATGCCATCATATTATTGGACCTATTCAAACCGAGAGTCTTGTTAATGTTAAATTCAAAACCACTCGATGTTCTGTGAATCTAGTGTTTGAAATCTCTCTTTGTAGACTTACCATGCTTAATTCCTTATGATTGGGTCATCCTGTTACATTTTTTGATGCAAGATGAGAAGCAATACAAACCCATTGTTGCTCACATCAAAAGAAAGTTGGTTTTGTACATTATGAAGTTGCGAAGTTTGATGTTGAAATTGCTTCAGTATTACAAAAGAAACCAACAGTCCGTCCTCAAGGCTCAACGAGTGATATTGAGAAGATGTAAATGGGGAAAATTGAAACTAATAAATGGACCATTATGTTTCAGAGAGGTTCACGAGAAAGAGGAAATGTTTATAAATGTCTGTTCACACTGCCAGATAAGCATCTGTTTTCTACAATTTGCTTAAATTACACTTTGGATATCGCAGGCAGTTGCAATGCAAACAATGATCTTGCGAAGAAGTGTTATTCAGACATGATCCAATGGTATATAGCTTTTCGCAGTACACTTCTCAGCAACATGACCAAGCTTTTCAAGACTCAGAAGCGAACACAATAATGAAGAGCCTCCCACCTCAATCAACGTAAAGGGGGGAGATTGTTGGGTATTTAGTGTTGGATATTTATGGGCTTTTGTATAGTTTGTTTTGTATCCGAGTTGAGCCTACCGACCGTATCTTATTAATTAGGGTTTCACAATTTAAGGTGCATGCATGCATCGTATCTTGTAATCGTCTAATTGCATTGTAAACCCTACACACCCTCTACAGTAGAAGTTCTTTGTTGAGCTCTTATGAGGTTGTGGCTATTAATCATTCAACACACATTTGATCTATATTTTGTGTCTTAGATTACTTTTGCTATTAAACCTAATTGATCTTACAAGATTTATTTCTAACATCTTGTGAGTTGAGCAACTCCATGGTTTAGGATTGCTAGATCCAATCTCTTTGACCATTTTTTATGCATAAAGGTGCCATTATGGAGGTTGTTTTGATCCCATGCAAAAGTTAAAGGTCTTAAATGAGGTTTTAATGAGAAACATGAAGTATAGGGGACACTCATGACATGCAAGGGCATAAAGTTGCCAACTTTATGCCTTAGGACATCTAAATGGACTCAGATCTAAAGTTTGATGTTGAATTCCCAAGTATTGAGTACTTAATGGTCGATTGTACATGTTTGGCTTGTACGCCAGGTGTAGTATTGTGTACGCAACGTGTACTGCATAAGGGGCTAGTACACTGAGTGCACTAGAGTGGTACGTAGGGCATACACACTCAGATGGGTTTAGGCCTTGTTTTGGTTTTGTAAGCTTATTAGGCGGTATGGACCCATTTAGAGTTTTAGACTGATATTGTGTTTTGGTCCATAGTTGCTTTAGTTGGGCCTTATTGGGCCATGCGGCCCATTAATGATTTCATCTTGGACTTTAGACCCATTATCAAAAGGAATACTTTTGGGTCATTATGGAAGAGCTTAGTCTTAAGTGTTTAGACTCTTTGATTAGGTTGTGCTATAATACTAATTTAGGGTTAATTGTATCATTATTCAGTGTCTGGTTACAAACTGTTAGACGAGCAACTCTTGTATTCAGCCGACTGAGGTGAGTCTTTTCACCAGACTTATGGGTCGAAGGCACCAAGGTCGGCCCATTAATGGTTATGAGATTATTTATATAGGGATATGTAATTGTTTGTTATTGGATTTATATGTGGAGTTGTGTGTAGACAATGGGAGTGATGGGTTTTGAGCATTCTAACACTCATATGGTGTATATGAAACCCTATAAACCTTGGATCTATGTTTCTCTATTATAGATGCAAATATTCAGTATTCCAAGGTTTCATCCTAACTAGGATAATATGAAGTATATACGATACAAGAATCTAGTATAATGACATACCTTTTGATGGAGCTTGAAGTCTTGAACCTTGAAGAGCTTAGCGTCCCAAGTGTTGCACCTCAAATGGTTCACACAACACCAAAAACAATTGGAATAACTTGAGAATAAGGATACTTGCACCAAAATTGGTTTTTCCCTCTTGTGTACACACACTAGTCCCCATTTCATGAACCATAGACCTCTTTATATAGTGTAGAGGATTAGGGTTACATTTATGTAAACCCCAATACCTATGACCTTTCATTTCCATAGGATCCAAGGGTTAAAACTCCATGGACTATACATGGAAGCTTACCCCAACATAAATGAACTTGGCCCATCCTATATATATATATATATATATATATATATATATATATATATATATATATATATATATATATATATATATATATATATAGGAGTCCATATTTAATTAGTTCCTTTGGATCACTAAATTAATTCTTGATCAATACTAATTAAATAATATGATTTCATATTAATATATTAGAACTAATAATATATTAATATAACTCGTAAGTATCCTTTTTCTCATTTTGTCTATCCAATTGTTCCGATGCCGAGCAACCCAAATGGACCATGCTACTCTCGGGTCGAATACATACCAATAATAGTTATGGGATTAGACATCTAATCCAATAGTCTCCCACTTGGATAAGTTTAAAACTATTATTGCGTATGACTCCAAGATTCCGACTAGCAATCGTAGCTCTTAAAGCCGCTACTGAACTCTAACCCAGTCAATGACGTTGTCCATTAGATAAGGGATCACATATTCCTCCATTCTAGATATCATATGGATTGAGACATGGATTATAATCATTCTCTCTGTCCATTTGTTTTTTCTTGATTTCCAATTTATGACAACTCACTAATTAAACAAATCAAATCAGTCCAGGCTTGGCCAAACACTTAGGGGTGTCATCACTAAATCATCGAGGGGCCCACAAATATCGCTTTTATCCCTACAAGGGTAAAAGGAATGGATAAACTTTAGCCCAAGTGTTATCTTGTACTTACACATCAAATTACACATAACAATATGTTTTATAACAACCAAGTTACTGGTTGCGTTTTCATATGTTAATATGCAACCAACACGCAATTACAACTCATACGTCTCTGTTTGAAGAATATAAGATATTTTTGTCTCATGATTCACTCGTGATAAAAACCATGAAGTGATTCAAATGAGCATGGGTTTAATCCAATATTCAAAACTTCTGAGCACTCATTAATGTTGTAGAAACTCTTGCTATGTCCAACACCTTAGACATCTACAAGCCAACTTCATGACAGTCTTGATTCATACCTACTTCCAATATATGAGCAATTGTGGAGAATTTGAATAACCCAGTTATTCAGGAAGTCAAAACATGCAAACTGAAACACAAGAATAATACTAATCCAATATGGCCCAAGCACCTTTGAGATTAAATAGAACACCTTTTATTTAAACACCATATTAATTACTCATTTTTCATTGTATAATTTTTCAAATTTATCAACTTAATACTTGAATTAAAACAATAGTTGTCCCATGCTCCAAGCATGTACACTATGTTTATCCAAACAATAGTTATGCCATACACCAAGTATGCGTACTATGTTTGTCTATGATCCTTACTTTGTGGAATAGACCAATTGAACATGATTCCAATGATGCTCATTTCACAACCCCAAATCCTCACGGTAAATGTAAGAATTCCAAATTCCTGCCATTTACTGAAATCTATTAGATTCTAAACTTATATGCACTGATCCTCTTGTAATGATTATGCACAAAGTCACAAAGACTTGTCAACTGACATTACAGAGTATTCCAATGTAGGTCAATCCCATGGAATTAAAATCTCATATTCAAAGTACATTGCTTTGAACATCCTTCTAGCATTAAGTTTTCTAATCTTACACAAATTGAATAACTTCCACCTATGGAGACATTTCCACATTCCTATTTTGACTATCATTTCTGAACAAGAGTTGCCTCTTTTAAGAATATGTCAATTCAAACAATCTACACCGTACTTCCAACTGTCAATTAGCAACTAATCTTTTGTAAAACCTTAGATTGTCCTCGAAAATTGCTTAATTATTTTAGTCATATCCAATTCTAGACCTTTTCCCCTCTTAATGACCTAGGCATTTGGAAAATTTAGAAAGGATAAATATTATAGCACATGTAATTGATCCTATACCTGAAGAATATGGGACACGATTCATGATGTCTCACATAAAGACATGATCCTAGACCAGTTTTTTGCTACAATATTTTTTTTATATTTGCCATGTTTTCATAATTTGACTATGAAGAGGGATACCATAATCATAATCGAATTTTGAGAATGCAATATATATAATTTCCTTAAGTTGAACCATTCCAACATAAAATTCATATATATATATATATATATATATATATATATATATATATATATATATATATATATATATATATATATATATATATGAAAATAAAGTATAATTTCCTCTCCCGTAATTATAAAGTATAATTATAGCAAAACAACTTTTCCCAATTGAAACTTTTGTTTTCTATAATTAACATTGCTAACCTGCAACACTTATCATAATTATCATACTCCCACTAACATGATGATTATTAGCATAACACTTATGCTCCCACTAGCTTTGACATGTATCCAGAAATCAACTGGACTTCTAGAAATCAATACTTTATTGACTTTCTTACCAGAGTTCAAATTTCTAATACGAGATGCTTTGATAAGACTTTATCAAAATCATACACATTTTCTTAGATACCTCACATGTGTGTCTAAACAAATTTTAGAACTATGAAAAGGGATGTCGTAATCATAGTCTCAGTTGTTTATGCCTTTGCTATTTCTCACAAGTCCATGTTAGTGTGTCGGTTACCCACACACGCTCCACTAACGACTTTGAGAATGCAAATATCATAATTGCTATCTGCTTAAAATCTACTTAGTGAAATCGTTTCCTCACCATCATTTTCATGAATTGGAGAGAAACCTTACGACACTTAGATTTTATGGTGTATGTGTTCCTATCGATGTGAATTTTTCAAAACCATAATTACAAGACATGGTTAATGACAAATCCAAACTCATATGGACTGAACTTGTGCAATCTTAACTTCTTGCCACTTGGCAGCACAAGGCCTACCATTGCTTCCTGGTTGTTATGAAAACAATTGAGAACTTGTAGATATCAGATGCATAGTCAACTCAAATGGGCACATAAACAAGAATATGTCAACACGATAGGTTACAAACCTCAAGTCGTGTGCTAGTGACAAACAACAAGTTTTATTCTTGATTAGTTCTTGAAACTCCTTCAGGATCTTTAAGACTCCCACTGTCCTCTCTACATACAAGACTCTCTTGCCAAGAACCATTCCTTGACAAAAAAAATATTCAAGAGATAGTGTGGATTCTAAACAAGACAAACATTTCACACAATTGACCTTAGTTGGTCTTTGTTTTATCCAAAACATCACAGCATACCAATTTCAAATGTACAAGAGTAGAAAACATTTTACTCTTACATTTGACAAGTGTTATAAACCTTCTTTAAGATATGTCACTCAAGTTACAATCTTGGAGTATGACTCTAAGAATTGTTTTTAGAATGAAGTATGACTCATCCTCTTGATTTAACCACTTCAACAATTCAGGACTCCTATTCCTAGCCATAAGAATGCACTAAGATGTCCTTAGAGGATGAATTGTGATATGGTTTCATAATCATTAAGATGATCATAAAACATGATACTAAAGTACTCGCCCATCTTTTCATATTTGAGAAACTTTTATCTTTCTACATAATTTGATTCTTCTCATTTGTTCTGCCATACATTGAAACTTTTTCAATGTTTCAGAATTATACTTAAACTTGTAAGTATAACCATATTTACTATACTTTAGTAAATCATGACGAATAATCTTATCAATCTTTTGTGGTGGACTTGACTAGTGCACAAGAATGTGTACTCGACCCCTTAGTCCTTCACTTGACTCACATGTACATGTGAATAAGGAATTAGTCTTAATTTTCCAAAGATGAAAATTCTCATTCATCATACAATACAACTTGCAAGATTCCAAGTTTCGGTCCAATTGAAACTTGGGTGATGAGAATCCTTCCTTATTTGGTAAATTTAGACACTACCACAAATGAAAGAACCAAATTCATATTTCCATTATTGCTAGAAACATACAAACATCAATTTTCCATAATGCCATTGCAAAAAGATATAAAATAAAAAAAAAACAAAATTTTATTTATTTATAAAATATGGAAAAACTTTTTCCATACAATGCAACTTTAAATGAAAACTATGCTATTACATATTTCCTAGCAATCTATCATAACTCCTAAGTAGTAGCTCAAAAATCCAATCTTTGAACCATGCGATTGAAATCCATCTTCGCGATCAGATTCAACATACTCTTCCATTAAGCTTCCTTCCCTTTTCCTGATCATGCAAAACATCAAAATGCAAACTAGTTAGTCACATCATGTATTAAGAATCAACAATTAGGAACTTAAGAGCGTTAGATAATGAACTTACCTAAAGCATAGTCAAAATTTTTGATTCTTCCTTCTCTCAGATCCTTCATGTAGTTAGGGCAGCTTCGCAACCAATGCCCCTTCTCTCGATAGTGAAAATAAATAGACTCTTTGGGAATGGTACACAGGGCTATCACATACATAGCCTTTCCCTTTACCTTTTGGTCAAGCGGGTTAACCAAGGTCGATCCCTTTCCATTGGGAAGGGAAAGTTTTCTGGACTTCCAATGTTACCATTTTCAATGTTCATGGAAGTTTGAGAAATAGACCTCCCACCTATATTTGCTTGACCATTGCGCCAAATCGTTT
Organism: Lactuca saligna; assembly: GCF_052625555.1. Taxonomy (NCBI): domain Eukaryota; kingdom Viridiplantae; phylum Streptophyta; class Magnoliopsida; order Asterales; family Asteraceae; genus Lactuca; species Lactuca saligna. Next base: position 130,480,576 of record NC_136422.1, on the reverse strand, counting down.
CTGAGTCAGCAGCAACAAGCAAATAAGAAAGATCAATAAGGGTCAAGCCGTGATATGTCACATAGTAGTCCTTAATGAACTAATTATATGACTCAGGAAGTGACTGAAGAACCCAGTCAATTGCCAACTTTCTTGGAACAACGACACCCAACATTCTCAACCCGTCAATGTGTGACTTCATCTCTAAGACATGAGTACACACAGGTCTTCCATCTTTATGTTTTATTGAAAGTAGGGTTTGAGAAATCTTGAACTTTTCAAGTCTTCGAGTTTATGGGTCAGGGAGAATAATTGGAGGAGGTGGAGGAAGAGAAGTATGATTTCCATGATCCAATCGTGGGATATCATCTTCATTAGGAAAGCTTGTTCCAAGAAATTTGGGAAGATCATAGTTGTCTAAACCAGACATCTACAATGGGAGAAATTCAAGTTAGTTGATTTAAGTCCTTAATAGAACACCCAATATAAAATATTAAGGCTAGGACCCAACACAATATTTATAACTTGGAAGAGGGATGCCATAATCCAAGCTACAAAATATTTCAAGGTAAGCGAATGGCGATTCACCAATTTCCACCATGAAAAACGAAATAGGTATTTGGGTTTGAATTGGATTTTAAACTCCTAGATCTTTTGAGATACATTGAAAATTTCAATGGCATGTTTAAATCTCAATTGTGACCTCTCAAGTTTGTGACTGGGACGCCGAGGATCACAAACAAGGTGTGAATAACCATGCAAATTAACATGGTACCCTTAATCTTTATAACCTCATCGACGTGTTGGTTACCAACACGCGCTCCACCGATCTATGATAAACATTAAGTCATCCTTTCCCACTCTTACTAGTCCATGTTATTGTGCCGATTTCCCACACACACTCCACCAGCAACTTGGTAAGGTACAAAGTGTAATTTCAAGGGTTAGTACCAAATTCACATTTTCCTAAAGTAACTAAGATTTAGAATTTATAAAAAGTTTAGTTACTTTATATTTATCATTATACTTTTAATGAGAATTATAGTCCTTGTCCTACCCGTTCGACTAACGACCCTCCACCAGTAAAGGAAGTGGTGGGTGAGAGTGTCGACGCCCATTAAGCTGCCATTTTATAGGCAACAACCTTGTACCACCTTATAGACCAGTTTTGTGAATGAGGCCTACTAGCGGTAAGACTGACTTGATCTTATATATATATATATATATATATATATATATATATATATATATATATATATATATATATATATATATATATATATATATATATATATATATATTATTAACTTATAATACTATAAAGTATAAGGGTTGAATTTTAACTTTTAAAACTCTAGGGTTTGGAATTAAAGTGTGTATGAGACTTTAAAAATTCCAAAACATGAGCGCAAGTTTTAAACAATTCAAAAACTTTTGGATTTTCATAACTTATAAGTTTAATTAAGGTTTTAAAAACTTTAATGAAGAGACTCTTGAACATCCATAACTTGAGGACAAGTTATGGAGTCCATAAAACTATTTATGATGAAAAAGACTCTTTAATTATGTAACCTATGAGTTTTTAATGGATCTTCAAAAGAAATGACTTTTGGTAATCCATAACATGAGGACAAATTATGGACTCCATTAAAAACATTTAGATCAAGAATTGACTAACAAACAATTTGCAAATAATTCTTATGTTCTACCAAAACTCATAAGTGTATGAACAATCATATTAACAATTTCAAGAATCATATAAACACAAATAAAACTTAAAATTTTGATAATAACTTTGAAATTGGTTAACCAGAATCATTACCAGATCAAAAACAGATTTTATAAGTCCAAAACAATTTAAGGTAATAATTCTAGACCAATTCGAGCCTTAAAACTTGAAGATATGCTGTCAGGGGGTCCAACTCGTCGAGTACATGAACAAACTTAACGAGTTGGATGAATTTGTGCTTGGACTAGTCGAGTCCCCAGTCCATTCAGCTTAAAAGTTCAATTTTTCAGCAATTTACATCAAGTATAAAGTAAAACAAGCCTAGGCTCTGATACTACTGATGATTTTTGAGCATTTTAACACTCATATGGTGTACATGCAACCTTATAAACCTTGGATCTATGTTTTCTCTATTATACATGCAAGTATTCAATATTCCAAGGTTTCATCCTAACTATAATAATATGAAGTATATACAATACAAGAATCTAGTAGAATGACAAACCTTATGATGGAGCTTGAAGTCTTGAACCTTTAAGAACTTAGTTCCCCAAGTGTTGCACCTCAAATGGTTCACACAACACCAAACACAATTGAAATAACTTGAGAATAAGGATACTTGCACCAAAATCGGTTTTGCCGTCTTGTGTACACACACTAGTCCTCATTTCATGAACCATAAAGATCTTTATATAGTGTGGGGGATTAGAGTTACATTCATGTAAACCCTAATACCCATGACGTTTCATTTCCATAGGATCCATGGGTTAAAACTCCATGGACTATCCATGGAAGCTTAGCCCAACCTAAATGAACTTAGCCCATCATATATATATATATATATATATATATATATATATATATATATATATATATATATATATATATAAGAGTCAATATTTAATTAGTTCCTTTTGATCACTAAATTAATTCTTGATCAATACTAATTAAATAATATGACTTCATATTAATATATTAGAACTTATAATATATTAATATAAATCGTAAGTATCATTTTTCTCATTTTGTCTATCCAATTGTTCGGATGTCAAACAACCCAAATGGACCATGCTACTCTTGGGTCGAATAGATACCAATAATAGTTATGAGCTTACACATCTAATCCAACAGGGAGGAGCCCATCACATTTGGAAAGACCGTAGGAGGAGCCTATGGTGTAGGGATATAAGACCATGGGGGTAGCCCATGGTATTCCAATGAAGACCATGGAGGGAGTCCATTGAAAACTTATATGTATATATGTATGCATGGTAATATGTAATTATATGATTGTGTGTTTTGGGAAGCTCACTAAGCTTGTGCTTACAGTTTTATTGAATGTTTCAGTTACTTCTATCGATAAGGGCAAGGGACCGACATGATGGCGCAGCGTGCATTCTCCGATTCCTTAATATTTAGCTTTCGTACTCTGAACATTTAAATAATATGGCTATTTAATGGGATTTTTGGACACCTTGTGATTGATATTTAGGAAATTAAAAGTTACAAACTTTTGTAAAAATTGGATTGTTACAAGTTTGGGCTTAGGTGTTTGAGTTTTTAATGGGCCATTTGAGTATAAGTGTTCTAGACTAGGAAGAATGGTTGGGCTTTAGGGTAAGGCCCATGTAAGGGGTTTGCATCCAATTTGGTAAATTAGGCCTTGGTTGATTATTTGGCTTTGGGCCTTTTAGATTGTAAGTTTGGGACTTTATCTTGGGCCAAGCTAGGTTAGGGGTAAAATGGTCTTTTTACCCTGAGTATGGATTTATGGATATTGATTGGAACCTAATTGTTTATTGGGTTTTGTTTTGATTTTCATAGTTTGGGGATCTGTCAGTTAGCAGCTAGGGATTTTTTGTATGATTCGGCAGTACGAGGTGAGTTTCTCATTGGGTTTAGAGGGTCGAAGGCACCAATATTGGCCCATGTTTATGCTATGATTAGTATGCTAGCTGTCTGCATGACTCTTGCATGTGTTATGTGTTTATATGATTATCGAGCGGGGATCGATGTCGGGCGGGGCCTAATGATTATTTTGTATGTTATGTATCTTTGTGATTATTGCATGTGTATATGTTTACTTAATATATGTTATTTGTATGCTGTGTGGGGCACAAACTATTACCGAGCGGGGCTCGATGTCGGGCGGGGCCCGATTCCAGACGAGGTCCGATGCCGAGCAGGGATCATTATGTGTCTATTTGTTTGTATGGTATATGGTATCTTGGGGAAATCGCTAAGCTGTGTGCTTACGATATTCAATTTATGTTTCAGGTACTTCGGTTTTCAAATGGAAGAGCTCGGAATGGTTGCAGGGCACACAATACATGTATCCACATTCTATGATTTACTCTGATTCGATAATGTTTTACTAAATCTTGACAATCATGGTTTTATGGAATGATATGTATTAATGATTTATTAATTTAAAAATGAAATTTTATGTCATTATTTTTGGAATGTTACACATAACTTGGACAACGAGACTGATTATAATCCATGTCTCGTGTCCGTATGGTATCTTGTAGAATGGAGGAATATTTGATCACTTATCTTAGGACACATAACTAAATGGGTCAGAGTTTAACAACGGGTTTTGGAAGCTACAATATGATGGTCGGTTTGGAAAGCAATTATAGTTATTAGACTTATCCAAGCGGGAGATTGTTGGATTAGGTGTCTAAGCCCATAACTATATTTGGTATAAACTTTAATTGATATTAGCACAGTTCTTTTGGATTGCCCTCAAACCTAGTAATTGAATAGGATCGCTTATATATATATATATATATATATATATATATATATATATATATATAGATAAAGAGAGAGAGAGAGAGAGAGAGAGAATGATTTATTAATTTATTATATGGTTAATAAATTAATTAGAAGTCATAATAAATGATTTATTAATATATTTTGAGAATAATATATTAACTGGAAATCATATTATTTAATTAATAATTAATCAGAAATTAATTGGAATTAATTTTGGGATTAATTGGATTAATTTAAAGTGCAAGGTTTGTTTGGGTTTTTATTGAAAGTTGAGGAAAAGAGTCCATGGACCTCATTGGACGAGGTGGATGAAAATCACTTGGGCAAGCCCAAGGAATTTCATCCAAGCATTTTGCATAAGGAAGGGAATGGGTGGCTTGGTCACCAAGCGAATGGATTAGGGTTTCCTCCTTAAACCATAACTTTGGAACCAAGCTACCTCAACTATATAAAGGTCTCCCTAACACATAATTTCTTCTATGGCCTCCCTCTAAGATCCTTGGAGGAAATCTTGGTCCTCTCTCTCTCTCTCTCTCTCTCTCTCTCTCTCTCTCTCTCTAAGATCCGTGGACGAAACCCTAACTACAACCCTTTAATCAAATTGTTTACAAGTTTATTTTAGTTTCTTCATGTTTTTAAAGTAGAGTGTTATTTTATTATTTTACTTTTGCAAATAAAACCCTCTTTTGTGATCAAAGTACCTTGCGCAAAGAGGTATAGACTTTCAACCCGTGTATTTGTGGTTCGACCCTACTTGACTTGTACTACTTTTTAATGTATTAAAGCAGTGTATTTGGAGCCCATTTTATCCCCATTATTTGTTGGGTTCGACACCCTTAACATTGATTGGTCTAAATGCCTCTTCAGTCGAAGATCTGTTACTATATATCTTCTTTATTTTGGTGGTTCTCGTGTGTCTTGGAAATGCAAGAAACAAACTATTGTTTCTCATTCTTCAACTGAATTAGAGTATAGAGCTTTAGGACCTGTGGCTTGTGAAGTGATCTAGATTCTGAAATTGTTATTTGATTTGGGCATAAAAAATTCAATTATTGTGAATATTTTTTGTGATAATGAGTCGTCCATTAAGTTGGCATTAAATCTTGTGTTTCATGAAAAAACCAAACATTTTGTGTTTAATATGTTCTCATGGATGGTCCTACTAAAACTACTGGTGGAAGTGGAAAGGATGCTCAAAATAACTTTGATGATCCTCTCTACGTTCATCCTTCTGATAATACTGTCACAACTATTGTTACAATGAAATTAACTGATAATGAAAACTTTAGTCTGTGGAGAAGTTGTATGTCTAGAGCTCTTAGGGACAGAAATAAACTTGGATTTGTTGATGGAACTTTAAAATAGAATGAAGTTGATGAAGCTAAAAAAATCTAAATAGGATAGGGATAATATTGTTGCATGTTCTTGGATTCTATCTTCTATTTATGATTCCACTTATTAGAGTCAAGCTTATTATGATGATGCTGTGGACATAAGGAAAATATCTTTTTAAAACTTATAATAAATCTGATGGATCTATTGTTTTTAATATTCACTAATAGATTAATTCTCTTAAAGAAAATGGAATTTGATTTTCAGATTACTTCAATAAGCTTGATTCCTTGTGGAAGGAATTTGATGGTCTTACTAGTTTAACTGAGTATACTTGTTAGGCTTCAATTAAACTTAAAGATCATTTGAATATCACGAAACTTATGCAGTTCCTTACTGGTCTTGATGAATCTGATAATCAAGTCAAGAGCCATATTTTACTCATGGAACCATTACCTAATGTCAAAACTACTTTTTTGATATTGTCTAGGGAAGAGTCTCTTCAAAGAAATGGTTCTTTGTCTTCCCTTCAGTCTTATCAGTCTTCATCTAAATCTCAGTCTATTGCTTTTAATAGTGAGTTCAATAATAGATTTAGCTCAAATAATTCTAATAAAAATAAGAATCAAGTTGTTCAGTGCAAGAATTGTGGTATTAAAGGTCATTCCATAGAAAATTGTTACAAGTTAATACGCTATCCTAAGGACTCAAAACCAAGGAGTGAATCTAACAATCATATTAACTTTAACAAAAACTTTTATGTTAATTCTGCTACCACTTCTTCTGGGAGTTCTAATACTTCCAATTTATCTAATTCTGTTAGAGATTCTGAGTTTCATCAGCTTACTAAGGATCAGTACATCAATTTTTTACAACTTATCACTGATAGGAAACTAATGAGGAAGAAATTGCCAGTGCTAATAACTTTCTTTTTTAAAGATTTTAATTCTTCCATTAATTGTCAAAAGTGGATTATTGATTCAGAAGCCAATCAACAAATGATTGATTCTAAATCCCTTCTACATTAGATTATGGATGTGTCTAAATTGGATCTTCTTCTTAGTCATCCTAGTGGTACTTCTTCTAAAATTGAAACAATTGGTAATATGAGCTTTTTTGTTTCCTTAACCTAGTTTGATGTCTTTGTTGTTCCTGATTTTAATGTAAATTTGTTATCTGATCATAAAGCTTGCAAAGATAATAATTGTGAGGTCATTTTTAGTGATCATAGTTGTAAAATTCAGTGTTTACAATCAAAGGAGATAGTGTGGAATGGTAGAGAATCCGGAGGTCTCTATTACATAAATAACGTGCCTTAAGGTATTTTTTCTAGGATTAACAGTGAAATTTAGGGTTTACAATCAAAGGAGATGGTGGGGAATGGTAGAGAAACTGGAGATCTCTATTACATAAATGACGTGCCTTAAGGTAGTTTTTCCTAGGATTAACAGTTCTTCCTGTATTTGTTGTGTTTCTAAAGTTACGTGGCATTATAGAATTGGTCACCCCTCTGATCAAGCTTTAGTTTCTTTAAAAAACAAACTTAAATTTGGCAATGAAGTGCTTCCTCTTTCTGATATATGCCATAAAGTTAAGCAAACCAAAGAATCATTTCCTGTTAGTCAACATGTCACATCTAAACTTGGTGAGTTAATTGATCTAGATGTATGGTGAATCAACATGTCACATATAAACTTTGTATATATGTTATTTTCATTAATTTTTCTTTTATTTCATGCATTCACTCCTAATTTCCTTTAGGTCCATTCCATTCCTTTTGTTCTTTTCATCTTAGTTTCTTTTTAGTCACGTATCGTCTTCTCTAGGGTGATTCTTCATTTTGTTCTTTTTTTTAGGACAATAAAGGTCTAATCTTAGGAGGTTTGAAAGGTGCATTTTATGCACCTATTTTGCATGTTTATTTTCGTCCTTTCATAGCATTCTACTTCATAATTCTTACATTTAGTTAATTATTTGGGCAATTTCATATTTTTATTAAGAATGCCTAGTACTTCACTATTTTTGATTTATTTTGTACGCATTATGGAGCATGGAGCTTGGACCATGGAGCCTGGAGCATGGAAATTGGAGTATGGTGCATGGAACTTGGAGCATGGAGCACGGAACATAAAGAGAATATGGATCGGTCATTCCATGGAAGAAAACATGAATACTTAACCTAAGTTCTTGTTGCATTATCATCATATCAAAGGACTACGTTTGAAATACGGTTCGTGTCACACCGACACGGTTTGTGTTTATCATTTCTCATCTTATGTTTAAGCAACATGACTCGTGCTGAAGCTAAACTGAAGAAGGAGCCAACAGTAAAGACTTTAGCAAAAAGCATGGTCCATGCTAAAAACACATGGTCAAGAAACATGGCCATGCCAAAAATACATGGGCAAAAGGCATGCCCATGCTAAAAATGCATGGTCTTATGGCAAGCATGTGAGCAGTTAATAAAACAAGGGAGGTCACTACACTCTTCACAGAGACGGTTTTGGGAGCTTTCTCTAGCGATTTTGCAAAATTTTGAAGAATTATAATCATTGCAACCAATTTTGATTTCCATTTGTATGCATTAAACATTTCCAATTCCTTCTTTCTTTTTTATTGTTTTGTTCTTAGCCATGTGTGGCTAAGAAACCCTAAGTTCTAGTTTTTGTTCAAAACATGTTGATTGCTTGACTTGAAGCATATAATTTGATGTTTGATTTGTGACTCTATTCTATTGATTATGTTTTTGCTAAAACTAGAACCCTTGAATTTGATTTGTGTTTGATTGGCCACCTTCATAAATTGAGTTTTTGTATAGTTAATTAACTTTTAGGGCACCTAATCGTTTTATTAAGTTAACAATTGGTAACAAACAATAAGTTTTCTAATTGTAAAACATATATCACATATTTTCACACATTCGAGCATATGAGAAGAAATGAACATTGTTGGGAAGCTTGTACAAAACTTAATGCAATTTTTAAATACAATATAAGAGCATGTTTAGGTTAAATTAGTAAAGCTAGGTCTAGTTAAAGAGTGTGTTTTGGTTAGATAATTTGGCAAGTGAGAGGTATTAGAGAGTGTTAATATCTTTCAGTACCAACTTAGAATAGCAATCATGAATTACATCAAGTCATAATCAAGTTGAACAACAACACAGAGAATTAGAACCCTTCAATCAAACTGTTTACAAGTTTATTTTATTTTCTGCAAGTTTTTAAAGTAGACTGTTATTTTATTATTTTACTTTTGCAAACAAAACCCCCTTTTGTGATCAAAGTACCTTGCACAAAGAGGTATAGAGTTTTATCCCGTGTCTTTGTGGTTCGATCCTGCTTGCCTTGTACTATTTGTTAGTGTATTAAAGCAGTGTATTTGCAGTCCATTATACCCCCATTATTCGTTGGGTTTGACACCCCTAACACTGATTGGGCTAATTGCTTCTTTAGTCGAAGATTTGTTACTACGTATCTTCTTTATTTTGGAGGTTCTCTTATGTCTTGGAAAAGAAAGAAACAAAGTACCGTTTCTCATTCTTCCACTGAATTAGAGTATAGAGCTTTAGGACCTGTGACTTGTGAAGTGATATGGATTCTGAAGTTGTTATTTGATTTGGGCATAAAAAATTTAACTCATGTGAATATTTTTTTGTGATAATGAGTCAGCCATTAAGTTGGCATTAAATCTTGCGTTTCACGAAAAAAAAAAAAAAAACCAAACATTTTGAAGTCGAACTTCTTTTTGTTTGAGAAAAAAAATTGAAAATGGTGTTTTAAAAGTAAATAAAATTGAATCTTTAAATCAAAATGTTGACATTCAGGGGCGGGGTCACCGGTGTCACCGGCAATCCCTCATTTTTCCGGCCGTAGTGGAAAAAATTTCGAAAATTTTAAATTTTTTTATTTTTTCTATTGTTGTGCAACCCCTAACTTTCCCGTGCAACCCCTACTATGAAATCCTACGTCCGCCCCTGTTGACATTCTGATCAAAAAACTTGGAAGTGCTCAACATGAGTATATTTCTGGTCTACTTGGTTTAGTTGACGTGTTTAAAGAATAAATCTTTTTTTGTCTGAATTAATGTTCAGTTTGGGTTGGGGGGTTGTTGAAATATTTCACACTTTCTTATGGTCAAACTTAACATTATTTCATTTTGGGTAAGATTTGTATGTTTCTATTTCTTGATGGTTATATTGTGTAACTTATGCAGGTTTGTTGGGTTTTAACGTGTGTCTTGGGTTTCTACATGGAGTTTCTGCTGATTCGTTTACTAGGTAGTATTTATTGTATTTAGAGCTCTTTTGTGTAACTCATTCATGTCATCTCTCTAATAGAACTCTCTCGTTTGTAATTAGGGTCTATACAAATTTAAGGATTGTTCTTATGTGATGTAACGACCATATCTGAGGTATTATTTTGTTTTATATTTCTTAATTTATTGTAATTATGGAAGTGCTCAACATGAGTATATTTTTGGTTTACTTGGTTTAGTTCATGTGTTTAAAGAATAAATGTTTTTTTTTTGTGAATTAATGTTCAATTAGGGTTAGGGGTGTTGAAATATTTCACACTTTCTTATGGTCAAACTTAACATTATTTCATTTTGGGTAAGCTTTGTATGTTTCTATTTTTTATGGGTATATTGTGTAACTTATGCATGTTTGTTGGGTTTTAACGTGGGTCTTGAGTTTCTACATGAAGCTTCTACTGATTCGTTTATCGGGTAGTATTTATTGTATTTGGAGCTTATTTGTGTAACTCACTCGTGTCATCTCTCTAGTAGAACTCTCTCGTTTGTAATTAGGATTTGTACAAATTTAAGGATTGTTCTTATGTGATGTAAAGACCGTATTTGAGGTATTATTTTATTTTATATTTCTTAATTTATTTTTGGGCTAAATGTAGATAGAAGGATTAAGGAATGGACTTAAGCTAGTGGGCCGAGAAAAATTGGGCCACCCATAAGTCGCACGCTGGGCGTAGCCTTCGTGTACGCAGGGCATAGAGGCTCATTGGATTCAGGGGACGCGGGCACGTATGCATAGCGTACCAAGAGGTACGCCCAACGTACACGAGCAGATGCCAAACCCTAATTTTTAGGGTTTAAGACATAAAAATACCCCATTATAGCCTCCCCCTGGCCTCCTTACCAATTCCTCACCCTCAGAAAACCCTAATACGCCCTTATACTCCGTTGTTCTATGTGTTTGTCTTTTGAGCTCATTTTTAGTGAAGAAAATCTTAGAAGAAGAGAAGAAGAGTTGGAGAAGAAGACCTTAAGTATCTTGAGATCAAGGATCTGGGACTATTGCATCTTTTGGCTCTCAAAGGAGGTATAAAGTTTCAAACTTTCCTCTTAGAAGCTTAGATCTAGAGTTATGAAGCTTTGTACCTTTTTAGGTCCAAAGGATGGACCTTTATCATACAAATTCGATTTTAAGCTTAAGGTTGCCACCCTTGGAGCTCAAAGTATCCCTTTAGTAGTAAAGTTTCAAACTTTAAGGCTTTTATGTAGCCATCCATGAGATCTAGCCATTTCTATGGAGATAGTTACTATTATTCTATGTTTAGGCTCATTTGGTGGGTTGCAAGCCACCAAGTGATCGACTTTATGGGTTAAAATGAATTATTGGACTCAGATCTGTAGTTGGGACGTAGTGTCTTAAGGGATCAAGCAGCTTTGAAGAAAATGGCTTAACAAGGGAGTACGCTAGGCGTACACGCCAGTACGCATAACGTACAACCCATACAAGATGTACGCGTAGCGTACAAAAGAGTACGCTCAGCGTAAACTAAGATTGTGGGTTTCACGTTATTGGGCCTCGGTATGGGCCATTTTTTTTTGGCTTAGCAGGTGTTGGGCCGTGATGGGACCCAGGAGTCAGTTAAGGGTCCAAGGACTAGTTTGGGCTTGGGAGGAAAGCCCATTTGAGGAGGTGGGCCCAATTTAGAAAATTGGGTCGTTTAAGAACTTTAATGGGCCTTAGTGGATTTGGAAGGACTAGAAAAGGATTGAGCCCAGGTCATGGTCCAATTTGGATCAAAAGGGGGTAAAATAGTCATCTTACCCTTAGAAGGATTCTCAGTTTTTGACTCAATGTTTACTTTGGTCATAATAGTCGGGGAGTAGTTGGAGTAGCGGTCAGAGTTACCTTCGCACGAGTTTCAACAGGCAGATTGAGAGGTGAGTTTTCCTTCAGTAGGAACGGGTCGAAGCCACCAATGTCAGACCGTTTATGTATGTTAGTATATCTCGGGGTTATCCCGATGTAGCTTTTATGTTCCGGACCTCGGTCCGATGTCGGGGCGGTCCCGAGAAGAGTATATGTATGCTTCATGTCTTTGTGATTCATGCATGTTATGTGTTATGTATGACGGGGTAAGCCCGATGCAGAACTAGCTTATGTGTACCGGACTTCAGTCCGATGTCGGGGCAAGCCCGAGGAAGTTTATTAGGTTTATGTGATATGTCTTATGATATGTTTTTCGGACTTCGGTCCGATGTCAGGCAATGTCGGGTGGGGCCCGATGCAGTGGGAAAGGCCCAGTATGTGTTTGTATGTGTTATTGTATGGTATGTGGTAGTCTTGAGGAGCTCACTAAGCATCATGCTTACAGTTTTCAGTTTTGGTTTCAGGTACTTCCACTAGCAAGGGGAAGGGCTCGGGATGATCGCATGGCACACACCGCACTTTCAGCCTAGGATTGTTTTAGACTATGATATTTTCTTATTTGATTTTTATACAATATTTGATATGATGTTTTGAGATACATGGTTATTGGTTTTTTTTACGTTGACGGATGAATTATGGTTTTATTAATGATTTTAAAAACAAAATATTTGGAATGTATTTTCTGGGATGTTTCAAGTTGGTATCAGAGCCTTGTTTTGAGGGATTCGGGCGCACTTTCAAGTATATCTAAACACAAACTAAGGAATTGGTATAGAATTTTCAAAAGAAAAACCCTTTTATCAAAAGTAGTTTTGAGAAAAGAAAAAGAATTTTAGAAAAAAGTATAAAGAAAAGAACTTTGAAAAGAGAAAAGGGTGTGGTGCATGTAATCGGCCGAGCTCAAGTAAGTACTCCCAAATTACCAACACAAGTTTATGTTATGATATGTGTATCAACTTTATGAGAACTGCATGCTAGATTAGGACTAAGGATCTAAAAAGGATGCCTTATGTGCTTGTTATATGTGTATCAGCCTGATGATAATTGCATGCTAGTACAGATTAGTCAGTATGATAGCCTGAGTATTATATGCTTGATTATGTGTACTGAATGCTCGAATGTTGCTTGCTTTGTGCTTTTAGGAGTTCTGGATATCTTTTACTAACTAGTAAATGAATATGTTAAGCTACATATTGCAAGGACTAAATAATTTCAGAAGGTTAGGTTTAGCCTTATTTTGTAGCTCTCGTTTGAGTCTAACCATTGTAGGGTAGAACCTTTCATTCGAAGAATTATCTAGTATGAGTGATATGAAATAGTATTCGCGAGCTAGTTAGGAGAAGAAAACAAGGACTTCTTATGCAACTGATGGTGGAGAGTGGGATGGTGATTACCATAAGGCAAGCCTACGATGAGAGTAGCATAGAGCAGTAGCAGTAGAAGGGACTTGGTGGAGTCAAGATAGATCTTGAGGAAAGTACGGATAGATGTGGAAGGTAGTATGGTCCCGTACTACTGAAAGCAGAGGATCTATACTCGAATCAAGGAAGGTTGAGATAAGACCAGGGAACTTGTAGTGTAAGTGATCCATCGCGTTATGTTAGTATTCTGATGTTGATAGTTCAGGTGCAAGGGAGGGATCGGGCTCAGGCTCTGGAGTTGAGCAACTAGATGAGCAGATTAGGGAGTCAATCTCCTTAGAGATCACATGTAGTATTCTTGAGAAGACTCTTGTGATATTCGGTTCGATCAAGGAGGGTATTCTGGAGCTTATGGACGATAGATTTAGTACTTTCTGCACTGAGGTGGCGACCATGATGGGGCCGCGCACGCTCACCTTCAGGGAGTTCAAAGCATGTGGAGCTCCCGACTACCATGGGGCTTGGGACCCCATTACGAGTACTAGGTGTTTGGATGATGTCACCAACGCATTCCGCACTAACAGATGTCCCAAGGGGGACAAGGTTAGACTAGCATCCTATATTTTGAAGTACAGGACACATGACTGGTGGGAGGAGTTTGGACAAGCCATTTGTGATGATACAGTTTTGGATGAGATGACCTGGAGGAATTTCATGACCAGGTTCAGTGCCGAGTTCGCACCTATTATTGAGGTGCAACAACTTGCTAGAGAGTTTCTAAACCTCCAGCAGACTACAGAGACAATGACGGAGATCACTGTCAAGTTCAGGGAGAGAGCCCTTCTTATTCCGCAGTATGTGGCAGACGAGGAGATGAAGAAGGCTCGGTACCATGAGATGTTGAGGAGTGATATTAGACAGTTTGTGAGCCGCTCCAGCTGTAAGATGCCGGAGGACATGATTATAAGGGATCGTGATAGATAGAATGATTTAGAGATGGAGAGGAAGAGGAAGCCAAAGGTGGCTTCTGGCATGGCGAGTTCGGGTAAAAAGACCAAAGTGTCTGACCACAGGTCTAGGAGCCAGCTGATCCGTAGCCGTTGTGGCAAATGCGGCAAGTTGCACGATGGCGTGTGAAAGGAAGGGAGTTCCGACTGCTTCAAGTGCGGCCGAACTGGGCATATGAGCAGGGATTGTACTATTACTACCACCACCACTACATCATCTAATCTAACTTGCTTCCAGCGCAATCAGAAGGGACACAAGCGGTCCCAGTGCCCGAGTTTAGCAACTGCAGGGCAGCTGGCAGCACCCGCCCCTGCAACATTGAGGATTACGGATGGTCGTCAGGGCCGGGGTGAGACGCCTGTTGCGAGGAGCAGGGCTTTTCAATTGACAGCTGAAGAGGAATGAGCAGCTCCCGACGTGGTGACTGGATCGTTCTTAGTGAACGATATATCAACTTTGGTACTATTTGATTCGGGTGCCACCTGATCTTCTGTGTCACTCGCGCTCAGCAAGTGATTTGTAGGGGCTTCGGGGGAGCTGGGTTGTCCACTGGATGTGGAGATAGCATATAATAGGACCGTCAGGGTCACGAGAGTTCACAAAGGATTTATGCTAAAACTATTCGATTAACAGTTTTCAGTGGATTTGGTTTCTATTCCTTGCGAGGGAATAAGGTTATAGTTGGTATGGAGTGGTTGAGCCCCTATGGGGTAGTGATCAACTGTGAGCAGAAGCTAGTGAGGGTTCGCACTCCTAGTGGGGAAAAGTTAGTGATCCATGGCGAGACGCCACAGAGAGGACCAGTGTTCTGTTCAACAGCGAGGGCGAGGCACCACTTTCAGCGGGGTGGTGCAAGATACGTCGCCTATGTCATGGTTACCTGGGATAAGGGTAAGGCGACATTTGATGATGTACTGGTAGTGCGAGAGTACCCGGGTGTATTCCCGAAGGATTTACCTGGGATACCTCCGGAGAGGCAGGTTGAGTTTAGTATTGACCTAGTCCCTGGTGCAACTCCGATAGCCAAGTCACCATATCAGTTGGATCCTCCCGAGATGCAGGAGTTGTCTACGCACATGCAAGAGCTGCTAGACAAGGGTTTTATCAGGCTGAGCAGTTCACCATGGGGAGCCCCGATTCTTTTTGTGAAGAAAAAGGAAGGGTCACACCGCATGTGCATAGACTACTGGGAGCTGAACAAACTAACAGTGAAGAACCGTTACCCACTTCTGAGGATAGATGATTTATTTGAACAACTTCAGGGAGCATCTTGGTTCTCCAAGATTGATTTACGTTCAGGGTATCACCAAATGCGAGTCAGGGATGATGATGTATAGGAAACCAATTTTAGGACTTGCTATGGTCATTATGAGTTTGTGGTGATGCCGTTTGGGATCACCAATGCTCCAGCCGCATTCATGGACCTCATGAACTGCGTGTGTAGGCTGATGCTGGATCGGTCTATAATAGTATTCATTGATGATATATTGGTTTACTCCAAGACTCAGGTGTAACATGAGGAGCACCTGAAAGAGGTGTTGGAGACACTGAGAAGGGATAGACTTTTTGTGAAGTTCTCCAAGTGTGAGTTCTGGTTGCGCGAGGTGCAATTTCTTGGGCACCTCGTTAACCAGAAGGGTATTTTAGTAGATCCGGCCAAGATAGAGGCCGTGATGCAGTGGGAGATTCTGAGGTCTCCAACTGAGATTCGGAGCTTCCAGGGTCTGGAAGGATATTATAGGAGATTTATCCAGGACTTCTCCAAGATTGCGGTTCCGTTGACCCGACTGACTAAGAATTCGATGATTTTTCGTTGGGGATCTAAGCAGTAGGCAACCTTTGAGACGCTCAGTCGGCGGCTATGCGAGGCACCGATTATCACTCTGCTAGAGGGAGTAGATGACTTTGTATTTTACTGTGATGCTTCGATCACAAACATGGGAGCAATGTTGATGCAACGGGGTCATGTGATAGCTTACGCCTCGATATAGCTGAAGCCCCACGAGGATAACTATCCGACATACGATTTTGAGTTGGGGGCTATAGTATTCGCCCTCAAGATTTGGCGAAATTACCTCTATGGGGTCCGTTGTATCATTTACACATACCGCAAGAATGTCAGATACCTTATGGATCAGCCGAATCTGAACATGAGATAAGGTCGGTGGTTAGATGTGGTAAATGATTATTATTATGAGATCCTTTACCACCCGGGCAAGGCCAACGTAGTGGCCGAAGCCCTGATCCGTAAGGTGGCGGCGGCCCCGATCCGAGACATCTATCTGAGGATAATAGTGATTGCTGGAGTAAATACAAGAGGCGTAGGTTGAGGGCATGAAGGAGGAGCACCAGAAGTTCGAGCGGATCATAGGCCAGGTGGCCTCATTTGACTATGATAGCTGTGGGTTGTTGACCCTGCATGGAAGGGTCTGGGTACCGTAATGGGGTGAGGTATGGTAGATATTGATGGATGATGCCCATAAGTCTAGGTTCTCCATCCATCCAGGGGCGACGAAGATGTACAGAGATATTCGACCCGATTACTTATGGCCCTAGATGAAGTGGGACGTAGCTTGGTACATGGAGAGGTACCTAACCTGCAGGAAGGCCAAGGCAGAGCACCATAGGCCTCGTGGTAAGATGCATCCGTTAGACATACCTGTGTGGAAATGGGAGGACATCACTATGTATTTTATCACTAAGCTTCCCAGGACAGCACGTGGAGTTGATGCGATTTGGGTCATCGTGGATAGATTGACCAAGAGTGCCCATTTCATACCGATCTTGGAGAGCATATTGGCCGAGATTTATGTGCGAGAGGTAGTGGCACGATACGGAGTGCCTGTCTCCATGGTGTCAGACCAAGATGTCTGTTTTACTTTCAGATTTTGGAAGCGGTTTCACGATGAGATGGGTACTCGTCTCCATTTCAACATCGATCTCCACCCCTAGATGGACAGACAGAGCGAGAGGACGATCCAGACTCTCGAGGACATGCTTCGTGCATGTGTTTTGGATTTCGGTGGAAATTGGGATACGTATCTTCCGTTAGCGGAATATTCGTATAACAACAGTTACCATGCCAATATAAACCAGCCTCCCTTCGAGATGCTCTATGGGAGGAAGTGCATGACCCCAATCTGTTGGGGTGAGGTCAGTTAGAGGGTCATGGGGAGTATGTAGGTAATACTCAAGTCCACCGAGCAGATTCAGTAGGTTCGGAGAAAACTCTAGACTACTCAGAGCCGGCAGAAGAGCTACGCCGACGAGCGGCGTTCAGAGTTGGAGTTTCGGGAGGGAGACATGGTTCTCCTGAAGGTTTCGTCCTGGAAGGGTGTGATACGGTTCCAGAAACAGGGCAAGTTGGGCCCCAGGTATATCGGCCCTTTCTGAGTCATAGTCCGGGTGGGCAAGGTAGCGTACAGACTAAATCTTCCTGCCGAGATCAGCCATATCCACAACACTTTCCATGTTTCCCAGCTATGGAAGTGCTTGGTTGATGATTCAGCTGCGGTACCCCTTGAGGATATTCAAGTTGATGACAGCTTGAACTACATTGAGAGACCAGTGGTGATTCTAGATCACAAGATGAAGTAACTGAGGAACAAGAGGGTTAAATTAGTGAAGGTGCAGTGGCAACACCGTAAGGGTTCATAGTGGACTTGGGAGCCTAAGGAGGAGATGAGGGAGCACTACCCAGAATTGTTTCGAGGATGAAGTCTGATTCAAGTGGGGGTGAATTGTAACGACAGTATTTATTTATTTCTTAATTTATTGTTGGGCTAAATGTAGATAGAAGGATTAAGTAATGGACTTAAGCTAGTGGGTCGAGAAAAATTGGGTCGCCCATAAGTCGTACGCTGGGTGTAGCCTTGGTGTACGTGGGGCGTAAAGGCTCATTGGATTCGGGGGACATGCGCACGTACGCACATCGTACCAAGAGGTACACCCAATGTATGCAAGCAAATGGCGAACCCTAATTTTTAGGGTTTAAGACATATAAATACCCCATTATAGCCTCCCTTTGCCTCCTAACCAGTCCCTCGCCCTTAGAACCCTAATACACCCTTATACTCCATTGTTGTGTGTGTTTGACTTTTGAGCTCATTTTTAGTGAAGAAAAGCTTGGAAGAAGAGAAGAAGAGTTGGAGAAGAAGAACTTGAGTATCTTGAGCTCAAGGATCTGAGACTATTGCATCCTTTGGCACTCAAAGGAGGTATAAAGTTTCACACTTTCCTTTTAGAATCTTAGACCTAGAGTTATGAAGCTTTGGACCTTTTTAGGTCTAAAGGATGGACCTTTATCATGCAACTTCGATTTTGAGCTTAGGGTTGCTACCCTTGGAGCTCAAAATATCCCTTTAGCAGTAAAGTTTCTGATGGGTTTTGAGCATTCTAACATTCCTATGGTGTACATGCAACCCTATAAACATTAGATCTATGTTTTCTCTATTATACACACAAATATTTAATATTCCAAGGTTTCATCCTAACTAGCATAATAAGTAGTATATACAATACAAGAATCTAGTAGAATGACATACCTTTTGATGGAGCTTGAAGTCTTGAACCTTTAAGAGCTTAGTACCCCAAGTGTTGCACCTCAAATGGTTCACACAACATCAAGAACCCTTGGAATAACTTGAGAATAAGGATACTTGCACCAATTCAGTCTTGCCCTCTTGTCTACACACACTAGTGCCATTTCATGAACCATAGACCTCTTTATATAGTGTGGAGGATAAGGGTTACATTCATGTAAACCCTAATACCCATGACCTTTCATTTCCATAGGATCCATGGGTTAAAAAATCCATGGACTATCCATGCAAGCTTAGCCCAACCTAAATGAACTTGGCCCACCATATATAAGAGTCCATATTTAATTAGTTCCTTTTGATCACTAAATTAATTCTTGATCAATACTAATTAAATAATACGATTTCATATTAATATATTAGAACTTATAACATATTAATATGAATCACTAGTATCCTTTTTCTCATTTTATCTTATCCAATTGTTCCGATGCCATGCAACCCAAATGGACCATGCCAAATCGAGTCAAGTACATTCCAATTATAGTTATGGACTTAGACACTAATCCAACAGTTTCAACCTTTAAGGCTATTATGTAGCCATGCATGAGATCTAGCCATTTTCTATGGAGATAGTTGCTATTATTATATGTTTGGGCTCATTTGGTGGGTTGCAAGCCACCAAGTGATCGACTTTATGGGTTAAGACGAATTATTGGACTCAGATATGTAGTTTGGATGTAGTGTCTTAAGGGATTAAGCAACTTTGAAAAAAATGGCTTAACAGGGGAGTATGTTGGGCGTACACGCCAATAAGCGTAGTGTACAACCCATACATGTTGTACGTGTAGCGTACAAAAGAGTACGCGCAGATTGTGGGTTTCATGTTATTGGGCCAAGTTTTGGGCTTAGTAGGTGTTGCGCCGTGATGGGCCCCTAGGAGTCAGTTAAGGGCCAAGGACTAGTTTGGGTTTGGGAGGAAAGCCCATTTGAGGAGTTAGGCCCAATTTAGAAAATTAGGCCGTTTAAAAACTTTAATGAGCCTTAGTGGGTTTGGAAGGACTAGAAAAGGATTGGGCCCAAGTCATGGTCCAATTTGGATCAAAAGGGGTAAATGGTCATTTTACCCTTAAAAGGATTCTCAGTTTTTGACTAAGTGTTTATTTTGGTCATAATAGTTAGGAAGTAATTGGAGCAGCGGTCAGAGTTACCTTCGTACAAGTTTCAGTAGCCATATTGAGAGGTGAATTTTCCTTTAGTAGGAATGGGTTGAAGGCACCAATGTCGGTCCGTTTATGTATGTTAGTATATGTCGGGCTTAGACCCGATGCCGGGGTTAGCCTGATGCAACTTATATGTTCCGAACTTCGGTCCGATGTCGGGGCGGTCCCGAGAAGGGTATATATATGCTTTATGTATTTGTGATTCACGCATGTTATGTGTTATGTATGCCGTAGTAAGCCTGGTGCAGAACTAGCTTATATGTACCGGACTTCGGTTCGATGTCTAGGCAAGCCCGAGGAAGTTTATTAGGTTTATGTGTTATATCTTTATGTGATATGTGTTATGATATGTATTTCAGACTTCGATCTAATGCCGGGCGGGGCCCGATGCAGTGGGAAAGACCCAATATGTGTTTGTATGTGTTATTGTATGGTATGTATTAGTCTGGGGGAGCTCACTAAGCTTAGTGCTTACAATTTTCAGTTTTGGTTGTTGGTACTTCCACTAGCAAGGGGAAGTGCTCGGGATGATCGCATGACACACACCATAATTTCAGCCTGGGATTGTTTTAGACTATGATATTTTCTTATTTGATTTTGATACAGTATTTGACATGATGTTTTAAGATACATAATTATTGTTTTTTTTTTTTTTTTTTTTTTTAATGTTGATGGATGAATTATGGTTTTATTAATGATTTTAAAAACGAAATTTTTGTTAGTATTTCTAGGATGTTTCATGTGAAGTTCATTGTTCTGTTTTTTATGTTCATATGAGTGTGAGAGTTATGTAGTGAGGTTTTCCTTTGTATGTTGGTGTATAATCGAATTGGCTTATAGTGAATAAAATTGATTAAGTTGGGGATCTCTTTACACACACATGCCATAAGGCTACATGACATGCAAGTTATATAAGTATAACCATATAAGTAACATTTTTAAAACATTTCAATAAATAGTTTTAAGGGACATGAACTCTAGGTATATACTCACCTTAATCAATTCTAGGCTTATAATACCTTCTTCCTTCTTCAAAAATTAGTTAAGAATTCAAGTGTCACCTATAAACATCATTTATAGATAGTATTAAAAACCCATAAATATTTGACATATTAAAAAAACAAACACCCCTTAAATATGAAATTTCAACTCAAACTCTTAAATCATCGTTATATATTTTTTATTTAATCCTCTAAACTTTGCTTAGTGCACCATGCCATTTTATTTGGAGCCTTTACCCTTCCCTACTTTTATTTATATCAAAACACTCCGTATAAACTTAACATCACATATTATTTTTCACTTACACTTAAACATTATAAAATAAGCTTTCAAAATATTCTTCATGACATAGACATCCCAATATCCCTTCCACCATCCTCGTTGAACATCCTCCAATTGCCAATGAAAAAAAAAACTTAATTTGATTTGGTGTTTTTGACTAATTCAAGCATATGTAACGGAGGATTAAAAAAATAAATCCAGAACAAAAACTTATAAAATAAATAAAAGAAATTAGGAGCACATTTCACACCATTGTGGCAATGTTTTCGTGCATCATATTATAATTAGATTGCTTATTTGATGTCTACATCAAACATAATATTGGTAATAAACTCACGTGCCCGGCAACTTCAATATTAGGTTGTATGTTATTATTTGATGAAAATACAAAATGTGTTTTTATTATTCAACTGAATTACTATGTTATAAATGATAAAAAAAAAAACATTAAAAAAAACACTCCTTTAACTTAACATTTTAAAACAAAGGTAGAATACATAAAAACACACATTATTTGTTACCTATGGTTTTTAACAAATTTATGGTAAGAACCTATTACTCGATTCCATTTAAATGATGCAATAATTAAATGTGTCATGGCTCATGATATGACATAAATTTGACCTCTTATAACATATTAGAAGGCATATTATATTTCTATATAGTTTTACATCTTTGATACATTATATAAGAGATCAACAAATGACATGTAATACCTATGTCATTTATAATTGTTATATCATTTCAACTAAACTAATTATTAGGATTTTGCTGATTTTTTTTTTTTTTTTTTAAATCAATAGGTAAAAACTATTATATTTCATTTTCCATACAAACAAAAATGATTTATGAGTTTTTCTGAATATAATTATATAAGAAAGTATATTTGTCTGTAAATTACATATAAAATAACGGATATTTTTGTTTATATTATCCAAATAATATTATATCATCTATTTCACAATTTTGTGAAATTCTAAAAACAGAATTTGTCCCTCTTGACACACACACAGAGTGATTACATGAGCAGAGTGTCACACATGGCGACAAAGGGCCCAACTTGCCCAATGGCTATCGCCCCTGAAACCTAATCCCCCTTTTAATCCATCCATTGACTCCCAAATTCCCAATTCAGACGTTCCTTTACGCTTTAGGGTTTTTCTTCTCTCTCCGAAATTTCTTTTACAATCCTAAATTTTCAACTACTCGATTGCTTTTAAAGAAAATAATCGGAGACCGATTCAAATCTTACGCAATTCTTCTTCGCCATCGGAAGTCAAGTTACAATTGATAATTCTCTATTTCTCTTATGCAACTACAGTCAAAGTGCTCGTGGAACCCTAATTAAGCGCTTAGGGTTTCTGTATAACAAAGGATTTTGTTAGGTGTTGAAGTCGATTTGATCCAAAGGTGTGTTCATTTCATTTCCTCGCTTTGATTTATTTTTGAAGTTGTCAAGTTGAAAATTTGGGAATTACGTGTGGAATTGAAATCGCCTGAGATTCTTAGGGTTTTTTTGTGTTTGAAAATTGGATCAAAATGGATAATTCTGATTATTCGAGGAATCGGAACAATGAGCATTTAGGTGTTAACAAAATTGGGAAAGCGATCAGGAAAAGTCCATTACACCAACCAACTTTCGCGAATCCGGCGAGACAACAACCTCAACCTCAAGTATACAACATCAACAAGAACGATTTTCAGAGTATTGTTCAGCAGCTCACCGGTTCACCTTCCCGGAATTCCCAGGAGCCACTTCCGAGACCTCCGCAGAACTCACCTAAACCACCTAGCATGCGGTTGCAAAGAATCCGGCCATCACCATTAGCTCCGCTTAATGTAAACCGCCCTAGAATGCCCATTCCCATTCATCATATGGGACAAGAACAGATGTCTCGCTCCCAGATGCCTCCGCTTCGTCCACCAAATGGTGCAGTGCTTGGCGCGCCTCCTTATAACGGTAATTATGCTAGACCTGCCCACCATGGTCAACAACGACCACCACCAGGTATGCCACAACCACCACCCATGGCTTCCGGTGATCATACAGGGTGGCCAAACACAGCCGAGTCTCCTATCTCTGCTTATATGCGTTACCTTCAGCATTCCATCATAGATTCAACTCAAGGTCAAGGTCAAGGAAATCAACAACATCAACAACATCATCAACAACAACAACCCCCTCATCCTCAATACCAACAAAATCCTCAAGGTCAACATCAGCAACAGGGATTGCTTCCGTATCCACTTCCATCTCCTCGGATGAACAATGGAGCTCCACCTCTTCCATCTCCCCGGATGAACGGACCTCCACCTCTTCCGTCACCGAGAATGAACATGAACGGTCCTCCACCACTTTTACCATCACCAACTTCTCAGTTTCTTCTTCCATCTCCATCTGGTTACTTAAACTTATTGTCTCCTCGATCACCATACCCTTTACTTTCTCCTGGTTATCAGCATCCTCCACCATTAACACCGAATTTTTCATTCTCACCCATGACTCAACCAGGAGTGTTAGGACCTGGACCACCACCTCCACCTTCTCCCGGCATGGGGTTTCCATCTCCAGGTTTTTTCTCAATTCAAAGTCCCAGATGGAGGGATTAGATAAAGATGGATGATAAGATGCTAACTGTGTATGGATTCATCGTTACAGCAACTTAACTTAAGGTACACTGGCTGTAAAATAGTCTTTTTCTAAGTGTTTTTTTGTTGCTTTTTTTTTTTCTTCTGTTTATAAACTTTGAATGTTTGTTTAGAATATATAGTTGGCTGTAAAAGAGTATTCATCTGTGTATTTCTTGAACAAGTTTTATTTTTTTATTTCTAATTAGGTGTCCAGAATCTAGATGCTTGACCAGAAAATGTAGTCTGGTCATCAAACATTGAATTTGTCATGTAGGTTGAATGTTGGGAGATTCATTTCTGTTTTCAATACCATTAAAATGTACTCAAATTGCAGCTCATATTTTTTCTGTTTAATGTTTATGATTATACATTTATTTATTTATTTATGTCATATGCTTTAATGGATTTGAAAACTACAAAGTTTTTATACTTTTGAGTTCGTTTAAGAATATGATGATTTCATATGGATTAATATCAGTTTGCTGGTGGTTGATGATGGTTTTGTAGTAATGGCTCCACACACCATGGTGTTCAGAGTTGAATATGGAATTTGACATTTTGTGTTTGTTATGGGCATGATTGTAGAATTTTTGGGTCCACTTTTTGTAAAAATTTTGTATACAAAATCCAAATTTACAATTTTGGATGACGATAATGCTTGCTATTGACATGATTCTATGTTAATTGGTATGTGGAGGTGTGAGAGTAGCTCGAAAGAGAGTCTTAGGTTTGTGTTTTGTTTTCTTGATAACGGAGTGATTCTGACACATTGATTGGGTGTAGTGGTATGTTTGTTGATGAGTTACTACCAACTAAGATTATAATTCATGCTACTTTTTTTAGAAAGGTGGAAATATATGAAAACTCTAGCAACACATTATAGAAGAAAAAATTATGAAGTAGCTAATTGGGAATTACACAACCAATGATCCTAAAGCATATTATAGTTCTTAGGCCTATTGCAAATAAAAAATAAATAAATAAAAAAAGAACACTAAGGGGGTGTTTGGTTTAGCTTTTCAAACCCCAAAAGTTCTTTTTGGAAAAGTTACAAAAAATCAGGATTTCTGATTTTTCCAAAAAGTTGCTTTTCCTTATTTAAAAACTTCAAAAGTAGCTTCTAAAACTAGTTTGCTAAACATCTTTTGCTTTTTTTTCTTTTCCAAAAAAGACTTTTGGCTTTGAAAAGCTAAATCAAACACCCCCTAAATCATCAAAAAGCGAAAATCTCATAGGCTTCTCCGCTTCAAAAATTAGATTGTTCTTGAAATTCCAAATAGACCAAAATATGACAATAATCACCACATCCAAATATCTTCTATTAACTTGTTAAGAGTTGACTTACCAGAAGAATCAACCCATAAAATGAAATAAAAAACCGTGGAAGTAGATGGTAATGAGAGTCTCCACCAAACAACAAGAAGTAAAAATAAAATCACCCGACGTCTCCAGCTCCCATAGATACCTATCTCTAGCAAAAGAAAATGAATGCTCTCTGGCCTCCCCTTGAGTATTTTCAACTCCCCTCTCGAACCCTTCTAAAGGTCGAAAGAAGCATATGCTCATAATTTCTGTTAACCACCAAGGCTAGCGATAGGTATTTATGGGATGAAAGCATTTTGTTATTGGTTGCATGTTTATTATGATAGAGGTGACGTTTGGGGTAGGCTACATTGGATTACGAAGTATTTTTGGTTTTGGGTTTAGGTTAGTGGGTCTAGGCAACATGTTAAAGGATATTATCATACCCAAAAGTTGTCACTTCACATGTCGAGCCATATATGGTGTTATAACACCAAGTGAGGAAATAAGTGAGGAAATAAATTGAATAAGAAATAGAAGAATGGTGTAGTAATTTTTGTGTATATATGGGTATTTATATGTGAAAAGGTAATAAGTATTTTTAATTTTCTTTTTCTTTTTGACTGTTCATAAATGGTCGATTTTGACCGAAAACATTGAAAATGATGAATGACGTGTTGCTGGCTGTTACCATAGCCACAGAAGACCCCTTAACGCAAAGTTGGGGCGGTGTTCGAGGCGTTATAAAGACCAAACCAATTGGATGTTAATTTTAGATATCAAATCCACAACTAAAACCATACAAAAATTACTATACTTCAAGAACCATTTTTATAGTTTTCTTTATTTTATATTATACATAGATAATATGTAGAATGTAGATGCTTTCAATTATTTTAGAATCAAACTAGAAACCGCAGTGGCTATAACCACAAGCATGGGGATTTCTAATTTGAGAAATACAAACCAACAAAAACAAACTATCTCAAAATCCTTCACGATTCCTTTCATCAACCAAAAGTTAAAGGGCAACCTCAAAATCAATAAACAAAACTACTCTTTCATGATCAATGTTAAAAAAAAAATTGTAAACCCTTTTATTAAAACAATGTTCTTAAACCTTTAAAAATCAACCCAAACTTGATCTCACACCCTCATACGCCAAAAAACAAGCGGCATTAGCGGGTACACTTCTAGCCATCGCGGGTCCAAACCCTTTATACAAACCTCCAACTCCTTCCGCTTTCACAATCTTCTTAAAAGCATCAATTGAACCCGAATATTTAGGGTTTCTATAATCATCAATTTGTATTGCACTCTTGATCACATCCGTAGGGTAAACCGAAACCCAAAATGCACCTCCGGCCAAACCTCCAGCGACTATCAGCGAACCACGATCAAGGCTGGAGGTGTCGATTCCTCCGGCGAAGTATTGTTTTAGGGCTTCGTAGACACCAAACATGGCGGCATTTCCCGGGACTTCCCGCCCCATTGTCGGGATTAAACCTTTGAAAAGACCTTTTATGCCGCCTTCGGATCTTAAAACTTGCTTTGCTACATCCATTGGGCCGCTGTATTTTATGGCGGCAGTTACTGCCGCCCCTGGTCCGGTGACTGCTGCTCCTTGGGCCTGCAGTCTGTGAAAATAGATTCCTATTTTCAATTCTTTTTATAATAAGAAAATTAATAATCAATGTACATTGTTAGTTCTTGTAAAAAGGACTAACCTGCACTTGATTAGTTCAGTAGGGGTGGCTAGAACAGCGACTGCAACTCCAGCCCCGGCTCCAGCCACCACCTGCTGGTTCACGGTTAGGGGTGTCCCGGGTTCAGACCGCAAAAGGGCTTCCATTTGACCCCTAACCGTGAACAGAACTGCATTTAATGCAGCAACAGTAGCAAGAGGGGCGCCCATGCCTTTGTATAGGCCTCGTGGGCCTTCTGCTGCTACTGTTTGTTTAACAGCATCTATGGCGCCTGAATATTTAGGGCGTTGACCGGGTGGTGGGACCGGTTGACTTTGGAGTTTGACCTTGATGGTGTCAAATGGGTGTCCGACTATCAACTGTGATGCCCCTCCTATTGTTCCTGCTGTTAAATCCTTCGCTACGTCTGTCATCTGCAAGTTTATACAAGAACTATGATTTGATTTTGAATTTAGGAAAAGTAGTTGACTTTTCATGGTCAAAATTGAATTTTGCATCGAGATTAAGGATTGGATTTGGATCTGATACGTGAATTCAGCCATCGATTTAATTACAGGTCGTTGTCTATGAACATACAGATGATAAAGTAATTGAACGATTTAGTTAAAAGAATCAAAAGACTTGTGCTTAGGGATCGAAAGCGTACCTTTGAAGAATATTGGATGAACAGAAAGAGAAGGAGCCACTAATCGGTTATTCCAAACCTCAAAGAATCAGATCTGAAATAGCAATAAGAAGTCAACAAATGGATATTAAATCTTTGAAATTTGAAAGAGTTACCTAACCTTGGAGAAAAAACGGACATGACGATGGTCAAAACATGAGAGTATGGGCGTCCATTAAAGGAGTTTAAAAGCATATAAAAAGAAAAGGATAGAAAATTACCAAGTGGGTATAAGAGTAATCAACGGCTGAATATCAGCATTAACGTATCTTGAAATCAACGATTAAAGCTATGGAATAATCAAAAAGATTAGGGTTGGGAGTCAACTGAGGTTAAAAACTTTCGGAGGTTATGAAAAGATCGGAGAGAATCTTGCGAAATGAGGAAAATTAGGGCTGGGTTTGGCAATGGGATCTGAATCTAATCTCACACAGGCTTATAAACAGGATGAATCCGACAATGTGACCAATTCGAGATTCTCTACGATGAATCGCAATCGACCCAATAAGATTGGGGAAGATACTGCGATCTTGGTTGCTGCACTTAAAAATTTTGGTGCGCCTATTATTAACATCACACGTTTCTCTCTTTGGTTTGTCAAAAGTATCAGGTTTAGTCCATGACATTTATATATTGCATATATGATCTCCATTTAAATTTTTTGTAACGGGTTTGATCCATTGTCTTAACCACACTTATGCCCCTTTGCGTGCCTTGCACATAAGAAGATTTTAGTATTTTAAACATGACAATGTTCTTGTGATCTCGTCTCCCTCAACACATGTCTCATGAAAAAACATTTGATCGTGATTGTTTTGACTAATAAGGAAACACTCTACTTGTATGTATCGAAACTAAACAACCTTAACGACTTGGTTTATGAACAATGTTCAAATGGATTTCTTCATGGCATCTAAAATTGTTGCATTGAAAGATTCTGAAATGGCATCACAACACCCATTATTTTCAAAATAAGCCCAACACCACCTTGTGCTGGTATGAAATTAGGGTTAGCCCTTTTTTATTTTCCATCTTCAAGTAGGAGGTCTAAAGACCACTTTCAATTTTACTTATTTTCAACTACTACTACATCCCAAATAAGAGGGTACATCTGGTTGTTAGTTGTTAGAGTCTTTTCCAACGACCAACAATACCTCCCCTCTGCAAACGCCTTTAAAAATAGACATTGATACCAATAACTCTTCTACATCCTTCAATCAATCATCATTTACACCCTCCCAACAAACATATATCTTTAAAAAATAACTAATCAAACACAATATCTACATTTATTGAAATCGTTAAACCTAGATTAGACCTTCAAATATCCTCACCATAACTTCTTAATTTTTCATAATGTGAATTCAATCTCATTTAATTCATATTTCTTTGCATTTCTACACTGCCTAACACTAAAATTGATGTTGAATTTGTTTACAACTTCAAATTTCATTTTTTGTAACTCATTTTGGGTTTTCAAAATGTAACGAATAATTGTTTGATTTCATATACATGAATATGCGAAAATTAACCTAAAACCGAAGGTCCTATTATAACCTAATTAATAATCTTGTTGAGTCAATTTTTTCATACCTAGGTTATATCCAACCGTATAATTGCTTAACAATAACTTATGTTCTTTTGGGTTACAAAATCTCATACCATTGATGGGTACTAAGGTATCATATTTATGATTTTGATCACAATATTGATAACTAGGGCTTTAGTGTTGTGATCATCTCCTTTATCATTATCATCGACTATATGTGGTATTGAAATAAAACCTATGTTACTAAAAAAAGGAAATAACACACTTCTTCAACTCAACAACCTCATCATCCTCGTCGTTATCAACTAATAAGTCATCAAACAAGAATAAGTCCATATCATCATCATTAAGTATTCACGTTTAGTACCTCCATCTTTTGCTTTGTCATCTTTAATCCGGTCTAAGTAGTGGTTCATTGAAGTGTCATTGTGTAACGCCCGTGTTTCTAGGCTTGCCATTTTTAGCAATGTAATAGTCTAGGTTAACCTTGTAACTCAACTTGAAATAATAAGAATGTATTATTTGTGAATTATTTGAATTATGTGATTTATGTGTGTATTTTCTTAATTTTTATAATTTAATGAATTAAGAATAAAATAAGCGTCAAAATTTAAGTGTGAGATAAGCCCGACATCTTTGCATAAAGTTGTAGTGGTCGAAACAAGGATTCCGGAGATATAAGGAATGCCAAAATCCGAGTTATAACGAAGAAGTTATGACCTGTCGAAATTTCGAGACAGAACCGGTATGACGATGAGTGATGTAAAATATGAATTTAAGATAGAGCGATATTTAGCCTTAGCGATCTAAACGAAAGTCGTAAATTTCGTTAAACCGAGAGCGTGCATAAAAGGAACGCCCAAATCTGACTTCGTATGAGGAAGTTATGATTTTTCTAAGTTTCGACTTAGCAATATGCAGCCCGAATACTCGATTTGAGATCGAGCGGTTTTTAGCCGAAACAATCTAAATGAGAATCGAAGATCTTGTTGTTAGTAGCGAAGCAATGAAAAGTTAGGCGAGAACGGACGTCAGACGAAGAAGTTATGAATTTATAACGAAGTTTTTCTGTCCCGGCCTTCTAAAAATAAATAATAAAAATAAAAGTCAAAATTTGCCGACGGAGTCTAAATGAAAGTTTAGAGTATGGTCTGACCTTCGCGTGGATATAAAGAACGTCGAAAACGGAGCTCGTATGCGAAAGTTACGCAATTTAGAAGTTTGACAAGTCAATTACGCCCCGCGTAATTTGAGTACGCCCCGCGTACTCAGTCGGATGCAACTTGTCTGACCAATACTCGAGTGCCACCAGTCGACGCACGCAGTGACGTCAAAGTACGCCCCGCGTAATTTGAGTACGCCCCGCGTAATTTGAGTACGCCCCGCGTAATCCCAGACCCAGCAGCCTATAAATAGAACTCGAATTTAGCCATTTTGAAACGACCAAAAATACGACCCAAAAATTTTGTTTTTAATATAATCAAAACTATAATCAGAGTACCATATAAATAAACCATGCGTGATATGTCCCAAAATATAATAAAGTACTGTGCGGAAACTGTATCATACTACATCAAATCAACAACTAAATCAATCCCAGACTGAAGCTGAGGCGGTGGTGTGTGCGATGCCGTCACCCCGAGCTCTTCCCTTTGCTTGCGGAAGTACCTGAAACCAAAACTGAAACTGTAAGCACGAAGCTTAGTGAGCTCCCCCAAACTACCACATACCATACAATAACATATAAACACATATTGGGCCTTGCCCACTGCATCGGGCCGAAGCCCGGAAACTGCATCGGACCGAAGTCCGTAACTGATTGGGACCTTGTCCCCTGCATCGGACCGAAGTCCAGAACTAACTGCATCGGACCGAAGTCCGGAACTGACTGCATCGGACCGAAGTTTGGAACCAACTGGGACCTTGTCCCCTGCATCGGACCGAAGTCCGGAACTAACTGCATCGGACCGAAGTCCGGAACTGACTGGGACCTTGTCCCCTGCATCGGACCGAAGTCCGGAACTAACTGCATCGGACCGAAGTCCGGAACTAACTGACTGAACATGGCATAGCATAACACATCAACTAGCATAACACATTTATGACATGCTACATCGGGCCGTGGCCCGGAACACATAATACTTAACACATGAAACATAGCACACAAATCCTGTTCGAGCCACGAAGGCATCGAACATACTAACTACTGCATCGGACCTAAATCCGGAAACTACTGCTAACTGAACGGGCCGGCATTGTGGCCTTAGACCCGTTCCTACTGGAAGGAAACTCACCTCGTAAGCTAGCGGATGAGTGTGTGGCTCGGAAAGCTAACGGCTGCTGCTCCTGAATCTCCTCGGCTACAAATCCATAAACACACTCAATCAATCACTAACACTACACTCGGGGTAAGATGACTCTTTTACCCTTGGTCAAAGTCAACTTACTCAGGGCTGACTCGCCGAGTCGGGATACCCAACTCGCCGAGTCCTAGACTCTCCTCTCAACTCTTACACGCTGATACTCGTCGAGTGTGGCATCGACTCGACGAGTGCCCTCTGAATCCAAGAACTCAGATGATCTTCATCCGACTCGCCGAGTCGGATGAACAGACTCGACGAGTTGTTCTTGATCCCCAAGAAGATTGCCTTGGACTCGCCGAGTTGTATGAACAAACTCGCCGAGTCCCTCCATCACTGAGTCTACTCTCAACTCGCTGAGTCCACTCCCTAACTCACCTCGTCCACTCGACACTGATGAAACTGGAGAACTCGGGACTCGCGACCCGACTCGTCGAGTCGTTCTTCCGACTCGCCGAGTCGCCGCCATGCAACAGATTTTTACTCGATTTCTCTTGAATCCAACACATGCAAATGATAGATCTGGGTCCAATAAGCTGTGTTACCACGTAAAGTTTCCAACTTTACGTGCACAACCTCATCACGTAAAGTTTCCAACTTTACGTGCACAACCTCATGAATAAGGGAAATAAGGCTAAAAGATGCACAACAAGAGTAGATACATGGCTAATATGCAATGTAACATCAAAAAGACAGTAGATCTGGGCTCTACAACACCCCAACACTCAGATCCAAAGGTATTTCGACTTATTAAGACATTCATGCAAACATAAAGCTTGGAACAAACATCAAATAGCTCTTAAAAGAGCTCTAATGGAAGTTTAAGCATATAACCAGAAGGGAACTCCGAAAATACCTCAATAAACTCAGATTTGACCTTGGATCTTTGCACTACAACTCGTTTCCTTGCTTCCTTCTTCTTCTCCTTCTTCACACCTTCACAAAAATGGCACTAAATTACTTATAAGCTCTCAAATGGGAGGATTAGGGTTCCTCACAGAGCTCTCAGGGTGAAAGTGGCGAGAATGAGGCTATAATGGGGTTTAAATAGTGGGCAAACCCGGGGATTTAGGGTTTCACCCAGACGGACGGACTCGCCGAGTCCGGGATATGGACTCGCCGAGTCCCCGGCTCTCGCGTGCACAAATACGCAACCCAACTCGGCGAGTCAGGCTAGAACTCGCCGAGTCCCTCTTGAAAACTTAGACAATTGACAATTTATTAACATACCGAGAACGGGTCGTTACAATTCTCCCCCACTTGATTCAGACTTCGTCCTCGAAGTCTGCAACGGTTGGATCTGCGAATAACTCCGGGTAGTGCGTTCTCATTTCTTCTTCAGTCTCCCATGTCCATTCAGACTCCTTCCGGTGCTGCCACTGCACCTTTACCAGCTGAATTACCTTGTTCCTCAAGGTCTTGGTCTTCCGTTCCAGAATTGCGATCGGCTTCTCGATATAATTCAGGCTGCTATCAACCTGGATGTCCTCCAAGGGAACGACTGCTGTCTCGTCCACTAGACACTTCCTCAACTACGATACGTGGAAGGTGCTGTGTATCAAACTGAGCTCCTCAGGAAGATCTAACCGGTACGCAACCCGACCCACCCGGGCCAAAACCCTGAAAGGACCAATAAATCTGGGGCCCAATTTGCCCCTCTTCCGGAACTTGATGACACCTTTCCAAGGTGAGACTTTCAGAAGAACCATGTCTCCCACCTGGAACTCCAAGTCTGAACGCCTCCTATCGGCGTAGCTCTTCTGTCGACTCTGCGCAGTCTGCAGTCTACTACGGACCTGCTGGATCAATTCCGTCATCTTGAGCACCACTTCAGTGCTCCCCATGACCCGCTGACCGACCTCGCCCCAACAAATCGGGGTCCTGCACTTCCTGCCATATAACATCTCAAAAGGAGGTCGATCAATGCTCGCATGATAGCTGTTGTTATACGAGAATTCTGCTAAGGGAAGATACGTATCCCAACTGCCCCCAAAATCTAAAACACATGCCCTAAGCATGTCCTCGAGAGTCTGAATCGTCCTCTCGCTCTGCCCGTCAGTCTGAGGATGAAAAGCGGTGCTGAAATGGAGACGAGTACCCATCTCGTCGTGGAATCGCTTCCAGAATCTGGACGTGAAGCGAACATCCCAGTCCGACACCACCGATACCGGCACTCCATGACGTGCCACAATCTC
The DNA here is from genome assembly GCF_052625555.1 of Lactuca saligna. Lineage (NCBI taxonomy): Eukaryota > Viridiplantae > Streptophyta > Magnoliopsida > Asterales > Asteraceae > Lactuca > Lactuca saligna. The sequence continues at coordinate 130,446,759 of NC_136422.1, read as the reverse complement.
TCGCACATAGATATCGGCTAACTTTTCCGCCGACATACTCTCCTGGATCGGGATAAAATAGGCACTCTTCGTCAACCGATCCACCACTACCCATATCGAATCCACTCCACGTGCGGTCCTGGGAAGTTTGGTGATAAAATCCATGGTGATATCCTCCCATTTCCACACGGGAATGTCCAACGGCTGCATCTTGCCGTGAGGTCTCTGGTGCTCCGCCTTGACCTTCCGGCAGGTCAAGCATCTCTCAACGTACCAAGCGACGTCCCGCTTCATGCAGGGCCACCAATAATCAGATCAAAGATCTCGATACATCTTCGTCGCCCCTGGGTGGATAGAAAATCGAGACTTATGAGCCTCGTCCATCAATACCTGCCGTACTCCACCCCAGTACGGTACCCACACCCTACCATGAAGCGTCAACAAACCCCGACTATCGTAATCAAACGATGCTACTCGACCCACTATTCTCTCACATTTCTGCCTCTCCTCCTTGAGGCCCTCCACCTGAGCCTCCTTGATCCGCTCCAACAACGGAGTGATCACTGTCATCCTCATGCACAGATCCCTGATAGGGGCCGCCGACACTTTGCGGCTTAGGGCGTCGGCCACCACGTTGGCCTTCCCTGGATGATAAAGGATCTCACAATCATAATCCTTTAGTACGTCCAACCACCTCCTCTGCCTCATGTTCAGACTCGGCTGATCCATAAGATACCGCAAACTCTTGTGATCCGTGTATATAGTACAACGGACCCCATACAGGTAATGTCTCCAAATCTTGAGGGCAAACACAACTGCCCCCAGCTCCAAATCGTGGGTAGGATAATTAGCCTCGTGAGGCTTCAACTGTCTCGAGGCATAAGCTACCACATGGCCTCGCTGCATCAATACTGCTCCCATACCTGTGATCGAAGCATCACAATAGACTACGAAATCCTCTACTCCCTCTGGCAAGGTAAGAATCGGGGCCTCGCACAATCTCTGCCTGAGAGTCTCGAACGCCGCCTGCTGCTCAGGCCCCTAACGAAAAACCACCGACTTCTTGGTTAGTCGGGTGAGTGGCACTGCTATCTTGGAGAAGTCCTGAATAAATCTCCGATAATACCCTGCCAACCCTAGGAAGCTCCGAATCTCAGATGGAGACCTCGGGACCTCCCACTGCATCACGGCCTCAATCTTGGCCGGATCTACCAAAATACCCTTCTGGTTGACGAGATGGCCAAGAAACTGCACCTCGCGCAACCAGAACTCACACTTGGAGAACTTTGCGAAAAGTCTCTCCCTCCTCAAAGTTTCCAACACCTCCCGCAGGTGCTCCTCATGCTGCCCCTGAGTCTTGGAATATACCAAGATGTCATCTATGAATACTATCACCGACCGATCCAACATCAATCTGCACACGCGGTTCATGAGATCCATGAACGCGGCTGGGGCATTGGTGAGCCCAAATGGCATCACCACGAACTCATAGTGACCATACCGGGTCCTGAACGCAGTCTTCTGTACATCCTCATCTCTAACCCTCATCTGATGATATCCAGAGCGTAGATCGATCTTGGAGAACCAAGACGCTCCCTGAAGCTGATCACACAAATCATCTATCCTCTGAAGTGGGTAACGATTCTTCACCGTTACTTTGTTCAACTCCCGATAGTCAATGCACATCCGATGCGACCCATCCTTCTTCCTCACAAATAAGATCGGCGCTCCCCAAGGCGAACTGCTCGGCCGAATGAAACCCTTGTCTAACAGCTCCTGAAGCTGTGTAGACAACTCCTGCATCTCAGGGGGAGCTAGCCGATATGGTGCTTTGGCTATCGGAGCCGCACCAGGAACTAGATCGATCCTGAACTCAACCTGTCTCTCTGGAGGTATCCCCGGCAAATCCTCGGGAAACACATCCGGGTACTCTCGAACAATAGGAACATCATCAATCGTCGTCTTGCCCTTCTCCCGGGCATCCAAGACGTATGCGATAAAACCGGCGCAACCCTGCTGAACATAGCGCCTCGCCCTTGCGGCGGAACAAAAGATCGGACCACGCTGTGGCCTCTCGCCCTGAATCGCTAACTCTCCCCCACTGGGAGTGCGAACCCTCACTAGCTGAAGCTCACAATCAATCACCGCCCCATTGGGGCTTAGCCAATCCATGCCCACGATAACTTTATTCCCTCGCAGGGGAATGGGAACCAGGTCCACTGAAAACTGCTCATCGAATATCTGAAGAGAACACCCTCTGTGCACTCTGCCGACCCTCACGGTCCTATCATCTGCTATCTCAACCTCTAACGGACAATCCAGCTCCCCTGGATCTCTGCTAAATTTCTTGCTAAGCGCAAGCGATACAAATGATCGAGTAGCTCCCGAATCGAACAATACCAAAGCAGAAATGTCGTTCACCAAGAACGACCCTAAATAAAGCATATCATCAAGAAATATACAAACGATAACAATAATAATAAAAAGGTGAAGGAAAGATACCTACCCGTCACCACATCAGGAGTCGCTCGCGCCTCCTCTGCTGTCATCTGAAACGCCCTGCTCTTCGCCACTGGCGCATCAGCTCGGCCCTGCCGGCCATCCGTGATCCTCAAGGTGGCAGGGGCGGGTGCAAGCACCTTCCCTGCTGCAGCTAAACTGGGACACTGGGACCTTTTGTGCCCCCTCTGATTGCACTGAAAGCAAATCAGATCTGATGCTGTAACCGTAGTGGCAGGGGCCGTGCAATCCCTACTCATATGCCCGGTCCGACCGCACTTGTAGCAGCCGGAACTCCCTGCCTTGCACGCCCCCTCGTGCAACCTCCCACACTTGCCACACCGACCGTGGTTCTGCTGACCCCTGGACCTGTGATCTGAAACCTTGGGCTTTTTGCCCACGCTGCCTGTACCCGAAACCGCCTCCGGTTTCCTCTTCCTCTCCATCTCGAGATCAATCTCCCTCTCTCTGGCTCTAGCAATCATGTCGTCCAGCGTTTTGCAACTGGACCGGCTCACAAACATGCGGATATCACTCCGCAACATCTCATGATAACGGGCCTTCTTCATCTCCTCATCGGCTGCATACTGAGGAACAAGAAGAGCCCTCTCCCTGAACTTGGCGGTGATCTCTGCCACTGACTCGGTAGTCTGAGTAAGATCCTGGAACTCCCTGGCTAACCGTTGCACCTCAATGACCGGTGCAAACTCCGCTCTGAACCTGGTAGAGAAATCAGCCCAGGTCATGGCATCCAATGCCGCATCATCCCCGATGGCATGTTCTACCTCCTCCCACCAGTCTCGTGCCCTGTCCTTCAGGAGACAGGATGCCAATCTGACCTTGTCCCCCTCGGGACATCTGCTAGTGCGGAATGCGTTGGCCACATCCGCCAACCACCTGGTACTCGCTATGGGGTCCCGTGCCCCGTGATAGTCAGGAGCCCCGCATGCCTTGAACTCCCTGAAAGTGAGTGTGCGCGACCCCATCACGGCCGCCATCTCAGTACGGAAAGTACTCAGTCTCTCATCCATCATCTCCAAAATGCCCTCCTTGATCGAACCGAAGATCACAGGAGTCTGCTCAAGTATGATGCGAGTAACCTCAGAAGAAAGGAACTCTCTAGTCTGCTCATCCATCTGTCCGACCTCCGGGCCTGATCCCGATCCTGATCCCCCTCCGGCATCTGAGCTGCCGCCTGCTGGTCTCGGGCGCAAAACTACCATTCTAAAACATATCATAACAACATCAGAACATTGAAATATCTCAAGGGATCATGACACTGCTACTAGCTTCCTGGTCTTGTCTTGGCCTTCCTTGATTCGAGTACGGATCCTCTGCTTTTAGTAGTACGGGCCCATACTACCTTCCACATCTATCCGTACTTTCCTCAAGAACTGCCTTGACTCCACCAAGTCACTTCTACTACTGCTATTCTCTGCTACTCTCATCCTAGGCTTGCCCTAGGAAAATCTCAGGCTCAACACAACTGGTCCTCAGCTGCTGAAGGTTTCCTCATAACGCCAATTAGCCATTACCTAAACACCATCACATGTTATGAGGATCAGATAATCCTTCGAGTAAAAGACCCGTCCCTATAACGGTTGGACTCAAACAAGAGCTGCGCAATAGGGCCAGTTCCAGTACTCTGAGATTATTCAATCCTAGTCACATGTGGTATGACGTGTTCACCTAATGGCTAACTCCCATCACTCGGAACCCCACTAAGCACAAAGCAAGCAGCATTCGGACACGGAAAACAGACTCAAGCAAACTATTCTCATAACAAGAAACTGCACTAGCATAAGATGCTAAGCTCCTGCTATCAGGCATAACCTAATCAGGATATCCTACTGCTGTTTACTCAGTACTAGCATGCAATACTCATAAAGTTGTAACACATAAGCAGGCACATAAGGCATTCTCCTAAATCCTTAGTCCTATACTAGCATGCTGTTCTACTAAAACTGAAATTCAACAAATAACTTGTATGGGTAATTTGGGAGTACTTACTTGAGCTCGGCTGACCGCATGTACACACCTCTATCTTGTTTTTTTAAAAAAAAATTCTTCCCTTCTAAGTACTTTCAAAATTCTTTTTACAAAACGTTTTTTTTTTATTTTTTTTTTATTTTTATTTTAATAAAATCTTTAATTTCCCTTAGTTTGAGTTCAGATACACCCGGAAGTGTGTCCGAATCCCTCAAACCAGGGCTCTGATACCAACTTGAAACGACCAAAAATACGACCCAAAAATTTTGTTTTTAATATAATCAAAACTATAATCAGAGTACCATATAAATAAACCATGCGTGATATGTCCCAAAATATAATAAAGTACTGTGCGGAAACTGTATCATACTACATCAAATCAACAACTAAATCAATCCCAGACTGAAGCTGAGGCGGTGGTGTGTGCGATGCCATCACCCCGAGCTCTTCCCTTTGCTTGCGGAAGTACCTGAAACCAAAACTGAAACTGTAAGCACGAAGCTTAGTGAGCTCCCCCAAACTACCACATACCATACAATAACATATAAACACATATTGGGCCTTGCCCACTGCATCGGGCCGAAGCCCGGAAACTGCATCGGACCGAAGTCCGGAACTGATTGGGACCTTGTCCCCTGCATCGGACCGAAGTCCGGAACTAACTGCATCGGACCGAAGTCCGGAACTGACTGCATCGGACCGAAGTTTGGAACCAACTGGGACCTTGTCCCCTGCATCGGACCGAAGTCCGGAACTAACTGCATCGGACCGAAGTCCGGAACTGACTGGGACCTTGTCCCCTGCATCGGACCGAAGTCCGGAACTAACTGCATCGGACCGAAGTCCGGAACTGACTGACTGAACATGGCATAGCATAATACATCAACTAGCATAACACATTTATGACATGCTACATCGGGCCGTGGCCCGGAACACATAATACTTAACACATGAAACATAGCACACAAATCCTGTTCGAGCCACGAAGGCATCGAACATACTAACTACTGCATCGGACCTAAATCCGGAAACTACTGCTAACTGAACGGGCCGGCATTGTGGCCTTAGACCCGTTCCTACTGGAAGGAAACTCACCTCGTAAGCTAGCGGATGAGTGTGTGGCTCGGAAAGCTAACGGCTGCTGCTCCTGAATCTCCTCGGCTACAAATCCATAAACACACTCAATCAATCACTAACACTACACTCGGGGTAAGATGACTCTTTTACCCTTGGTCAAAGTCAACTTACTCAGGGCTGACTCGCCGAGTCGGGATACCCAACTCGCCGAGTCCTAGACTCTCCTCTCAACTCTTACACGCTGATACTCGTCGAGTGTGGCATCGACTCGACGAGTGCCCTCTGGATCCAAGAACTCAGATGATCTTCATCCGACTCGCCGAGTCGGATGAACAGACTCGACGAGTTGTTCTTGATCCCCAAGAAGATTGCCTTGGACTCGCCGAGTTATATGAACAAACTCGCCGAGTCCCTCCATCACTGAGTCTACTCTCAACTCGCTGAGTCCACTCCCTAACTCACCTCGTCCACTCGACACTGATGAAACTGGAGAACTCGGGACTCGCGACCCGACTCGTCGAGTCGTTCTTCCGACTCGCCGAGTCGCCGCCATGCAACAGATTTTTACTCGATTTCTCTTGAATCCAACACATGCAAATGATAGATCTGGGTCCAATAAGCTGTGTTACCACGTAAAGTTTCCAACTTTACGTGCACAACCTCATGAATAAGGGAAATAAGGCTAAAAGATGCACAACAAGAGTAGATCCATGGCTAATATGCAATGTAACATCAAAAAGACAGTAGATCTGGGCTCTACAACACCCCAACACTCAGATCCAAAGGTATTTCGACTTATTAAGACATTCATGCAAACATAAAGCTTGGAACAAACATCAAATAGCTCTTAAAAGAGCTCTAATGGAAGTTTAAGCATATAACCAGAAGGGAACTCCGAAAATACCTCAATAAACTCAGATTTGACCTTGGATCTTTGCACTACAACTCGTTTCCTTGCTTCCTTCTTCTTCTCCTTCTTCACACCTTCACAAAAATGGCACTAAATCACCTATAAGCTCTCAAATGGGAGGATTAGGGTTTCTCACAGAGCTCTCAGGGTGAATGTGGCGAGAATGAGGCTATAATGGGGTTTAAATAGTGGGCAAACCCGGGGATTTAGGGTTTCACCCAGACGGACGGACTCGCCGAGTCCGGGATATGGACTCGCCAAGTCCCCGGCTCTCGCGTGCACAAATACGCGACCCAACTCGGCGAGTCAGGCTAGAACTCGCCGAGTCCCTCTTGAAAACTTAGACAATTGACAATTTATTAACATACCGAGAACGGGTCGTTACAATTCTCCCCCACTTGATTCAAACTTCGTCCTCGAAGTCTGCAACGGCTGGATCTGCGAATAACTCCGGGTAGTGCGTTCTCATTTCTTCTTCAGTCTCCCATGTCCATTCAGACCCCTTCCGGTGCTGCCACTGCACCTTTACCAGCTGAATTACCTTGTTCCTCAAGGTCTTGGTCTTCCGTTCCAGAATTGCGATCGGCTTCTCGATATAATTCAGGCTGCTATCAACTTGGATGTCCTCCAAGGGAACGACTGTTGTCTCGTCCACTAGACACTTCCACAACTACGATATGTGGAAGGTGCTGTGTATCAAACTGAGCTCCTCATGAAGATCTAACCGGTACGCAACCCGACCCACCCGGGCCAAAACCCTGAAAGGACCAATAAATCTGGGGCCCAATTTTCCCCTCTTCCGGAACCTGATGACACCTTTCCAAGGTGAGACTTTCAGAAGAACCATGTCTCCCACCTGGAACTCCAAGTCTGAACGCCTCCTGTCGGCGTAGCTCTTCTGTCGACTCTGAGCAGTCTGCAGTCTACTACGGACCTGCTGGATCAATTCCGTCATCTTGAGCACCACTTCAATGCTCCCCATGACCCGCTGACCGACCTCGCCCCAACAAATCGGGGTCCTGCACTTCCTGCCATATAACATCTCAAAAGGAGGTCGATCAATGCTCGCATGATAGCTGTTGTTATACGAGAATTCTGCTAAGGGAAGATACGTATCCCAACTGCCCCCAAAATCTAAAACACATGCCCTAAGCATGTCCTCGAGAGTCTGAATCGTCCTCTCGCTCTGCCCGTCAGTCTGAGGATGAAAAGCGGTGCTGAAATGGAGACGAGTACCCATCTCGTCGTGGAATCGCTTCCAGAATCTGGACGTGAAGCGAACATCCCGGTCCGACACCACCGATACCGGCACTCCATGACGTGCCACAATCTCTCGCACATAGATATCGGCTAACTTTTCTGCCGACATACTCTCCTGGATCGGGATAAAATAGGCACTCTTCGTCAACCGATCCACCACTACCCATATCGAATCCACTCCACGTGCGGTCCTGGGAAGTTTGGTGATAAAATCCATGGTGATATCCTCCCATTTCCACACGGGAATGTCCAACGGCTGCATCTTGCCGTGAGGTCTCTGGTGCTCCGCCTTGACCTTCCGGCAGGTCAAGCATCTCTCAACGTACCAAGCGACGTCCCGCTTCATGCAGGGCCACCAATAATCAGGTCGAAGATCTCGATACATCTTCGTCGCCCCTGGGTGGATAGAAAATCGAGACTTATGAGCCTCGTCCATCAATACCTGCCGTACTCCACCCCAATACGGTACCCACACCCTACCATGAAGCGTCAACAAACCCCGACTATCGTAATCAAACGATGCTACTCGACCCACTATTCTCTCACATTTCCGCCTCTCCTCCTTGAGGCCCTCCACCTGAGCCTCCTTGATCCGCTCCAACAACGGAGTGATCACTGTCATCCTCATGCACAGATCCCTGATAGGGGCCGCCGACACTTTGCGGCTTAGGGCGTCGGCCACCACGTTGGCCTTCCCTGGATGATAAAGGATCTCACAATCATAATCCTTTAGTACGTCCAACCACCTCCTCTGCCTCATGTTCAGACTCGGTTGATCCATAAGATACCGCAAACTCTTGTGATCCGTGTATATAGTACAACGGACCCCATACAGGTAATGTCTCCAAATCTTGAGGGCAAACACAACTGCCCCCAGCTCCAAATCGTGGGTAGGATAATTAGCCTCGTGAGGCTTCAACTGTCTCGAGGCATAAGCTACCACATGGCCTCGCTGCATCAATACTGCTCCCATACCTGTGATCGAAGCATCACAATAGACTACGAAATCCTCTACTCCCTCTGGCAAGGTAAGAATCGGGGCCTCGCACAATCTCTGCCTGAGAGTCTCGAACGCCGCCTGCTGCTCAGGCCCCCAACGGAAAACCACCGACTTCTTGGTTATTCGGGTGAGTGGCACTGCTATCTTGGAGAAGTCCTGAATAAATCTCCGATAATACCCTGCCAACCCTAGGAAGCTCCGAATCTCAGATGGAGACCTCGGGACCTCCCACTGCATCACGGCCTCAATCTTGGCCGGATCTACCAAAATACCCTTCTGGTTGACGAGATGGCCAAGAAACTGCACCTCGCGCAACCAGAACTCACACTTGGAGAACTTTGCGAAAAGTCTCTCCCTCCTCAAAGTTTCCAACACCTCCCGCAGGTGCTCCTCATGCTGCCCCTGAGTCTTGGAATATACCAAGATGTCATCTATGAATACTATCACCGACCGATCCAACATCAATCTGCACACGCGGTTCATGAGATCCATGAACGCGGCTGGGGCATTGGTGAGCCCAAATGGCATCACCACGAACTCATAGTGACCATACCGGGTCCTGAACGCAGTCTTCTGTACATCCTCATCTCTAACCCTCATCTGATGATATCCAGAGCGTAGATCGATCTTGGAGAACCAAGACGCTCCCTGAAGCTGATCACACAAATCATCTATCCTCGGAAGTGGGTAACGATTCTTCACCGTTACTTTGTTCAACTCCCGATAGTCAATGCACATCCGATGCGACCCATCCTTCTTCCTCACAAATAAGATCGGCGCTCCCCAAGGCGAATTGCTCGGCCGAATGAAACCCTTGTCTAACAGCTCCTGAAGCTGTGTAGACAACTCCTGCATCTCAGGGGGAGCTAGCCGATATGGTGCTTTGGCTATCGGAGCCGCACCAGGAACTAGATCGATCCTGAACTCAACCTGTCTCTCTGGAGGTATCCCCGGAAAATCCTCGGGAAACACATCCGGGTACTCTCGAACAATAGGAACATCATCAATCGTCGTCTTGCCCTTCTCCCGGGCATCCAAGATGTATGCGATAAAACCGACGCAACCCTGCTGAACATAGCGCCTCGCCCTTGCGACGGAACAAAAGATCGGACCACGCTGTGGCCTCTCGCCCTGAATCACTAACTCTCCCCCACTGGGAGTGCGAACCCTCACTATCTGAAGCTCACAATCAATCACAACCCCCTTTGGGTCTTAGCCAATCCATGCCCACGATAACTTTATTCCCTCGCAGGGGAATGGGAACCAGGTCCACTGAAAACTGCTCATCGAATATCTGAAGAGAACACCCTCTGTGCACTCTGCCGACCCTCACGGTCCTATCATCTGCTATCTCAACCTCTAACGGACAATCCAGCTCCCCTGGATCTCTGCTAAATTTCTTGCTAAGCGCAAGCGATACAAATGATCGAGTAGCTCCCGAATCGAACAATACCAAAGCAGAAATGCCGTTCACCAAGAACGACCCTAAATAAAGCATATCATCAAGAAATATACAAACGATAACAATAATAATAAAAAGGTGAAGGAAAGATACCTACCCGTCACCACATCAGGAGTCGCTCGCGCCTCCTCTGCTGTCATCTGAAATGCCCCGCTCTTCGCCACTGGCGCATCAGCTCGGCCCTGCCGGCCATCCGTGATCCTCAAGGTGGCAGGGGCGGGTGCAAGCACCTTCCCTGCTGCAGCTAAACTGGGACACTGGGACCTTTTGTGCCCCCTCTGATTGCACTGAAAGCAAATCAGATCCGATGCTGTAACCGTAGTGGCAGGGGCCGTGCAATCCCTACTCATATGCCCGGTCCGACCGCACTTGTAGCAGCCGGAACTCCCTGCCTTGCACGCCCCCTCGTGCAACCTCCCACACTTGCCACACCGACCGTGGCTCTGCTGACCCCTGGACCTGTGATCTGAAACCTTGGGCTTTTTGCCCACACTGCCTGTACCCGAAACCGCCTCCGGTTTCCTCTTCCTCTCCATCTCGAGATCAATCTCCCTCTCTCTGGCTCTAGCAATCATGTCGTCCAGCGTTTTGCAACTGGACCGGCTCACAAACATGCGGATATCACTCCGCAACATCTCATGATAACGGGCCTTCTTCATCTCCTCATCGGCTGCATACTGAGGAACAAGAAGAGCCCTCTCCCTGAACTTGGCGGTGATCTCTGCCACTGACTCGGTAGTCTGAGTAAGATCCTGGAACTCCCTGGCTAACCGTTGCACCTCAATGACCGGTGCAAACTCCGCTCTGAACCTGGTAGAGAAATCAGCCCAGGTCATGGCATCCAATGCCGCATCATCCCCGATGGCATGTTCTACCTCCTCCCACCAGTCTCGTGCCCTGTCCTTCAGGAGACAGGACGCCAATCTGACCTTGTCCCCCTCGGGACATCTGCTAGTGCGGAATGCGTTGGCCACATCCGCCAACCACCTGGTACTCGCTATGGGGTCCCGTGCCCCGTGATAGTCAGGAGCCCCGCATGCCTTGAACTCCCTGAAAGTGAGTGTGCGCGACCCCATCACGGCCGCCATCTCAGTACGGAAAGTACTCAGTCTCTCATCCATCATCTCCAAAATGCCCTCCTTGATCGAACCGAAGATCACAGGAGTCTGCTCAAGTATGATGCGAGTAACCTCAGAAGAAAGGAACTCTCTAGTCTGCTCATCCATCTGTCCGACCTCCGGGCCTGATCCCGATCCTGATCCCCCTCCGGCATCTGAGCTGCCGCCTGCTGGTCTCGGGCGCAAAACTACCATTCTAAAACATATCATAACAACATCAGAACATTGAAATATCTCAAGGGATCATGACACTGCTACTAGCTTCCTGGTCTTGTCTTGGCCTTCCTTGATTCGAGTACGGATCCTCTGCTTTTAGTAGTACGGGCCCATACTACCTTCCACATCTATCCGTACTTTCCTCAAGAACTGCCTTGACTCCACCAAGTCACTTCTACTACTGCTATTCTCTGCTACTCTCATCCTAGGCTTGCCCTAGGAAAATCTCAGGCTCAACACAACTGGTCCTCAGCTGCTGAAGGTTTCCTCATAACGCCAATTAGCCATTACCTAAACACCATCACATGTGATGAGGATCAGATAATCCTTCGAGTAAAAGACCCGTCCCTATAACGGTTGGACTCAAACAAGAGCTGCGCAATAGGGCCAGTTCCAGTACTCTGAGATTATTCAATCCTAGTCACATGTGGTATGACGTGTTCACCTAATGGCTAACTCCCATCACTCGGAACCCCACTAAGCACAAAGCAAGCAGCATTCGGACACGGAAAACAGACTCAAGCAAACTATTCTCATAACAAGAAACTGCACTAGCATAAGATGCTAAGCTCCTGCTATCAGGCATAACCTAATCAGGATATCCTACTGCTGTTTACTCAGTACTAGCATGCAATACTCATAAAGTTGTAACACATAAGCAGGCACATAAGGCATTCTCCTAAATCCTTAGTCCTATACTAGCATGCTGTTCTACTAAAACTGAAATTCAACAAATAACTTGTATGGGTAATTTGGGAGTACTTACTTGAGCTCGGCTGACCGCATGTACACACCTCTATCTTGTTTTTAAAAAAAAAAAATTCTTCCCTTCTAAGTACTTTCAAAATTCTTTTTACAAAACGTTTTTTTTTTATTTTTTATTTTTTATTTTTATTTTAATAAAATCTTTAATTTCCCTTAGTTTGAGTTCAGATACACCCGGAAGTGTGTCCGAATCCCTCAAACCAGGGCTCTGATAGCAACTTGAAACGACCAAAAATACGACCCAAAAATTTTGTTTTTAATATAATCAAAACTATAATCAGAGTACCATATAAATAAACCATGCGTGATATGTCCCAAAATATAATAAAGTACTGTGCGGAAACTGTATCATACTACATCAAATCAACAACTAAATCAATCCCAGACTGAAGCTGAGGCGGTGGTGTGTGCGATGCCGTCACCCCGAGCTCTTCCCTTTGCTTGCGGAAGTACCTGAAACCAAAACTGAAACTGTAAGCACGAAGCTTAGTGAGCTCCCCCAAACTACCACATACCATACAATAACATATAAACACATATTGGGCCTTGCCCACTGCATCGGGCCGAAGCCCGGAAACTGCATCGGACCGAAGTCCGGAACTGATTGGGACCTTGTCCCCTGCATCGGACCGAAGTCCGGAACTAACTGCATCGGACCGAAGTCCGGAACTGACTGCATCGGACCGAAGTTTGGAACCAACTGGGAACTTGTCCCCTGCATCGGACCGAAGTCCGGAACTAACTGCATCGGACCGAAGTCCGGAACTAACTGCATCGGACCGAAGTCCGGAACTGACTGACTGAACATGGCATAGCATAACACATCAACTAGCATAACACATTTATGACATGCTACATCGGGCCATGGCCCGGAACACATAATACTTAACACATGAAACATAGCACACAAATCCTGTTCGAGCCACGAAGGCATCGAACATACTAACTACTGCATCGGACCTAAATCCGGAAACTACTGCTAACTGAACGGGCCAGCATTGTGGCCTTAGACCCGTTCCTACTGGAAGGAAACTCACCTCGTAAGCTAGCGGATGAGTGTGTGGCTCGGAAAGCTAACGGCATGCTGCTCCTGAATCTCCTCGGCTACAAATCCATAAACACACTCAATCAATCACTAACACTACACTCGGGGTAAGATGACTCTTTTACCCTTGGTCAAAGTCAACTTACTCAGGGCTGACTCGCCGAGTCGGGATACCCAACTCGCCGAGTCCTAGACTCTCCTCTCAACTCTTACACGCTGATACTCGTCGAGTGTGGCATCGACTCGACGAGTGCCCTCTGGATCCAAGAACTCAGATGATCTTCATCCGACTCGCCGAGTCGGATGAATAGACTCGACGAGTTGTTCTTGATCCCCAAGAAGATTGCCTTGGACTCGCCGAGTTATATGAACAAACTCGCCGAGTCCCTCCATCACTGAGTCTACTCTCAACTCGCTGAGTCCACTCCCTAACTCACCTCGTCCACTCGACACTGATGAAACTGGAGAACTCGGGACTCGCGACCCGACTCGTCGAGTCGTTCTTCCGACTCGCCGAGTCGCCGCCATGCAACAGATTTTTACTCGATTTCTCTTGAATCCAACACATGCAAATGATAGATCTGGGTCCAATAAGCTGTGTTACCACGTAAAGTTTCCAACTTTACGTGCACAACCTCATGAATAAGGGAAATAAGGCTAAAAGATGCACAACAAGAGTAGATCCATGGCTAATATGCAATGTAACATCAAAAAGACAGTAGATCTGGGCTCTACAACACCCCAACACTCAGATCCAAAGGTATTTCGACTTATTAAGACATTCATGCAAACATAAAGCTTGGAACAAACATCAAATAGCTCTTAAAAGAGCTCTAATGGAAGTTTAAGCATATAACCAGAAGGGAACTCCGAAAATACCTCAATAAACTCAGATTTGACCTTGGATCTTTGCACTACAACTCGTTTCCTTGCTTCCTTCTTCTTCTCCTTCTTCACACCTTCACAAAAATGGCACTAAATCACCTATAAGCTCTCAAATGGGAGGATTAGGGTTTCTCACAGAGCTCTCAGGGTGAAAGTGGCGAGAATGAGGCTATAATGGGGTTTAAATAGTGGGCAAACCCGGGGATTTAGGGTTTCACCCAGACGGACGGACTCGACGAGTCCGGGATATGGACTCGCCAAGTCCCCGGCTCTCGCGTGCACAAATACGCGACCCAACTCGGCGAGTCAGGCTAGAACTCGCCGAGTCCCTCTTGAAAACTTAGACAATTGACAATTTATTAACATACCGAGAACGGGTCGTTACAATTCTCCCCCACTTGATTCAGACTTCGTCCTCGAAGTCTGCAACGGCTGGATCTGCGAATAACTCCGGGTAGTGCGTTCTCATTTCTTCTTCAGTCTCCCATGTCCATTCAGACCCCTTCCGGTGCTGCCACTGCACCTTTACCAGCTGAATTACCTTGTTCCTCAAGGTCTTGGTCTTCCGTTCTAGAATTGCGATCGGCTTCTCGATATAATTCAGGCTGCTATCAACCTGGATGTCCTCCAAGGGAACGTCTGTTGTCTCGTCCACTAGACACTTCCACAACTACGATATGTGGAAGGTGCTGTGTATCAAACTGAGCTCCTCATGAAGATCTAACCGGTACGCAACCCGACCCACCCGGGCCAAAACCCTGAAAGGACCAATAAATCTGGGGCCCAATTTGCCCCTCTTCCGGAACCTGATGACACCTTTCCAAGGTGAGACTTTCAGAAGAACCATGTCTCCCACCTGGAACTCCAAGTCTGAACGCCTCCTGTCGGCGTAGCTCTTCTGTCGACTCTGAGCAGTCTGTAGTCTACTACGGACCAGCTGGATCAATTCCGTCATCTTGAGCACCACTTCAGTGCTCCCCATGACCCGCTGACCGACCTCGCCCCAACAAATCGGGGTCCTGCACTTCCTGCCATATAACATCTCAAAAGGAGGTCGATCAATGCTCGCATGATAGCTATTGTTATACGAGAATTCTGCTAAGGGAAGATACGTATCCCAACTGCCCCCAAAATCTAAAACACATGCCCTAAGCATGTCCTCGAGAGTCTGAATCGTCCTCTCGCTCTGCCCGTCAGTCTGAGGATGAAAAGCGGTGCTGAAATGGAGACGAGTACCCATCTCGTCGTGGAATCGCTTCCAGAATCTGGACGTGAAGCGAACATCCCGGTCCGACACCACCGATACCGGCACTCCATGACGTGCCACAATCTCTCGCACATAGATATCGGCTAACTTTTCCGCCGACATACTCTCCTGGATCGGGATAAAATGGGCACTCTTCGTCAACCGATCCACCACTACCCATATCGAATCCACTCCACGTGCGGTCCTGGGAAGTTTGGTGATAAAATCCATGGTGATATCCTCCCATTTCCACACGGGAATGTCCAACGGCTGCATCTTGCCGTGAGGTCTCTGGTGCTCCGCCTTGACCTTCCGGCAGGTCAAGCATCTCTCAACGTACCAAGCGACGTCCCGCTTCATGCAGGGCCACCAATAATCAGGTCGAAGATCTCGATACTTCTTCGTCGCCCCTGGGTGGATAGAAAATCGAGACTTATGAGCCTCGTCCATCAATACCTGCCGTAATCCACCCCAGTACGGTACCCACACCCTACCATGAAGCGTCAACAAACCCCGACTATCGTAATCAAACGATGCTACTCGACCCACTATTCTCTCACATTTCTGCCTCTCCTCCTTGAGGCCCTCCACCTGAGCCTCCTTGATCCGCTCCAACAACGGAGTGATCACTGTCATCCTCATGCACAGATCCCTGATAGGGGCTGCCGACACTTTGCGGCTTAGGGCGTCGACCACCACGTTGGCCTTCCCTGGATGATAAAGGATCTCACAATCATAATCCTTTAGTACGTCCAACCACCTCCTCTGCCTCATGTTCAGACTCGGCTGATCCATAAGATACCGCAAACTCTTGTGATCCGTGTATATAGTACAACGGACCCCATACAGGTAATGTCTCCAAATCTTGAGGGCAAACACAACTGCCCCCAGCTCCAAATCATGGGTAGGATAATTAGCCTCGTGAGGCTTCAACTGTCTCGAGGCATAAGCTACCACATGGCCTCGCTGCATCAATACTGCTCCCATACCTGTGATCGAAGCATCACAATAGACTACGAAATCCTCTACTCCCTCTGGCAAGGTAAGAATCGGGGCCTCGCACAATCTCTGCCTGAGAGTCTCGAACGCCGCCTGCTGCTCAGGCCCCTAACGAAAAACCACCGACTTCTTGGTTAGTCGGGTGAGTGGCACTGCTATCTTGGAGAAGTCCTGAATAAATCTCCGATAATACCCTGCCAACCCTAGGAAGCTCCGAATCTCAGATGGAGACCTCGGGACCTCCCACTGCATCACGGCCTCAATCTTGGCCGGATCTACCAAAATACCCTTCTGGTTGACGAGATGGCCAAGAAACTGCACCTCGCGCAACCAGAACTCACACTTGGAGAACTTTGCGAAAAGTCTCTCCCTCCTCAAAGTTTCCAACACCTCCCGCAGGTGCTCCTCATGCTGCCCCTGAGTCTTGGAATATACCAAGATGTCATCTATGAATACTATCACCGACCGATCCAACATCAATCTGCACACGCGGTTCATGAGATCCATGAACGCGGCTGGGGCATTGGTGAGCCCAAATGGCATCACCACGAACTCATAGTGACCATACCGGGTCCTGAACGCAGTCTTCTGTACATCCTCATCTCTAACCCTCATCTGATGATATCCAGAGCGTAGATCGATCTTGGAGAACCAAGACGCTCCCTGAAGCTGATCACACAAATCATCTATCCTCTGAAGTGGGTAACGATTCTTCACCGTTACTTTGTTCAACTCCCGATAGTCAATGCACATCCGATGCGACCCATCCTTCTTCCTCACAAATAAGATCGGTGCTCCCCAAGGCGAACTGCTCGGCCGAATGAAACCCTTGTCTAACAGCTCCTGAAGCTGTGTAGACAACTCCTGCATCTCAGGGGGAGCTAGCCGATATGGTGCTTTGGCTATCGGAGCCGCACCAGGAACTAGATCGATCCTGAACTCAACCTGTCTCTCTGGAGGTATCCCCGGCAAATCCTCGGGAAACACATCCGGGTACTCTCGAACAATAGGAACATCATCAATCGTCGTCTTGCCCTTCTCCCGGGCATCCAAGACGTATGCGATAAAACCGGCGCAACCCTGCTGAACATAGCGCCTCGCCCTTGCGGCAGAACAAAAGATCGGACCACGCTGTGGCCTCTCGCCCTGAATCACTAACTCTCCCCCACTGGGAGTGCGAACCCTCACTAGCTGAAGCTCACAATCAATCACCGCCCCATTGGGGCTTAGCCAATCCATGCCCACGATAACTTTATTCCCTCGCAGGGGAATGGGAACCAGGTCCACTGAAAACTGCTCATCGAATATCTGAAGAGAACACCCTCTGTGCACTCTGCCGACCCTCACGGTCCTATCATCTGCTATCTCAATCTCTAACGGACAATCCAGCTCCCCTGGATCTCTGCTAAATTTCTTGCTAAGCGCAAGCGATACAAATGATCGAGTAGCTCCCGAATCGAACAATACCAAAGCAGAAATGCCGTTCACCAAGAACGACCCTAAATAAAGCATATCATCAAGAAATATACAAACGATAACAATAATAATAAAAAGGTGAAGGAAAGATACCTACCTGTCACCACATCAGGAGTCGCTCGCGCCTCCTCTGCTGTCATCTGAAACGCCCTGCTCTTCGCCACTGGCGCATCAGCTCGGCCCTGCCGGCCATCCGTGATCCTCAAGGTGGCAGGGGCGGGTGCAAGCACCTTCCCTGCTGCAGCTAAACTGGGACACTGGGACCTTTTGTGTCCCCTCTGATTGCACTGAAAGCAAATCAGATCCGATGCTGTAACCGTAGTGGCAGGGGCCGTGCAATCCCTACTCATATGCCCGGTCCGACCGCACTTGTAGCAGCCGGAACTCCCTGCCTTGCACGCCCCCTCGTGCAACCTCCCACACTTTCCACACCGACCGTGGCTCTGCTGACCCCTGGACCTGTGATCTGAAACCTTGGGCTTTTTGCCCACACTGCCTGTACCCGAAACCGCCTCCGGTTTCCTCTTCCTCTCCATCTCGAGATCAATCTCCCTCTCTCTGGCTCTAGCAATCATGTCGTCCAGCGTTTTGCAACTGGACCGGCTCACAAACATGCGGATATCACTCCGCAACATCTCATGATAACGGGACTTCTTCATCTCCTCATCGGCTGCATACTGAGGAAAAAGAAGAGCCCTCTCCCTGAACTTGGCGGTGATCTCCGCCACTGACTCGGTAGTCTGAGTAAGATCCTGGAACTCCCTGGCTAACCGTTGCACCTCAATGACCGGTGCAAACTCCGCTCTGAACCTGGTAGAGAAATCAGCCCAGGTCATGGCATCCAATGCCGCATCATCCCCGATGGCATGTTCTACCTCCTCCCACCAGTCTCGTGCCCTGTCCTTCAGGAGACAGGACGCCAATCTGACCTTGTCCCCCTCGGGACATCTGCTAGTGCGGAATGCGTTGGCCACATCCGCCAACCACCTGGTACTCGCTATGGGGTCCCGTGCCCCGTGATAGTCAGGAGCCCCACATGCCCTGAACTCCCTGAAAGTGAGTGTGCGCGACCCCATCACGGCCGCCATCTCAGTACGGAAAGTACTCAGTCTCTCATCCATCATCTCCAAAATGCCCTCCTTGATCGAACCGAAGATCACAGGAGTCTGCTCAAGTATGATGCGAGTAACCTCAGAAGAAAGGAACTCTCTAGTCTGCTCATCCATCTGTCCGACCTCCGGGCCTGATCCCGATCCTGATCCCCCTCCGGCATCTGAGCTGCCGCCTGCTGGTCTCGGGCGCAAAACTACCATTCTAAAACATATCATAACAACATCAGAACATTGAAATATCTCAAGGGATCATGACACTGCTACTAGCTTCCTGGTCTTGTCTTGGCCTTCCTTGATTCGAGTACGGATCCTCTGCTTTTAGTAGTACGGGCCCATACTACCTTCCACATCTATTCGTACTTTCCTCAAGAACTGCCTTGACTCCACCAAGTCACTTCTACTACTGCTATTCTCTGCTACTCTCATCCTAGGCTTGCCCTAGGAAAATCTCAGGCTCAACACAACTGGTCCTCAGCTGCTGAAGGTTTCCTCATAACACCAATTAGCCATTACCTAAACACCATCACATGTGATGAGGATCAGATAATCCTTCGAGTAAAAGACCCGTCCCTATAACGGTTGGACTCAAACAAGAGCTGCGCAATAGGGCCAGTTCCAGTACTCTGAGATTATTCAATCCTAGTCACATGTGGTATGACGTGTTCACCTAATGGCTAACTCCCATCACTCGGAACCCCACTAAGCACAAAGCAAGCAGCATTCGGACACGGAAAACAGACTCAAGCAAACTATTCTCATAACAAGAAACTGCACTAGCATAAGATGCTAAGCTCCTACTATCAGGCATAACCTAATCAGGCTATCCTACTGCTGTTTACTCAGTACTAGCATGCAATACTCATAAAGTTGTAACACATAAGCAGGCACATAAGGCATTCTCCTAAATCCTTAGTCCTATACTAGCATGCTGTTCTACTAAAACTGAAATTCAACAAATAACTTGTATGGGTAATTTGGGAGTACTTACTTGAGCTCGGCTGACCGCATGTACACACCTCTATCTTGTTTTTTAAAAAAAAAATTCTTCCCTTCTAAGTACTTTCAAAATTCTTTTTACAAAACGTTTTTTTTTTTTTTTTTTTTTTTTTTTTTAATTTTTATTTTAATAAAATCTTTAATTTCCCTTAGTTTGAGTTCAGATACACCCGGAAGTGTGTCCGAATCCCTCAAACCAGGGCTCTGATACCAACTTGAAACGACCAAAAATACGACCCAAAAATTTTGTTTTTAATATAATCAAAACTATAATCAGAGTACCATATAAATAAACCATGCGTGATATGTCCCAAAATATAATAAAGTACTGTGCGGAAACTGTATCATACTACATCAAATCAACAACTAAATCAATCCCAGATTGAAGCTGAGGCGGTGGTGTGTGCGATGCCGTCACCCCGAGCTCTTCCCTTTGCTTGCGGAAGTACCTGAAACCAAAACTGAAACTGTAAGCACGAAGCTTAGTGAGCTCCCCCAAACTACCACATACCATACAATAACATATAAACACATATTGGGCCTTGCCCACTGCATCGGGCCGAAGCCCGAAAACTGCATCGGACCGAAGTCCGGAACTGATTGGGACCTTGTCCCCTGCATCGGACCGAAGTCCGGAACTAACTGCATCGGACCGAAGTCCGGAACTGACTGCATCGGACCGAAGTTTGGAACCAACTGGGACCTTGTCCCCTGCATCGGACCGAAGTCCAGAACTAACTGCATCGGACCGAAGTCCGGAACTGACTGGGACCTTGTCCCCTGCATCGAACCGAAGTCCAGAACTAACTGCATCGGACCGAAGTCCGGAACTGACTGACTGAACATGGCATAGCATAACACATCAACTAGCATAACACATTTATGACATGCTACATCGGGCCGTGGCCCGGAACACATAATACTTAACACATGAAACATAGCACACAAATCCTGTTCGAGCCACGAAGGCATCGAACATACTAACTACTGCATCGGACCTAAATCCGGAAACTACTGCTAACTGAACGGGCCGGCATTGTGGCCTTAGACCCGTTCCTACTGGAAGGAAACTCACCTCGTAAGCTAGCGGATGAGTGTGTGGCTCGGAAAGCTAACGGCTGCTGCTCCTGAATCTCCTCGGCTACAAATCCATAAACACACTCAATCAATCACTAACACTACACTCGGGGTAAGATGACTCTTTTACCCTTGGTCAAAGTCAACTTACTCAGGGCTGACTCGCCGAGTCGGGATACCCAACTCGCCGAGTCCTAGACTCTCCTCTCAACTCTTACACGCTGATACTCGTCGAGTGTGGCATCGACTCGACGAGTGCCCTCTGGATCCAAGAACTCAGATGATCTTCATCCGACTCGCCGAGTCGGATGAACAGACTCGACGAGTTGTTCTTGATCCCCAAGAAGATTGCCTTGGACTCGCCGAGTTATATGAACAAACTCGCCGAGTCCCTCCATCACTGAGTCTACTCTCAACTCGCTGAGTCCACTCCCTAACTCACCTCGTCCACTCGACACTGATGAAACTGGAGAACTCGGGACTCGCGACCCGACTCGTCGAGTCGTTCTTCCGACTCGCCGAGTCGCCGCCATGCAACAGATTTTTACTCGATTTCTCTTGAATCCAACACATGCAAATGATAGATCTGGGTCCAATAAGCTGTGTTACCACGTAAAGTTTCCAACTTTACGTGCACAACCTCATGAATAAGGGAAATAAGGCTAAAAGATGCACAACAAGAGTAGATCCATGGCTAATATGCAATGTAACATCAAAAAGACAGTAGATCTGGGCTCTACAACACCCCAACACTCAGATCCAAAGGTATTTCTACTTATTAAGACATTCATGCAAACATAAAGCTTGGAACAAACATCAAATAGCTCTTAAAAGAGCTCTAATGGAAGTTTAAGCATATAACCAGAAGGGAACTCCGAAAATACCTCAATAAACTCAGATTTGACCTTGGATCTTTGCACTACAACTCGTTTCCTTGCTTCCTTCTTCTTCTCCTTCTTCACACCTTCACAAAAATGGCACTAAATCACTTATAAGCTCTCAAATGGGAGGATTAGGGTTTCTCACAGAGCTCTCAGGGTGAAAGTGGCGAGAATGAGGCTATAATGGGGTTTAAATAGTGGGCAAACCCAGGGATTTAGGGTTTCACCCAGACGGACGGACTCGTCAAGTCCGGGATATGGACTCGCCGAGTCCCCGGCTCCCACGTGCACAAATACGCGACCCAACTCGGCGAGTCAGGCTAGAACTCGCCGAGTCCCTCTTGAAAACTTAGACAATTGACAATTTATTAACATACCGAGAACGGGTCGTTACACATTTTCTCTTGTTCAAACTCTTCTTTCTCTCTAAGTTTTGCCTCGTTTTGCTGCCGTTTATACCCCGAAGCCCCGGTAATATTCCCGAGCCCTGAAGTAAGATCTGAAGCCCCGAGGATCCCAAAGAGCGTTATTCCCGAGCCGAAACGCTGCCCGCAAGGAGCCCGGTTTTGTGAAGATCTTCCAGATCTACGGAGAAACACCTCTTCTGCAAGCCGTAGTGCGGCCCGATCATCTTTTGATCAAGTGAGTGTGTAGTTATTTTCATTCCAACGCAATATTATGAAGTATTTCCTATAAAATACGTGTTATGTGTATATATTTGGTTGTTATATGTGTGAGTGTATATTCACTCTCTTCTATCTTATAGATCTGATGTATTCTCTATGAAATACGTGTTATGTGTGTATGCCTCATCTGTTATGTGGAATATGTATTGGTTAAAGCATGTTATACAGGTTTTTAAACTATGTATAAAAATGTATATTTTTATCTACTAATATGTTGGGTAGAACATGGGTAGATAATTGGTGTGTAATAAACAGATGAGAGGCCTCGGTGTTATTGGTGTTATTCTAGTCATTCAGCAGAGTATGGATGACGACCACAGACTATTCTAGACTGTCCTGTGGAACACTAGCAGGCTCATTACCTGTAGGTGTTGTGAACGACGTGTTCACCGGTGTACTCTATCCCCCACATGGTTGCCTTTAAGACACTTATTGTTGTGGAAGCCCTTCTGCAGTGATGTCCATCCCGATGAAAAATCCTGAAATAGGTTCCTTATAATAGACGTTATTTTTAGGAACGTAAGGTGAGGATAACGGGAATGGGTAATCGGGTTTATTGTTGATGGTTGAAATTAAATATAATTATTGTGGGTTGAAAACCCTATATGCTCACCAGGCTCCCAAGCCTGACCCACTCAGTTGATTTATTTTACAGGAAGTGGCGCAAGAGCTTAAGATGGGCGAACATCAAGTTGTTTTTGTTTACAAGTCTGTATATGTATATAATTGTTGAACGACTTGTAATGTTATCGTTTATGCTTTATGATCTGTATCGGAACATGACATCCCGACTTTTGATTATGAAATGAAATCATATTTCTTTATGAAATGTTTTGATAAATATCTATTTTATCATGTTTTGTTTTTGGGAACAAATTCCGCATTTCTTTTAAAATTAAAAGGATTTACTCTGAAAATTATTTTAAAAAGCATAAATGAAATCGGACTTTTCTGGCCGAGATTTTGGGGATGTCACAGTTGGTATCAGAGCATTAGTTTAAGCGAATTAGGAATTTGTAGGATTTCTAAACTTAAACTTAGGATGCTAAGTGGAGATTGCGAGGTGTGTGTCTGTTGGATCTTAGACACAAGCACTAGTTTATTTTAGGAAAGTTGCCTAAAATGCTTTTATGTGCTAAATGTTATATGTTGCCATATATGATATTGTTTGTTCGGATCTACGGTTTATTGCCAACCGGATCTGAAGGTTTATGTGTTTAGGATTCTAAGTGTATGTGTACGATATTAGAACTAGCATGTAATCGTTTGGAGTAATAAGGTGAAATTATTCGGTGTATAGATCAAAATGGTGAGAACAAGAAGCGGAGTTGGAAATGCTAATGAAAACAGGAATCAACCGCCTGTAATCGAGCAAATACCTGTCGTAGCTGCTGCACCTGAGCCGATAACAATGGCTGGTGTACAAATGATGATTCAAATGATGTTGGATCGTCAAATGGAAGAAACAAGACGCCTGCTTAGGCAGAATCGTGAAGAACCGTCAATTCAAGCGGAAGAGCCGAGGAGAATAGAGGGAAGTTTGAAGGAGAAAACTTTAGTGGGATCATTGGTCAAGACGAACAACCAGTGGTTAGACGCAATAACCAGTATGGAGGAAATGATGGTCGTGGGTGCAAGTATAAGGATTTCATGGCATCCAAACCACCATGCCTATCCGGAAGCCCGACGCCGGTACAAGTTATGGATTGGGTCTCTGAAATGGAGACTATGTTTGAAAGTTGCGAATGCAGCAACAGGCAGAAGACCGCTCTTGCGATCCCTCTGCTAAAATCTGGCGTGTTGAGTTGGTGGAAGCTGTTAGCTGACTCTATGCCCAAGGGAGAAGCAAGCAAAATGTCTTGGGAAGACTTTCTGGAACAACTAAAACTGCAATACTGCTCCGAGCAGGACCTTCTGGAAATCAGTAATGAGTTTCAGAATTTGAAGAAAGGGAAATTGAGCGTTACTGAATACGCTACAAGTTTCACGAAAAAGATGAAGTTTATCCCATATTTGGTGCCTACAGAACTCTCTAAGGTCAACAAGTTTGCCCTTGGACTACAAGCGGACTATGGTCCAATGGTTAAGCAAGCAACCACATTGAAAGCCGCCATCTGGGCTGCTAGAAATGTTGAGACCCAGATCAGGGAAAAAGGTCTAGAAAGGTCAGAGGTTGGTGAGAAAAGGAAAATCGATGGATTTTCAGGGTCCAGCAAGAAAAGTAAATTCTCGAAGTCTAGTTCGAGAGGAAGTGGAGGAAAGGTAGAGGCGAAATGGTGCGACAAGTGCAAGAAGAAGCATCATGGGAAGTGTGGCGGGGAAACCACATGCTTCAAATGTGGAAAGCCAGGGCATTATGCCAACGAATGCGCCTGCACCAAGAATGTTTGTTATGGTTGCGGTGAGGAGGGGCACATCTCAAGGGATTGTCCGAAGAAGAAGGAGGCAGCAAGACCCAACATTCCGCCAAAGCCAAAGGCGAGAGCATTCCAGATGACACTGGAAGCTGCTAAAGATGAAGCTGATGTCGCTTCAGGTACCTTTCTCGTTAACAAATTGCCTGCCCAAATTTTATTTGATTCTGGAGCCAACTACTCCTTTATATCGCATGAATTTGGTAGAAAACTAGCTTTGCCTATTGTGAGACTAGATAATGCTTTGTTAGTCGAAGTTGCTAGTGGCAAGATTGTACCTTTTAACCATCGTATGAAAAACATTTTAATTGATTTGAATGGGAATAAGTTCCATGAGGAATTATTACCTATAGAACTTAATGGTTTCGACATCGTTTTGGGAATGGATTGGCTTAGTGCCAATGATGCCGAAATTTTATGCAAGAAGAAAATAGTGAAAGTGAATTCGCCTGGAAAGGAATCGTTTATGGTGTATGGAGATAAACGCAGAGTAAATTCTGGAATCATTTCCCTAATGAAAGCCAGAAAGTGTTTGACCAAGGGATGTACATCATATTTAGCATTCGTGATCGATGCTAAGAAGGAAAAGAAGGTGATGCAAAATATTCCTGTTGTGTGTGATTATCCGGAAGTATTTCCCGAAGATCTTCCTGGATTACCGCCCGATCGACAAGTAGAATTTCGTATTGACTTGTTTCCCGGAACAACGCCAATTGCAAAAGCACCTTATCGATTAGCACCGACGGAGATGAAGGAACTGATGATGCAACTTCAGGAGTTATTGGACAAAGGTTTCATTAGACCTAGTTCATCACCCTGGGGAGCTCCGGTGTTATTCGTAAAGAAGAAAGATGGAAGCATGAGGATGTGCATTGATTACCGAGAGCTGAATAAGGCAACAATAAAGAATAGATATCCGTTGCCGAGGATTGATGACCTATTCGATCAGCTACAAGGTTCAAGTTATTTCTCAAAGATCGACTTGAGGTCAGGATATCATCAGCTAAAAGTAAGAGAGCAGGATACAGAGAAGACCGCATTCAGAACCCGATATGGACACTATGAGTTTTTGGTTATGTCGTTTGGACTAACCAATGCTCCAGCAGCATTCATGGATTTAATGAACAGGGTTTGTAATCCGTTCCTTGATAAATCTGTGATAGTGTTCATTGATGACATTCTGATTTATTCAAAAAGCCAAGAGGAGCATGGCAGACACTTGCGAGAAGTTTTGGAAGTCTTGAAGAAGGAGAAGCTGTATGCGAAGTTCTCCAAATGTGATTTTTGGATTCGAGAAGTCCAATTCTTGGGTCACGTGGTCAACCAAGAAGGTATAATGGTTGATCCAGCAAAGATTGAAGCTGTAATGAAGTGGGAACAACCGAAAAGTCCCACGGAGATTCGAAGCTTTTTAGGATTAGCCGGATATTACCGAAGGTTTATCCAAGGCTTTTCTTCGATTGCTAGTCCATTAACAGCTTTGACCCACAAAGGAGCTACTTATGCTTGGAATGATAAGCATAAAGAAGCATTCGAGAAGCTAAAGAAGAAACTATGCGAGGCACCGATACTTTCTCTACCCGATGGAGTTGAAGACTTCGCTGTTTATAGCGACGCGTCTGGTGTTGGATTGGGTTGTGTTTTGACCCAAAGAGATAAGGTGATCGCGTATGCATCTCGACAGCTGAAAGAGCATGAAAAGAACTACCCGACTCATGATTTGGAGTTGGCAGCGGTAGTTTTCGCTCTGAAAATATGGAGGCATTACCTCTATGGCACGAAGTGCAAACTTTTCACTGATCATAAGAGTCTCCAATATCTCTTTAGTCAGAAAGAATTGAATATGAGGCAACGACGCTGGCTGGAACTACTTAAAGACTACGACTGTGAGATACTTTACCACCCCGGTAAGGCCAATGTTGTTGCTGATGCTCTCAGTCGGAAAGTCAATCTTGAAAAGCGAAGGCCAAGAGCGTTGAGAATTGAAGTTGTCTCAACCATTTTAGAAAGTATAAAGAAAGCTCAAGAGGAAGCTTCGGAGAAGAATGACCGGAAGGAGGAACGTTTGGGCAAAACGTTGGTGTTCGGTGTAAACAGTCACGGACTGAAGGTGTTCCAAGATCGGATTTGGATACCTAAGACAGGAGGAGTCAGAGATCTTCTGATGGAAGAAGCTCACAAGACCATGTACTCAATTCATCCCGGTAGCACTAAAATGTATAGGGACCTGAAACCCTATTATTGGTGGCCGACGATGAAGCTCGACATTGCGAAGTATGTGGCCGAGTGTGTGACTTGTGCAAGAGTCAAGGCACAACATCAGAAACCGTACGGGAGTTTAGAACCATTGCCTATGCCTATGGGTAAGTGGGAAGACATTACTATGGATTTTGTCACTAAACTGCCCAGAACAAAGAATGGTCACGACATGATTTGGGTGGTCGTCGATCGATTCACTAAGAGTGCGCATTTCATAGCAGCCAATGAGAAATGGTCTATGGAAAAGCTTGCGAATTCTTATGTGAAGGAAATTGTGAGACTTCACGGTGTTCCGCTAACAATTGTGTCGGATCGTGATAGTCGTTTCACCTCAAGATTTTGGAAAAGTCTACAAGAGGAATTGGGTACCAAGTTGTGTTTAAGTACAGCTTACCATCCGCAGACTGATGGTCAGAGCGAACGGACGATACAAACACTTGAAGATATGTTGAGAGTGTGTACCTTGGAATTCCTAGGTAATTGGGATTAACATTTACCTTTGGTAGAATTTTCCTATAATAATAGTTTTCACTCGAGCATAAAGATGGCACCTTATCAAGCCTTGTATGGATAGAAGTGTCGTACGCCGTCTTGTTGGCTTGAGGCTGGGGAAAAGCAGTTTATGGGGCCGGAGATAGTCCATCAAACTGCTGAAAAGTTGAAAATAATTAGGGAGAGAGTGTTAGCAGCTCAGGATCGTCAAAAGAGTTATGCTGACAAAAAGCGAAGACCGATGACTTTTGAAGTTGGAGATTCGGTTTTGCTTAAAGTCTCGCCGTGGAAGGGACTTATAAGATTTGGAAAAAGGGGAAAGTTAAGTCCAAGGTTTATTGGACCGTTTAAAGTTCGTCAGAGGATTGGGAACCAAGCTTACAAGCTCGAACTACCAGAAGAACAGAATGGAATTCATAACACTTTCCATGTGTGTTATTTGAGGAAGTTCACGGGAGAAGTTCCCGACATAATTCCACTTTCAGAGTTGAGGATCGATGAGAACAAAAGGTTGATTGAGGAACCGGAGGCAATTGTTGACCGAAAGACTAAGAAATTGAGACGTAAGATGGTGGAGTTAGTGCTTGTCCGATGGAAACACACGAATGGGCCAAATCTCACCTGGGAGACGGAGAGTGACATGATGAGTCGCTATCCGCATTTGTTTGCTGGTGTGTGATTCCGGGGACGGAATCATTCTAAGGTGGAGAGAATTGTAACGCCCGTGTTTCTAGGCTTGCCATTTTTAGCAATGTAATAGTCTAGGTTAACCTTGTAACTCAACTTGAAATAATAAAAATGTATTATTTGTGAATTATTTGAATTATGTGATTTATGTGTGTATTTTCTTAATTTTTATAATTTAATGAATTAAGAATAAAATAAGCGTCAAAATTTAAGTGTGAGATAAGCCCGACATCTTTGCATAAAGTTGTAGTGGTCGAAACAAGGATTCCGGAGATATAAGGAATGCCAAAATCCGAGTTATAACGAAGAAGTTATGACCTGTCGAAATTTCGAGACAGAACCGGTATGACGATGAGTGATGTAAAATATGAATTTAAGATAGAGTGATATTTAGCCTTAGCGATCTAAACGAAAGTCGTAAATTTCGTTAAACCGAGAGCGTGCATAAAAGGAACGCCCAAATCTGACTTCGTATGAGGAAGTTATGATTTTTCTAAGTTTCGACTTAGCAATATGCAGCCCGAATACTCGATTTGAGATCGAGCGGTTTTTAGCCGAAACAATCTAAATGAGAATTGAAGATCTTGTTGTTAGTAGCGAAGCAATGAAAAGTTAGGCGAGAACGGACGTCAGACGAAGAAGTTATGAATTTATAACGAAGTTTTTCTGTCCCGGCCTTCTAAAAATAAATAATAAAAATAAAAGTCAAAATTTGCCGACGGAGTCTAAATGAAAGTTGTAGAGTATGGTCTGACCTTCGCGTGGATATAAAGAACGTCGAAAACGGAGCTCGTATGCGAAAGTTACGCAATTTAGAAGTTTGACAAGTCAATTACGCCCCGCGTACTCAGTCGGATGCAACTTGTCTGACCAATACTCGAGTGCCACCAGTCGACGCACGCAGTGACGTCAAAGTACGCCCCGCGTAATTTGAGTACGCCCCGCGTAATCCCAGACCCAGCAGCCTATAAATAGAACTCGAATTCAGCCATTTTGAAACGACCAAAAATACGACCCAAAAATTTTGTTTTTAATATAATCAAAACTATAATCAGAGTACCATATAAATAAACCATGCGTGATATGTCCCAAAATATAATAAAGTACTGTGCGGAAACTGTATCATACTACATCAAATCAACAACTAAATCAATCCCAGACTGAAGCTGAGGCGGTGGTGTGTGCGATGCCGTCACCCCGAGCTCTTCCCTTTGCTTGCGGAAGTACCTGAAACCAAAACTGAAACTGTAAGCACGAAGCTTAGTGAGCTCCCCCAAACTACCACATACCATACAATAACATATAAACACATATTGGGCCTTGCCCACTGCATCGGGCCGAAGCCCGGAAACTGCATCGGACCGAAGTCCGAAACTGATTGGGACCTTGTCCCCTGCATCGGACCGAAGTCCGGAACTAACTGCATCGGACCGAAGTCCGGAACTGACTGGGGATTTCTAATTTGAGAAATACAAACCAACAAAAACAAACTATCTCAAAATCCTTCACGATTCCTTTCATCAACCAAAAGTTAAAGGGCAACCTCAAAATCAATAAACAAAACTACTCTTTCATGATCAATGTTAAAAAAAAAATTGTAAACCCTTTTATTAAAACAATGTTCTTAAACCTTTAAAAATCAACCCAAACTCGATCTCACACCCTCATACGCCAAAAAACAAGCGGCATTAGCGGGTACACTTCTAGCCATCGCGGGTCCAAACCCTTTATACAAACCTCCAACTCCTTCCGCTTTCACAATCTTATTAAAAGCATCAATTGAACCCGAATATTTAGGGTTTCTATAATCATCAATTTGTATTGCACTCTTGATCACATCCGTAGGGTAAACCGAAACCCAAAATGCACCTCTGGCCAAACCTCCAGCGACTATCAACGAACCACGATCAAGGCTAGAGGTGTCGATTCCTCCGGCGAAGTATTGTTTTAGGGCTTCGTAGACACCAAACATGGCGGCATTTCCCGGGACTTCCCGCCCCATTGTCGGGATTAAACCTTTGAAAAGACCTTTTATGCCGCCTTCGGATCATAAAACTTGCTTTGCTACATCCATTGGGCCGCTGTATTTTATGGCGGCAGTTACTGCCGCCCCTGGTCCGGTGACTGCTGCTCCTTGGGCCTGCAGTCTGTGAAAATAGATTCCTATTTTCAATTCTTTTTATAATAAGAAAATTAATAATCAATGTACATTGTTAGTTCTTGTAAAAAGGACTAACCTGCACTTGATTAGTTTAGTAGGGGTGGCTAGAACAGCGACTGCAACTCCAGCCCCGGCTCCAGCCACCACCTGCTGGTTCACGGTTAGGGGTGTCCCGGGTTCAGACCACAAAAGGGCTTCCATTTGACCCCTAACCGTGAACAGAACTGCATTTAATGCAGCAACAGTAGCAAGAGGGGCGCCCATGCCTTTGTATAGGCCTCGTGGGCCTTCTGCTGCTACTGTTTGTTTAACAGCATCTATGGCGCCTGAATATTTAGGGCGTTGACCGGGTGGTGGGACCGGTTGACTTTGGAGTTTGACCTTGATGGTGTCAAATGGGTGTCCGACTATCAACTGTGATGCCCCTCCTATTGTTCCTGCTGTTAAATCCTTCGCTACGTCTGTCATCTGCAAGTTTATACAAGAACTATGATTTGATTTTGAATTTAGGAAAAGTAGTTGACTTTTCATGGTCAAAATTGAATTTTGCATCGAGATTAAGGATTGGATTTGGATCTGATACGTGAATTCAGCCATCGATTTAATTATAGGTCGTTGTCTATGAACATACAGATGATAAAGTAATTGAACGATTTAGTTAAAAGAATCAAAAGACTTGTGCTTAGGGATCGAAAGCGTACCTTTGAAGAATATTGGATGAACAGAAAGAGAAGGAGCCACTAATCGGTTATTCCAAACCTCAAAGAATCAGATCTGAAATAGCAATAAGAAGTCAACAAATGGATATTAAATCTTTGAAATTTGAAAGAGTTACCTAACCTTGGAGAAAAAACGGACATGACGATGGTCAAAACATGAGAGTATGGGCGTCCATTAAAGGAGTTTAAAAGCATATAAAAAGAAAAGGATAGAAAATTACCAAGTGGGTATAAGAGTAATCAACGGCTGAATATCAGCATTAACGTATCTTGAAATCAACGATTAAAGCTATGGAATAATCAAAAAGATTAGGGTTGGGAGTCAACTGAGGTTAAAAACTTTCGGAGGTTATGAAAAGATCGGAGAGAATCTTGCGAAATGAGGAAAATTAGGGCTGGGTTTGGCAATGGGATCTGAATCTAATCTCACACAGGCTTATAAACAGGATGAATCCGACAATGTGACCAATTCGAGATTCTCTACGATGAATCGCAATCGACCCAATAAGATTGGGGAAGATACTGCGATCTTGGTTGCTGCACTTAAAATTTTTGGTGCGCCTATTATTAACATCACACGTTTCTCTCTTTGGTTTGTCAAAAGTATCAGGTTTAGTCCATGACATTTATATATTGCATATATGATCTCCATTTAAATTTTTTGTAACGGGTTTGATCCATTGTCTTAACCACACTTATGCCCCTTTGCGTGCCTTGCACATGAGAAGATTTTAGTATTTTAAACATGACAATGTTCTTGTGATCTCGTCTCCCTCAACACATGTCTCATGAAAAAACATTTGATCGTGATTGTTTTGACTAGTAAGGAAACACTCTACTTGCATGTATCGAAACTAAACAACCTTAACCACTTGGTTTATGAACAATGTTCAAATGGATTTCTTCATGGCATCTAAAATTGTTGCATTGAAAGATTCTGAAATGGCATCACAACACCCATTATTTTCAAAATAAGCCCAACACCACCTTGTGCTGGTATGAAATTAGGGTTAGCCCTTTTTTATTTTCCATCTTCAAGTAGGAGGTCTAAAGACCACTTTCAATTTTACTTATTTTCAACTACTACTACATCCCAAATAAGAGGGTACATCTGGTTGTTAGTTGTTAGAGTCTTTTCCAACGACCAACAATACCTCCCCTCTGCAAACGCCTTTAAAAATAGACATTGATACCAATAACTCTTCTACATCCTTCAATCAATCATCATTTACACCCTCCCAACAAACATATATCTTTAAAAAATAACTAATCAAACACAATATCTACATTTATTGAAATCGTTAAACCTAGATTAGACCTTCAAATATCCTCACCATAACTTCTTAATTTTTCATAATGTGAATTCAATCTCATTTAATTCATATTTCTTTGCATTTCTACACTGCCTAACACTAAAATTGATGTTGAATTTGTTTACAACTTCAAATTTCATTTTTTGTAACTCATTTTGGGTTTTCAAAATGTAACGAATAATTGTTTGATTTCATATACATGAATATGCGAAAATTAACCTAAAACCGAAGGTCCTATTATAACCTAATTAATAATCTTGTTGAGTCAATTTTTTCATACCTAGGTTATATCCAACCGTATAATTGCTTAACAATAACTTATGTTCTTTTGGGTTACAAAATCTCATACCATTGATGGGTACTAAGGTATCATATTTATGATTTTGATCACAATATTGATAACTAGGGCTTTAGTGTTGTGATCATCTCCTTTATCATTATCATCGACTATATGTGGTATTGAAATAAAACCTATGTTACTAAAAAAGGAAATAACACACTTCTTCAACTCAACAACCTCATCATCCTCGTCGTTATCAACTAATAAGTCATCAAACAAGAATAAGTCCATATCATCATCATTAAGTATTCACGTTTAGTACCTCCATCTTTTGCTTTGTCATCTTTAATCCGGTCTAAGTAGTGGTTCATTGAAGTGTCATTGTGTAACGCCCGTGTTTCTAGGCTTGCCATTTTTAGCAATGTAATAGTCTAGGTTAACCTTGTAACTCAACTTGAAATAATAAGAATGTATTATTTGTGAATTATTTGAATTATGTGATTTATGTGTGTATTTTCTTAATTTTTATAATTTAATGAATTAAGAATAAAATAAGCGTCAAAATTTAAGTGTGAGATAAGCCCGACATCTTTGCATAAAGTTGTAGTGGTCGAAACAAGGATTCCGGAGATATAAGGAATGCCAAAATCCGAGTTATAACGAAGAAGTTATGACCTGTCGAAATTTCGAGACAGAACCGGTATGACGATGAGTGATGTAAAATATGAATTTAAGATAGAGCGATATTTAGCCTTAGCGATCTAAACGAAAGTCGTAAATTTCGTTAAACCGAGAGCGTGCATAAAAGGAACGCCCAAATCTGACTTCGTATGAGGAAGTTATGATTTTTCTAAGTTTCGACTTAGCAATATGCAGCCCGAATACTCGATTTGAGATCGAGCGGTTTTTAGCCGAAACAATCTAAATGAGAATCGAAGATCTTGTTGTTAGTAGCGAAGCAATGAAAAGTTAGGCGAGAACGGACGTCAGACGAAGAAGTTATGAATTTATAACGAAGTTTTTCTGTCCCGGCCTTCTAAAAATAAATAATAAAAATAAAAGTCAAAATTTGCCGACGGAGTCTAAATGAAAGTTGTAGAGTATGGTCTGACCTTCGCGTGGATATAAAGAACGTCGAAAACGGAGCTCGTATGCGAAAGTTACGCAATTTAGAAGTTTGACAAGTCAATTACGCCCCGCGTAATTTGAGTACGCCCCGCGTACTCAGTCGGATGCAACTTGTCTGACCAATACTCGAGTGCCACCAGTCGACGCACGCAGTGACGTCAAAGTACGCCCCGCGTAATTTGAGTACGCCCCGCGTAATCCCAGACCCAGCAGCCTATAAATAGAACTCGAATTCAGCCATTTTCTCTTGTTCAAACTCTTCTTTCTCTCTAAGTTTTGCCTCGTTTTGCGTGCCGTTTATACCCCGAAGCCCCGGTAATATTCCCGAGCCCCGAAGTAAGATCCGAAGCCCCGAGGATCCCGAAGAGCGTTATTCCCGAGCCGAAACGCTGCTCGCAAGGAGCCCGGTTTTGTGAAGATCTTCCAGATCTACGGAGAAACACCTCTTCTGCAAGCCGTAGTGCGGCCCGATCATCTTTTGATCAAGTGAGTGTGTAGTTATTTTCATTCCAACGCAATATTATGAAGTATTTCCTATAAAATACGTGTTATGTGTATATATTTGGTTGTTATACGTGTGAGTGTATATTCACTCTCTTCTATCTTATAGATCTGATGTATTCTCTATGAAATACGTGTTATGTGTATATGCCTCATCTGTTATGTGGAATATGTATTGCTTAAAGCATGTTATACAGGTTTTTAAACTATGTATAAAAATGTATATTTTTATCTACTAATATGTTAGGTAGAACATGGGTAGATAATTGGTGTGTAATAAACAGATGAGAGGCCTCGGTGTTATTGGTGTTATTCTAGTCATTCAGCAGAGTATGGATGACGACCACGGACTATTCTAGACTGTCCTGTGGAACACTAGCAGGCTCATTACCTGTAGGTGTTGTGAACGACGTGTTCACCGGTGTACTCTATCCCCCACATGGTTGCCTTTAGGACACTTATTGTTGAGGAAGCCCCTCTGCAGTGATGTCCATCCCGATGAAAAATCCTGAAATAGGTTCCTTATAATAGACGTTATTTTTAGGAACGTAAGGTGAGGATAACGGGAATGGGTAATCGGGTTTATTGTTGATGGTTGAAATTAAATATAATTATTGTGGGTTGAAAACCCTATATGCTCACCAGGCTCCCAAGCTTGACCCACTCAGTTGATTTATTTTACAGGAAGTGGCGCAAGAGCTTAAGATGGGCGAACATCAAGTTGTTTTTGTTTACAAGTCTGTATATGTATATAATTGTTGAACGACTTGTAATGTTATCGTTTATGCTTTATGATCTGTATCGGAACATGACATCCCGACTTTTGATTATGAAATGAAATCATATTTCTTTATGAAATGTTTTGATAAATATCTATTTTATCATGTTTTGTTTTTTGGAACAAATTCCGCATCTCTTTTAAAATTAAAAGGATTTACTCTGAAAATTATTTTAAAAAGCATAAATGAAATCGGACTTTTCTGGCCGAGATTTTGGGGATGTCACACATTGTATGGCTAATCCTTCACTCTTTAACATAACTAATGTCAAGAAACCTAACATAATAATCATCATCTATCAATGCTCTCAACCCATCACTAAATAGCAAAAAATTATCATTTTTTATAAAATAATCAACACAAATCGCAAGTGATAAAGCTCACATGCGATTTCAACCTTCCCGGCTGCTATTTTGCTATATTGGGCTACAAAATCAGGCTCATTTTCTGTCCATTGGCCGACACCATATAAACCTCAAAATCTGAAATAACTTTTATTTTCACAATTTCAACTTCAAGAAATTCTCTCAACCATCTCAATGACTCAAAATCAATATTCATCCGAAGACTTTATAAGTACATCATAAAAAACAACAAAATGGATCATAGGAAATCGCAGGTGGCACTAACGCCTTGTTTATGATGTTTTTTTTTTTGGTAAATTCAATAAAAGAAAGGGAAGAAAAATACACAAGACAAAATCACATGTGGCATAACCACCTCCATTTCAATGGTTATTTTCTGAAAAAAATTCTAACTTTTTGGCTCTTTATTTTTATTTTTATTTTTTTAAAGCGTTTTGGGCTAAATTTGTAACTAAAAAAACTTGTAGCGGCTGAGTTGCATCGTATTCTTATTGCCGTTCTCGATTGTGGTGGTGGGCTGCCACCGTGGCACACCGACGGTCTAAACACGGTCACTGTGAAATCAAGAAGAAAATAATATATTCCGAGCTACATTGCCAGAATTACAGAAATAGAGTCGCTTCTTGTTCATTCTGAGCGTATGTGTATTAGGATTGAATCAAATTTACGAATGCCATTTAACTGAAAACGCTACATTTTTTTTGAGATTTGGAATCTGTCAAAAGAATTTGGAATTGAACTATAGCTTTAATTGTTACACCTCCACCCGTTTGTAGGGTTTCTTTCATTGAAGGGGACGAGAGCAATGACATGTCCAACCTTTTCGGGTGAGATACAATATCAATCGATCAATCAATCAATCAATCTTCACATTAAATTTCATTTGAAAGAAAGATTATGAGGATAAATGAAGTTATAATCTTCAAGCGACAAATCCATGTAAGTGATCAAGCATCGAATTTCCTCTTCAGTACGCTTCTTCCAAATTCTGCAAAAAATTAAACGCTACACCAACATTTTACCAAATATTTTTTTGTCAGTTTTGTTTTCCGAACCAAATACGCTCTCGCTGGAAAACTGCAAGTAAAATCTGTTCTTATCTTGGTTGAGCTGCAATTGCAATTGAGATACCCACAAATGTCAATGGAAGTCTCCATCTTTTTCATTCTCAAATTCACCATTTGATCATCCAGGTTAACGAAAGAGAAAATTATCCAATTTTAACTTTTTAATCCTTGATTCTGTTTGTATGCACTCCATCTATTTATGAGTAGTTTTTCCCACCTATATATGTCTTGTTGTTGTATCTCTGTCACGTACTACATGAAATCGACCTTTCATTCATTTAAATACGTAATTTTCACCTTTTTGTTTGAGTTTCTGTTAGTGAAGTTATAAATACGTACACATTTCAACATATGATTGATATCACCAAATTATTAGAGTCTTGATTTTGATTCTTAAAGCAATTTATTTGTGGAAGTATTCCATAATGGCCTTAATCACAAGCAATTCAAGTGGATTTGTTAAGAGTGTATGTGGTGAGGATTCATGGGTATCAGTTAAGATTAATGGAGCTTCTTCTTCTTCTTTCAAGAGGAAGAAAACCTTTGTAGCGTGTTATGATTATGGAGGAAAAAAGATTTCCCAAAATGCCCCTGAAAAGTTGCAACCTTTGTGGGATGATGGTTATGGTAGAAATAGAAAAACCATGGATTTGATTAAGAATGATGGAGGGCCACCTAGGTGGTTTTGTCCTGTTGCTTGTGGAATGCCTCTAAAAGATTCACCTGTTCTTTTGTATTTACCTGGTAATTTGTGTTTGGTTATAAAGTTAACACAAATTCAAGAATATGTACATGAATTATATATATATTCACTCTTTAGTGTTGTTAAAACTTAAAAGATTGTTTAATGTTTAATAATTGAATGTGATACTTTTTGTTAGGAATTGAAGGGACTGGAACTGGCCTTGTGTTACATGAGAAATCTCTTGGAAAGTAAGTTGCAATTGATCTACATCTACTTATTGAGTTTGTTTTATTACCAAATATGCCCCTTGTAAGAAGATCTAGTATCTTATTGATATGCAAAGATTTTAGAGTGATCTTTTTCCGAATTGAATCACAGGGTTTTTCATGTTCAATGCTTGCATATTCCTTTTCATGATCGAACGCCATTTGAAGGTTATCATCTTATCGTGTATTTATATTATGTAAAACTTCATGAAACCGGTGGAATGAGAGAGTGAATGACCATTTTACCCTTGTATTTGCATGAAGGTTTGATTAAAATTGTGGAAGAAAGTGTGAAGATTGAGCATAATTTGTCCCCAAATAAGCCGATTTATTTGCTTGGAGAATCTTTTGGAGGAACATTAGCACTTGGAGTTGCAGCTCGTAATCCTACAATTGACTTAATACTCATTCTAGCAAACCCAGGTTATTCTTTTTGTTTCTTTTCCTAATTTCTTCTACTTTTTTTTTTTTTTCAGTAATGTCAATTTCATATGTGTATTTTTTTTATCCAATTCAATTATCTTTACACTTGATCCTTTCTTCTAATTGAAACTAGGGAAGAAAAAATATTTGTTTATCTTGAGTTTACTTCATGTGAACAATTATACATACACATATGCATAGGAAACAATATAGGATCCAAGCACCTACGAATCTCTCTCTCTCTCTCTCTCTCTCTCTCTCATACATACACATACACATACACTACAAGGATCGAACCCTATGCAGACAACAATTATGGACATTGTACAGACGACATTTCGTCTATAAAAAGTCGTCGGCATAGCTCTATCGTTAAAAGTCGAAAATATCGTTGGGTCCTAAGCATTGATTTTCGAGGAAATAAAAAAAATTATTATTGAGACTCTATCCCGACGACTTGTCGTTGGGAAAAGTAGATGCCAACCAACTTCCGTTCTTAGTAATACCGACGACTTATCGTCGGGATTGGTAAATCTGTCTTTATAATTATAAAGCTATACCGACGACATGTCATCAGTATAACTTTTTTTGATATATTTTTACAGGTTTTGTTATATATACAAAATTTGTTTTAAAAAACAAATCAAAAAAGAATATTTGTAGAATAATATCAAACACTTAATAAAAATAATATATCATTTAAATTCAAATTCAAATTCAAATTCTACTACATAACAAAATAACACAAAATTTTATTTATTATTATTATTTTTTGACAAACCACCACCACCACCTTCTCCTCCTCCTCCTGTTGCATTATTTTCATTTGTTGGGTTAATACAACTATCTGAGGATTAGGATGTGGAAGCTTTGGAACGTTTGGTATGTTCATATGGAAATGAATTATTGTTGATGATTGGTTTCCTTCCAACTCTACGAATATGCTGCGTCTCTAACCGAGGCCACGAGCGAGACAATGTTCTTCATTTAACTTTTCGCTCTCCCCGAGCTCTGATTGCATCAACATCTTTTCTTGTTGAATGTTTCCTAAAAGTAGTTTTATATTATAAATTAGAATATAAGGTATTTACCTTTCTTTTGAACCATGGAGGAAATTCTGTTTTTAGATCACTTTCAGGCGATTCTGATTGGAATTCACTGGATGTGAGACAAAGTAATTAGAATAGTTTAAAGATATGATAACACTATCAAAAAAGTAGTTTATAAATCACAAAACTTATGATATATAGCTTTTCAGCTCATCCTCATCATAGTTGTTTGGTACTGTTAGGCGTGTCAAACCCAACAAATAAAGGGGTATGATATACTCCAAAATAATCCCACTATATTGCACTAAAAGGTAGTACAAGGCAAGCAGGGTCGATCCACAGAGACACAGGACAATTGGTCTATACCTATTTGCACAAGGTACTATGGTCACCAATAGTAAAGAGAGGGGGGTTTAGAATGTAATGATTAAACAAACAATTAAAAACATAAGCAATCAACTAAATGCGTGAATTAACTTCAGAATTTGTGAGGACTCCAACCCTATGTATGACAATTTAGCAATGTGACTCAAGGATGATACAATATTCGTTCAATTCTATCTAAGTTGGTACTTGAAAGTGCTAAAAAGCTCTAACACTTCCCATTCACCAAATTAATTAACCAAAACAAGCTCTTTGATTAACCCTAACCTTATTAACCTAATCTAAACAAGCTCTTAGAATTAGATTATAAGATTGCATGAAGCTTTATGTGAATGTTCCCAACAACACCCAATACTCCTCATAAGCTCGGGAGTG
The DNA here is from genome assembly GCF_052625555.1 of Lactuca saligna. NCBI lineage: Eukaryota > Viridiplantae > Streptophyta > Magnoliopsida > Asterales > Asteraceae > Lactuca > Lactuca saligna. Next base: position 130,406,734 of record NC_136422.1, on the reverse strand, counting down.
TAAAAGTGTATGAATAAGATTTACACTAAATTCATTCAATAGAGATCAATTTAATGCTTGTTACTTGTTCAATTTCACAAAACAATTACGGATTTTGTAAAAGAGATAACTTGAATGACCTAACCCTAATTCAAATGGCTAATAAGAATCATAATTAGAATCAAACATTCGATTGAAGCAAAATCAAATTCATTAGATAGAAATTAAGAACAAATATCATGTCATATGAATGAAGTCACTACCAAGAAGTCAGAACATGAAATTGGAGAAATTAGGGTTCTAGCCACACATGGCTAGAACAAGATCACAAGTCTAAAAGATGAAATTAAGTGTAATTACAACTTACAAAAACAAGAATTAATGTCTCCAAATGATTAACGGACAAACCCTTGCAAAAAGTTTCGAATTCCCTTCTCCAATGGTGCTCTGGTATGTTCTCCTTATGTCCAAATGACCCTCAACCCGTAATATGTAAGGTAGGAAAAACTGCCAAAAGTTGGTTTTTGGGTCGAACACGGCCCGTGTTAAAATAGGCTAAACTGACACGGGTCGTGTTCAGCAACACGCCCCGTGTTTATTTGCACTAAACTGACACGGGTCATGTTCAACATGGTCAACAGCTCCCATTTTGGTCAAACACGCCCCGTGCCCACTTTTCAGTGTAAATTCAACACGCCCCGTGTACCTCTCTGACTCCAAATCCAAACTTGATTTTTCCAACTTTTTCGTTCTTCGCCCGATCGTCCCGAAATCTCCACCAATGCTTCCCGACACTTCCCAAAGCGCGTTCGAACCTCCGGTTTACCTGAAAAAGATATAAAAGTGTGCAAATAAGGTTGTTCTAGAGACTAAAATGAATATGATAAAATGCAAGGAAAAGGAAGAACAATTGTGCTAAATATATGCATAAAATGGGACTAAAAGGTGTGCAAAAAGGTGCACAAGTAGCACCTAACAAATCTCCCCAAGCTTAGACCTTTCTTATCCTCAAGAAAGAATAAGAATCGGACAACAGGACGATTTCTAGATGGCAAAAAGAAAAACTTAGAACGAAAAGGGGATGAAGGATCCTAAAGGTTAAGAATGAATGCATGCAATGTAATGCCATGAAAATTAAGGTATGTACAAAATGCACTTGAGAAACAAAATGAAGCAAAAGAAAAGAAGACTAAGAACAAACACAAAATATGTACTTTTGTAACTAAATAAAGGTACGATCAGACTTTACATCAATAGGGCTTCGATCATTGATACCTTGGCAACCATCCTGTTTCCTTCCACATATGACAGACTCTCAATGTGAGGAAGACCCGAAACGGTGTAACCCAATAATCCAGCCAAAGTTTTATTTAATCTTTATACCTTACTAAGCTTTATGGGCGAAAATAACATATTCCAGATTTCATGTCCTTAAGACTAGATGGACAAGAATCAGAATCGACGCCTCCTTAAGAACTCGTCACGGCGAATCAGCTTTCGCTGAAACAGTGAGCCCACCCGAAGGGGCTCAGCTCCCATGCTTTCACTTTTTCGAGAGCCATAAGTATCATATCACACAGTTCTTCATTCGCCATATTTGACTTGAGTTGGCTTTTGATTTGATTGAACTTTGATTTGTACTTCGTTTTGAATTTGGATTCTTCAATCTTCATCTTTGGAATTTCTTTAGATTTCTTCGTTTTGGCATTTGAAATTCTGATTAGGGTACTGGATATGACAGTTGTACCCTTCCTTCATTCTTGACTGTGTGGGTCTGATACATAAGCTCTCTGTTACCGCGGGGGTAACGCGTGTCAACAAATAGGTCGGGTTTAGAGTTGCTGATAAAGATTCTTTTTAAACATTCAAAAGCAAATCATCCTAAAGTTGTTATTACCGCCCAAAAAACGTTTCAATATAATTTTTTTTATTATCTAAGGCTAGGGTCTCGAATTACGGTGTTTGGGTCCCCTAGTTATGACAGCTGATTCTATGCTTCCGGTAACAATCCGGTTGCTTCGGTATTTTTCATTTCATGGAGCAATTGTATGTAACGAGTGTTATCATCTCGTACACTTTTTTTTTTGTCATAAAAGAAAATGCATGCATGGGAATGAGTGAACCTTTTTAAAGAAAAAAAAATTGAAAATAAGGAAAGAAAAAAAAAAGAAAAAAAAAGAGTTTTAAGGAAAAATTTGAAAATAAGAAAATGCATGCATGAGAATGAGTGAACCTAATATACAAGTCTACCCCTCCCCAAGCTTAAAGATAAGCATCGTCCCTGATGCTCGGAGAGGGTGGAACAACCTGAAATGGAGGTGGAGGAGGAGGATAGTAGCTGGGGTTTCGGGTCCAAGCCCATAAGTCCTCCTCATGTTTGCGTTGACGCTCTTGATCCCGAGTGTACTGGGTGGCGAAGGTGGAAAAATTCTGGGTCAGGCTGGTAATATCCTGCTGATAGGTGTCGAGGCGGGTATGGATTGATTGGAATTCGTCCATATATTGTTGATGATAAGGCGGGGGTGCAGCAAAATGGGATGAGCTGCCACCACCGGTGGGAGAAGCATGGTGAGGCTCCTCCTCTTCTTCATCATCATCACCATCGTCCTCGTTTTCGTCGCTTTGCTCATCGACCTCGGTGGAATAAGAGTGGGGGAAGATGTATGGAATGATTTGCCAATCAGTCATATGAATGGGATTTCGGAAATCAAGAATGTCTTTATTTTCTGGTGTGATGAGGAGCTTGGGATCATGATTTTGACCCACGGTCCAATGGTGTGTACCATCGCCTGCCGAGCGGAAGAGTCGCATGGACTCAAGGACAGTGGTGGTGAGATAAGGCTCACCCGGCAGTGGCTAGTGGGGATCGGGGTATGGGGCTCGGATGTGGGCGCTCTTGGCGAGCATGCTGACAATACCCCCGCAAACAATCTTTCCTGATCGGGATGCGCTAAGGCGGATGAGCTTGTGGCACAGAAACCGACCGTAATGAGGAATGAGGTTATTCTCGGGATGGGTCATTGCATAAAGGATTTTAAGTTCCAGCGCGCTAATGGTGCTTCGCTCCTCTCTAGGGGCGACGAGCGAAGCAATGATTCTGTGAGCTACCTTAATCACAGGATGGATAAGTGATGATGCTTTAGTAGCGCTAGAGACATATGGATGTAATTGGGTGAGCTGGGTCCACCAAGTCATGTCATAGTATCCTTGGATTGGATCAGTGGGGCCAAATGTGTTTTCCGTTGGGGCCCCCACAATGGCATTGATTTGATCCAAGGAGATCTCATAGTCTTGATTCATTAGACGGAAGTAGAGGATCCCATGATCTAAATAAACTGAGGATAGAAACTCAGCTGTTGGGACTTTATAGCTCAATTCATGGACCCTCAACAAGCCATGCCACCCTATGTTGCGAAATAGGGTTTTGACTTGATTGTAAACATGCAACTCTTTCAAGGTTGGAACATGCGCGAATTTTTGGATGGCATGACCTCATTTAAGGAATGACTCAAGTTTGCTCTGTTGAACTGGGCCAAGACATACAACACCAAAATGAGATGGGTCGGCTGGGGGTGTTGGGGACCTAGATGGAGGTGAGGGAGATCTGGATGGAGGTGATGGAGATCTAGGCTTCCGACGACGGGCGGATGATTTGGTTTGTCTTGGTCTTTTGGAAGATGTAGCTTCCATATTCAAGTTTGTGACAGATTAAAAGTCAACGGGTCAAAATGTCAAAAAGTCAACTGTTGACGGGTCCAGTCAACTTTGAACTTGGCCACCAAAATTTCGCGGGAAATTTGGTTTTCAAAGATTTCCAACTAAGAATCAAGTCCAAATAGACCACACTTTCAAGTATTTGACTCAAGAACACAAAATTCAAAGGTTAGGAGTTGGAAAGAATTTACCGAATCGTGTATTGGATCGTGTTGTTCTTGATGGAAAAGATCTTCTTTAACCTCCCCAAGTTTGCCCCTTTCAAGATTGAGACACTAAACACCAAAATCAAGTGAGAATTTTCGGATCTAGGGTTTGTCAAAACCCCCAAATACACCATTAAAATGCAAGAAAATGGTGTTTAAGATGGAGAAGATGAAGTGTAGATGATGAAAATCAAACCTTTTTGTAGATGAAAGTCAAAATCTTGAAGAAATTGAAAGGTATTTGATCAAAATCGGACCTAAGGTTTTTGTTGGGAGAGAGGGGTTGTTAGGAAGTGAAAGTGGGGATAAATGAGGTCAAATCCCGATTTTTTTTTCTTTAAAAGGAGGGGTAACTGCTGCGCGGACACGACCCGTGTCTCCCCAGGCTTAATTGATACGCCCCGTGTTGGGGGGTTTATGCTGAGATATAGTCGAACACGACCCGTGTTGGGTCAAGGCCAAAACCAACACGACCCGTGTTGCTCTCTGGAAGAATTTGGGACTTTTTTTCATTGACACGACCCGTGTTGGATCAAGGCTAAAATCAACACGTCACGTGTTTCTCTCTGGAAGAATTTGGGAATTTTTTTCATTAACACGACCCGTGTTGGGTCAAGGCCAAAATCAACACGACCAGTGTTGCTCTCTGGAAGAATTTGGGACTTTTTTTCATTGACACGACCCGTGTTCCATTAAGGCTAAAATGGGACACGACCCGTGTTGGTCCGTGGATGCTAATCCCCACTTTTTGAATTTGAAAATTTCCCTCTCTCGGAAATGAAGTACTTTTCCACCCCAAGGTACGTTCTTTTGGTTTGAAAACAATGACAAAACACATTTGGAACACTAAAAAAAATAATAATAATGCAAAGAACGAAATGTTTTTGCGAAAAATGATGAAAATACCCCCGGGTTGCCTCCCGGTTAGCTGCCCTTGTTTTAGGTCGTTGGCTCGACTTTTTCCCCCAGGCGTGATTCATTCTTGGTATGTGGGGTTCTCTAACTCTTCTACCTCTTCATTCTTCACCTCAAATCCTTCATAAAACGGCTTTAACCTGTGACCATTAACTTTGAATGTTTTACCCGTTTGCTTGCTCGTGACTTCCACTGCACCATGGTCAAACACCCTTGTGACCACGAAAGGACCGACCCATCTTGATCTTAACTTTCCTGAAATTAGCTTGAATCTCGAGTGATAAAGCAACACCTTTTGTCCTTGTATAAAGGTCTTTTGGGAGATTGCTCTGTCATGATATGCTTTTGTTTTCTCCTTATAGATCATGCTACTTTCGTATGCATCATTCCGAATCTCTTCTAGCTCTTGGATATCCAGTTTCCTTTTATTTCCCACCTCATCGTCAGTCAAGTTGAATTTCTTTACCGCCCAAAAAGCTTTATGCTCAAGCTCAACTGGGAGATGGCATGCTTTACCAAACACAAGCCGATATGGGGACATACCAATGGGAGTTTTAAAAGCAATACGGTATGCCCATAAGGCATCATATAGCCTCAAGCTCCAGTCTTTGCGGTTTGGGTTGACTGTTTTCTCCAAGATACTTTTGATTTGTCTGTTTGAGACTTCTGCTTGTCCATTGGTTTGGGGATGGTAAGCCGTTGAGACTTTGTGTGTCACTCCATATCTCTTCAAAACAGCTTCTAGCATCCGATTGCAAAAATGGGTCCCGCGGTCACTTATGAGCGCCTTTGGTGTGCCAAACCGTGAGAAAATCTGTACCTTAAGGAAATCAACCACAACTTTGGAATCATTAGTACGGGTGGCCTTAGCCTCCACCCATTTGGACACATAGTCCACTGCTAACAAAATATAAGAGCAACCAAAAGAGGGTGGAAATGGTCCCATAAAGTCAATGCCCCATACATCAAAATTTTCACATACTAGAATAGGGGTAAGGGGCATTTGATTTCTAGAGCTTAAGGACCCGGATTTTTGGCATTTTTCACAATGTGCACAAAGTACATAGGAATCATGGAAAATAGAAGGCCAAAAGAATCCTCTATCTAAAACTTTCCTAGCTATCCTTTGGGGTCCAAAGTGACCACCACAAGCATAAGAATGGCAAAAATTAAGGATAGATTGTACCTCTTTTTGCTCAACACACCTGCGAATTACTTGGTCTGCACAGTACTTCCAAAGGTAAGGTTCATCCCATATGTATCGTTTGGCTTCTTTTTTGATTTTGTCTCTTTGCCAACGGGATGAATCTGGGGGAAATTGACTTGTGACCAAGTAGTTGACAATATTTGCATACCATGGTGCCTCTTTGGCTGCAAATAGATTCTCATCCGGAAATGTGTCACAGATGGGTATACCATCTTCGGGTGATACGATGCGACTTAGATGATCCGCAACCATATTTTCCTTTCCACTATTGTCTTTGATCTCAATATCGAACTCTTGCAAAAGCAGCATCCACCGTATTAACCTCGGCTTTGAGTCTTTCTTGGTAAGCAAGTGCTTTATGGCTGCATGGTCCGAATATATGATCACTTTAGTTCCAAGGAGGTATTGTCGAAACTTCTCCAAAGCAAAGACAATAGCAAGAAACTCTTTCTCTGTTGTGGTGTAGTTGCCTTGTGCCCTATCAAGGGTCTTTGATGCATAGTAGATGACATGATGTGCTCGGTCAACCTTTTGTCCCAAAACTGCCCCAACCGCGGTATTGCTAGCATCGCACATGATTTCGAATGGGAGATCCTAATTTGGCGGTTGAATAATGGGGGCGGATGTCAACAAATCTTTCAAAAGGTCAAATGCCTTTTTGCATTCATCACCAAACTCAAAATCAGCCTACTTTTGTAGAAGTTGACACATCGGTACCGTAATCTTGGAAAAATCCTTTATAAACCGCCGATAAAAACCTGCATGGCCAAGAAAAGAACGTACTTCCCGAACATTTTTCGGGTATGGTAAGCTCTTAATAATATCTGTTTTGGCCTTGTCAACTTCTAAAGCTTTCTGGGACACCACATGTCCAAGTATCAAGCCCTTGTCGACCATAAAATGGCATTTTTCATAATTAAGGACTAAGTTCGTATCAATGCACCTTTGTAAGATTTTGGTGAGATTTTGCAAACATTCATTAAAAGAGTTTCCATAAACAGTAAAATCGTCCATGAAAACCTCTATGATATTTTCGACATATTCTGAAAATATGCTCACCATACATCTTTGGAAGGTTGCGGGTGCATTGCACAAACCAAAGGGCATGCATCTATACGCAAAGGTGCCGAAGGGACATGTGAATGTGGTTTTCTCTTGGTCTTCCGGGGCAACCGGAATTTGATGAAAACCAGAGAAACCATCAAGGCAGCAATAATGGGATTTCCCGGCCAATCGTTCTAACATCTGATCAATGAATGGCAAAGGGAAGTGGTCTTTGCGGGTGGAAGCATTCAGCTTCCTATAATCGATACAAACTCTCCACCCGTTTTGCACACGGGTGGGTACCAATTCCCCTTCGGAGTTTTTGACAACGGTAACTCCAGCTTTTTTCGGGACTACTTGCACAGGACTCACCCACTTACTATCAGAAATAGGATAGATTACACCTGCATCCAAGAGCTTCATGATCTCCTTTTTGACCACCTCCATCATAGGTGGATTCAACATCCTCTGTGCTTCACGGGTTGGCTTGAAGTCCTCTTCCATCAGTATTTTGTGCATGCATAATGATGGGCTCAACCCTTTTATACCCGCAATAGTCCAACCAATAGCCTCCTTGTATTTCTTCAAAATTCCAACTAACTCTTTTTCTTCTTCTCGTGCCAGCTTGGTCGAAATTATCACCGGTAGTGTCTCTTCCTCTCCAAGATAGGCATACTTGAGATGGTCGGGAAGAGCCTTCAACTCAAGAGTCGGCGGTTGTACTATGGATGGGAGAAGTTTCGGATTAGAACTTTTTAGCTTCATGCGGGGTGGTTCAACTCTCATGGGTTGTGCTTTCTCCAAGGAATCAATTACTTCGATCAATTCGTCTTCCAATGTGTACTTGTCAGCCAACTCTTTAATCCCTGTCTCATCAAAGTGTTTGCTCAAGATGGTGGTTAGCACATCTTGGCTTGACATCTCAAAGCAATCATTAGTACATGAATCAATAACATCTATGAAGTTTAAAGAATGAATATCGCTAGGATAACGCATGGCTTCAAAGATATTAAAGTTAATTACCTCACCATCGAACTCCATTGACAAAGTACCATTGGCTACATCTATTTTTGTTTTTGCGGTACTCATAAAGGGTCTCCCCAAAAGGATGGAGCTCGATTGTGGGGTGTTTTCATCACCCATGTCTAAAACATAAAAATCAGCGGGAAAAACGAGCTCATTAACTTGCACTAACACGTCCTCCAATACACCTTTCGGATGTACCAAAGACCGATCAGCAAGTTGAATGATAACTCCGGTTTTTGATAAAGGTCCAATTCCCATTGTCTTATAACTTGAATAAGGTAAAACATTAATTGATGCTCCAAGATCAAGCATGGCACGTGGTACAAAAAGGTTACCCATTTTGCAAGGAACCGTGAAAACACCCGGATCCTTGCATTTTTTCGGTAGCCGCTTTTGTAACACGGCTGAGACATTTTCACCAACCTTCACGGTTTGATTTCCTTTAAGCTTTTTCTTAGATGTGCAAAGTTCCTTAAGGAACTTATCATATCTAGGAATCTGTGTAATGGCATCTAGAAGAGGGATATTGATTTCAACCTTTCGAAACATGGCCATGATTTCATCATCTTCCCTTTCTCTTTTGGTGCTTGCCAGCCTTGAAGGAAATGAAGCTTGTGTGACTTTCACTTCATATTCCATTAGCTTTTGGACTTTGGATTATTCTTTTTTTCCTCTTCTTTGATAGCTTCTTCCACCTCAATCTCCTTCTCTTCTTCTTCTTCTTCTTCTTCTTCTTCTTCTTCTTCCGGCATCTTTGGATTTTCATAGCTTTTCCCACCTCTTAATGTAATTGCACACGCATTGTGTTTTGGGTTCTTCTCCGTTTGAGAGGGTAGCTTGCCTTGCAACTCCATCTTACTCACGGACTGAGCAAGTTGTGATACTTGTTGCTCCAAGCTTTATATGCTCGCCTTGGTTTCTTGTTGAAAGCTTTGAGTACTTGTGGCAAGAATTTTTACTACGTCTTCTAAGGACATACTTGAAGAACTCGCTTGGGGAGGGGGTTGTTGTGGATGCCTTGGTTGGAAATTTTGAGGTTGGAATGGTGGTCGTGGTTGATTTTGAGGAAATGGTGGTCTTGGTTGATATTGATTCGATTGATTGTGCTGATAGTTCCCTTGTTGATTGCCTCCCCACCCTTGATTATTGTTCCATCGCTGATCACCTCTTGGTTGCTCATAACCTCTTTGATTTGCCCCCGAATAGCCTCCCATGACTTTTGCTTCTTCATAATCTTCCTCTTGGAGTTGTGGGCACATATCAGTTGGATGCCCCACTTGGGTGCAAATACCGCACGGGCGGGGTGTGGACTGCACACCTTTGTCTTTGGCCAACATCATGACTACTTTCGTGAGCTCAGATAATTGAGTTTCAATCTGAGGAGTTTGTACTTCTTTTACACCCTGGGGTGCATCCGTGTACCATTCTTCATCATGGCTTGAATGTTTGGAATCTTCAGCCATGTTCTTGATTAGATTTCGGATCTCAGTTGGGGTTTTATCGGGCAAAGACCCACCACTAGAGGCGTTAAGAAGCCTTCTTTCCATTGGAGTCATTCCTTCAATGAAATATTGAAGGAGCTGGTACTCAGTGATCCCGTGCTTTGGACAACGAGCACAAAGTTTCTTGAATCTTTCCCAATATGTGTGGAAAGCTTCTCTTCTGTGTTGCTTGATTCCGATAATTTCCCGTCGTAGGGCTGAAGCTTTCATTTCAGGAAAATATTTGTCCAAAAACAATCTCGCAAGATCTACCCAAGTAGTTACCGTCCCCGGTGGAAGGTCATAAAGCCAATCTTTGGCCGCGTCTTGCACCGCAAAGGGGAATGCCCTAAGCTTGATTTGGTCCTCCGTGACATTGTGTGGTTTCATACCCACACATACTACATGGAACTCGGTGAGGAACTTGTGAGGATATTCGTTCTCCAATCCTCTAAAAGTTGGGAGTAAATGGATAAGCCCGAATTTTAGTTCCAAGTTGGTGGCGGCTGGGTATGTGATGCAAAGAGGTTGTTGAGTCACCTCTTGTCTTGACCATTGACGAAGAGTTTGTTCGGGTGGTGGGTTTGGAGGACCTTGATTCCCTCTGGGGTTATGTGCCATGGGTTGAGAATTGGTTGTGGTTTTTGAAGGTGAGCTATTTAGGATATTATTAATAGGTGAAGAGGGTGGAGTGGTTTTTATGGGTGAGGTTGTTTGTGGTGAGAGTGATGGACTTTCTGTTTCTGATGCGGATACACTTGAGAGGGGTATGTCCTCCCAAATGTTGATGACCAGGGGATTGGTTGATGAGGAAGTACCGGAAACTGGTTGCCTCTTACGAAGCTTGGCTTGCTTCCTTAACTTCTTTGCAGTCTTCTCTATCTCCGAATCAATTGGCAATGGCGTACCTATACGAAAAGATCTAAGCATAAACAATTAGTAACACCGTGTCCCCGGCAACAGCGCCAATTTTTTAGGCGTGTCAAACCCAACAAATAAAGGGGTACGATATACTCCAAAATAATCCCACTATATTGCACTAAAAGGTAGTACAAGGCAAGTAGGGTTGATCCACAGAGACACAGGACAATTGGTCTATACCTATTTGCACAAGGTACTATGGTCACCAATAGTAAAGAGAGGGGGGTTTAGAATGTAATGATTAAAAAAACAATTAAAAACATAAGCAATCAACTAAATGCGTGAATTAACTTCAGAATTTGTGAGGACTCCAACCCCATGTATGACAATTTAGCAATGTGACTCAAGGATGACACAATATTCGTTCAATTCTATCTAAGTTGGTACTTGAAAGTGCTAAAAAGCTCTAACACTTCCCATTCACCAAATTAATTAACCAAAACAAGCTCTTTGATTAACCCTAACCTTATTAATCTAATCTAAACAAGCTCTTAGAATTAGATTATAAGATTGCATGAAGCTTTATGTGAATGTTCCCAACAACACTCAATACTCCTCATAAGCTCGGGAGTGTAAAAGTGTATGAATAAGATTTACACTAAATTCATTCAATAGAGATCAATTTAATGCTTGTTACTTGTTCAATTTCACAAAACAATTACGGATTTTGTAAAAGAGATAACTTGAATGACCTAACCCTAATTCAAATGGCCAATAAGAATCATAATTAGAATCAAACATTCGATTGAAGCAAAATCAAATTCATTAGATAGAAATTAAGAACAAATATCATGTCATATGAATGAAGTCACTACCAAGAAGTCAAAACATGAAATTGGAGAAATTAGGGTTCTAGCCACACATGGCTAGAACAAGATCACAAGTCTAAAAGATGAAATTAAGTGTAATTACAACTTACAAAAACAAGAATTAATGTCTCCAAATGATTAACGGACAAACCCTTGCAAAAAGCTTCGAATTCCCTTCTCCAATGGTGCTCTGGTATGTTCTCCTTATGTCCAAATGACCCTCAACCCGTAATATGAAAGGTAGGAAAAACTGCCAAAAGTTGGTTTTTAGGTCGAACACGGCCCGTGTTAAAATAAGCTAAACTGACACGGGTCGTGTTCAACAACACGCCCCGTGTTTATTTGCACTAAACTAACACGGGTCGTGTTCAACATGGTCAACAGCTCCCATTTTGGTCAAACACGCCCCGTGCCCACTTTTCAGTGTAAATTCAACACGCCCCGTGTACCTCTCTGACTCCAAATCCAAACTTGATTTTTCCAACTTTTTCGTTCTTCGCTCGATCGTCCTGAAATCTCAACCAATGCTTCCCAACACTTCCCAAAGCGCATTCGAACCTCCGGTTTACCTGAAAAAGATATAAAAGTGTGCAAATAAGGTTGTTCTAGAGACTAAAATGAATATGATAAAATGCAAGGAAAAGGAAGAACAATTGTGCTAAATATATGCATAAAATGGGACTAAAAGGTGTGCAAAAAGGTGCACAAGTACCACCTAACAGGTACAAACCAATGCAATGATTTTTCTGGCATCTTTACAAAATTCAGCGAGCTTCTTAGTGGACATCGGTAGACATTGTGATGAGAACACAGTAAATTGCCTTTTTGGAAGGCCAGGATCCTCATTTCTATCAACACGAGTGAATTTGGTTTGCATACCCTCAAGATACATAAAGCAGAATGTCAAAGCTTCGTCTACAACATAACCCTCTGCTATTGAGCCGTCTAGCTTAGCTTTGTTTCTGACATAATTTTTAAGTTTTTTTTTATGTATCTTTCAAAAGGATACATCCATCTCATGTGTACACGCCCTCCAAGAATGACTTATTCAGGTAAATGAAGAATTAGATGAATCATGATGTCGAAAAATGCTCGAGGATATATCAACTCAAGATTGCATAAAATCTTCACCATTTCTTTTCTAGAATTTCTCATGTCGTTAACATCTAATGACTGTGCACAATTTTTTTAGAATCGTTGTCGATCAATTGGTTTAAAAGAGTAATCAGCATGTGGTAGTATTATTTTCTTCTTGTTGTCTTCTTTCTTCTTGTTGACTTTCTTCCTCTTGTTTACTTTCACTTTTGGCCATTGATCTAGCCGAATGCCCATATTTTTCAAGTCTTCTTTTGCTTTTGTCGGGCTTTATCAATCCCTAAACTAGGATATGACCTGCTATTTTAGTCCCTGTCAACCTGTAATAGCCGGTTTAGTGACCTTTTAGACCAAAAAAACTCACATTGTGCCCTTATAAAACAAAAAAAAAAAGTTTGGGGATCAATTCGTACAAAAAAAACTCTCCTTTTCTTCTAAAGTCGATTTACACTCAATTCATATTGATCCCCAAACTTTTTTTTTTTTTTTGGCTTTATAGAGGCACAATGTGAGTTTTTTTGGTCTAAAAGGTCACTGAACCGACTATTATAGGTTGACAGGGACCAAAAGAGCAGGTCATATCCTAGTTCAGGGACCCATAAAGCCCGACAAAAACTTTAGGGACTCAACGGGTAAACCCTAGAAAGTTTGTAGGGCATTTATGTCATTTTCCCTTTTCTTCATTTGTATTTTGTTCTGCCATAACATCATCAATTACATCAAACATCTCATTACTTGTGGGTCGGCGTGTTTACTGGAGTGTTTATTCTTGGAGTCGAATTGTAGCTTAAATCCATTCAACAATCTTCATAAAGTTTTTAAGATCTTCAAAGTATTTTGAAGACATTCGGTTCTCTCCAATCCAACTCTTATCGATCGTCATTATTGTCTAATTATTAAAAATTATATTATATATATAATTATCGAAAGTTAGATTGTATTTAGGCTATATAAAGAAATATATACTTGAGAATGGATAGAGTATTCACAAGTATATAAAAATATATACTCGAGAAGTAAAAATCAGACATATGGATAGAGTATTCACAATGGTTATGAAGAAGAAACTTGAACTAAAAATCAATAATTCAACATGTTTTAATAAGAAAATCATATTATACGTACGTTATTTAAACCATAATTTTAAAAATACAATGTTATGATAGAAAATAAACAAAATTATAACGTTATAATTAACAAAAGTATCATAATTTGTTAATTATAACATCATATTTTTGTTTATTTTCTATTATAACATTGTACTTTTAATATTATATTACATAATATTTTGGTTTAAAAAATATACCGTTTAATTTGATTTTATAATTAATTTAATATTTTCTTTTTTGTTATTAGTTTAATTTTTTAAATTAATTTAATTTGATTTTGATAATTAATTTAATTTGATTTCAAATTCACTCAATTTAATTTTATAGTTAATTTATTTTTTCTTCTTTGTTATTAGTTTCATTTTTTAAATTAATTTAATTTGATTTTATAATTAGTTTTATTTTAATATTAATATTAATTTGATTTATTAATTAATTAAATTTGATTTTATAATTAATTTAGTATTTTCTTTTTTGTTATTAGTTTTTTTTTTAAATTAATTTAATTTGATTTTATAATTAATTTTATTTAATATTAATATTAATATTAATTTGATTATAAAACTAATTTAATTTGATTTATAATTAATTTGATTTTATTTTAATATTAGTATTAATTTGATTTTAAAACAAATTTACTTTGATTTTACAATTAATTTAATATTTTCTTTTTATTGTTTTTTTTTTTAAAATTAATTCAACTTTATTTTATAATTACTAAAAGTACGTTGCTATTAATAACCTAATTAAGCTAAAATCGTAGTGACCAACATTAAGTCACTAACAAAATTAAGCACTTTGAAACCATATTAACACGAAAATAAAAACATAATAAACTTTTAAATCATACATGGAAGTACAAATACTTCAACTTATCAAGTAATTTAACTTATCAATTAAGCACTTTACAATACAAACAATAGTATCTAAATACAAAAACTATAACTTATCAATTAAGAACTTTATCACTTCATCTTATGTACACTCAAACTATTAAACCTAAATATCACATAATCATACATGTATACAATACATTCAATTCCAATTTTCATTTCATTTTAGACATTCAATACCACTTTCATATTCCAATTTGATACAATTAAACATATAATACATCCAACTCAATTTCCAATTTCAAACAGTTAAGCAATACATCCAATTTCATACAATCATACCTTATAGCACCTAACATTTTAGACATCAAATTTCAAATTCATACAAATGTATACATCTAAATACAAAACCAAACATCATTCCTAATTTCATTTTCATGCCAATACACCACAATGACCATAAACAAATCATGTCTAACTTCATTTTCATTGTCATGCCAAAACACACTTTCATACCTCAAAATGCATATATATATATATATATATATATATATATATATATATATATATATATATATATATATATATATATATATATATATATCCTCCCTAATAAATAAGAATCCTATTGCCACTTGTCAAATTCTTATGCAATTGGACATATAGTATTTTCTTGATTTTTTGATTTACCTATTATTCCACTTGTCAATTTATTAAGATGCCACCTAATCAATACATAATGCTCATATTCTTGACAAACACACGTATATACAATTTTTGATTTTTGATTTGATTTCCTAAATATATGCAAATCATAATTATAATGGCATTTTCTTGATTTCCTAAATTGTAGTCCATATAATTATAGGAAAACTATGCCTATATTTTTGGAACCTGTAATCATGCACCACTAATAATGAATGAAATTTAAATTTCAAATTAATTCAATTTCTATTACCATATATATGTATACATTATTCTGTGAAAAAAGAATTCAGAAAATCATATGATATATGCTAATATAAATTCCATATATATGTATATTTTACAGTATTTAATCTGTTTTGCATCTCAAAATCGAGATTACTTTGCCGCTTTTGATATAGATTCTTCTGCAAATTCATCATCACCTACAACTACTGCTAACAAAGGTTATCTCTTATGCTTCATCTGCATACAATTCTGATTTGTCGTATAAAATCATTTGTGCATGACTTCTTTTGTCGTCCAATACAACAAAAATCCACAAACCTTCACAGGACTATTTATGTTTTTTTTTTCTCTGTACATGTTATCATCTTCATTTTATTACAAATAATAGCATCTCACATTTTTTATAAAATTGTTGTCAAAATATGTTAAAATGGATCCAAAGTTGGTTGACAATTACCAATATGCAGTTAAAATGATATTTTTACTCCAATGAATTATTTGTTTATCATGATCTTCTCAAGGATTGGTGCAATCAAATTATAAAAGGTTTTTTCGGTCCTTTTATGAATTTTGATGTATTAATGATTTGGTGTAACAAAAATATACTCTTTTTTATTTCAATTTTAATATATATTCCAAGTTAGTGCGGATTATTTTGTTTTGGTGACATGCAGGGGAGAAAAGGAATCGGTTTGTTGTTTTGAAGTTTTTGTGTTATAATATGGAAAAAACGGTAATATGATTTTTTTGAATAATATCAAACATGCCATGTTTATTCTGGTCTGTTTGGGTAGGGACGGTGAAAAGGAGTTGATCCCATGTATTAAATATATATGCAGTAAAAATAGAAAAATGTATTTCGGTTTCTTTTTTGGAATTTAAATGGTATGAAAAATGGTAACAATGAAGGTTTGAAAGAGATAAATACAAAATCACACTGATGTCATCTAAAAAGAGATCAATACAGTTGCCAAGGCTGCAATATAGTTTCACAATGTTGCTACTCCTATGAATACTTTGTTTCTTGTTGCTTAAATCCTCAAAAAAAAAAAAAAAAAAAAAAGATCAAGCAACAACAAGGCTCAAAATTGTCAAACCAGTAACATCAGGGACTTATTTATCTCTTTTCGATTATTGTTTATCCAATCTTTGTTCTAATTCCTCCTGTACACCAATGAATTATTTGCTTCATCGCTCTTGACCCATTTTGTATTTTGACATTTATGATTCAAATATAAAATCTTGGAGGAGTTGTGATGAGATATATACCCTCTATTCTTTTTTTAATAGTGAAACTGGTGAGGGAGGTAATGAATCTTTTGGAAATTTTATAATTATTAAACTGGAGTGAGGATATTTTTCATAAAATTACTGTCAAAATATGTAATTTGGGTTCAATTATATACTTACACAATAAAGTGTTACTTATAAGTATTAGTATTGTATTACTTTAATAATTGGTTGATGTTCAAAATTTTATATTAATTTTTTTTAACAAACCCGTGTAATACACGGGTCTTACACCTAGTATATATATATATATATAAGCAATCATCCAAACAAAATATGAGAAAAATAATATATCATGTTGTATTGAAAAGAAAAAGAAAAAAAATCATAAACTTAATTCACATCTTGTGGTGTGTTAATAGGAAAAAAAATCAAAAAACTTACCTCAAAATCGGTAGTGAAGATAGATGAATCACCAAAAATCGTTTTCTACGGTGGTGGTGAAGGTTGTTGCCGGCCGACGGTGATGAAGGGTGTGATTTAGGGCTCCAACAACCGGAAATAAGTTCCCCAAAATCGAAGTAAAAACTCAAGCTATTACAAATTAAGAAGAAATCAAGGACCAAGAACCTTACCTTTAGGTCACCGATGAACCGGAGTGGCCGGAAATCACCTGTGTCGCCGAAGCTTGAGAGGGAAAAGAAAGTGCAAGCGACTGGAAAATGAATGCAGGGTGCGCGTTTTGTTACATGGAAACCTATACCGACGACAATTCATCGGTGTAGGTAAAACAAAACTACATCGTTCCACTTTACGGCATTAAAAAAATAAATAAAATAAAAAGGGTTTTCCAGACATCGTTTGGACAGATATTTCACGTTGATCGATCCCACTTTTTCCAGACGACATGCTGTCAGTATAGGATTACGAAACGACATCGTCTTCCTTTTCTGCGACGTGGATTAAAAATAAATCGAAATTGTTTTTTTAATACCTTGTACAGTCGACATGTTGTCTGCCTAGGTTGACGAAAACGACGTCTTGATTTTCTGCGACAATGAATATAAATAAATCGAACATATTTTTTTTAATATCCTATACCGATTACATGTTGTCAACATAGGTTTTTGACATACCGCCAATATTTTGCCCCTTCCCGCCGAGTCTATGCAGACGACATGTCGTCAGCATAGCTTTTCTGGTCAAAGACATATGGTCAAAGTTGGAAAACTCTATACTGACATGTCGTCGGTATAGCTTAGCTTTTGCCGACGAAATATGTAGTCTGGATAGTTTGTAAACGTTGTTCTTCTTGTAGTGATACATGCATGTATGCATACATACATGATACATACATACATATTGATGATGATTGGGAACTACTATATGGTATAAAATACTCCTTAGTTTTTAACTTAATCATCAATATTATCCGTTATCTCTAAAATGTAGTATAATTCAATCGGTGACCAAGGCACCAAAAGGTTTCCTTATTGAACCTATTATTGTTTTCTAAATATTCAATCTTGATTCATATCTTGGTGAATTTTCTAGTTTTGATAAGTGTATGTAATCACACATCTTTACTTTGCAATCCATCATCTTTCTTTAATTTATTCCAAGATTTTTATTCAGGTGATTATGTAAAGATGGAGATGGTTAATATTCATATTGGGCAATTGCTTGGAAATCTTACTGGAGATATGAGTCATGTACTTGTTCCTTAACTTCGTTTATTGTTAGTTTCTTCAATTCGACTGTGCTATATTAATTCATTTCTGTCCAATTTTATCATCAAGGTTCTCATTTTTTATACGTATTCCTGATAGATGATGACAACAATAATACCAAAAGACACTCTTAAATGGAGGATAAAGCTACTTGAATCAGCTGCTGCCTATGCTAATTCCCGTTTACATGCTATTACAGCTCAAGTACTAGTTCTTGCTAGGTTTATTTCTTTCTTCTTTAACTAACTCAAATCATAGATTATTTCTTGTTACTACATATATTAAGATAGTTGCATTCAGTGGCAAGGATAAGCTCTTACCCAGTAAAAACGAGGCTCATAGGCTTTCAGGATTACTGAAGCACTGCAACATACGTGTGTTTGAGGAAAATGGACATGCAATCTTATTGGTATTAAGATCTATTTATTTATTTATTTTTCAATTTTCTTGTGTAAAGCAATGAGCATAGGACATATAATACAATAATGTGAGTGCCTTTTGTTGGTGTAGGAGAGTGGTGTTAACGTGTTATCCACTATTAAAGCTTCTCAGATGTATCGACATTCTTCAAAGTTTGATATTTTTAGAGACTTTTTGCCTCCAAGTATGACAGAGTTCAAAACCTTACCAATGGAGGCTTGGTAATCTAATAAAATTAACTTGTTTTCTTTTCTTTGTATTTGTTCTCATTTTGAGTTTTAAAAAAACAGAAGTCGATATTATTTATAGGATAAGATGTAACTTTGGAGCTTTTTGTAGGTGGTTTCGGGTTTTCATGGGTGCAGCAATGTTCTCAACAATGGAGGATGGAAAGATAGTGAGAGGTCTTGCAGGGATTCCAGATGAAGGGCCTGTATTAATAGTTGGTAATCATATGCTTTGGGGATTTGATTATTTTGTACTTGTCTCAGAGTTCATAAGAGAAAAGAAATCAGTGCTTCATGGTTTAGCCCATCCGGAGATTTTCCAATTAGGTGTTGAATATGAACATATTCTGATGCCATGTGTTGATATAATGAAGCTGTTTGGTGGAATTCCAGTTTCTGGAAGAAATTTGTTCAAATTGTTAGAAAGAAAGTCGTACGCGTTACTTTATCCTGGTGGTGCAAGGGAGGTTTTTCATCGTAAGGTGTGTTACTTGAGCTCGTATTTCATTTAAAAAAAGCTTCATCATTTGTTTTTTTTTTGTTAAAATGGTTAAATATATAACTGAACTTCTTTTGCATCTTTGAATCATCATCTCATTTTAGCACATATTAAGATGGTTTGTGTAATGGAAAACATGGACAACACAGTATAGGGCCAATCATGCCTAATACAAAGGAATCAAACCTTAATTCTAGGAATTATCACCCAAAATACCTTAATTCGGACACTTGATCGAGAAAGAGTAGGTTGTCGCTTAGACGACCATGGAATCAAATTATCACCCAAAAATACACAATAACCGGACGTAGAACGTCGTGTATCCGGGCAACCACCCCAATCCGCATCCGTATATGCAATCAGTGATGAAATGGAAGACGTGTAGAGAAGGATGCCATGATTAATTGTACCTTGAATATACTTGATAATGCGTTTGAGGGATTGCATATGATCAACTCTCGTATCATGCATATGTAAACATACTTGTTGAACCGCGTAAGAGATATTAGGACGGGTGAATGTAAGGTATTGGGGTGTCCCGACGAGGCTCCTATATAGAGTAGGATCCTCAAAACGAGCACCCAAACTAGCACTAGCCTTCTGCTTTGTATCAACCAGTGTAGTGGAAGGCTTGCATGATGACATTCCAGCTCGCTCAATTATTTGTTCGGCATACTTGCGTTGTGAAAGAAGCATACCACCCTTATGTCAAGAAACAACTATACCAAGAAAATAATTCAATGGACCAAGATCTTTCATAGCAAATTCCGAGCTAAGAAACCCCATGATAGAAAGACGTAAGGTATTGGATGAAGCAGTAAGAATAATATCAACATATAACAAAACATACGCTCAGATCCCTTTCGATAGATAAATAAAGATTTGGCACACTTGCTATTGGTGAAACCAAGAGAAATGACATAATCTGTAAATCGCTTATACCATGCACGGGGTGCTCGCTTCGGTCCATTTTAGGACTTACGCAAAAGACAAACATGATCCGTAAGATTTTGATCCCAATAACCCAACGGTTGATGCATATAAACCTTTTCTTGTAACTCACCATGAAGAAATGCATTTTTCACATCTAACTGATGAATGGGCCATGCTTTGGAGAGTGAAAGAGAAAGAACCGTACGAATCGTAGCTGGTTTCACGAATGGGCTAAAAGTTTCGCCACAATCTATACCAACCTGTTGAGTTTTTCCATCACCTACAAGACGGGCTTTATGCCGCTCAAACACACCGTTAGGTTTTTTTATGAGTAAAAATCCACATTGAACGAATAACATTAACATTGGGTGGGCGTGGTACCAACTCCCATGTCTTATTTTTAATAAGAGCGTCATACCATCATGCATGGCCATTTTCCAATTCGGGTCACGAAGGCCTGCAACAGGGTTAGGAGTGATATTATTGATCGTACGTATTTTTCTTTTAGCATTACCATTTTGAGAAGAGGTATATGGGCACGAAAGATGAAGCAACATGCCATGAGTTCGACAAAAAGATCGAAAATGATCATTATCAAACTCCATCCCATTATCACACTGCGCATTTTAATATTAGGTTCAAATTGAGTGATCATATGAGATTTAAATTCTAGGAATTTGTCAAAGACTTCCGATTTTTTGGCTAATGGAAAAGTCAATAAAAAATTAGAATAATCATCCAAGAACAAAACGTAATATTTGTGCCCCATGGAACTCAAAATAGGAGAAGTCCAAAGATCACTATGAATAATGTGAAATGGCATAGTAGTATTAGAAGTAAATCCAACAAACAGTCACTTAACATGTTTTCCAAGCACACAAGAACGACAAATGCTAGAAGAAAGAAAGGGATTTTTCTAACATGTGCCCTAAGGGCACATATAAGAAACATTAATTATAACAAATATTACCATAATTAAATATGAAATTCATTAATTAAAAACATTATCACCATAATTAAATGGGAGATACATTAATAATTTCCATAATAAATACATTTCATATTTAATTATGGTAATATTTTTCGTAATTAATGTTTCTTATATGCGCGGTTAGGGAACATATTAGAAAATCCCAAGAAGAAATACGATTACAAGCAATGCTTTTATTATATCTAAGAGCATCCAAAACTTGAGCGCCCGGATGACCTAGATGATCATGCCAAAGAGAAGGAGAGATGGCACTAAGAGCAGAAGCTTGATTATTTTTTGTTGTAGTAAGAGGATTAAGGTCACCTTGACTATCATATTTCATGATTCGTCTCCTTGTTTGAAAACCCTAAACAAAAAACACAAAATGATCAAATTCAACGGTTACACAATTGTCAGAAGTAAACTTTCTAACAAAGATAAGATTTTTAATAATTTTGGGAGCATGTAGAATATTTTTCAAGGACAAGGGAGGATTAGGGTTAGGTAATGAAGTGTGACCATAACCAGAAATTGGAATAGTATGACCATTTCCTACAATAATTCCATTAGGATGATTGCTCAAATTAAAATAAGACAGAAGTTACCATTGGAAGACAACATGTAGGATGTTGCACCGGTATCCATGTACCACGTTGGATCAAGTGGATTGATAGACATAGTCTATATAGCTTCTGAAATATCTGTTGGAGCATATGTTTGTTGACTGGTCATTTGGTGAAGCTACAAAGGTTTATTGGTGTTGTGGACGAGGCCCAAGAAGACCAGCATGTTGTTGTTTGGTAGGTACTGGACCACGAGCCCACCCTTGTGTTGGATATAGGCAAGGTGGAGAAGCCCATTGAGGAAACCAAACCCAAGAATTATATCTCCATGTTTGTCGTTGCTGCGAATTCCAAGGTGTAAAACCTTGTTATTGTTGTTGTGTACGACCGCTGCTACTGCCGCATTACCCGCCACTAGACCCACAACCGCCAGCATTGTTAGATTTCCGGCTACCAGTTTTCCGGTTACCAGATTGCTTCCCTCTGTTATGCGTGTGATCTGAGTTAGACTTAGGAACAAAAGAATCTGTTGATTGCAAGGATGCAATCATGGCCGAATGTATCCCTATAGTAGCCTCCTTAGTAAAACACGTTTCTTCAAGAGTTAGCATAGAACGGGCCTGATAGAAGAGAGGAAGAGGATCACTTTGTCTGATCAAGGTGTCGACACCTTAAACTAGTTGTATGACAAGGCGACTTTCTGAAACAGGAGCACCAACATTCTTCAACTAATCAACAAGAGACTTGAGGCGTTGACAATAAGTAGAAACATTAGGAAAATTCTCCATTATGGTATTGGAGAATTCGGTTTCAAGGGTAACCACACTGGAATTCTTGTTGTCTTGGAATATGTCTCGTAACCTATTCCAAGCTTCCATGGCTGTAGCATCAGGTTCAATAATGGTGTGCAAAAGATCATTAGAAATACTGGAATAAATCCATGAGAGAACAGTGGCATCATTCCAGTCAATATATACACGTACACAGGCATCAGCCATGCCTAATACAAAGGAATCAAACCTTAATTCTAGGAACATAATGTTACAGAATATTGACTTAACAAATATACAACATACTATATTTACATACAATTAACATCTTCGACTACAGCACCTATTTTCCAAAAAATTAGCAACCTGGAAGTTTCTTAGGTAAGTATACATACCAAATACCTACAAATAAATTCATAAAGTACCAAGTATCTAATTACTGTAGTGAGAAGACAATAATATCAAGTTGGAAATAATGCATAGACTAGTCCTAAAAAGATTGATAATGTTAGCTAGCAAAAAGTTGTGATCCATCTTGTAATAAAGATGCATTCAGTATATAGATAAACACATAACTGATACCCTATAAATCCTATTATGCTAAGTTGCTAATCAAGAGACTTGGTCAACAAATTGTTACAATAGATAGGCACTAAACAATAAAAGAAAACTAATAAATTAATAGCAACACTAAGCACCCCCAACAAATACCAAAATTTACGCTTACACCCTTTGGTTATATTGGCTAACTCTTGTAAAATCTTCCATGAAGAGCCTTATAACTGTGTTATTGTATAAAATGAGAATAATAGATTATAAGAGATCTCTATATATTGAGATAAATATAACATATATGTACCCTCTAGTCAAAAGTAATTACAAGAGTGTCTAATACGCCCATAGTTACCTAATTCGCGAATTGCTCTGGTACGGGTATGGGGTTCACTAGATTGAATGTATCAGGTACGGAGGGGGTAGACTAATTTTTGTACGAACCAGTACAATGTACCATGAAGTCCGGTACAGTGTACCCAAATGTAAACCATTTTTAGAAACATATTGTTGTACATGTATGATAAAACAGGAACATATTATATCAGATTACCAAATACCAAAAACATAAATGATCAAACCTTTCAAGTCTTAACTCTTAAGTACCAAAAGCTATAATAGAGAACAGATTACAAGACAAAAGATGAAACAGAATAACATGAACAATACAAAATTAACAAACATAAAACTTCTAGTCTAACCGCTACCCTTTTCCTTTCCGTTCTCCACGCCTTCTTCATCAAGATTCTCCCAAACCATTTCCTCCAATGGGGCACTTAACCTTTTAAATCGCTTTCCAGATTCATGTCCCATTTTTTTAGGGGTCCGGATTTATAAGATTATGAAAAATGGGATAGAAGCTTAATGTTTGAGTGAATAAAAACTAGTTTATCCACTCTCTTGCAATTTAAACAATTTTGCTTCACGTTATGAATATAGGAGTATGTACTCCAATTTTTCCCCGCCGAGGAACTACTAATCGGTTGAGAGAGTACTCTTTTTTACCACATTTTCCAATTCTTGAGTCTCTGATCCATAAGTTGCCCACCGATTAATCCTGTCCGTGGTTACGACATCGATTTGAGTTGAGGTCATAGAGTAAATTCATTTCTTTATATGAAATTTCACGAATTGTTTTCATAAATTTTTTGCTTCTTCTTCGCTCTCTGTAATTCTATTAAATGCCTCCATAACACTAAGTACAATTTCTTTGTCTTGGTTGGAAGCTTTTCGTGTCATGCCACCGGGTGCCAATTTTGCTAGGTAGCGTTTATCATAGAATTTTGGATTTAAGGAAAATCCCAAACATAAAGGGGGATTGTCATCTTCTCCCACCTATCCAAACAATTTTTTCAACTTGAGGGTAATAACTTGCGTATTTATTTTCCCTCATGACATCCTTGATTTCACCTAGCATGCTGTCCATTCTTTCATAAATCTCTCCCATTTTGGGACCTTCACCATCACAAAATTTCAATAACAAAAATATTGGTTTTGTAATATCCAATATACTTTAAACATCGTCCCGAAACTCGTCATCTTTAATTGTATCGATGACTTTTCCCCCAACTATTCGAGTGGGTTCGTCCCTATTTTTGACCCATTCCCGCCAAGAATTAAGAACAATGGTTGTAGAAAGAGCCTCCCTACACTCCATTAATCTATTCAGAACTATATAGTGTAAGGCAAAACGAGTTTTTGCAGCCTTTAATAACTTAGTGTTGAGTTTTCCCTAAAAAATGATATGGCATGTGCGTGGTTAATAAAAAACTTGACAATACTTTTTCTTCTCTAATATGTCTCCGCTAGCCAAAAAAATTCCTTCACCGAGTCTTTAAAAATGAGATTTAAGGTGCGCACACAACAAGGGGGCCAAAAAATATGTTTGTGTATCCTTTCGATCTCCCTCCCAGCAGCATTGCAATTAGCCGCGTTATCGGTTACAACTTATAATATATTATTTGGTCCAATATTATCGATGGCTTCAAATAGAAACTTTAAAAATTCTACCCTTGATTTTTCAACCCCCGATAAGTCTTCAACGTACATGAACGTTGCACCACGGAAATTAACTGCAAGGACATTGATAAGTGGATTATGTTTCACATTAGACCGCCAATCCGAAACTATTAAGACTCCTTGTGTAATCCACATGTCCTTAATTGGTGCAAGCTCCTTTTCAACGTCCCTAACACGTTCATCAAGTAATACAGTTCTCGCTTTTTACGGATGGGGGTTTGTATCCATACGCTGCATTCTTGATGGCACTAATCATTTCAAGGAATTGTGGGTTACGTAAACATTGAAAGGGCTTCCGTTAGCACATAATAGAGAACAAAATTCTTCAAAATACTTTGCAACTCCACTGTTTTCTGCTCCTGTTACCTTCTTCCTAATACTTTCTCGCTTATGTTAATCTCTAACCATGACTGGGCATCTTCTAATGTCAATAGTTTTCCTGCAACAGGTCAAAAAAAATGGATATGGATTCAGGTGTAGGATCTGGTAAATTTGCCTTTACAGTGGTTACAAACCCACTGTTTAGAACCTCTAACATTTTTACTGTTTCCTACACCATTGAATGTACCTTCTTCAAAAAGTGGTCTGCTTGCATCCTTTCCTTCACGGGCTGTTGACCTTTGTTTTGTTTGTTGTACTTCATCATCAGCATCAATATAATCTAGTTGTGTTTCACTGATGTGGGTGTTGCTTGTGTTTCACTATCTGCTGGAGTATTGGTATTTCTTCTAAACACCATTTTTTCTCAATCCATAATATTGATAGCTTGGTACAGAGGAATTTATTAGAGATCGAAGACACCACTTTTTCTAAGTGTCTCATTAATTCCTGCCAAAGTGAAAGTCGACACTGAAATTGGCATCCATCGCGATTCCAATTGAGGCAGTACACAAAATTAATCATCCCACACGTGAATTGACAATCGATCGACCCATTGACAATCATCGATTTGCTATGCTAAAATTTCGATTCAACTTTCATTCCTAGAGCGACTTGGTACGAATTCGTACCCCGATTCGGTACACAACGATCTGGTATGAGGTACGCGGCCTTATGGATGAATAAGGTAACTATGTACGCCCCCATAAGCTAAGGATGTAGAAGGATCTGCAAATTGCATTGTAGAAAGAGAAATCTTGGAGTCGGTAAAGGCGGTAAGAGAAAGAGGAGTTGCATGAACCAACACACTTTGTTGACCATAAGGATGCCGATATGAGAGAGGGTGACATATTGAAGAGAAATAATGATCTACATAAATTTGACAGGGGTAGAGAATGTGAGACCATCATTGGTTGAAATTGGGTTCGGTATGGTCATGGGTGAGGTCATTGTTTTGGAGTAAAAAAGGCCAGCCAATTGTACATTGTAGAAGCTCCAAAATATCCTTCTTTTGGGAAAGAATGATATATGAGCCTTGGGAGACAATTTTAATTCCCCACAAGAAGCTCAAGGGGTTTAAGTCTTTGATAGCAAAGGTCGTGTTGAGTTGTTGAATGACCTTGTTGATTGCAACATTGTTGTTTTCGCCTTCCGGTAATGACGATGTCGTCGACATAGACCAACATGTATATAATGGTGCCCGTACGTGAGTAAATAAAGAGTAGACTCGACAGTTTGGTACATGACACGAACACGACATGCGTTTTTTCATGTATGGCAGTACTATGGCTTTTGCAAATTCGTGTTCCATGTCAACACAACTTTCAAATTCGTTTTTCGTATCTTACATAGGTTGAACACAAATTTACTTGTTTAAACACGTATAAGACTCGGATAATTTTCGTGTCGTAGTTGTCGATGTTTGATAAACGAAAGGTAATTGATATGTAGGATATTGAACCTCTTACCAATTTACCATCACCAACATGAAGAATGTCATTTCCATGGTAAGCCCGAGTCGTCCATGCCTACTAAATCGGAAGTAACATGGTTGTTTGGTGTTTGGTGCCGGAGGCAACAATAAACCTTGTATATCTTTTTTAAGGTAGGTGGCACTAGCAAACCCTAGGCTTTATACCATGAAGAGCCGTATAATTGTGTTATTGTATATAATGAGAATAATCTGTTACAAGAGATCTCTATATATATAGAGATAAATATCACACTTAGGTATCTTTTAGTCTAAGGTAATTACAAGAATGTCATCATTACTTCCATCCCAAAAAGTTACATTGTCTTCAAGGTGAAAATTTGTGTACTATGGCCCGAATATTGCTAAAATAAGAGCCATTTCCTAGGTCTTCATAATTAGGCCCCGACCCTATAAGGGGGCAAGGTGGGCGGTTGCCTTGGGCTTCACGACGTTTGGGGCCTTAATATAATTATATTCGTTACTTAACATATTTTGTTCATTTTGCAAAAAATAACAAAGTTACTTAATATAAAAGAGGGGCTGAGTTCGATTCTAAGCAGGCGCGCTTCATAAAACACTTTTTTTGTATATTGTATAGGCATTTTTTTGTAGATTATTTAAATTCTAGAAAAGTTGTTTTGAAAAAAAAAATTAAAAGAGAGCAAAGGCTTCGTGCATTTTTCTAGATTATTAAACACAGACCTTTTGTTTCCTTTTTTTTTTTTTTTTTTTACAAGTATTCTGAATTTTAAAGAAAGTTAATAAAAAGAACAAGAGTACAGTCTTCATAAAAATATGTTGAGTCAGCTTTTTTTTTAATATATATATATATATATATATATATATATATATATATATATATATATATATATATATATATATATATATATATATCAACAACATTCATAATGTATAGTTTAATGGAAGAGTTTATATGACATGTCTAATATATATATATATATATATATATATATATATATATATATATATATATATATATATATATATATATATATATATATATATATATATATATATATATATATATATATATATATATATATATCAACAACATTCATAATGTATAGTTTAATGGAAGAGTTTATATTGTATAGTTTAATGGAAGAGTTTATATGACATGTCTAATTTACATTCAATTCAATGGATTAATTAAACTTCACCGTTATAGGATGCCATAGGTGCCATGTTGGCATGCAAAGGATATAGAATTCACTTTCCGTTGTTGTTAACAGGGTGAAGCTTACAAATTATTTTGGCCTGAAAAACAAGAATTTGTAAGAATGGCAGTGAAGTTTGGAGCCACCATTATCCCATTAGGATTTGTTGGGGAAGATGACATATTAGAAGTAAGAACACACTTCCATACTCTTTACAACGTCACTTGATCTTCGAAATCAAACAAACCAACTTTCAATTTCATCATCAAGTTAACTTATTTCATGTTAATCATCACTACTTAATATTGTCAAGTACTTCGTTTCCAGCTAATCATCGATTACAACGACATGAAAAGAATCCCTTTCCTCGACCAATTGATGAATGAATTCAATGAAGGGAGAATAAACTTGAGGTATATATATTTATTTATTTGGAAATATCATGATTTTTGTGATTATCTTCACTCATTAATTTGATGAATACTAATCCTTCAATTTTCTTTGATACGAGGGAGGGGATGAGTGGAGAGATTGCTAAGCAACCTTTTCATACTCCTGTAGTTTTACCAAAACTACCAGGTCGACTCTACTTTATGTTCGGGAAGCCTATACAAACAAAAGGAAAGGAAAATATAGTAAACGACAAAGATTATCTGCAAGAATTATACATGCAGATAAAATGTGATGTTGAAAAGAATGTAACTTATTTGTTAAAGAAGCGTGAGGGAGATCCATATAGAAGTATTGTTCAGAGGCTCCTGTGGGAAATGAAATATGGGGATTTAGATCGAATTCCATCGTTTGATCCATGAATGTAACTTACTTGTATGTTGTAATCTTCTTTTGTTTCACTGTGGGGGATGTGTATGTAAAAGTTGTTGCCCTTTTGCTCATATAGCCATGAAAACAGAAAATGAAGAATATTCCGATGATTGTAAACCATTTCTTTTATGAACGAAAAAAAGGGGGGAAATGAATTCATAATCTACCATCGATAAATCAACATAGTGACAAACCACCATAAAGATATCAATTATGGAAAAAAAGAGCAAGCATCGAATTCCCCCTTTCAGTAGGGTTCCATAAACACTTGCAAAATCAGTCGAAAGTTTGAAAATATTATGACGAAAATTGACCTCCTGTCACCTGTGACTGATTTTGGAAGCTTTGTTTTCTGTACCAACTTGTGCTTTTAGCTTCGCTGGGCTGCAATGGAGATACCAACAAACGGCAATGATAGTCTCCATCCTCTGCGACCTCAAATTCGCCATTCGATCATCCAGGTAAAAGAAATTTTTAACCTTTCTTCTTTGTTCCTTGATTCTGTTTATATGAGTACGTTTTTCCCGCCTACATATGTGATTTTCAATCTCTCTGTCATTCATATTGGATGATACACGAAACGCACATTTCATTTTGTTCCCGAACTCAATTAAACACGTAACTTGCACCCTTTTGTTAGGGTTTCTTGTTACCGAATTCATAATTATACAAATATCGACGTATTAAAATCCCTAAAACTACTAGAATCACAGAATCATAGAATCATAAGTCTTAACTTTGATTTTTTGGCGCAATTTTCTTGTGGAAGTATTCCATAATGTCCTTACTTGTGAGCAATTCAAGTGTCTCATCATCATCATCATCATCATCACCCTTTTTGTCTCAAGACAAAACCCATAGGCTGCATTCACGTGATCTTGTTAGGAGTATAGTCAAGATCAATGGAGCTTCTTGTGTTAACAGAAAGAATACAGTTGTATCACTAGCATCTTATGAAAATGGAGGAAAAAAGAGTTCCCAAAATACCCCTGAGAAGTTAGAACCTTTGTGGGATGATGGTTATGGAACACAAACCATGAAAGATTACACTAAAATAGCCATTGATCTGAGTCGTTTAACTAGTAATGATGGTGGGCCACCTAGGTGGTTTTGCCCTGTTGCCTGTAACAGACCTCTAAAAGATTCTCCTGTTCTTATGTATTTGCCTGGTAATTGGTATAAAATTACACAAATTACCGTTTTACCCCTGCAAGATATGCTTATATTTATTTACTTCCTAATTGGATGTGTAGGGTTGGAAGGAACTGGAACTGGCCTTGTTGTACATGAGAAAGCTCTTGGAAAGTGAGTTAATCTTCATCTTCTCTTTGAACATTTTTTTTTTTCTTATAAACTTTTGTTTTATAGAATCTTTAATAGGAAGATATAAATGTTTGCTTAAAATTTTATACAATGACAGGGTTTTCCATGTTCAATGCTTGCATATTCCTTCTCATGATCGAACACCATTTGAAGGTTTGCATCTTCTCGTGTATTTATATTATGTAAAAAACTTTATGGAACCGAATGAGAGAGTAAATGACCGTTTTACCCTTGTGTTTGCATGAAAGGGTTGATTAAAATTGTGGAAGAAAGTGTAAAGATTGAACAAAATTTGTTCCCAAATAAACCGATTTATTTGCTTGGAGAATCTTTTGGAGCAATATTAGCACTTGCAGTTGCTTCTCGTAACCCTACAATTGACTTAATACTCATTCTAGCAAACTCAGGTTAATTATTCTTTTTGTTTCTTTTCACAATTTCTTTTATTTTATACGTGTATTTTTTTTTGAGTAATTACACGAATGGTCCCTATGGTTTAGGGTAATTTGCACGTTTGGTCCCTAACTTATTTTTTTAACTCGGAAGGTCCCTACTGTTTGTTTTTGTTACACGCTTGGTCCCTGTCTTACCTAAAAAGACTATTTTGCCCTTGATTTTTTAATTTATTTAAATAAACACACTCCCAACCGTACTCCACTCACCTTACTCTACCTATCCCATCATCTTTCCCTAATCAAATAATAGTCTTTTTAGGTAAGATGGGGACCAAGCGCGTAACAAAAACAAATAGAAGGGACCAAACACGTAAAAAAACAAACAGTAAGGACCTTTCGAGTTAAAAAAGTAAGTTAGGGACCAAACGTGCAAATTACCCCAAACCATAGGGACCATTCGTGTAATTTACTTTTTTTTTTTATTCATTTCAGCAACTTCTTATGAGAGATCATCACTGCATCCATTAGTAGGGTTCATGAAGACTCTTCCTGTTGAACATTATGGCTCATTTCCTTATCTCACAAGCTTCCTTTTAGGTATTGCAACTTAGAATTTGATTAAGATAAATCATAATCCTCATTTATTTATTTATTTATTTTACAATTAATTTTCTTTCAGGTGATTTTGTAAAGATGGCAATGGTTAACACTAATGGTCCAAACCATTTGCCTTCTTTTGGGCAATTGATTGGCAATCTTACTGAAGATATCCCACTTCTTTCTGTAAGCACCACCTTCAACTTTACAAAATTTACCAAAAAGCCCTTCTAATAACTTCCACTTTCATCCTTGAATTTTGCTTCGTATAGGCAATGACCACAATAATTCCAAGAGATACTCTTGATTGGAGGATTAAGCTTCTTGAATCAGCTGCTGGATATGCTAACTCTCGTCTTCATACTATTAAAGCTCAAGTTCTAATTCTTGCCAGGTTTTTATTATTTTTTGTAACTTCATAATTCAATTCTTGTTACTATATTTTTTTATTAATAATAATAAAATATTTGCATTTCAGTGGAAAAGATAACCTCTTACCAAGTAAAGATGAGGCCCAAAGGCTTTCAAGATTATTGCCACACTGTGATATACGTGTGTTTGAGGAAAATGGGCACACAATATTAATGGTATATATTAATTAAGATCTTTTTTTGCACTTTTCTTGTGGACAAAACTACCCCTTTTGGGTATATTTGGTAATGACAATGAGGAGGGTATTCATGTCTTTTGCACAGACAAGAGATCAAAAGCAAAATCCCTACCTTTTTAGGTGGGGCAAACATTTGCAATCTTGTTGGAATATATATTAAGATCTTTCTTTTCACTTTTCTTGTGGACAAAACTACCCCTTTTGGGTATATTTGGTAATAAAAATAAGTAGGGCATTCACGTCTTTTGCACAGAAAAGAGATCAAAAGCAAGTCCCCACCGTTTTGGGTGGGACACAAATTTGCAATCTTGTTGGAATATAAAATGTAAATTGTTTTTTTTTTTTTTTTTTTTGTGTTTTAACAAATATCAAAATCTTTCATTGTAGGAAAATGGTGTTAATGTGTTATCGGCTATAAAAGCTACTCAATTGTATCGACATTCTTCAAAGTTTGATATTTTTAGAGACTTTTTGCCTCCAAGTATGACAGAGTTCAAAACCTTACCAATGGAAGCTTGGTAATTTAATAAATCTAGAAACCAAATATTATTTATAAGAAATAAAAATATTATATATAACATAATATTATGTGATTGAGTGTAGGTGGTATAGGCTTTACATGGGTGCATCAATGTTTTCAACAATGGAAGATGGAAAGATAGTGAGAGGTCTTTCAGGGGTTCCAGATGAAGGACCCGTATTAATAGTTGGAAATCACTTGTTATGGGGAGTTGATGTTTTTTCTATTGTTTTAGAGTTTTTAAGAGAAAAGAAAACCATGATCCATGGTTTAGCCCACCCTCAGATTTTTGAATTTGATAAAAAATATGAATATCTCATGATTCCATATTCGGATATTATGAAACTATTTGGTGCAATTCCGGTTTCTGGAAGAAACTTCTTCAAATTATTAGCAAGAAATTCGTATACATTACTTTATCCTGGTGGTGCTAGAGAGGCTCTCCATCGTAAGGTAATCAATCACCAATTCCATTCCACTCCTTTGTGATTCCATTCCGTTGTAAACTTTTAAAATAATGGTGAACAGGGTGAAGGCTGCAAATTGTTTTGGCCTGATAAACAAGAATTTGTAAGAATGGCAGTGAAATTTGGAGCCACCATTGTTCCATTTGGAGTTGTTGGAGAAGATGACATGTCAGAAGTAACAACAACAAAACAACTAAATCATTCTCTTTACAATTTCACAAACTATATTTTTTTTTAGTATTACTTATTTCATCTTTAATCATAATTGATGTTAATTTACTTTCTTTCCAGCTACTCATTGATTACAATGAAATGAAAAAGATCCCTTTCCTTGATCAAATGGTGAATGAATTCAATCAAGGGAGAACAAACTTGAGGTGAATTTTTATTTACTATTATGTTTGTTTTCTAAATCTTATTTTATTTTATATTATATTTTTTTGTTATTTATGTATAGGGCGGGGATGGGAGGAGAGATTGCGAAACAACCGCTTCATTTTCCTATATTTTTACCAAAGCTACCAGGTCGACTGTATGCTATGTTTGGGAAGCCTATACGAACAAAAGGAAAGGAAAATATGTTAGATGACAAAGATTATATTCAAGATTTGTATTTGCAGATAAAATGTGATGTGGAAAAGAATATGGCTTATTTGTTTAAAAAACGTGACGATGATCCATATAGAAGTGTTATTCGAAGATTCGTGTGGCAACAAATGAATAATGGGGATTTGGATCGAATTCCCTCTTTTGATCCTTGAATGTTTAAATTATCTATATGCCTTTTGTTGTTGTTTGATGATTATACATTCTATTATTTATATAAATATTTGTACATTGTATCTTTTGTTTGTGTTTCATTAGAAATGTTTAGGTGTGAAGTTAATTAAATTATTATACAAATCCGTTTAACCTTTTTGTACTAAATGACAAGTAATTATAAATCAATGTCAAACTACCAATAAAATACAATTTGATACATAAAGCAAACATGAATGAATTTTGGTCGATTATCAAAGTCTTGCTTCGCATTTTCTTTATGAATATTGCTAATGTAACTAGGAGTGTTTGTTTAAATGGATCGGTTAAATGTTTAAATGCAATCTGTTCGATCAAATCTATATTGATTTTGGTTTTCAATATATGGAGTTGAAAAGTGCAAACTAAATTAAAATTCGATATAAACGTCCTACCTAATTTTAATTCGGCTTGAACTTGATATCATTTATGTAGGTTTTGTTTTTCATTACCCGATTTCCAGTTTTGGATTCTTATCGTACTTTTTTCCCACCTACATACATGATCTTGTATCTCTATGTCATTCATATGGAATGATACATGAAACACACATTTCATTTGGTTTTCTGAGTTCAGTTTCAATACGTAACTTGCACCCTTTTCTTTTGTTTTCATTTACTGAGTTTAGAATTTTACATACATACGAAGCTTCCACTTAGGATAACAACAATCAAGATATGATATTCCTAAAATTCTTTAAATCATAGAGCAAAGTCTCGGTTTTGATTCTTGAAGCAGTTTTCCTTTTCCCTATGAAATCTTCCATCGCATTACTTATGAACACTTCCACTGTTCCACTATCACCCCTTTTCACTCCAAACAAAAACCTTAGTCTGCGTTCTCATGTTCTTGTTAGGAGTGTAAGTAGTGAGGTATCATCGGCTTCAGTTAGCATCAATGGAGCTTCATCTGTTAACAAGAATGATACTGGGGATCATAAAGGAAAAACGAGTATACAGAATGTTCTAGAAGAATTGGAACCTTTGTGGGATGATGGATATGGGACACAAAGTGCAAAGGATTACGCCTATATAGCCATGGATTTGATTAAGAATGATGGAGGACCTCCTCGATGGTTTTGCCCCATTGCATGTGGCATACCTCTAAAAGATTCGCCTATTCTTTTATATATTCCTGGTAATTTGTAGTATTTGATAGCTACACAAAAAAAAAAAAAAAAAAAAAAAAAAAAAAACTTCTATGCTTATAATTGTGTGTTTAAAATTTAATGTCTTTAGGGATAGATGGAACTGGAACTGGACTTGTTGTACATGAGAAAGCTCTTGGAAAGTGAGTAAAGCAAGTTTCTTGAAGAAATCGATTACTATTTGTTACATGCATCAACTTTACAATTGTTTTTTTTTTTTTTTCAACTTTGATAACAGGGTTTTTCATGTTCAATGCTTGCATATTCCTGTTCATGATCGAACACCACTTGAAGGTTTAGCATCTTTTTTAGTGTTTATATTGCTCATAACTTCATGAAGTTAGTCCATTTTATATACTAGCTAGCTATATAAACTTGCTTTGCATGAAGGTTTGATTCAAATTGTGGAAGAAACTGTGAAGATTGAACATAATTTGTCCCCAAATAAGCCGATTTATTTGCTTGGAGAATCTTTTGGAGGAACCCTAGCACTTTCAGTCGCTGCTCGTAACCCTACAATTGACTTAATACTCATATTAGTAAACCCAGGTCTCTCTTTTTTTTTTCCTATTTTTTCAGTAAATCCAGTTTCATACATGTATTTCTTATTCAATTTGAATATTCTAACCATTTCAGCAACTTCATTTGAGAGATCACAAGTACACCCTTTATTGCCACTCCTAAGAGTTCTACCTGAGGAACATTATGGGATGCTACCCTATGTCATACCCCCTCTTCTGGGTAGGTTATTGCTTGAATTAGGGTTTTCTCCAATTTAATAAGTTGTATGTAACATTAGGGTTTTTGTTCTTGCATATATATTCTCTTTTAATCATGATAACATTTTCTTTTCAGGTGATTTTGTAAAGGTGGCAATGGTACGAATCGATGATAATGGTAGATCTTTACAATTTGACCAAAGATCTACCACTTCTTTCTGTAAGACTCACCTTCTCTTACTTCTTTAGCTCTTGTCATTGTTTTAGTTTTCATTTTTGTTAGCTTGTTCAATCTACTATATGGAATGTGTTTTTTTCCCTCATTTTTATACTTTTTTTTCATGATAGATAATGGCCAAAATATTACCACAAGACACTCTTAAATGGAGGTTAAAGCTAGTTGAATCAGCTGCTGCTTATGCTAACTCCCGCCTCCATGCTATTAAAGCTCAAGTACTCATGCTTGCTAGGTTAATTTCTTTCTTCTTTAGCTAATAAGGGTAAATTTATAAAAAGTCACGGCTTAATGGGGAAAGTCTCTTTTCCATAACTTTCTATATTAAGTCGTTCTTTTTGCAATAAGTAAAAACGAAACACAAACACCCATAGTTTACGGATTAAGTCATTAAGTAAAAAAGAAACAACACCCAGGTTTAAAAATGTGAGCTTGTAGATATTTCTTAATTCATTTAGCCTTATGGAATATAATATTGCTAAGATATTTGTATTTCAGTGGCAAAGATAACCTGGTGCCAAGTAAAAACGAAGCCCAAAGGCTTTCAAGATTCTTGAAGCACTGCAACGTACGTGTGTTTGAGGGAAATGGGCACACAATCCTATTGGTAATAAGATATCCTACTTTGACAAGTTTGCATGATCATTCCCTAGCGTCCACGTGGCAAAATAAAACACTAATGTGGGTCCCTTTTCGTTGGTGTAGGAGAATGGTGTTAATTTTCTGTCCACTATAAAGACTAGTCAGATGTATCGCCGTTTTTCTAAGCATGATGTTGTTAACGACTTTTTGCCTCCTAGCATGAGAGAGTTCAAAAGCTCACCAATGGAGTCTCGGTAATTTAACAGATTTGATTTGTCATATCTTCTTAATTATTATACTCTTGTAATTGTCATCAAATGAAGACTATGTTTTCCCACTTTGAATTTTTCATTCATACGAGGTTAACCAAATATTAAGCTACGATCCAATCCACTACAGGTGGAATCGCGTTTACATGGGTGCAGCAATGTTCTCAACAATGGAGGATGGAAAGATAGTGAGAGGTCTTGCAGGGATTCCAGATGAAGGACCCGTATTAATCGTTGGTAATCACATGCTATGTGGATTTGATATTTTTCCTATTATCTCCGAGTTTTTGAGAGAAAAAAAAGCCAAGCTTTATGGTTTAGCTCACCCACAATTGTTTCAACTTGATGAACAACATTTCATAATCCCAATTATCGATATTTTGAAGCAATTTGGTGCAATTCCAGTTTCTGGAAAAAATCTTTTTAAATTGTTAGCAACAAAATCTTATACACTACTTTACCCTGGTGGTCTACGTGAGGCTCTCCATCGTAAGGTATTAATTTATGCATGAAATAGCAACTTTTTTTTTGAAATGGTGAATTAAAAACTTTATATTATGGTTAAAAGGGTGAAGCTGCGAAATTGTTTTGGCCTGAAAAACAAGAATTTGTAAGAATGGCAGTGAAGTTTGGAGCCACCATTGTTCCATTTGGAGTTGTTGGGGAAGATGACATATCACAAGTAACAACTTATATACAATGTAACTTCATACAACTTTGATCAAATAAACTAGTTTTCAACGTTTTTATCTACTTTTTTTTACTAGATAATCCTTGATTATAATGAAATGAAGAGAATCCCTTTCATCAATCAAATGCTCAATGATTTAAATCAAGGGAAAACTAACTTGAGGTGAGTTTACTTGGTTTTTTCGGTCTACTTTGAGGTGAATTTACTTAGTGTTAGTTTTATTTCTTATTTTGAGTATCATATTGTTTTGGTGATAGAGAGGGGATGGTTGGAGAGATAGCTAATCAACCACTTCATATTCCTATACTTTCACCCAAACTACCGGGTCGACTCTACTATTTATTTGGGAAGCCTATATGTACAAAAGGAAAGGAAAATATGTTACATGACAAAGAGTATTTGAGGAAATTATACTTGCAAATAAAATATGAGGTTGAAAAGAATGTGGCTTATTTGTTAATGAAGAGGGAGGAGGATCCTTATAGGGGTTTGGTTGAGAGGCTTGTGTGGGTAACAACTATTGGTTCTTTAGATCAAATCCCATCATTTAAGCCATAATGTTGAGTTATGTTGGTATATGAAACTTTTGTTTAGGAATGTATTTTATGTTGATTTTTAAACAATATTTAAGAGTATTTTTTAAAAAATTATGTGTTAGGATTTGGAGTACTTGCCGAATGTGATAAGAATCGGGGTAAAGTTCTAACTTATGTAGCATCATCAAAAACCATTTCCCTGGTTTTTGGTCCCTAAGGCTGTAAACGAACCAAACAAACACGAACAAGGCTTGTTCATGTTTGTTTGTTTAGGTTTAATTTAACTAACAAACGAACACGAACGCTTAAACAAACATGTTTTCTTGTTTGTGTTTGTTTGTTTAAAAATTACATTGTTTGTGTTTGTTTTTGTTTGTTTGTTAAGATGTTTTTCTAATTTTACCAACCTTCATTGTTTTTCTAATTTTCATCGTTTGTGCATTTAATAGTTAAGAATTATATGTTATTCTATGTTACTATATGATTGTGATTGACGATTCACACGGATTTAAATTTTAGTATACCTTTTATATATATATATATATATATATATATATATATATATATATATATATATATATATATATATATATATATATATTAACAAATATTAACTAAACAAATATTAACGAACGTTCACGAACTTAAATAAACGAACGAGACCATTGTTTATGTTTGTTTGTTTAACTAAACAAACATAAAATTTTGTTTGTGTTTGTTTGTTTATTATATAAACAAACATAAACGAACATTTTACCGAACGAACTACGAATGGTTTGTCCAACGTTTGGTTCATTTACAGCCCTATTGGTCCCAACTCCCAATACATATGCATTCAAACTTTACATTCTCATTTTGAAATTACAATTTCTAAATTAGAATATAGCATAAAAACCGTTTGATTTTGATGTAATTAGTTATATTCAAAACTCACTTATTGGTTTGATTTGGTTTAGGATTGAATTTGGAACCCTTTGTTATTCAAGCATTTGTAAGTTCTTCTCTTAGATGTTGAAATCGCTTGATTTCCTAATGACCTTGTTATCTTGATTATCTGAAAGCAACACGATTATTTTAGAAAACTTGTGTCATGAATTACTTTCCAATAGTTTTTTTTGTTCACGAGCGTTTCTTATACATTAAGGACATCAAAATTTAGTATGTGTGCTTTAACTTTATAGTAAAATTAGAAAATAGTTGAATACACTTCAAAGTTTGAATGTGAAAAAAAAAAAAAAAAAAAAAAAAAAAAAAAAAAAACCGAATGAAAGGAACTATACACACATAACTCATAAGCAGCAAAAACACAGTCCGACGCGGAGGGCTACCGTGAAATCGAGGAGAAAATGAAGAATATTCCGATCATTCTTATGGGCTGCGGAGGCGTTGGGAGACAACTCCTCCATCACATCGTCTCCTGTCGAACCCTACACGCAAACAAGGTACAACACTGAAATAATTTCATCTCCACAACTTCAGCTTCGTCGATAATGTTTTCGATTTGTATATGTCTTCAACGATTACCTGCGTTAGGTTTTGAGTTGGATTGTACACATGATAGATAATTGTAGTTGATTTGGGTTCTTATGATACCAAAATTTTGAAAATGCAGATGAATTAGGATTTAGGACCATATTTGTTCTTCAATACTAGGGCTTAAGATACCTGAGAATATCATTTGCATTTTTCAGGGAATTCACTTGCGAGTTGTGGGCATATTCGATAGCAAATCATTTCTTGTTGTACCAGATGTCTCATCTATGGAGTTCAACGATACCGTTTTGATGAACATTTGCCAGATCAAATCAAACGGCTTGTCCCTTCAAACATGTGTTGAATCTGGTAATTCCATTGATATTTTCACAGCATCGGAGTTATGTATCATTTCATATTCCATCTTACATGATTACTTATACACTAATAATCACATAACATCTTTCACTTCTTCTTCTCTTCTTAATTCTTTAGGTAAATCTGAAGCTTTTTCATCTCCCGAATCCACAAAAAAACTCACAGACATTGCTGCTCGTTTAGGTAAATGTAAATTGATCACTACACACTTTTCACTACAAATTTATAAGATTCAGATTTTCAATGTTCTTTCTTTGAATTTCCATGTAGCTTTTACCCTTGTTGATTGCTCTGCAAGTTCAGAAACCATTGGAGCTATTACACAAGCAGTAAATTTAGGATGCTGTGTTGTGTTAGCCAATAAGAAGCCTCTTACTTCTTCAATGGTATTAAACAAGGGCAAATTGTACATTTCCTGCAATTTTCCCTTTAGATTAATTTTCAACTTTATGGATTTCAATTCAAATAAATATTCAACTTTGTTTTTTTACAGGAAGAATTTGATAACTTATTCTTACAACCACGTCGCATTAGACATGAATCAACAGTAAGTAATGCTATTTTTAATTTTTATATTTCAGATTTTATTATTATAGTGTGTATTTATGGGATAAATTTACTTTCAGGTTGGTGCTGGACTCCCTATTATAGCATCATTAAATCGTATACTTTCATCTGGAGACACTATTTATCGCATAATTGGAAGCTTGAGTGGTAATAAAAATATAAAAAAAGTTAATAAATTACATTTATTTAGTAAAGGGAAATCTTCAGAAAAGTCCTAAAATTTTAGTCCAATTTATGAAAAAGTCCCAAACTAAATTTTATTTACAGAAAAGCACAGAATACTGGTTAAAACTTCGAAAAAATCCTTTTCGGCTAGTTTCGCAGATTTTGCTGGTATTCTGTTCTTTTTCATTAGTTTGCTCAGAATTTTGGGACTTTTCCAAAAATTACATAATAACCAAAATATTTGGATTTTTTTGAAAATTACCATGAAATTAATGGATATTATTATTAACAAATCAATTATAAACATAAAAAATATTTTTATTATAAAAAAAGAAATACATTTGTTGCTAATTTCTAGGAATAAATTGGTGGTCTAAGTAATCTATTGCTTCCTGACCACTCAAACTTTCTACGTTCTTCCTATGCGTTGTTGTGGGTATGATGGTGAGATGAACTTAGTTAGCATTCCTCTAATGTTGGTGTTCCTCTTATGTTGTTTAACCTAACTACTAACCAACATTCATACTTTACATGTTAACAACTATCGGCTAACACACATCTATAAAATGTGAAAAGTGAACCGTGAATGATAATTTATATGGAAAAAAAATGAAGGGTGATTATCTATTTAAATTGTCATTCATAATTTACTTTTCACTCTCGATAAATGTGTGTAATTTTATGGTTGTTATCGGGTGATGTTTGGATGTTAGGTGATAGTTAGGTTAAAGAATATAATGAAAGATCTATATGTTCGTGTAATGCTATTTTCTAATAACACGTGATCATATAGCATCATGCCTAATAGCAAGTAGACACTTATTGATTGTGTATTAATAAATATTATCAACTTTTGTATTGATCACGCCTAACAGAGTACTTTTCACTATGACACCCACAACGATACATAGAAAGAACATAGAAACTTTGAAGTGGTCAACAAACAATAGAGAAGTACATAACCGACCATTTTATTCCTATAAATTAGCAACAAATGTATTTCCTTTGTTTATAATAAAAAATTATGGTGACTTGGTAAGGCATGTGGAAGATATGGTGGATAACCTATTGACCTATGTTCAAATCCTGGCACCACTCAGCCCTTGTGACCATGGAGGTTCGCCTGTAGTGACTCCAGGGCATGAAGCAAAGCTTTATGTTTGCAGCGGGGGATTAGTCGGTGCGCGAAAGCTGGCCCGGAAACCCTCGTTAGGG
The DNA here is from genome assembly GCF_052625555.1 of Lactuca saligna. Lineage (NCBI taxonomy): Eukaryota > Viridiplantae > Streptophyta > Magnoliopsida > Asterales > Asteraceae > Lactuca > Lactuca saligna. The sequence goes on along the minus strand of NC_136422.1, from coordinate 130,365,010 downwards.
AAGATCCCTTTCCAAGAAAAAAATTATGTTTATAAATGATTTGTTAATAATAATATCCAATAATTCCATAGTAATTTTCAAAAAAGTCACAATATTTTGGTTATCGGGTAATTTTCAAAAAAGTCCTAATATTTTAAGCAAACTAACGAAAAAGGACAGAATACCGGCTAAGTCTTCGAAACCGGCCAAAAAGGGTATTTTCGAAGTTTTAGCCGGTATTCTGTACTTTTCTGTAAACAAAAATTAGTTTGGGACTTTTTCATAAATTAGATTAAAATTTTAGGACTTTTCTGGATATTTCCCTTTTGTAAATAGTAGTTACATATGTTTTTATTTTATCCCTTAAAAATAGGCACATTGGGGTATGTAATGAGTGAGGTAGAAGATGGAAAGCCATTTAGTGAAGTTGTTAAAGCTGCTCAAGCCCTTGGCTATACTGAACCAGGTCAAATTTATTAATATATTTTTTTTCATATTTTTTATTATGAAAAAAAAAAAAAAACTTATGGTAAACTTTTAACTCTTAGATCCTCGTGATGATCTCAGTGGCATGGACGTTGCAAGAAAGGTTTATACTTTATATCTCATCTCTATCTCCACTTAATTTTTTGTAATATTCACGGTTTTCTCCCTTCATAGTGTTAAATGACCAAAATACCCTTGTGTAGTAGGTCCATCTTGATATTAGTTGGCAAGAAACGGATGGAGTTCGTTTCCATTCCTTTGCTCTATAAATGTTTGGTTTGTAAATATGTGAAAAAACTTTGAATGTAAACTATGATAAATGACCAAAATACCCTTTTTCATATTTGAACAGGGTTTGATCCTTGCACGACTTCTTGGGCACCATATGGATATGAATAGCATCAAGGTAGGTGCTTGCTTGCATAAGTCATAAGCACATTCACGTTTCTTTGGAGTTATTAATGTGACATTTATGCATCTTTTTACATCTTTTTAAAGATTGAAAGTTTATACCCCGATAAAATGAGGCCAAAAACAATGTCTCTCAAAGACTTTTTAGCAAATGGCCTCCCATTGTTGGATAATGATATTGAAGAGAGAATCAAGAAAGCTTCTTCAAATGGGAATGTTTTGCGCTACGTTTGTGTCATTGAGAACTCAAGGTATCTATCTATCTGTCTATCTATGAGGGCATTTACGTCTTTTGCACAAACACGAAATCGAGAGCCAATCCTTGTTCCACTTTCTTATTGACATTTGTCCTGAGTGGTCCAATGCATGCCAAACACTGTTCTGTCATGTCATGTCATGTCAGTGTACACTGTTCGACAGACAGTGTACAAGACAATGTACACTGATGAATGAGGGGGTAAGTTGTATTTTAATGTGAAATAGGTGCAATGTTGGAATTCAAGAGCTACCAAAAGAATCGGCTTTGGGAAGATTGAGAGGAAGTGACAATGTGGTTAGTTTTCTGACTTTTTTCTATTAAGTCGTTCTTTCTGAATTAAGTCAATAAGAAACATGTATCAATATATCTTCTTATCATATTAAGTCATGTTTTGTTCCTATTGAGTCAATTAAGTAAAAATATAATAAGTGTTGTGTAGGTGGAGATTTACAGTCGATGCTACAAGGAACAACCACTGGTGATTCAAGGTGCGGGAGCAGGCAATGATACAACCGCTGCTGGTGTTCTTGCTGATATTTTTGATCTTCAAGATCTATTTACATAAACAACACACACACACACACATCAATAGTTTGTGAAATTACCCTTGTGCCCTTGATCCGTTTTGATGATGGTATGCTTCCGTTTGAAGATAATTTTGCAATACACTTGAAGTTTTATGGTATATAAAGTGTGTTTGTTAGCTTACAACCTACTAAATCACTTTGTTATAAAAAATGGGTTATTTTACACAACATTTTCAATGAAAATCGAAAAAAAAAAAAAAAAAAAAAACTATATAGGATGACCAAAAATGTAATTTACTTTAAGATTTAAAATTGAATTAAATGATATCATGGTTATATTACTATTTTTATATAATGTGTTGGCTTCATTTTTTTTATAAATGATACTAGCTTAAAAAGTAGATGGGTTTTTACCTTCTGTTAAGTTGGCAAATTAGATTTTCAAATGACATTTTTAATTTTATAGCGTAAGTTTAGCTAAACTAGCTAGAAGCTGGTAAATAGAGGATGTAATTTTTATTTGTGTAGAAGTGTTAAATGAAAATACATGAAAGATGTAAAATAACATAAAATATAAACGCTAAAAACTTCTAAACCTACTTTTAAATGTTATTTGGGTTTGAGCATTTTTGTTTAAACTAGAACCTTTAAACCCTTTAAAAGTAGTTTTTTTTTAATGCCATTTGGGTTTGAACATTTTTGTTCAACCTAGAACATTTAAGCCCTTTAAACATAGTTATTTATTTATTATTTACTATTATTTTTTTAATTCGACTATTTTTATGAAAAATTAAAAGCTAAAAGCTTCAAAAAGCTTTCAAAAGCCTGTTGCTGAACATACCCATATTATGTGACATTATAATGACTTCTAAAGTTGACAATGTGGCCACGTGCAATAGCAATTGGGAGATTGCGTTGCGGTTTCGGTTGCTGAACAAAATAAAAACACGTTTCAACCTCCTTTTTCTCATTCACTTCACCCACTTTCTTCTCCAGTCAATCCCAACCCCTCTTCCACCTTCATGATCAATTTTTTCATCTAGATTCATGATGTTTTGGTAATTGGAGTTGCTTGATGAATCTCTACTAAAATCCTTCCAAGATATTGCATCAAAGGTAGTTCTTTTTCCTCTTTATCCCCAAATTTGAATTATGATTTTGTTGGATTCAGAATCTGAACTTCATGCTCTATTGGTAATGTTTATATGAGACTTATGTCGTAGTTCCTTTCCTTAATCCATCTCCAATCTCTAACCTTGTTTTGAAGAGTTTCATTGACCATCAATGGTGAAATCCGAATTCATGCTTAAATTGGGTTGTTATTGTGAAATAATCGATGTGATTCCATTCCTTGATCCACTTTAAGCTCCAACTAAGTAATAGTTGGGAGATTTGTAAGTTTGGATGTGATTTGGTGGGTATTCAATACCCTAGATCCTCAAATCCGAATTTGATGCTTTAAGCAATAATATGAGCTTATGGTTAGATGGTACATTTCCTTTAATTAATGATCCATTTGCCAACCCTTTGGCTTATGGTGAGACTCCATGATGTTTGAATCAAGTTCTAGTTCTAATGGTGGTAATTTGGATATTCTCAATTCTAGGGTTCATTTATTCAAATTACTAATTCCAAGCAATGATACGAGCTTGATTTTGTGATTGGATTGCTTATATTCTTTCAAATCTATGACCTATTTGTTAATTCATGACTAATGGTGAGATTTTAAGTGTTTGATTTGAGTTTAGCTTTCATGTGATGGCTTGGGCATTTTCAAACCCTAAGGGTTTTAGATCATGTTTCATGGTGTCAAGCAATGATACGAGTTTGATGTTATGCTTAGTTTATATTCTATTCTAATATATGATCCATTCAGAATTCTCGCCTCATGGTGAGATTATGAAATTTAGACTAGAAACTTACTTTAATTTGAGATTTCAACTTTGTTGATTATGGAACTATGTTGCAAGCTTGAATTCTCACATGGAACGTAACCTCTTTTCTAGTTTTGGTATTCAAGAATTCTTTGACGAATCGAGAAGTAATATGCTTATTTGCTTTCATAATTAGTCTTCAAATGAAATGCAAATTGTAACATCCGTTTTCCTGGAGGCTTCGTATTAAGGTTTCAAAGGGTTAAAAGGTTGGGTTTTAGAGCAAAAAGGGTCCTCACGATGTGAGGCATGGAGGCTCACGACGCGAGGAGGGCCGCATGAAGATTCCATCCGGGATTGAGCTCACGAAGTGAGCATCGTTGTAGCCCAAGCCCATAAAGTTTTAGGGTTACCCACGTATTTAAGCCCCCCCTTAACTCGGTTTTAGGGTTTATTTCTCAACCTCCACCCTCCCCGAACTCAGAAAAACCCTAACCTAATCCATCTTGGTGATTTTGGATCCATTTTAGTGTTTTGGTGGCTAGAAGAAGAAGAAGAAGATGTTCTAGAGTGTTGGTTCAGCAAAGAGGCATCATCATCATCTTGTGCACATTTTGGATCATTGTATGTGCCCAAGATCCAAACTTTATGAGCACAAATTGTTAGATCTAAGTTATAAGCTCCTTTTTGCATGTTTATGATAGATTGCATGCTTGGGATCCACAAAGTTGGCAACTTTATGGATTAATGAGTCATTCTCTATGATTTGGTCTTATGGATTTGGAGTATGGTTATAAATTATGAATCTTGTTTGAGTTTGGGGCCATTTCTTGTTATCTTGACCTAAGATGGGTTTAGGACGTGCTTGGGGAATGCATGTCCATAAAGTAATTGTTTTTATTGGCATTTGGAGCCCTTGTTAGCTTGTAGATGAAGTAGGATTAAAGGATTAATGGATTAAAGACTTAAAGGTTGGGTTTTTAGTCTTAGATTGTTCTCACTATAACGACCCGATTTTTTCAAAGGAAAATTTTCATTTTTAATTATCCAAACACGTTTCCATAAATTACAAAATCCCATATATAATTGTTTTCAAACTCATATCAATTACGACTTTTATTTAAAATATCAAAGTGTCCCATAAAGCGTCTGTGTGAGAGTGCATTTCGCGCCATCACGCCTTGCCCTTGCCCTTGAGATCTGATGTACCTAAAACAAATCCACAACCTGTAACCTAATGCTTAGTTAGCATACCCCACACACAATCCATGTAACACATATTATATTAGCTATAAGATCTACATATACCACATAAGCCATGCATACATAAACCTGTAAGGATGTCTTGGGCTCCCTTAGGTTCTTATACCTTCGTGCCATGGGCTACCCCACATGTTCTTTACTTAGGAATGCCATGGGCTACCCCACATGGTCTTATATCTAACTGCCACAGGCTCCCCCTGGGGTCTTTCATGCAATAACATACATAATCAACCTATCATATCATATCACAGAAGTGTCTAACATACTACATATACATATATAAACTTGTAAGGATGTCGTGGGATCCTCCTAGGGTCTTATACCATTGTGTCATGGGCTACCCCACATGGTGTTTACCTGGGAATGCCATGGGCTACCCCACATGGTCTTACTTCCAATTGCCAAAGGTTCCCCTGGGGTCTTCCATGCAATAACATACAATCACTAGCATACTACTTAGCATGAAGCTAACTATCATACCACATATCCCTACAAACATTGGTGTACCACATAACATAAAATGGGTCGGCCTTGGTGCCTTAGACCCATTGGTATGGTGAGAAGAATCACCTCTCTCGAATGCTGAAACTGACAATGCTATAACCATATATGTCCCATGTGTTGCTCCAACTCAACTGTCTGTAAGCATCATAAGATAGACTTGTCAAAATCCCAGAATTACCCTCAAGGTCAGCCCTGGTCAAAGTCAAAGTCAACAATCCATGTTGACCTCAAATCATCGAGTGCATCTAGCGACTCGTCGAGTTCCTACCGAGTCTAGACAACCTGATCAAACCCTAGCCAACTCGCGGAGTTGTTTCATCAACTCGATGAGTTCACTTGATATTCAGAAGGCGGGGAAACCCGATCCAACTCGTCGAGTTCCTAGAGTAACTCGTTGAGTCCCCCTTCCTGTTTTCTTTTGTGATAATACACCGAATCTAGGGACTCCAGGGCTTAGATCTGAAGCTCTAAGGTGTCTAGAAGGATAAATTTTCCAACTTAACCCTTTAGAACCGTTCCAAATGCTCTAAAGCCCTTATCAAAGATTGGAAATCTCCAAAGCCGTGCCATATGGTCCAAATCCCTAGGGATCTGAAATCCCTCCTTTCCAGAAAGGTTTCTTGTCCTCTAAAAGTTCAAAAGATGGAGGCTTTATGGACATTCATGTCCAATGCATGTCCCTAGGTTAAAATGGCCAAAAAGAGGGAAATATGCCCTAAAACCCTTGCATGGTGTCCTTGCTTAATGAAAGGCCAGATCTAGCCCTCCTTGGGACCATTTTGCTCTGGAGATTCATAAAGTTGCAAACTTTATGAATCCTATGCATGCCATCAACAAGAAGGGTAGGAAATGAAGAGTAAACTCAAGATCTAGCCATATTCTATGATAAAAATCGAGTCTTGAAAACTTACAGCAGTCCACAAGATGATCAAGCTCAAGGATGGGTGCTTGGTTTGCTGGATCTTCTCATTATGTCCTTCTTCTTAAGCTTCAAAGGTCACTCTAGCTCATAAAATGGAAGAGAATGGGGATTAGGGTTAGCATAGACGTTCTTAGCGTTTGGAGGTTGATGGGAGGTCAGACTCAAGGCTCTTAAGGAGATTATATAGGGTGAAAACCCTAAAATTAGGGTTTTATCATTACAACGCCTACTCGTCGAGTAAACAGTAGATCCCGCATCGTCGAAATGCCCTCTACTCGACAACTTGGACTCCCAACTCACCGAGTCCACACAACAAAACCGTAGATCTTAAATAAATTAAGTAATACCTGGAACATGTGTTACATGTCTCCCCAACTTGAACTAGAATTCTTCCTCGAAGTCTGCTGATCCAAACAATTCCGGGTAGTGATCCCGTATCTCGTCCTCCAGCTCTTAGGTCCACTCGGAGTCCCTGCGGTGCTGCCATTGCACCTTTACCAACTTCACTTCCTTGTTCTGAAGAACCTTAGTCTTCTTATCTAAGATGGCAACAGGCCTCTCGATGTAGTTCAGGCTCTCATCCACCTGGATGTCGTCCAGCGAAACGACTGCTGACTCATCAGTGACACACTTCTGGAGCTGTGACACATGGAAGGTGTTGTGAATCTCGCTAAGCTCATCTGGCAGGTCTAGTCGTATGCTACCTTGCCTACTCGGTCCAAAATCCTGAATGGGCCGATATATCGGGGTACTAGGTTTCCCCTTCTTCCGAAACTTGATAACCCCCTTTCAGGGAGAAACTTTCAGTAACACAAAGTCCCCCACCTGGAACTCAAGATCCGATTTGCTACGGTCGACATAACTTTTCTGGTGGCACTACGCGACCCGCATCCGGTCACGCACCTGCTGAATCAACTCGATAGTCTTGAGCACAACCTCAGTGCTCCCCATGACCCGGTGCCCAACAACGTCCCAACAAACCGGGGTCCTGCATCTCCGACCATACAACATCTCGAATGACGGTCGGTCGATACTGTCATGGTAACTGTTGTTGTTTGAAAATTCTACCAACGGGAGGTATGTGTCCCAACTCCCTCCAAAATCCAACACGCATGCTCTAAGCATGTCCTCCAGTGTATGGATCGTCCTCTCGCTCTGGCCATCAGTCTGGAGGTGGTACACCGTGCTAAAATGTAGTTGAGTGCCCCGTTCCTTGTGGAACTTCTTCCGGAACCTAGATGTAAACCGTACATCCCTGTTAGAGACTACTGACACTGGAACCCCGTGTCTAGCCACAACTTCTAACAGATAAATATCCACTAACTTCTTAGCGGATATACTCTCCGAAATTGGAATGAAGTGGGCACTCTTTTTCAGTCTGTCCACGATCACCCATATGGCGTCCACGCCCCTCGTTGTCCTCAATAACTTCGTGATGAAGTCTATAGTGATCTCTTCCCATTTCCACATAGGAATAGGTAGCGGCTGTACCTTGCTAATAGGCTGTTGATGCTCGACATTGACCTTCCTGCAGGTCAAGCACCGCTCTACAAACCGGGCGATCTCCTACTTCATGTAGGGCCACTAATAACTCAGTCTCAAGTCTCTATACATTTTTCTAGCCCCTGGATGTACAGTGAACTTGGACTTGTGTGCCTCCTCTAATATCCTCTGTTTCACCCCTCCAGGTACCCACACTCGGTCGCACTGTGTCAAAAGACCACGACTATCCTTAACAAACAAAGGATATTGTCCCTGAATCCGCTCTATCTTCCAATTCTCTCTCTTCACTCCCTCGACATGGGCCTCCTTGATCATTTCTAACAATAGAGAGATCACCATCATCCTCATACAAATGTTCCCAATCGGGGACCGCACTGTCTTGCGGCTCAAAGCATCGGCCACCACATTGGCCTTCCCTGGATGGTATAGGATCTCACAATCATAATCCTTCAGCATGTCCATCCACCTCCTTTGTCACATGTTGAGGTTCTACTGATCTGTAAGTCCCAAAAATTAGGTTGATGTATCAATCAGATCTGCTTGATGGTGCGGAATACAAATCAAGCGGATGATGCAAGATGAAATGGAGAAGAAGAAGAAGAAGAATATGAATCTATGATGTATTCAATAATATGAATGATGTTCCATACACATAAGATCCAAACAAACACATTCTTCTTCTCTCTAACTTTCTCTCTCTAGAATATCCTCTACCACTTGTGTCTTTACTGACACTATATATAGGGAACAGAGGCTGCAAACATGTTTACAACCGTAAATGCATTTACAACCGTAAACCCAAGGTTGTTTTCGGTCCTAGACCGAAAACTACAATTGCCTAGAAAAGTATAGTATAAACCAAATTTTGACGTAACAATCTTCCCCTTGGGTTATAGCTTTCTTTTCTTTGACCTAACAAACCCCCCCTAAATATATAGCTGGCTTTTCTTGTCAATCTTCATTTGGAGCTTGGCTTCAGCTTTTTGTCTTCTATTTCTTCACAACTTCAAGATAAACAAGTGAATATTCTAGGTGAATGAATTCATATTGAACAGTTGGGCTTTTCTTCAAAATTTGAATTTGAATGCATGTTGGGTGTGGAGGCTTCTTGAAAGGATTCTTGAAAATCTGTGCTTTCAGCTTGAGAATCTTCCGAGAGAATATCAGAGAGATCAAATCTTTTGGATCACTTCAGCAGGTACATAGATAGCATCAAACTGATTGAGGAGGATTCAATGCAATATGTCACATAATCTTCAAGAACAGTTTCACCTTGCTTCTGGGGTTGAAATATTGAATGTTGAAAGAATAATCTTCATTTCTTGTTCCTTCGAATGAATATTCTTCGACAACCACAGATGAAGCCTTGAATCAAAATTTTCGATACAGTCTCCATGAGTCTCATCTACATCTGAATTCAGTTTCCAAGAAAAAAAATTGAGATAAAAACAAAAATAAAAGAAAACTTAGCACACAATATTTTTGGATTTTTCATATTTTATGAAAAAAATAAAACATAAATAACACTATTTTTGGATTTTTGGTTTTTTGATTTTTGTTTGGTTTTTAAAATTTTTAATTCTCCCCCTTAAATTTGTGCATAGAGGAAAACTGTGAACAAATTTAACAAAAAATATATTTGGGGTCAAAGTTATAAAGCAATTCAATATCGTTTATTAGCACATGCTTGCATGTCTGGATCTGGTCAATCACTGGTATTGTGGTCTGATATGTGTATTTTTAGATATATTTTTATGCACTTTATCTTAATATTTTGGCCTTATTTATTCTATTTTAGAACTAAAGAGTACTCATAATACTTTGAATTATGTTTTGCAGCTATTTGTTGTCAATAAAGCACAAGAGAAAAGACTGAAGCGGAAACTGGGCTTAGAAGATAAAAGAAAGAAAAGGGTGCTGAGGTCGCGAGTACGCCCCGCGTACCTTAAGGTTACGCCCCGCGTACCTGCTTGCATCGGATAGACTTAATCGCGTGATTATCCATAGTACGCGCCGCGTAATCCATAGTACGCCCAGCGTACTTAGGTCGGCCACAAAGATTATAAATGTCGATTTTTAGCTAACCAGGAGGGGGGATTCGACTTCTAACCTAATTTAGTCGACAATTAACTTCTGTTAAGCCGTTTTGAGGGTCTAAAAGGCGGCCGGAAGGCCATTAAGCTAACGGGAGCAGAGATCTGAAGGATTGGAGAGCGGATACATGTCGGTAATCATATGGATTGCTAACGTGATCATGTTTAGCACTTCCTTATGGTACTTTTTGTATTTAGTTTCTGATTTGGGTGTAAAAACCTTTTACTTTGTGTTTATGATTGAATGAAGTTTTGATTCTTAGACTAATTGTTATGTTAAATAATTTATTTGTGTTTAATTTATCTTGCCAAGCTTGTTCGAAGATCCTCATGTGTTAATGATGATTATTTTCTGTTAATTGTTAAGTGAATTGAGTTGTATGAACATATACTTGATTGCTTGTCTCTTATGATTTTTGATGACCATTGAGATTATAAGACTAGAAATAACGAATGTGAAACTAGGATTAACTTGGGAATAAGTAAGTTAATGTGTGAGCCTTGTTTGATGACCATCAACAAGAGGTTAATTAAATGTTTAAATTAACTAAATTTACAAGTCTTGCTTGATACGAACTGAACACTAGGAAACATGTTAGTTTAACCAATTGATCACTGATTGAATTGACTTGTTTGCTAAAGGATTAGTTATAGTGAACACGAATCTAATCATTTTAGGAATCGGTGAACATGAATAAATGAATCTGTGTATGCAATTGTTTATGTTTTTAAGGTGGAATTTGTCTAAACCAAAGTACCTGAAGAGATTTGTTTTTCCTGTTAGTTTATCGAGAATTGTTAATTAATTATTAGTTTGAGATTTATTAAACTATTTCTTTTATTCTTTTCGTGTGACCTGTAACCTATAATCAAATATATTAAATTAATCCACCGTTCCCTGTGATCGACACCCGACTTACCTAAGCTATACTGTAATCTGACTAGGTACACTGCCTATAAGTGCATAGTTAGTCTAAGTTTGTTAGGTTATAAATATTAAAATTAATGGGTACTTTCGTGCACATCAAGTTTTTGGCGCCGCTGCCGGGGAACGGCTTGTCATTAATTTATTTTATTTGATTATTCGTTATTTGTTTTTAGTTAGTTTTCATTTTTTTAGTTTGATTTTCGATGATATCATGTCACTTGTCGGGAAGGTTCTTGTTTTTATTTTGCAGGAATTTGGGATTGTACACATTGCTTGACTTTACTTTTTGCATGGGTTTCGAGAATGAAAGCGATTAGGGAATTCTTGACCTGCTTAGCCTACTACTTTGTTGATTTGTCCAACTCAATCCATGAGGCGTAGTATAGCAAGGCGTATTGTGGTGGTTAAGTGGAAGACCGAGCTCTTGCTGTTCTTGACTAGTTAGGTCACTTCTTGTTCCGCTTCTAGTTAAAGGTGCAAGGAAAACAAATGAAATATTCTAACGGGTCCCGAAAGTGGGTGTTTTCGCAAACCAATTCTTGCATGCAAAGGTTTTTGATCAACCATTGTTGTTTGATCTTGACAAAGATAAGTGATTATGACATCTCAATTTTTTTTTATTTTATCACTCATCGTGAAGTCATCATTAGCTTAAGAAATTAAAAAACAAAAATAAATAAATAAATAAATAAATAAATAAAAATAATAATTAATTTAAGTCCCTAGATTAAATAATTAAAAAGAAAAGGAAATTAAATTAAAGGAAATTTGGAAATTTTCAAATACCATTACGCCCCGCGTAAATTATTTTACGCCATGCGTAATAAGACCCGAATCGCGGATGAACATCTCCGGGTGTTGGGGTTACGCCCCGCGTATCCTCGTGCTACGCCCCGCGTAGGTCGGCGACCAGGTATACATCTTGACCTTTTGACTTCGCTGTTATTTTCAAAACCAATTCCTCTCGCGCACGAACTGTGACGGCAACTTTCTCACAAAGATTCTCGATTCTTTTTCGTTTCTTGTTAAATCCACCACACAAGTAAGTATTTCGGATACTCAATAGCTTGGATTTATGTTTAGTTTGATGAAATAAGCTGCATTTAGCTTAGGGATTGATTCATATTTTTTAGGAGGTCCCGATTTTTCTCTTACTGTCTTGGACCACACGGTTGGTTCCTTTGGACCACGCGATGTTTAAAAATTAATTGTGTTGATGCCCCTGCTGTGTCTATTTGGATACGGATTATGAATTTAGCACAAGAAAGGGACTGGGACCAGGACACAGAATCACAAGCCTGGACATACGGCCAGTGTACGCTGGATGAACGCCCAGCGTAATGCCATATCCACCCCCATTTTTTTGGTTTAAAAATCTATTAATGCTGCCATATTTTGTTGGTTTTATGTTTTTGCAGATTATGGCTCGAAGGGCACAAAGAACCAACCCTCCCGAGGATGTGACCGATCATCGCTTTTTACAATTTCCGCAAACACTGAGCGATGCTACCAGGGCGCGTTATAGCACCAACTTGAGTCTGCTTCTCACAAAGGAGATTGATATTGCACCCTCTTTCGACTGGGAGTTGGCTACCAGGACTGGACTTGCTGCATTGATCCAGGAATTTTTGCAATACACACACTCGGACGCGAGTGGTGTGGAATTGTTTGTGTGTCAGGGATGGGCGCGTTTGTTCAGGATCCAGGAGCCGGTATATCGAGAGTTTTTGCTGGAGTTCTATGCTACAGTTTCCTATGATCCTAGGAAGCCACTCAATGACAGGACAGCCTTTGCTTTCAGACTGGGAGGAGTGAGCCGGGAATGCAGCGTGATAGAGCTTGCTACTCGGGTGGGTATTTACACAGCCGAGGAGACAAGGAGTGTCCACTTCCCGACATTTCTTGCTGACTGTCTCACGGAGCGGCCGGAGGACTACAATGAGAACACTTTTTGGGCCGAGATTACGGGAGGAATTTATACACCATCTACCGCTCGAGGGGGGATGATTCGGTCTACTACATACCGAATGTTGCACCGGTTGATTTCTATGTCTCTCACGCATCACAAGAATAGCGAGAGAGTGCCTTCGACGGACCTGTATTTCCTATGGGCACTAGTTACTCTAGGGAGGCACCTGAACCTTCCAGTTGCTTTAGCTGCATACTTGGGACGGAGGGCCAGGGGACTTCGGGGAGATAGCCCGATATGCGGAGGGCATTTTATCACACGATTAGCTCGATCATATCAGTTGATGACACGTGAGATCACGAGATCGATGGTGTTTCACGACATGAGGCCAATGAGTCTTCAGCTATTGGAGTCGATGCGCATATTAGAGCGGGGCGGAGATGGTGTTTTGAGGGTTCGAGCAGATGATGTGGCGGATGAGGAGGGTGCCGCCGAGCCACAGCCGAGACGGGTCCCACGGCGTAGACCTGCTCCTCGGGGAGCGCAACAGGGACCTGAGCCGGAGATTGATATGCGCTATTTAGCTCAGGGCATTGATCGTCTTGACTTGAGGGTCCAGAACCTTAGCGAGTATGTTGCACATGTGGACGCGCAACAGCGGTGGCAAGGGAATGCGTTGAATGCATTCTTTGCCCATCAGGGATTTCAATATTCGGTTTCCTTTCCACCACCATTCCAGTCACGATTTGACGGGGCCGGTACTTCTGGGACACAGCCACATGATGATGGAGATGACGAGTGATCCTTTTTATTTTGTTTATTTGTTTGTTTTGTGTTAATTTTAGTTTAAGTTTAGTTTTTAGTATTTGGTATGTAATTAAACTTTGATTTAGTTTGTTTTACTTTTGTTTTCCATGTTGATGCTCTATGGTTGTTTAGATTTATGCAGAATATTCGCCCTTAGGAAGCTGGCAGTAAGTTCAGCAGCTAGGTCCGACTGTTGCTAGAGAGAGTCATGTGAGAGTTCGAAGGTTACAGTCAAGACCCACAATTTGTCATAAGTGTGGGGTGCATCTTTATTAGAGTTGTATTTCGATGCAAGGAAGAAATATTGTTCCGACTGACACGACGTGGTTGACACTTTCCCACGTCATGGTTATTATACATTGCATCTAATTGCAATATTTTGTACCACATTTTCGAAGATGGCGGTCTTGATTTTATTTTTCGGCAAATTTAGAAGCAGCAGTTCCAGTTTTCAGTTTTTCAGCAGTATTTGAAGCAACCTGTAGCAGCCCCATTCGATCTTGCCACAACTACTCAGGGGAGTCTGTTCCTTTTTCTCCCTTTTTATGTTCTTAATTTTTGTTAGCATACAATGAGGGCATTGTATGAAATAGGTGTGGGGTAGGGGTCGGTAAAAGTAAATTATAAAAATGAAATAATAGTTGGAAATTGCTAGATTTAGGGAAATTTAAAAATTTAAAAGAAAACTTGAAATAATAGTTTAATTTAGAAAAATCTAGTGATAATTTAAAATTTTGCTAATATTGTATGAGATGATCCGATGAGAACTCAAATGTTTAGTTGAGCCAATATACGTTATAGTGCATTTGTGGCTTCCCTTATTTTAGTGAAATCATGGAACAAAAACATAACCCCGCTCGGTTTGAAGGATGCAATATGTTTAGCAGCCTAAACCTGAAATGTATCCAGGAGAATTATTATCATTAACCAATAAAGGTTGAGGTTGAGCGCCTCTGCTTAAGCATGTAGGTTTTGAGTGAAAAAAGAGAGGTACATGTAAAAAAAAAAGAGAATTACGAAAAAGTTTGAAGAATTTTGGAGCAAATAAAGTGAAGATCAAAAGATCAAAATTCTGAAGAAATCCAAAAAGTTGAAGATACCAAGAAATCAAATCAAATAAGGTGGTGAATTCAAAGAAATCAAAGATCAAATTGTTCAGAGAAATGAAGAATTCAAAGAAAGCTCCATAGTGGTATCATAAATTGTAATTCTAGATTATGTATGCTTAGGTTGCTCAACTAAAAATACCTTGAGGTTAGGAGGTTTTCTGAGGATGGATTCGGAGGGTTGCATAAAATGAGCATTGTTCGGAAAAAGTGGGCAAGTGTTTATGAAGATTGTGAGTATTTAAAGTATGGGGGGGTACTTAGGAAAATTTTAGACACAAATGCATGCGTTGAGGTCTTGGCATAATGGCTGAGTTTTAAATGGATTGTTTAGTGCGATATTGGTAAAATAAAAGTAAATTTGCTTGGGGGCAAGCAAAGGCTAAGTGTGGGGTATTTTGATATGTGTATTTTTAGATATATTTTTATGCACTTTATCTTAATATTTTGGCCTTATTTATTCTATTTTAGAACTAAAGAGTACTCATAATACTTTGAATTATGTTTTGCAGCTATTTGTTGTTAATAAAGCACAAGAGAAAAGACTGAAGCGGAAACTGGGCTTAGAAGCTAAAAGAAAGAAAAGGGTGCTGAGGTCGCGAGTACGCCCTGCATACCTTAAGGTTACGCCCCGCGTACCTGCTTGCATCGGATAGACATAGTACGCGCCGCGTAATCCATAGTACGCCCAGCGTAATCCATAGTACGCCCAGCGTACTTAGGTCGGCCACAAAGATTATAAATGTCGATTTTTAGCTAACCAGGAGGGGGGATTCGACTTCTAACCTAATTTAGTCGACAATTAACTTCTGTTAAGCCGTTTTGAGGGTCTAAAAGGCGGCCGGAAGGCCGTTAAGCTAACGGGAGCAGAGATCTGAAGGATTGGAGAGCGGATACATGTCGGTAATCATATGGATTGCTAACGTGACCATGTTTAGCACTTCCTTATGGTACTTTTTGTATTTAGTTTCTGATTTGGGTGTAAAAACCTTTTACTTTGTGATTATGATTGAATGAAGTTTTGATTCTTAGACTAATTGTTATGTTAAATAATTTATTTGTGTTTAATTTATCTTGCCAAGCTTGTACGAAGATCCTCATGTGTTAATGATGATTATTTTCTGTTAATTGTTAAGTGAATTGAGTTGTATGAACATATACTTGATTGCTTGTCTCTTATGATTTTTGATGACCATTGAGATTATAAGACTAGAAATAACGAATGTGAAACTAGGATTAACTTGGGAATAAGTAAGTTAATGTGTGAGCCTTGTTTGATGACCATCAACAAGAGGTTAATTAAATGTTTAAATTAACTAAATTTACAAGTCTTGCTTGATACGAACTGAACACTAGGAAGCATGTTAGTTTAACCAATTGATCACTGATTGAATTGACTTGTTTGCTAAAGGATTAGTTATAGTAAACACGAATCTAATCATTTTAGGAATCGGTGAACATGAATAAATGAATCTGTGTATGCAATTGTTTATGTTTTTAAGGTGGAATTTGTCTAAACCAAAGTACCTGAAGAGATTTGTTTTTCCTGTTAGTTTATCGAGAATTGTTAATTAATTATTAGTTTGAGATTTATGAAACTATTTCTTTTATTCTTTTCGTGTGACCTGTAACCTATAATCAAATATATTAAATTAATCCACCGTTCCCTGTGATCGACACCCGACTTACCTAAGTTATACTGTAATCTGACTAGGTACACTGCCTATAAGTGCATAGTTAGTCTAAGTTTGTTAGGTTATAAATATTAAAATTAATGGGTACTTTCGTGCACATCATGGTCCACTTAAACACAAAGGATATTTGACAAATTTGACAAATTATAAGTGACAAGTCATTGTGATATATATTCCTAAATGGACATTTAACTGACGACGACCAAGGATATTGTTGTCCACTTAAATTCAGCAGTGAGATCTACAAACAACCTTTTAAATGGTTCAATTTTAGATGTACTAGAACGTGTTCCCCACTTCCCGACATACCCTGGTAATCAAGAACTTCCAAAGAACTCCTTACTTTAGGTGAGTATTCAATCATTAAGAAAGAAGTCAGAAATAGAAATGTATATGTTGTATCCCAAGTCGGATGTTTTCCAATCACGCCGAAGGAACAACATATGACTAACATAGATAGGGAGGTTGAGAGGTAGAATGGTGCATATGATGTGTCCTAGGTCGGATCTTCCGATCATGCAAATGGAACAACATATGGCTAACAAATAGAAGGAATTGCACAGATAAATGGAAGCATAGAGATAGATTTGCATATGTTGCATTCCAGTTTGGATATGTTCCAATCACACAAAATATGCAACATATGACTGATAGATCGAAAGCAAAAAATAATTTCCTACAGACCTACTTTATCAGAACCCCCCAGTTGTCCTATTAGTACTGGAATTAAGGACATAAGTTCGTACATCAACGAAATGTTGAGCCACATTTCTAGGTAATTAACTTTAATGTATCTCGTAGGTTCTCGTGTTTATCTCACTGCTCAATCTACCTAAGCGTCGTATTGTCAGTCCAAATGAGACTATCTAAGTCCTTTCATTTTTCAATCTAAGTCTAATCCTTTTAAATCCTTTGTGCCTACCATCACATTGAACACAGAGTCTAGAAAATTCGGCTTTAGTGCATTACACGCATCATAAATTACCCTTTAGCACTATACTTCATATCACTTCCCCAATTAACAAAACCTACAAATGAAAAACTATAAGAAAATAAAAGATTGTCTTCAAAACAAATTAGTTTAAGATAAACTCAGGAGTATCGAGAAGAAAACTCAAACCATAAGTCACCGATTGAATTTGCATCCAGAAGGTCTGAGAACAGCATGCATATTTCTATCTCAGAACATATCCGAAAATTCTTTACATCGTAAAGCACAAACCCCATGTGTGATCCTTTCCTTTCTTCCTTTCCCATGAAGGACACATACTCTCAAACTAAGTTCTGAGTGTTGTACAATTGATAGATGTCTCCTATCATGTGCTTGGAACAACCATTACCAAAAAACCGAAGTATGATGATATGTCTCCATAGCTGCTTTAACAAAGAGCGGAATCAGTTGGTCTTTGGAACCCAGTCCATTTTGAAACTGGGTTGACCGTTACCGTCTACGTAAGGTACTCTTTCCCATGACATGTCCTGCTTATCACAAATAGAAGATGAAGAAATATTAGAATCATTAGAAGATTTGGGAGATTGAATCTTTGGTACCCATCTGTATTTGGGTTTAACCCATTTCTTGTTCGATCAGATGGGTGGCTCAGTACTGCTTTTGAACTTGAAGTCGGCCGTCGAGATGGCTTTGACCTAACCGGTCTTGGCTTCACATGAGCATCTCTTGAGCTTAGCTTCTTGACCGATATTTTCTTGTTGACTTTAGGATTTTGATTCTTGCCTTCTGCGCGTTCTAGTCACCATTGTTTGAGCGTGGCCTCAATGGGTTTCTTTTGGAAAAGCTCCCTCTTTGTGCGTTCTGCCAGCCTTGTGCATAGTAGGGAACGTATGAGCAATTTGGATAATTTCTGGCAATGTGTCCAGGTTGTTCCACAGTGAAAACATGTCTTTTTCTTCACGTAGGAATTGTTTCTTCCTGTCCCTGGTGGCATGCCCTTGCCTCGTTTCTTATTGTTTCCGCATGCACACATACAACATGCACTTTGATTTTCTTATTTTGGTGGCCTGTATTTACCAACAACAAGTTGATTAGAAGAAACTGAGTTAAAAGCAACAAATTCAGAGTTCAAGGAGACATTGGTTTGACAGTCAATAGAATCAATAGAACTAGAATTAATTATGTTCTCCTTGTTCTCATCTGTCACTGCTTTACCTACACAGGAAGAAGATTCATTAGAATCTTTCATCTCAACACCCTCAGTTGGCCCTGATTGTTCAGTCTTAATGAAGCTGGAATAGTGGTTTGTCTATACTGAGCAGGTATTTCTTCCTCGGTGGTCTCAAGGGGTAGGTTATAGTTGTCAACTTGTCATTGAAAGGAGGTGGAACACTATGATACCCTAGACCCTTGGTTCAATTATCTTTAAATTTTAGTTGTTTTTCTATCATGGATGCAACTACCTCACTTGACACATCAAATTTATTAAAGTTGAATTCAGCATCTTTATATTTAGCTTTTAATGCATCAAGTTCGGTAGTCATGTCAGCAAGTTGTTCCTTAACATATCTATAATTTGCACATTTATTGCTATATTCTTCTTGAAGTTTTTAGAAGTCCTTGGTTTCGGCCTCTAGTTGTGCTTTCAAAGGTTTTTTGGGCCTTCCTAAGTGTATATCCTTTATATTTAAGGTCATCATTATCCCTTTTTAGCAAATCATTTTGTTCACGGAGAAATTTAATCGTAGCTTCACAAGATTGAGAGCGTGAAACTTCATTAACCGGAATGTTTGAGGAACTCATTGTTTACCAAAAATGCCCTTTGACTTGAAACCTTGAAAGTCAACCTTAAAAGTCAAACCAAAAAGTTAAATGTGAAAACTTGAAAATCAAACAAGAAAGTCAAAGTTTAAGGTCAAAGGTCAAACTTGAAAGTCAAAGAGAATTTTTTTAGGTCAAAAGTAAAAAATGATAATAAAAAATTAAAAACCAAAATTTTGGGTAGAAAATGGAATTTTAAAATTAAAAAAACTCATTTTTGGGATAAAATTGTCAAAATTCGAAAATAGGAACGGAATTGCGAAGCTATATGATTTAATCAGGGAAGATGTTAAACATCAGGCTTGCTAGATTAATTGGTAAGACGTGGGTTGTGTATTGGAGAGATCCAGGTTCGATCCTTGCTCCTACCATTATTTTTGAATATTTGTTGCTGACCGCAAAGGAGGACTAACACACGCGCAGAGCCGCAAACTATTTGAAGTTGAAAACGTATAAGGCTGTAAACGCTTCGGACCGTAAACTCAGACACGCTCCTCCTGATCGTAAACCCCGTTATCGGATATGAGTTTACAGCTGTAAGCACTTCGAAAAACACGCTGAATGCGAAAATAGCCGTCGGATTTCGCTGTTTACGACCAAAAAACGCAATTTTTCACCTTTTTAGCTCCAAAACTCGATCAAAAACTCATTTTTATGAAAAACACGAAGAACAAACCCCCAATAATTTTTTCAAAAATTATCCAAAAACATCAAATCCTTCAAGAAAAAGTGCAAAAACGCTCCAGATCTTGCCAAAAAGATTGATACAATCCAAGCTCTGATACCAACTGTAAGTCCCAAAAATTAGCTTGATGTATCAATCAGACCCGCTTGGTAGTGCGGAATCCCAATCAAGCGGATGGTGCAGGATGAAATGGAGAAGAATAAGAAGAAGAATATAAATCTATGATGTATTCAATAATATGAATGATGTTCCATACACATAAGATCTACACACACACACTCTTCTTCTCTATAACTTTCTCTCTCTAGAATATACTTTACCGCTTGTGTCTCTACTGACATTATATATAGGGAACAGAGGCTACAAACATGTTTACAATCGTAAATGCATTTACAATGGTTGTAAACACGTTTACAACACTTGCAAACGCCCAAGGTTGTTTTCGATCCTAGACCGAAAACTACAATTACCTAGAAAAGTAAAGTATAAACCATATTTTTGACCCAACTGCTGATCCATCAAATACTTCAAGCTCTTGTGATCAGTATAGATGGTGCATCACAACCCATACAAGTAGTGCCTCCAAATCTTGAGGGCGAACACCACTGTCCCCAATTCCAAGTCGTGAGTGGGGTAATTCGCCTCATGAGGCTTCAACTACCCCGAGGCGTAAGTTATCACGTGCCCCCTCTGCATCAGTACCGCACCTAACCCTGAAATCGATGCGTCATAGTACACAACCAAATCGTCTAACCCCTCGGGTAGTACTAGAATTGGAGCCTTACATAACCTCAGTCTCAGGGTCTCAAAAGTCAATTGTTGATCTATGCCCCACCGAAATGTCACATTCTTCCTGGTCAAGCGGGTCAATGGCACAACAATATTGGATAAATCTCCAATAATATCCCACTAAACCCAAGAAGCTATAAATCTCTGATGCGTTCTTCGGTACTTCCCACTGCATTACAACCTCAACCTTGGCTGGATCAACATAAATGCCCTCCTGATTGATGATGTGCCCCAAAAACTATACCTCTCATAGCTAGAAATCACACTTGGAGAACTTTGCATAAAGCTTCTCTGCCCTCAGGGTCTCCAGTACCTCCCTTAAATGCTGTTCATACTGCTCCTTGGTCTTAGAATAGACCAGGATATAATTAATAAAAACGATCACCGACCGATCCAACATCGGTCTATACACCCTGTTCATGAGATCCATGAACGTTGTTGGGGCATTGGTGAGCCAAAATGACATCACCACAAACTCATAATGCCCATACCGAGTCCTGAAAGCCATCTTCGGTATATCCTCATCTGATGGTACCCCGACCGAAGATCAACTTGGAAAACCAAGATGCACCCTGCAGCTGATCGAACAAATCATCGATCCTTGGCAACGGATAACGGTTCTTCACTGTTAGTTTGTTTAGTTATGAGTAATCAGTGCACATCCTATGTGATCTATCCTTCTTTTTCATGAACAGGATTAGTGCTCCCCACGGGGAACTGCTTGGACGTCTGAACCCTCGGTCCAGCAGCTCCTAAAGCTGCAATGATAACTCCTGCATCTCGGGGGGGCCAACCGGTATGGTGTCTTCGCTATTGGAGCGGCACCCGTCACCAAATCAATTCAGAACTCCACCAGCCTCTCCGGAGGCACTCTTGGTAACTCTTCGGTAAAAACATCCTGAAATTCTTATACAACCGGCACACTGCCCACATCCGTCTTTGTAACGCTCGTAGATTCGGGCTAGTCAATTTAGAAATAATAGGGTCGAAAATGACTTTTTGAAAAAAGATTATTTAGAATAAATAATCTTAACCAAGTTGTAGAATATGTATCAAGGGTTCCGTACATATAAAGAACGCCAGAATCCGAATTATAACGAAGAAGTCATGTCCCATCGAAGTTTTTCAGCAAAACCGGCATGGCTCCGGGAGACGTAAATAGTGAATTTATGATGGATGACTTTTTAGCCTTATAAATCTAAACAAAAGTTGTATAATACATTAAACCGAGAACATACAAAAAAAGAGCGCCCAAATATGATTTCGTATGAGGAAGTTATGAATTTTCTAAGATTTGGTATAGTAATGCATGGCTCGAAACTCAAATTTTAGTTCGAGCGATTTTTGGCCTACACAACCTAAATTAGAGTTGAAGATCTGATTAATAGGAACTCAAGAATAAAAAGACAAACGAAAACGCAGTCTGTATGTAGAAGTTATGAATTTTACGCAGACATTTAACAATATAATCTTCTCTAATGGTAAGTATAAGATTGGTTGAGAAATAGCCGACAGAGTCTAAATGAAAGTTGTAAATCCTGGTTTTACCTATGAATGAATATAAAGAACATCAAAAACGGAGCTCATAGTGAAAGTTATGAATTTTTGAAAATTGGCTTATTTCCACCATGTATGCGATGTCACGTGCCAACACCAGGCTGTGTCGGGGTGTCTCCAGCTGGCTCATGACGTGAGCATCATAAAACTCACGGCGTGAGTGACCCTCCATCCCCCTATAAATAAGAGGTGAAGCCCTCTTCATTCTTCACACCTCTCATCCATTCCCTCTCTCTCTTTAGAACTTATCTCTAGCCCCGAAACCCCCCGAAAAGCCTAAGGAACCTCCCTAGCATAAAGCGGAAGCCCCATAGTGCCCGACGGCTCCAAGAAAAAAATTCTTTCGGCTCGGGAATGTTGCTCTAGCGGAGCTAGCTTTTGATAAAAACTTATTGTAAGTGAGCTACACCTAGCCTATCTTTAGTATAGCTTATGATTCAATATAGTAATGTTATTAGGACCTTATAGTAAATATTTGGGCTATTATTATGAGTTATATAAGTGTCGTTATAATATCTTTTTAAACACTCGTGATACGGGAAATCTGGTTTAAAGGGCCACATAGGGTTGTTGGATTTCAGAAGTGCTATATGCCAAAATGGTCCTGCCCTCCCATGTTTTATGTCTGGCCCCTGTCTGTACATAGTTGGTGAAGAGTATTGTTTAATGCTTATATAATAGTAATAATAGTTAGACTATTAATTAGTCTCGGTGAATATTAGACTAAACTTTAGCGATAATAATGCTAGGTTTCGTCAAAGGAAAATAGAATCGTTAAAAGCGAAGCGCTGCCCGAGTTTGGAATCATCACTTTAACAAGTAAGTGCATAGTTACTTTCATCTTACACATAGATATGAAGTATTTTATATAAACTATGTGCTATGTGTGCATATTACTTGAATACTTGTTGTTTATGCTGGATGAACGATTTTATATATGTTTTAAATGATTTAAATTGTATACGTATTTTATATCTACAAAATGTGTTGGGTAGAACATGGGTAGATTAAAGATGTGATAAATGATGAGCGATGATATATAAGTGGTAAAATATGGTGAGAAGCAATGACCTAAGCGATGAGCCAAAATGATATGTTAAACGATGACCTAAGTGACGACCCAAGCGATGGCCCCATCATCTAGCAGAGTATGGATGACAACCATGGACTATTCTAGACAGTCCAGTGGAACACTTCCAGGCTCACAACCTATAGGTGTTGTGAACGATGTGTTCACCGGTGTACTCTAAAAATCCATTGACATGTATTGTGAGTGGACTCTCGAAAACGATACTGTTAATAAACGAGATAAACCTCGACGACTATGGAGTTAGCACCCTTTAAGTAAACCCCGACGACTATGGAGTTAACGCCTATTGAGAAAACCTTGGTAACTATGGATTTAGTGCCCGTTCAGAAAACCTTGGAAACAATGGATTTTGTGCCGATTCCTTAGGATGATCCTTAGGAATGAATGAACAAGAACTAGCTGATTCTTAGGATAGATCCTTAAGAGTAAATAAAATAATGGGGATTGGTAATTGGGCCAATTGTTTGATGATTAAACATAATAATTATATTATTGTGTGTTGAAAACCCTATGTACTCACCAGGTTTCCCAACCCAACCCACCCACTTTATTTATATCACAGGTGTTGATATGGTCACATTACACTGAGAGATTAAGGATATATAAATCACTAGTGATAATGAATGTTAGTTCTTTTTATGCTTATGTTTCTGTATTGACGATGACATCCTAAATTTTTTAAAATGAATAAAAATACTTTTCTTCGGAAATGCTTTGATAACGTATTTATCATATTTTATTAGGAACAAATTCCGCAACATTTTTATTAAAAGAGGTACTCTGATTTTTATAAAGCATAAACAAAATCGGTCTTTTCTGGCCAAGAAAATGGAGATGTCACAGTTGGTATCAGAGCATTAGTTTAAGCGAAATAGGAGTAAGGATTTATTTTTAGACTTAAACTTAGAATGCTAAGCGATGATTGTGAGGAGTGTGTCCAATATAGTTTAGGTAATACACCTGAATAGACACAAGCACTAGCTTAATTAGGGAAGATGCCTAAAATGATTATATGTGCTAAATGATTTGTGATGCTTTATGCTATTGTTTGATCGGATCTATGGTCTGCTGCCGACCGGATCTGGAAATTTTATGTGTTCAGATTTCTAAATGTTTAATTACGGCGTTAGAACTGGCACATAACTTTTCGGAGTAATAAGTAGGAATACGTGTCTTAATCTTCCTTTATCTATATTCTCATCTCGATACACCGAACACCTGCTTTGGTGTGTAGAACATCATGGTGAAGACTCATAGTGAATTTAGTAAATGGAGGAAATGAGAAGGCGTACGATAATGAATGGTACCTATCGGAAGATATCGTAAGAGTGATATCATGACTTTAGAATGTGTCTAATAAATAATACGTCTAGTACCGGAGAAGTACATGTTCGATTAGTAGAAAGAAAGATTTTTGGTATAATCCATGAAGTTATCCCAACGTATGACGTTTCCATCACCATCCGAGTGAAGCAGAATTGATGATTGAATATACGCATGGAAGAAGTCTTAGTAGAGTCTAGGGAAATTTTTATGATTATTTGGACACATTTGTATGTTTTAAAATTTTTTATGTGATAACGAATTGGAAAACTACGAGTCAATACTTGGGACGAGTATGAGTAGGTGTGAAAGGTAGTAGAGGCCTATACTACCGGAAGCACATGACTCATACTTGGATCAAGGAAAGTCACAAGGTTACCAAGAAGCTAGTAATTGATACCGTTTTATTCAAGTATGGCGTTACCATTGTTTCGGTAATGACTAAGAAGATTGTTGTTATTCCGACCCTAATGGGCATACCAAATTGAGTCCGACTATGATGAGTATGTTACATGGTTCCGATAACCAAGTTCGATGTAGCACTTGACTTAAGTCGGAAGAATTAATCAAAGTGATCAATAGAGGTATCGTGATGGTTTCTTGTAGCTAGAAATGCTACCTTTTAAGATGTGATTAGAACATGAAGGAAGGTATAGTCTGTTCTGGAATTTGACTCTAAAAGACCTGAGTCCAAGCAATGCATCATACGATGAAAGGTCATCAGAACCTGACCCATCGGTTTATTATGATAATCGTGTAACACCCGATCCCTGGTATGCTTCCTTTCAAGGATTTCTTATGTTTTTCTCTGGGACTCGACGAGTTGGTGGCCCAACTCCTCGAGTAGATTCGTGATCCGCGAGGAGTTTAAATGACCAACTCGACGAGTTGGGAGACTGACTCAACGAGTAGGTGATGTTTGGGCGAAACCCTAATTTTGAGGGTTTGTGCCCTATTTAACCAACTTATCTCAGCCTCCACAATCCCCATTACTCCCAGAAAGCATTATCTCAAAACCTTAGCCTTGTGTGAGTGTCCTAATTTTGGTGTATTTTGGTGGATTGTGAAGCTTGAAAAGAGGAAGAAAGCTTGGGAGTTCGAGTTTGGGCTTGGAGATCCAAAGATTTTGTTCCATTTCCAGCTCATTCAAGGTAAAATGACCTTGTCTTGGTCTTTCATGTGTTTATTTATCCTTAGGGCTTGTATTTTGAGTATCTTTAGGGCTTTCTAAGCCATTTTCGGATTTGTGAAGGGTTATATGGAGTTTTGACTTCAGATCTGGGTCATTGGAGGGGTCTCATGGCATAAAGGTTCCAACTCTATGGCCATGAGATCCCTAGGCACTTTGTAGAACATATTTTATGGCTTTTTGAGCCAAAGACCCCTTGCATGTGCACCAAGCTTGGAACTTTATGTGTAAAATGGACATTAGGAGGCCATATCTATGGTTTTGATGTGTTAAGACCCATTTAAACCGACTGTATAGTAATGATCAAGGATGAACTCGGCGAGTTGTTCTTGGGACTCGGCGAGTCGGGGTGTAATGACCACCAAATTCTTTCCGTCGATGGACTAGTTGATAGTGTGGAAGGTCCCTCAGTTGTTTAGGCTCATAAGGGACTTGGGAATCATGGGACTCGATGAGTGTTCGAGCAAACTTGGAGAGTCCAAGGCAATCTCCCAATCTTTGAAGATGAACTCGACGAGTTGTTCATACAACTCGGCGAGTGATAGACTAGACATATTCATATTTTGAAAATGAACTCGACGAGTTCAAGGAAGAACTCTCCGATTCGGTTGAAGATTGATTGCAATGTTGTTGAAGGCGAACTCTTCGAGCTCTTGCTAAACTCGAAGAGTGGGGACAGATTTGTAGCATTATGTGGACGAAGGACTCGGCGAGTTGGCGGACCAACTCGGCAAGTCTGGTCAACCAAAGAGTTGACCTAACCAGGGCTTAACTTTGACTTTGACTTGGATTCAAGTTGACCCTTGTAGGGGCTGTGAGTACAAATTGATAACTTAACAAGGTTGTCGTGTAGGGATTGAGGAGTCGAGGAGAGCCAACTTTCACACCGAGGACAGTACAAACACTACACGACTTAGAGGTGAGTTTCCTTCTAGTAGGGTGGGTCTACGGTCACAATGCCGACCCACCAGCAAAGGCGTTGCGTGGATGGTTGTCTTTGTGATAATCATCTAGGATGGATGTGTGATATGATTAGTGTGCTTGATATGATCATTGTATCTGATATGCTTGATGTGCTTGATATGTATTAGTCACTGGATACTGGTTGAAAGATACCGAAGGGGAGGTTAGCTCCCAGTTACCGGTTGAAAGATAACGAATGGGATGGTAGTTCCCAATTACTGGTTGAAAGATACCGAAGGGGAGGGTAGCTCCCAGTTACTGGTTAAAAGATACCGAAGGCGAAGGTAGTTCCCAGTTACCGGTTGAAAGATACCGATGATTATGCATTATTTGGTATGGGTATGATGGAGGAACTCACTAAGCTTTGTGCTTACAGTTTCAGTTTTGGTTTGAGGTACCTCTTTGTCCAAGGGGAAGGAGTCGGTGGTGTAGCAACGCATCACACACACATATGGTTTCTGCATGGAGATTTATGGGATCGTACTCTGATTTTTATTACTTTTGATGACATGGTTTTCAGACATGTTGTTATGGCTTTTTTGTTTTTGTAAATTGATATGACATTGGTAATGTTAGGTAAACTACGTTATGAATCTTGTAATTAAAAATGAAATTTTTGGCCTTGAAAATTGGGAAGTTACAAATTGAAGGAAGAAACTTATCTCAAGTTTGTTAAAGAAGGAGTCTCCAATAAAGATTGAGATCGTGACATGAAGATCATGATTGGAAGTCTAACATGAGATAGAGAGCGGATCCAAGATCGGGCACCGCCTGCAGTCAGGAAGTCTTAGAGTTAGATACTTGTTCAAAGAAACATCAAAGTTACGGTTATTACTTAGGATGAAGAGATAATGTATGGAGTTATCATGTGAGCCCTGTTTCGTTGATGATTCCAGGACGTAATCATCTTAAGGGGTAGATAATTGTAACGTCCGTAAATCCGGGCTAGTCAATTTAGAGATAATAGGGGTAGAAATGGATTTTTGACAAAAGATTATTGAGAATAAATAATCTTAACGAAGTTGTAGAATATGTCTCAAGGGTTCACATATAAAGAATTCTGAAATCCGAGTTATAACGAAGAATTTATGGCCCGTTGAAGTTTTTCGGCAAAACTGACACGGCACCGGGAGACGTAAATAGTGAATTTACAATGGAGGACTTTTTAGCCTTAGAAATCTAAACAAAAGTTGCAGTATACGTTAAACCGAGGAAATACAAAAAAAAGAACACCCAAATCTGACTTCGTATAAGGAAGTTATGAATTTTCTAAGATTTGACATAGTAGTGCACTCCCTGAAACTCGAATTTTAGTTCGAGCGGTTTTTGACATACGCGACCTAAATGAGAGTTGAATATCTCATTAATAGGAACTCAATGATAAAAAGACATACGAAAACGGAGTCCGTATGTAGAAGTTATGAATTTTATGCGGGCATTTAACAATATAATCTTCTCCTACTGTTAAGTTTAAGATTGGTCGAGAAATAGCCGACGGAATCTAAATCAAAGTTGTAGTTCTTGGTTTTACCTATGTGTGGATATAAAGAACATCGAAAACGGAGAATGTAGTGAAGGTTATGAATTTTTTAAATTTAACTGATTTCCACCCAGTATGCGATGACATGTGTCAGCACCAGGCTGTGCCTGGGTGTCTCCAGCTGGCTCACGATGTGAGCATCATAAAACCCATGACGTGAGTGACCCTCCAGCCCCCTATAAATAAGATATGAAACCCTCTTCATTCCTCACACCTCCCATCACTTCCCTCTTTCTCTAGAACTTCTCACTAGCCTCGAAACCCCCCGAAAAGCCTAGGGAACCTCCCTAGCACGAGGCGGAAGCCCCGGAGTGCCCAACGGATCCAAAAAAAGAGTCTTTCGGCTCAGGAACACTGCTCTAGTGGAGCCCGGTTTTGAGAAAAACCCGTTGTAAGTGAGCTACGTCTAACCTATCTTTAGTATAGCTTATGATTCAATATAGTAATGTTATTAGGACCTTATAATAAATATTTGGGCTATTATTATGAGTTATATAAGTGTCGTTATAATATCTTTTTAAACACTCGTGATACGGGAAATCTGGTTTAAAGGGCCACATAGGGTTGTTGGATTTCAGAAGTGCTATATGCCAAAATGGTCCTGCCCTCCCATGTTTTATGTCTGGCCCCTGTCTGTACATAGTTGGTGAAGAGTATTGTTTAACGGTTATATAATAGTAATAATAGTTAGACTATTAATTAGTCTCGGTGAATATTAGACTAAACTTTAGAGACAATAATGCTAGGTTTTGTCAAAGGAAAATAGAATCGTTAAAAGCGAAGCGCTGCCCGAGTTTGGAATCATCACTTTAACAAGTAAGTGCATAGTTACTTTCATCTTACACATAGATATGAAGTATTTTATATAAACTACGTGCGATGTGTGCATATTACTTGAATACTTGTTGTTTATGTTGGATGAACAAGTTTATATATCTTTTAAATGATTTAAACTGTATATATATTTTATATCTACCAAATCTGTTGGGTAGAACATAGGTAGATTAAAGATGAGATAAATGATGAGTGATGGGAGATGAGATGAAAGATGAGCCATGGTATATAAGTGGAAAAATATGGTGAGAAGCGATGAGCCAAAACGATGAGCCAAACGATGACCTAAGCGATGTCCCAAGCGATGGCCCCGTCATCTACCACAGTACGGATGTCAATTATGGACTATTCTAGACAGTCTAGTGGAATACTACCAGGCTCGCAACCTGTAGGTGTTGTCAACGATGTGTTCACCGGTGTACTCTAAAAACCCATTGACATGTTGTGACAACCCCAAAATCACAGCCAGAAAAGACCGATTTCATTTATGCTTTTTTAAATAATTTCAAAGTAAATTCTTTTGATTTAAAAGTGTTGCGGAATTTGTTCCCAAAACAAAACATGATAAAATAATATTTATCAAAGCATTTCATCAAGAGATGCATTTTCATTATATAATCAAAACTCGGGGTGTCATCTTCCGATACAGACCATAAAGCATAAACGATAACATTACAAGTCATTCAACAAATATATACATATACAGACTTGTAAACAAAACAACTCGATGATTCATCCATCTTACGCCCTTAGGCCACTCCCTGTAATACAAATAAAACTGAGTGGGTCAGGCTTGGGAGCCTGGTGAGCATATAGGGTTTTAGAACCAACAATAAATACCTTATATTTAATTTCACCAACCAATCACTATCCCGATTACCCATTCCCGTTATCCTCACTTTACGTCCCTAAAACAACATCTATCTCAAGGGACCTAATCTAGGATTTTCATCGGGACGGACATTACTGCTAAGGGTTTCCTCAACAATAGATATCCTAAAGGCAACCATGATGGGGATAGAGTACACCGGTGAACACATCGTTCACAACACCTACATGTTATGAACCTGCTAGCGTTCCACGAGACTGTCTAGAAGGAGTCTGTGGTCGTTATCCATACTTCGTTGAATAACTAGGTCAACAACAACAACATCGAGGCCTCCCATCTGTTTATTACACACCAACTATCTACCCATGTTCTACCCAACATATTAATAGATAAAAATATATATTTTTATACATAATTTAAAACCTGTATAGCATTTTCATTGAATATATATTCCACATAACAGATGAGGTACACCCACATAACACGTATTTCATAGAAAATAAACCAGATCTATGAGATAGAAGAGAATGAATATACATTCACACATATAACAACAAAATTATATACATAACACGTATTTCGTATAAAATACTTCATAATTATGCTTTAGAAGAAAGTAACTACACACCCACTTGATCAGAAGATGATCGGACAGCACTACGGCTTGTAGAAGTAGTATTCTTCGGCAGATCTGAAAGATCTTCACAAAAATCGAACTTCTCGCGGATAGAGCTTCGGCTCGGGAATCGCACTTCTCGGGATCCTCGGGGCTTCGAAACTTGCTTCGGGGCTCGGGAGTATTACCGGGGCTTCGGGGTACTTCTGGCACGCAAATCGAGGTAAAACGGGAGAGAGAAGATAGAAAAAGAGCAAAAGAACTCGGCTGCCTCGCATCCTATTTATAGGAGGCTGGAGCCTCGCCGTACGTTGGGCGTATGCGTTCGAAAACGACACGGAGTTCGTCATCCGAAGAACTCGAGTGCGAGGGACGTCACGCTTCGCTGTACGTTGGGCGTAACTCGGATAAGCTCGGTGACTCCCCTTCGGATAAGGCCAAATTTTATAATTAAATTTAAATATTAATTATTTAGTAAACTTTGAAAATTCATATCTTCTTCATACGAACTCCGTTTTCGACGTTCTTTATACCCACGCGTAGGTAAGACTACGCTCTACAACTTTTGTTCAGACTCCGTTGGCTAATTTTGACTTTATTTTTTATTAATTATTTTTAATAAATTCATAACTTCTTCATCCAACGTCCGTTCTCGCCTAACTTTTCATCGATTTGATACTAACAACGAGATCTTCGATTCTCGTTTAGATTGCTTCGGCTAAAAACCGTTCGATCTCAAATCGAGTATTTCGGGCTGCATACCACTAAGTCAAAAGTTCAATAAATCATAACTTCCTCATATGAAGTCAGATTTTGGCGTTCTTTTTATGCACGCTCTCGATTTAACGAACTCTACAACTTTCGTTTAGATCACTAAAGATAAATATCGCTCTAACGTAAATTTCACTTTTTAGGTCATTCAGCGTTGCCGGTTCTGTCGCGAACCTTCGACGGGTCATAACTTCTTCGTTATAACTCGGATTTCGACATTCTTTATATCTTCAGAAACCTTGTTTTAACTACTACAACATTATCCAAAGATATCAAGTTTATTTTATACTTAAATTTTGACACTTATTTTTATTCTTAATTAATCAAACTGCATAATTGAGCAATTAAGCACAAAACACATAATACTCAAATAATACACTTCTATTATTTCAAAACGGGTTATAAAGGTTAACCTAGAATATTATATTATCATTGATGACAGGCCCAAAAACACAGGCATTACAATTCTCTCCACCATAGAATGATTCTGTCCCCGGAATCACACATCAACAAACAAATGCGGATAGCGACCCATCATGTCACTCTCCGTCTCCCAGGTGAGATTCGGCCCATTCATGTGTTTCCACCAGACAAGCACTAACTCGACCATCTTGCGTCACAACTTCTTAGTCTTTCGGTCAACAATTGCCTCTGGTTCTTCAATCAACCTTTTTTTCTCAAGATTCTCGACTCCGAAAGTGGAATCATGTCGGGAACTTCCCCCGTGAACTTCGTCAAATAACACACATGAAAAGTGTTATGAATTCCGTTCAGTTCTTCTGGTAGTTCGAGCTTGTAAGCTTGGTTCCCAATCCTCTGAAGAACTTTAAACAATCCAATAAACCTTGGACTCAATTTTCCCCTTTTACCAAATCTTATAAGTCCCTTCCACGGCGAGACTTTAAGCAAAACCAAATCCCCAACTTCAAAAGTCATCGGTCTTTGCTTTTTGTCAGCATAGCTCTTTTGACGATCCTGAGCTGCTAACATTCTTTCCCTAATTATTTTCAACTTTTCAGCAGTTTGATGAACCAACTCCGGTCCCATAAACTGCTTTTCCCCAGCCTCAAGCCAACAAGACGGCGTACGACACTTCTGTCCATACAAAGCTTGGTAAGGTGCCATCTTGATGCTCGAGTGGAAACTATTATTGTAGGAAAATTCTACCAACGGTAAATGTTCATCCCAGTTACCTAGGAATTCCAAGGTACATGCTCTTAGCATATCTTCAAGCGTTTGTATCGTTCGTTCGCTCTGGCCATCAGTCTGCGGATGGAAAGTTGTACTTAAACACAACTTGGTACCCATTTCCTCTTGTAGACTTTTCCAAAACCTCGAGGTGAAATGGCTATCACAATCCGATACAATCGTTAATGGAACACCGTGAAGCCTCACAATTTCCTTCACGTAAGAATTTGCAAGCTTCACCATAGACCATTTCTCCTTGGCTGCTATGAAATGCGCACTCTTAGTGAATCGATCAACTACCACCCATATCATGTCGTGACCATTCTTTGTTCTAGGCAGTTTAGTGACAAAATCCATAGCAATGTCTTCCCACTTACCCATAGGCACATGCAATGGTTCTAAACTCCCGTACGGTTTCTGATGTTGTGTCTTTACTCTTGCACAAGTCACACACTCAGCCACATACTTTGCAACATCGAGCTTCATCGTTGGCCACCAGTAGTAGGGTTTCAGGTCCCTATACATTTTAGTGCTACCAGGATGAATCGAGTACATGGTTTTGTGAGCTTCTTCCATCAGAAGATCCCTAATTCCTCTTGACTTAGGTACCCAAATACGATCTTGGAATACCTTCAGTCCATGACCGTTTGTACCAAACACCAACGTTTTACCCAAACGTTACTCCTTTCGGTCATTTTTCTCAGAAGCTTCCTCTTGAGCTTTCTTTATACTCTCCACAATTGTCGAGACAACTTCAATTCTCAACGCTCTTGGCCTTTTCCTTTCAAGATTGACTTTCCGACTGAGAGCATCAGCAACAACATTAGCCTTACCAGGGTCGTAAAGTATCTCGCAGTCGTAGTCTTTAAGTAATTCACTACTAGAAAAACAGCCTTTTACGATGCTCATTGCGCGTCGTAAAAGGCTCAGACGACACGCAAATGCGCGTCAAGGAAGGCCCTGTCATAAAGAGAGACGACGCGCATTTACGACGCGCAACTACGACGTGCGTTTACGACACGCAATGCGTATCAAGGAAGGCCTTGTCATAAAGAAAGACGACACGCATTCACGTGTCGTAACCTTACGATGCGCGTGTTAATGACACGCAATGCGTATCAAGAAAGCTCCTATCAAGAAAGGCCATGTCATAAATGAAGATGACACACATTTTTGCGTATCATAATTTTAAATGTAAAAAAAAAACATTATTTATAGATTTACTAATTTTCAAATTAAATTTGTATTTAATGTCTCATAATAGAAATAAAATACAAAAAATACAATCCATTGCATAAAGTTTAATATCATATAATTCTATTTCTTACAATATATAAATTTGCATTCATCTAATCTACTCCGTGTTTCATACTAACAGTTGGAATGAAGAATGCAACACTTGCATTTGCAGCATCTTATCTCTTTCAGCTTGAGCTTTCTTTTGCTCTTCTAACTCCAAAGCTAATCGCTTTCATCATCAACCTTGCAATCATGTCAGTTGTACAATATCAATATCAACTCATTAATAATGCACATGGTATGTATGTATGTATGTATGAGAGTGGAAACAAAATGATCTACCAATAAGTGTTTTGTACTGCCTTGAATCAAAGTATTTTTGGTGGCTTCAAGTACAGCTCCCAAAGGATACTCCTTCATACACCCACCTGCATATATGCAAATATACATGTACAATATTGAGTATGTTATGGGAAAATTGCTGAAAATAGCAACATACTTTCAATATTGGTAAAGGGGTAAAATATTAATTTGTGGAGTATATTATGGGGCATTGTGATTTTATATATACCTAATACTACAAACTATCATCATCTTTAATTACAACTTGTTTAATTTGTTGAAATGTGTAATTTGTGTCAAGTGTTTAAATTAATAAAAAATACTCTATATAAATTAGTAAATATATAAAACAATCTTATATGAATTGACAAAAAAAATGAATCTTTATCTTTTATCTAAAACTTTAAGTGATGTCATGAAACGAGATAATCGATTATTGATTATAATAGTAAATATTTTGGTCTTTAAGTAATATATGATTATACATTTCGTCTAAGCTACCGTTTTTTTACAGAAATTATAAAAATAAAATAAAGATTAAATAAACAAACATTAATTTGAAAAGGGAAAATATACCCATGAAAAAGAAAAAAAGGAAACACATGCTTGAGTGGGTGTCCAAAAGAGAGGAACATTTGTCACCTGAAACCAAACCCCTTTTCCACACCAATAGCAAATGGCAAAGTGGAAGGGTAAACTTATATCTCTATTCCATGATAAAAAAAAAAAACAGCCACATGGAAATCTGAAAAAAGATAAAACCATAAATAAAAATAAACCCAATCTGGCACAAGACTTTTGGAGCAGTAGCACATATGAAATGGACAACAATGATAAAAAAAACGAGTTTTGGTGTTGGGTTGAAAAAGTATGAAGTTCTTCTAGACGATAAACCAAAAGAATTCACTAAATAAACTTCTATATAATAGAAGAAGTAAAATTAATTATACCCTATCATTTGGAGCTGCTGCATACCCATAATGAAGAATAGAGGAGTGCAACAACTAGAAGAAGAAGAAGAACAGAAATAGCTCCTATTCATGAAAAAAAAACATTTGTACCCTTTGGTATCTTTTAGAAATCAACAGAGGAGTGCAACAACACTTACAATAAGAAATCAGCATCAATTGCAGCAACAATTGCAGGAATCAGATTACACTGTAATTCTTGATTCCATTCCCTCTTTGATTACTGCATACCAAACACACTACCTTATTTAAAGTAACTATGACAGACTCATCACTTCACTCGGTAAAAATTGTACACAAAACCAAAAAGCTCTCTTACTTCATCTGAACTGTCTTCTAAATCAGACGCATCACTTCACTTGGCTTTCTTGGTGGCTGCAGCAGCACCATTCTTGGCAACAGCAGCTGGCTTTTTTGGCGCCTCCTAAATTACATAGAAGAATACTTAGAAAAGTGGAGAACAACATGTATCATGTAGAGAATGCTGCTAAAAAGTGACAAAATTAATGTGAAATTAGACAAACTGTATCCAAGTGCCAAGAGATTTACACTCTGACTCACTTCTTCATCTGATGAATCACTATCATCCGATGCTTCAGATTCAAATTCAGATTCATCTGAACTACTTACAGGTTTACTAACAAGTTTTTTATTCGATCCAATTTTAGCTGTAGGAGCGGACTGTTTCTTAGGTTTAGGTTCCTGCAACATGTTAAAAAGGCTTGTAGAAGGGTGAAGAATAAAATAAACGGATTTTTTTACAACATGTGATAATGACTTCATATTCAACTTCCCTTAGCCAATCAATGGCCTCTGAGACCTCTTCTTTTAAGTTCTAATTCAGACAAACATAATAGGAGAGAAAATAGACAGCATTAAAAAAAATCTAAAAAAGTTCAAATTTTTAATAAAAACCTACCATTTATCACCCCAAGTTATGCACGAAGGTTAGAAACTTGTCCATCTATTGTCTGTTGTGGAGCTTTTAGATCACCTATGCATTCAAGATTCTTTTGGTGTCCAAAAATCAGATCACCTATGTATGTATCTCAAATAGAAACCTACTTTCATATCTTTTTATTATTTTTTTCTTAAGTATAAAACGTATGAATCAAAAGCACATGGAATAAGTTATCTCACCGCACAATGTACGACAACAGGTGCCCATTGACTTTCAACACCTAACATTAGTATATGTTCCAAAACATTTCCCTAAAAATAATAGATGAAAAGAAACTGAGTCGTGATGATGCATAAAGTCTAGAGTTTTATATTTATGAAAATAAATAGAAGATTTAAAAAAACACGAGTTTTTTATGCAAATAAATAAAAAAACGAATTGTTAAAACTTAAAAGATAGGGATATAAAAGTTACCTCATTCCAGTCCAAACAGTCGATAGCTTTGACACATTGATTTTCCTCATTTAACCTTTTTTAGCATTCCTAAAAGCTCGCATCATCACCATTGGTTCCCAGCTAAGTCCACATGTCTTTTTTAGGACATTTTTAACCACAACTGGTTCGCCTCTTCTCCAATGCATTTGAAAATGTTCAAAATCTTTGTCTTCTAAGTCAATAGCATCAGGGCAATATAGTAAATTGTTGTCATTACTACTACTACTACCCTCCCTAGAAGCCGATTTCCTTACACCACGTCTATGATGATGATGATTTTCCACACCAATGGCAAATGGCAAAGTGGAAGGGTAAACTTATATCTCTATTCCATGATAAAAAAAAACAGCCACATGGAAATCTTAAAAAAGATAAAACCATAAATAAAAATAAACCCAATCTGGCACAAGACTTTTGGAGCAGTAGCACATATGAAATGGACAGCAACGATAAAAAAAAAAACAAAAACAAAAAAAAACGACTTTTGTTGTTGGGTTGAAAAATATGAAGTTCTTCTAGATGATAAACCAAAAGAGTTTTGGTGTGGTGAAGAAATATGCTTTTCCATCTGATACTCTTCATTTCTAGTTTCATTTTCCTCATTACCTACTCCAAAAGTAGTTACTTAATATCACCAAAAGATGAAATCACCATATACAAGCAACTTATAATGTTATAATATGCACTGAGAAATTGAAGATTATTTAGTAATGAGCTAATTTCAGTTTAGTCATTACATAGTGGAATGATAATGATATATACCTCAGTGTGATCTTCAGAACTTATACCATTGGCATATTGGATCACAGAAAGCTCCAATTTTGACTTCAAAACACGGCATTCAGTCAAACTAGGGTGCATGGTCTTAAGATCTGTCTCAAATTTCTCAATCCCCTGAAATAGTAAAAAATACAAATATAGTATCACTTACTAAAGTAGCAAAAATAACATATTATTCACACTAACTGTGTATACTTCCTGCAATTTATAGATTGTTTTTGGTATGCTACAACTTAACTTAGTTTTTAAGTTTTTTTAATTGTTATTTGGTCAAATCAAAGAATAATTTATAAACTAATATTTTCAAATGCTACTTACTTATTTTTTAAGAAATTTAATATTTTATATGGAATTTTTCTATTAGGTATAGACTAGGAAATAACATACAAAATTGACCCAGTGATATCAAATTTTGACTTGTGCTAATGAGCAGGAGGAGCCCTTGGGGCAGATTTCTCAGCCATTCCCACACTAATTTTGTAACCTCTCAATTCATAATCTGATCAAACATTAAATAAAAAAACTAAATTAGACATACCCATAAAATAATTTATATAGTTAAGAAAAGAAGGTACTTTGGTTGTAGAATCCCCCAGCAGAATGTGCTGCAGAAGAATCCCATCAGAATGTGATGCAAGAAGGGACCCGAATTTATGGTAGGCCCATGCAACCTGCCAGACTGGACCATTGTGACATGTCAATGTGGTAAGGGAGTGTGAGGTGGCGGTTTTGATGTTGGTGGTGACACTGATTATCTTGATTGTGGCATCAGAGGAGGTGGATGCTACTCGTTTTCCATAGTAATCCATACAGACATCATGGATTATGTATGTATGACCTGTTTCAATCTTCTGCCCAGGCATGATCTGTTGAATTTAAAGAAGATTTGGATCAGTGGATGTGAAAACAAATTGAAGAATTCATATAATCATTAAGTTTGATAGAAGAATAGGTTTAGTGTTATGAAGAAATTGAATGTTCCAAATCTGCTCAAGGATATGGTTGAGAGAAGAGTGTAAACGTAATCATCAAAATTTTCCCCAATTCAAAATTTTGAAAAATGCATTTACAATCAGGACGCTGTTCTTCCCCAATTTCTAAGAATTCATATGCTGCTACACAATTATATACGAAACAAAACTTCTAATCTATGAAATTTCATACCGAGGCAATTAAACATTTCTCAATTCTAAGCCCTAATTATAGATCTCTATTCAAATTCTCCCCTTAGATTGGAAGATCAATATCAAGATTGCCAATTTGGCAAAAGAAATAAAAATAGAAGTGTCATATAAAGAAAATTTTCATCAATGATGCTTAGGTTTGAACCATTCATCAGTCTCGTATGTTTTGGTTCCTAAATCAAAAAAATCCCCTTTACAAATAAATAGACTAAAGAAGGAGCACCAGATTTTCGCATCTAACTAAACTATAAACACCGAACTTCAAATAATACCGATTTTATAAATATTTAAGAATGGAATAATGTTAATCCTCTGTACAAGAAGTATATATGTAGAAGTAGAATAGAAAAGAAACAAAGAAGAGGCGAGGAAAGGAGATAACCTAAAATCAGAATCTGCAATTGAAAAAGCATGACGAGAGGCGCTTGTTGTTCAGAACATGTTCATAGTTATAAACTCTGTAATGGAACTATAAATGGTGAAATGAGATCGAGAGGCACTTGTTCGGCCTTAAGATGTCAAGGATATCAGTTGCCTTCTCTAGGAAGTTGGTCCAAAGCCACTCGTACCTCCTCCTCCGAGTTCTGTACCAGAATATACACACAGGCCATTGACTTGAAATTAGGTTTTTGCTCCCGTCGACAATCATAGAGCGCCGGAATCTGATTATCGTCGGAATGTTATATAAGGATTTCGCAAGGTTTAACAGTGAGGATGGGGTGAGAGAGCTACAAATGGTAATGATGGATGAAGTGTTGGTTGATAAGGCATGTACATCGTCGTCGTGCGATGCCTAAAGATTCGGTGTGGGTTGGAGGTGGTGGAGGTGGGTATGAGGCGGGGTTTTAGGGATTCGTTTAATCGAAGAGGATTTTAAGAATTTCAAGAATATGAAAATATCGATTGAGGTCAAAAATATGATTTCAGGAACCTCACAACTAAAAATCGCATATCAGAATCCACACAATGCTTTTAGGGTTTCTTTTGATCGAAGAGAATTTCACAACATACGAAGAAGGAGGAGAGTATCAGGCGGGGGTTTTCAATTTTTTGGTAGTTCTCCATGGTTGACTTACTAAAGATGGTGAAGTGGATCGGAGAAGATGGAGAAGGAGGGAGAGGGGAGAATCGATTACGGAGAGCCGGAGATGAAAGAAGAAAGAAGGTAGAAAAGCGGGCTTTCAAAATTTTGGGGATTTCGTTTCCCCCGTATCTACTAAACACGCTTTTCTTTAAAATTATAAAGCGAGACTTATAGAGGGCGCGCATTTTTAGATAAAGTGCCCTCCGTGTTTTTAATTTTTTTTACATTAGACACTAATTTAAGGGCACGCAATAATGCGTGATCTAAATCCTTAAATTTTTTAAAGAGATGACATTTTTTAATGTCACTCTCTTTTGTGTAACATAAATCAATGAGTGTCGTGGTTTGCGCGTCGTTAAAGGGTCTTTGTCTTGTAGTGATTCTAGCCAGCGTCGTTGCCTCATATTCAATTCCTTCTGATTAAAGAGATATTGGAGACTCTTATGATCAGTAAAAAGTTTGCACTTCGTGCCATAGAGGTAATGCCTCCATATCTTCAGAGCGAAAACTACCACTGCCAACTCCAAATCATGAGTCGGGTAGTTCTTTTCATGCTCTTTCAGCTGTCGAGACTCATATGTTATCACCTTTTCTCTTTGGGTCAAAACACAACCTAATCCAACCCCAGACGCATCGCTATAAATAGCAAAGTCTTCAACTCCATCGGGTAGAGAAAATATTGGTGCCTCGCATAGTTTCTTCTTTAGCTTCTTGAATGCTTCTTTATGCTTCTCACTCCAAGCATAAGTAGCTCCTTTGTGGGTCAAAGCTGTTAATGGACTAGCGATCGAAGAAAAACCTTGGATAAACCTTTGGTAATATCCGGCTAATCCTAAAAAGCTTCGGATCTCCGTGGGACTTTTCGGTTGTTCCCACTTCATTACAGCTTCAATCTTTGCTGGATCAACCATTATCCTTTCTTGGTTGACCACGTGACCCAAGAATTGGACTTCTCGAATCCAAAAATCACATTTGGAGAACTTAGCATACAGCTTC
Source organism: Lactuca saligna (assembly GCF_052625555.1). NCBI lineage: Eukaryota > Viridiplantae > Streptophyta > Magnoliopsida > Asterales > Asteraceae > Lactuca > Lactuca saligna. Next base: position 130,324,609 of record NC_136422.1, on the reverse strand, counting down.
TCCTTCTTCAAGACTTCTAACACTTCTCGCAAGTGTCTACTATGCTCCTCCTGGCTTTTCGAGTAAATCAGAATGTCTTCTATGAACACTATCACGGATTTATCAAGGAATAGATTACAAACCCTGTTGATTAAATCCATGAATGCTGCTGGAGCATTGGTTAGTCCAAACGACATAACCAAAAACTCGTAGTATCCATATTGGGTTCTGAATGCAGTCTTCTCTATATCATGCTCTCTTACTTTCAGCAGATGATATTTTGACCTTAGGTCGATCTTCGAGAAATAGTCGAACCTTGTAGTTGATCGAATAGGTCATCAATCCTTGGCAACGGATATCTATTCTTTATTGTTGCCTTATTCAGCTCTCGGTAATCGATGCACATCCTCATGCTTCCATCTTTCTTCTTTACAAATAACACCAGCGCTCCCCACGGTGATGAGCTAGGTCTAATGAAACATTTTTCCAATAACTCCTGAAGTTGCATCATTAACTCCTTCATCTCTGTTGGTGCTAATCGATAAGGTGCTTTTGCAATTGGCATTGTTCCGGGCAACAAGTCAATACGGAATTCCACTTGTCGATCAGGCGGTAATCCAGGAAGATCTTCGGGAAATACTTCCGGATAATCACACACAACGGGAATATTCTGCATCACCTTCTTTTCTTCTTAGCATTGATCACAAATGCTAAGTATGATGTACACCCCTTGGTCAAACATTTTCTAGCTTTCATTAGAGAAATGATTCCAGAATTTACTCTACGTTTATCTCCATACACCATAAACGATTCCTTCCCTGGCGAGTTTACCTTTACTATCTTCTTCTTGCACAAAATTTCGGCATCATTGGCGCTAAGCCAATCCATTCCCAAAACGATGTCAAAACCGTTAAGTTCGATAGGCAATAATTCCTCATGGAACTTATTCCCAGTCTAATCAATTAATATGTTTTTCATACGATAGCTAACAGGTACAAACTTACCACTAGCAACTTCGACTAATAAGGCATTATCTAGTCTATCAATAGGCAAAGCTAGTTTTCTACCAAATTAATGCGATATAAAGGAGTAGTTGGCTCCAAAATCAAATAAAATTTGGGCAGGCAATGTGTTTACGAGAAAGGTACCTGAAGCGACATCAGCTTCATCTTTAGCAGCTTCCAGTGTCATCTGGAATGCTCTCGCCTTTGGCTTTGGCGGAATGTTGGGTTTAGCTGCCTCCTTCTTCTTTGGGCAGTCCCTCGACATGTGTCCCTCCTCACCACAACCATAGCAAACTTTCTTAGTAAGGGTACATTCATTGGCATAGTGAGCTGGCTTTCCACACTTGTAGCATGTGGCCACTACCTCACATTTTCCATGATACTTCTTCTTACATTTGTCGCACCATTTCGCTTCGCCTCCACTTCCCGTCGAACCAGACTTCGAGAACTTGTTTTTCTTATTGGACCCTGAAGTTCCATCGAACTTCCTCTTTTCACCAACTTCTATCCTCTCCAGACCCTTTTCCTTCTGCTGGGCCTCCACATTCTTAGCTGCACGAACAGCCATTTTCAGAGTAATTGCCATCTTGACTGTCGGACCAAAGTCGGCAGGCAGTCCATTAGCAAACCTCTCAATCTTGGAGAGTTCCGTTGGCACTAGGTACAGAAATAACTTCATTTTCTCAGTGAATGCAGTAGCATAGTCATCTATGCTCATCCTCCCCTTCTTCGAGTTTTGGAACTCATTGTTCAGATCAATCAGATCTATCTCTGAACAATACTGCACCCTTAGTTGTTCCAAGAACTCCTCCCATGACATTTTCAGGGCTTCCCTCGTGGCATAGTATCTACCAACAACTTCCACCAACTCAAGACTCCAATCTTCAGTTGTCTAACTGCAAAGACGGTCTTCTGTTTGTTGCTACAGTCGCAACTTTCAAATACCATCTCCATTTCAGAGACCCAATCCATTATTTCAACAGGATTCGGGCTTCCAGAAAGACTTGGCGGCTTGGCGCCCAAGAAATTCTTGTACATTCGCCCATCCTTGTTGTTTCCCCTTTCCGGATCGTTCCTTCATTCATCTTGAGTCCCAACTTGACTCATAATGCGACTATTGTTCCCTTCCTCCGATTGCTTGGGATTCAATTCAGGTTCCTCAATAGGTATGATAGGCTCGTCCCTATTATTATGCAACATCTGTCGCATCTCCTCCCTTTGTTCGGCTAACATAGCCCGAATCATGGCTTGCACCCCAGCCATTGTTATTGGTTCTGGTGCTGCTGCTACAACAGGTATTTGCTCAATCACTGGCGGTTGATTCCTGTTTTCATCCGCGTTTCCAGCGCCACTCCTTGTTCTCACCATTTTTGATCTACACACCGAATAAGGTGAAATTCAGATCTTCATTCACGATAGATTTCAAATCATCCTTATCACTCCGAAACGATTACATGCTAGTTCTAATATCGTATACATACGCTTACAATCCTAAACACATAAAGTTTCAGATCCGGTTGGCAACAAACCGTAGATCCGAACAAATAATATCATATATGGCAACATATAACATTTAGCACATAAAAGCATTTTAGGCAACTTTCCTAAAAATAAACTAGTGCTCGTGTCTAAAATCCAACAGACACACATCTCAAAATTCCACTTAGCATTCTAAGTTTAAGTCTAGAAATCCTACAAATTCCTAGTTCGCTTAAACTAATGCTCTGATACCAACTGTGACATCCCCAAAATCACGGCCAGAAAACACCGATTTCATTTATGCTTTTTAAAATAATTTCAAAGTAAATCCTTTTAATTTAAAAGTGTTGCGGAATTTGTTCCCAAAACAAAACATGATAAAATAATATTTATCAAAGCATTTCATCAAGAGATGCATTTTCATTATATAATCAAAACTCGGGGTGTCATGTTCCGATACAGACCATAAAGCATAAACGATAACATTACAAGTCATTCAACAAATATATACATATATAGACTTGTAAACAAAACAACTCGATAATTCATCCATCTTACGCCCTTGCGCCACTCCCTGTAATACAAATAAAACTGAGTAGGTCAGGCTTGGGAGCCTGGTGAGCATATAGGGTTTTCAACCCACAATAAATAAATTATATTTAATTTCACCAACCAATCACTATCCCGATTACCCATTCCCGTTATCCTCACTTTACGTCCCTAAAACAACATCTATCTCAAGGGACCTAATCTAGGATTTTCATCGGGACGGACATTACTGCTAAGGGGTTTCCTCAACAATAGATATCCTAAATGCAACCATGAGGGGGATAGAGTACACCAGTGAACACATCGTTCACAACACCTAAAGGTTATGAACTTGCTAGCGTTCCACGAGACTGTCTAGAAGGAGTCTGTGGTCGTTATCCATACTCCGCTGAATAACTAGGTCAACAACAACAACATCGAGGCCTCTCATCTATTTATTAGACACCAACTATCTACCCATGTTCTACCCAGCATATTAATAGATAAAAATATATATTTTTATACATAGTTTAAAACCTGTATAACATTTTCATTGAATATATATTCTACATAACAGATGAGGCACACCCACATAACACGTATTTCATAGAAAATAAACCAGATCTATGAGATAGAAGAGAATGAATATACATTCACACATATAACAACAAAATTATACAAATAACACGTATTTCGTATAAAATACTTCATAATTATGCGTTATAAGAAAGTAACTACACACTCACTTGATCAAAAGATGATCGGACAGCACTACGGCTTGTAGAAGTAGTATTCTTCGACTGATCTGGAAGATCTTCACAAAAATCGAACTTCTCGTGGACAGAGCTTCGGCTCGGGAATCGCACTTCTCGGGATCTTCGGGGCTTCGAAACTTGCTTCGGGGCTCGGGAGTATTACCGGGGCTTCGGGGTACTTCTGGCACGCAAATCGAGGTAAAACGGGAGAGAGAAGAGAGAAAAAGAGCAAAAGAACTCGGCAGCCACGCATCCTATTTATAGGAGGCTGGAGCCTCACCGTACGCTGGGCGTACGCCTGTACGCGGGGGCGTACGCGTCCGAAAACGTCATGGCGTTCGTCATCCGAAGAACTCGAGTGCGAGGGATGTCACGCTTCGCTGTACGTTGGGCGTACCTCGGTACGCTGGGCATACCTCGGATAAGCTCGGTGACTCCCCTTCGGATAAGGCCGGATTTTATAATTAAATTTAAATATTAATTATTTAGTAAACTTTGAAAATTCATATCTTCTTCATACGAACTCCGTTTTCTACGTTCTTTAGATCCACGTGTAGGTGAGACTACGCTCTACAACTTTTGTTTAGACTCCGTCGGCTAATTTTTACTTTATTTTTATTAATTATTTTTAATAGGCCGGGACAGAAAATTTCCATTATAAATTCATAACTTCTTCATCCGACGTCCGTTCTCGCCTAACTTTTCATCGCTTTGATACTAACAACGAGATCTTCGATTCTCGTTTAGGTTGCTTCGGCTAAAAACCGCTCGATCTCAAATCGAGTATTTCGGGCTGCATACCGCTAAGTCGAAACTTCAATAAATCATAACTTCCTCATACGAAGTCATATTTTGGCATTCTTTATGCTCTCGATTTAACGAACTCTACGACTTTCGTTTAGATCACTAAGGCTAAATATCGCTCTAACGTAAATTTCACTTTTTACATCATTCAGCGTTGCTGGTTCTGTCGGGAAACTTTGACAGGTCATAACTTCTTCGTTATAACTCGGATTTCGGCATTTTTTATATCTTCGGAAACCTCGTTTCAACTACTAAAACATTATCCAAAGATATCAAGTTTATTTTACACTTAAATTTTGACGCTTATTTGTATTCTTAATTAATCAAACCACATAATTAAGCAATTAAGCACAAAACACATAATACTCAAATAATACACTTCTATTATTTCAAAACGGGTTACAAAGGTTAACCTAGACTATTATATCATCATTAATGATAGGCCTAGAAACACAAGCGTTACACATGTATTGTGAGTGGACTCTCGAAAACGATACTGTCAATAAATGAGATAAATCTTGGCGACTATGGAGTTAGCACCCGTTGAGTAAACCCCGACGACTATGGAGTTAACGCCTGTTGAGAAAACCTTGGTAACTATGGACTTATTTCCCATTGAGAAAACCTTGGAAACAATGGATTTTGTGTCGTTTCCTTAGGATGATCCTTAGGAATGAATGAACAAGAAATAGTTGATTCTTAGGGTAGATCCTTAAGACTAAATAAGATAACAGGGATTGGTAATTGGGTCAGTTGTTTGATGATTAAACATAATAATTATATTATTGTGTGTTGAAAACCCTATGTACTCACCAGGTTTCCCAACCTGACCCACTCAGTTTATTTATATCACAGGTGTTGATATGAAGTCACGTTACACTGAGAGATTAAGGATATATAAATCACTAGTTATAATGAATGTAAGTTCTGTTTATGCTTATGTTTCTGTATTGACGATGATATCCTAAATGTTTTAAAATGAATAAAAATACTTTTCTTCGGAAATGCTTTGATAACGTATTTATCATGTTTTACTGGGAAAAAAATCCGCAACATTTTTATTAAAAGAGGTACTCTAATTTTTATAAAGCATAAACGAAATCGATCTTTTCTGGCCTAGAAAATGGGAATGACACAGTCGTGGTCTCAACCCTCATATTAGAGATAAGCCTGAAATCTCATACATCCCTGCTGTAGAAATGTCCTAGACCTCGCAGCTAAACAAAGAGTTGGCCCCTGCGAGGCTCTCTCACCATGTAACCAGTTCTCCTCCACTTGGGGTTCGAACCCTATCCAACTGGCACTCGCAATCAATCATGGCCCCATTGACCCCCAACCAATCCATCTCAACTATCACCTTCAACCCTCGCAATGGTATCGACACTAGATCCAGACGAAACCTCTCACCCAACACATTCAGGACGTAATCCTTATACACCCCCGCAACACTCACAGTGCAGTTATCTGCAAGTTCTACCTTGAGTGGGGAATCCAAAGTTCCCAGCACATCCCAGAACTTCTTGCTAAGTGTAAAGGATAGGAATGATCCGGTAGCACCCGAATCAAACAAGACATGATTAGACATACCATTGACCAAAAAGGTCCCTATAAAGCATAAAGTACACAAAGTCATACATATAATAAGGTTAGAGAATATTAGACACGTACTAGCCACAACGTCTGGTGCTGCCCGAGCCTCCTCGGTAGTCAGCTGAAATGCACGACTCTTCACCGCTGGGGCATCCGCCTTAGTAGGGCGGCCATCGGCGATCCTCAGTGTGGCGGGTGCAGGAACTGCCACTGCTCATCCCCCTCCCTACAACCTCGTATAGTCAGCATTTTATGGCTAGTATGGTTACAATGGAAACATATCAAACCCTTCTTGGGGCAATCCCTGCTCAAATGGCCATGCTAACGACAAGAGTAACATCCCGATATCCCTATTGTTCGACAAGCCCCACAGTGCGATTTACTACAACTAGCACACCGACCCTGAACCTTCTGGAAGTGTCTGAGGTCTTAGGCTTCTTAGTCTGACCCACCGCTGCCTATGCCTGCTCCGACTTCCGCTTGGTGTGGAAGTCTAACTCCATCTCCTGTTCTTGGGCCTTCTCTACCATCTCGTTCAAGGTTTTGTACCCTGTAAAGCTCACAAACTCCCGAATATCATCCCTCAGCATGGAATGATATCTCTTCCTCCGTATATCCTCATCGGTAGCATACTATGGAATCAACAATTCACGAAACTTGGCGGTGATCTCCGCCACAGTCTCGGTGGTCTGTTGGAGTTCCTGGAACTCCTTCACCATCCTCTGCACCTCAATGGCTGGTGCAAACTCCAAATCAAATCGTCAGACAAACTTGACCTACGTCATCTCAGCCACACCAGCTGCTCCCACCTAGCTAGTAACCTCACCCCACCAATCTCGGGCCCTGTCTCTCAGCATGCAAGAAGAAAATCCCACCTTTGCTGCATACGGGCAAGAACTCATGAGCTGGATGTACTTGATATCCGCCACCCATCGTTGGCTAACAATGGGGTCCATGACCCTGAAAAACTCCAACGCCCCGCACGCCTTGAACTCCCAGAATGAGGGAGTCCAGGCCCCAACCTGGCCTGTAGCAATCTCGGCTCTGAATGACCTGAGCCTTTCCTCCATAATCTCCACCATACCCTCCTTGACCATTGCAAAGATGACTGGGGTTGCATCAAGGATGCCCCTAGTAACCTCGACTGCAATAAGTTCGCGTAGCCTTTCATCGATGACATCGGTAGTGTCGCCTGATCTAGCCCCGGATCCAGATCCTGATCTTGACCCCCCTGCTCCATATCATGTCACCACCATACTGAACTGAAACATCATAAATTATAACAATCATGATACTCATAAAAGGGATCTTCCCACACTCGTACTCCTTGGAGTCATCAGATCTAACATTGATTCGGGTACATGTCCTGTGCTTTCAGTAGTACAGGCCCAATACTACCTTCCACACCTACCTATACCTTTCCCAATGCTCTACCTAACAACTTCAATTCATCCCAAATAAATCACATTCCACAGACTACTGCATCCCTCAAATCCTAGGTTGTCCTAAGATTTTCTCTACCCATACCAATCATATCTGGTTGCCTTTATGCATGCAGATTATACACAGAAAAGGATAAAATAGACTTTCGAATAAAAGATTCTACCCAAGGACCATAACCAAACGAGGAATAGGAAATAAGGCCAAATCAATCATTCTGAGGCTATTAGCTCCTAACTGTATACAATTTTAAAAGCATACAAATAGCAAGTTCCATATGATTATCAAAGCTCAAACATCAGTATAACATGGCTAACACATTGGGGAACTACTTACTTAGCTTGGCTGATTATGCGCGTTGCACTCTCAACTTTTCCTTTCTTTAAAATCTTTTTCATTTTATATTTGAAAATAGTTTTACCATTTCCGTAGTTTGAATCCTAACATACCCATGAGTGCGCCTGAATCCCTCAAACCAAGGCTCTGATACCAACTTGTAACGAACCAATTTTTTCGAACGAAAGTTTTCATTTTTGATTATCAAAACACATTTCCATAAATTACAAAATCCCATATATCATTGTTTTCAAACTCATATCAATTACAACTTTTATTTAAAATATCAGAGTGTCCCATAAAACGCCTGTGTGAGAGTGCACGTCGCACCATCACGCCTTGCCCTTTCCCTTGGGATCTGATGTACCTGAAACAAATCCACAAATTGTAAGCTAATGCTTAGTGAATTCCCCAGAGCATACCCCATACACAATCCACGTAACACATATCATATTAGCTATAAAAGCTACATATACCACATAATCCATGCATACATAAACCTGTAAGGATGTCATGGGCTTCCCCAAGGTCTTACACCTTTGTGTCATGGGCTACCCCACATGGTCTTTACCTAGGAATGCCATGAGCTACCCCACATGGTCTTATATCCAACTGCCACGGGTTCCCCTAGGGGTCTTTCATGCAATAACATACATAATCAACCTAGCATATCATATCACAAAAGTGTCTAACATACTACATACACATACATAAACTTGGAAGGATGCCCTGGGCTCCTCTAGGGTCTTATACCATCGTGTCATGGGCTACCCCACATGGTATTTACCTAGGAATGCCATTGGCTACCCCACATGGTCTTACTTCCAATTGCCATGGGTTCCCCCAATGTCTTCCATGCAATAACATACAATCACTATCATACTACTTAGCACGAAGCTAACTATCATACCACATATCCCTATAAATGATGGCGTACCACATAACGTAAAATGGGTTGCCCTTGGTGCCTCAGACCCATTGGTATGGTGAGAAGAATCACCTCTCTCGAATGCTAAAACTGATAATACTAGAACTATATATGTCCAACTTGTTGCTCCAACTCAACTACCTGTAAGCATCATAAGATAGACTTGTCAAAATCCCAAAATTACCCTCAAGGTTAGCCCTGGTCAACCTTGGTCAAAGTCAAAGTCAACAGTCCATTTTGACCTCAACTCATCGAGTGCATCTAGCGACTCATCGATTTCCTACCGAGTCCAGACAACTTGATCAAACCCTAGCCAACTCACCGAGTTGTTTCATCAACTCGATGAGTTCACTTGATATTTAGAAGGCGGGGAAACCCGATCTAACTCGTCGAGTTCCTAGAGCAACTTGTTGAGTCCCCCTTCCTGTTTGCTTGTTGTGATAATACACCAAATCCAGGGACTCCAAGGCTTAGATCTGAAGCCCTAAGGTGTCTAGAAGGATAAAGTTTCCAACTTTACCCTCTAGAACCGTTCCAAATGCTCTAAGGCCCTTATCAAAGATTGGAAAGCTCCAAAGCCTTGCCATATGGTCCAAAACCCTAAGGATCTGAAATCCCTCCTTTCCAGAAAGGTTTCTAGTCCTTAAAACGCTCCAAATATGGAGGCTTTATAGACATGCATGTCCAATGCATGTCCCTAGGTCAAAATGGCCAAAAAGAGGGAAATATGCCCTAAAATCCTTGCATGGTGTCCTTGCGTAACGAAAGGCCATATCTAACCCACCTTGGGACCATTTTGCTCTGGATATTCATAAAGTTGTGAACATTATGAATCCCATTCATGCCATCAACAAGAAGTGTAGAAAATGAAGAGTAAACTCAAGATCTATCCATATTCTATGATAAAGATCGAGTCTTGAAGACTTACAACAGTCCAGAAGATGATCAAGTTCAATGATGGGTGCTTGGTTTGCTGGAACTTCTCATTATCTCCTTCTTCTTAAGCTTCAAAGGTCACTCTAGCTCACAAAATGGAAGAGAATGGGGATTAGGGTTAGCAGAGACGTTCTTAGGGTTTGGAGGTTGATGGGAGGTTAGCCTCAAGGCTCTTAAGGAGATTATATAGGGTGCAAACCCTAAAATTAGGGTTTTATCATTACAACGCCTACTCGTCGAGTCGGCCTTCCAAAACCCTAGATCTAAAATAAATTAAGTAATACCTGGAACAGGTGTTACACTCACAATGTGAGATACAAGGTCTCACGATGTGAGAAGCGTTTGGTCCCGTTTCTAGTTATTTGTTTGGGGATCACGATGTAAGAAAGGCTTCTCACGATGTGAGGGTAGCCCCATTTACTTTCCTTTGACTGAGTTGACAATGTTGAGTTGTGATGAGTGGGATTTGATTGAGTGAACTCTCATGATGTAGCCAAAGCTGGTCACCACGTGAGATATGGTTTTTGGGATTTTGGGCCTTGTTGGGCCCTAGTTTTCTGTATGTGGGCCTTTTGGTGCTTGAGCCCATTTGGAGCTTTGGGTATCTTTTAGGAGTTTAGGCCTCCTTAGATTAGGCCTAAGATGGGTTTTGGACCAATTAGGAAGTTGGGCCATAATGGGCTATTGTTGCTATTAATAGGCCTCAGATTTTGGGCTAAGTAAGGAAAGGGTAAAATGGACTTTTATCCTGAGGGTTAAACAATTGGACTTGGATCCTAGCTTTGGGTTGTGGACCAATTATTAATTTGGTATTATTTGTTGGTGCTAACGTGCAGGGATTTTCCGGAGTGTCAGTCTGAGCTTTTATCTGAGATATTCGATAGTTTGAGGTGAGTCTTCCTTCAAAATAGTTGTGGGTCGAAGGTACCAAGGCTGGCCCACTAGTTATGTTATAGCATGATGATTGTCTTTGTGATAATTTTCAGTCATGTTTGTATTTGTATGATGAATTAGTGATTACTGTTATGATATTGTGTGGTAGTAGTAGGGGTGAAATAGACTTGGTATGTGGTTTAAATAGACCGAAGGGGTAGGCCAATACCCAGATATGCATGGCAATGTTCGGTTGAAATAGACCGAAAGGGTAGGCCAACACCCAGATATGCTTGGCAGTGTCTGGTTGAAATAGACCGAAGGGGTATGCCAGCACCCAGATATGTTTGGCATGTCCAGTTAAAATTGAACAAAGGGGTATGCCAGCACCCAGATATGTTTGACACTATGTTTGTTCATTATGTTTATATGGTATGTGGTGTTTTGGGGAACTCACTAGACTTCTTGCTTACGGTTTTTAGTTTATGTTTCAAGTACTTCAAGTTTGAAAGGAAAGAGCTTGGCTTGATCTTACCACATCCACCCATGTTGCCGTATTATGATGATTTTGAGAATTTTCTTTGATATTTGTTTTCTTATAAAGTACTTTTGAATATTCAGAAAAAGGATGTGGAATTTTGACTTAAAATATAATTAATGTTTTGGTGGAATTAAAAATGAAATTTTTACCTCATAATTTAGGGATGTTACAAGTTAGTATCAGAGCCTTGGTTTGAGGGATTCGAACATACTCTCAGGTGTGTCTGAACTCAAACTAAGGTTTTGGTGAAATTTTCATAAAATAAATATTTTATTAAAGGATTTTCTAATAAAAGAAAGGGGTGGTATACGTGTAATCGGCCGAGCTCAAGTAAGTGATTCCCAGAATACCCATGCTTGTTGATATGTTATATAGGTTGAATGTTTGGATGCTAGGATAAGGCCAAGGATACTTCCATGAATTGCATGATATATTAGCCTAATATGTGATGCCTTGTATCCTAGGAAGCATGGGATGCTAGATTGGGAAATATGTATTGGTATCGGGGCTTGGTAAGTGTATACTTTAATAATTGTATACGTTTAGGATCATATTGCCTTAGAATGATTGATCTGGCCTTATTTCCTATTTCGCATTTGGTTGTGATCCTAGGGTAGAGTCTTTTATTCGATAGTCTATTTGATCATGTATTGTGTATAATTTGCATGCATAAGGCAACCGACAATGAGAGTGGAAGTTCCTAGCATGAGTTATAGTATGGGAGTTTGAATGTTCTTTGGTTATTCTATGGATTAAAGTGCTACAACAAGAATGCTACTTTCTTTGTGATTTATGGAACTCTAAAGTGATATGAGTTAGCTACTAAGTGAATATGTCAAGTCACATGTGACAAAGGATGGGTAATCACAAAGTGACGATTTGACCCTATTGCACAACTCTTGTTTGAGTCAAACCGTTGTAGGGATGACTCTTTTACTTGAAGGATATCTAAGCTTCGATACATGTGATTGAATTCATGAGGTGGGTAACTGACTTTATGCGGAGTTCTTTACTACCTGATGGAAGGGTGAGGTCAGAAACCTAGGCAAGCCTAGGAAGTGCTTCAGTAGGTTAGTGATGCTATTTAGCGAGTATTTGGAGCATTGGTTTGAGAAGGTAACTTAGAAGATTCAGGATGATTCTTGAGGAAAGTATAGATATGTGTGGAAAGTAGTATTTGGCGAGAAAGAGTCTACAACAGGGTTGTATGGGCTTTTTGGCGTCCGTGATGGATACACGGGTTGCTACAGAGAGGTCGAGTTCTATCTCCGAGGTTTTGGTAGTGTGCGCGTTTTCAGACATTTTCCTCGAGGAGTTGATGGGTGTGCCTACCGAATTGGAGTTCTTAATTGATTTGGTTTCGGGTGCGGCGCCTATTGCCAAGGCACTTTATCGCCTTACACCGCCTGAGATGCATGAGTTATCCTCATAGCTCTAGGAGATGCTGGGGAAGGGTTTTATCAGACCGAGTAGCTCACCGTGGGGAGCATCAATCCTTTTTGTCAAGAAAAATGATGGTTCACACCGGATGTGTATTGATTACCGGGAGTTGAACAAGCTGACGATAAAGAACCGTTATCCACTACTGAGGATCGATGATTTATTCGATCAGTTACAGGGGGAATCTTGGTTTTCCAAGATTGATTTGAGATCTGGATATCATCAGATGAGAGTTTGCGAGGAGGATATTCAGAAGACGACCTTCAAAACTCGTTATGGGTATTACGAGTTTGTGGTGATGCCTTTCGGACTCACCAATGCACCGACATCGTTCATGAATCTCATGAACCGGGTGTGCATGCCCATGTCGGATTGATCGGTTATTGTGTTTATCGATGATATTCTAGTGTACTCGAGGTCCAGAGAGCAACACGAGGAGCATCTTTGGGAGATTCTAGGAGTATTGAGGGCGGAGAGGCTTTACGCCAAATTCTCTAAGTGTGATTTCTGGTTACGAGAGGTTTAGTTTCTGGGACACCTCATTAATCAGAACGGGATATTGGTCGACCCGGCCAAGATTTTATGAAGTTATGAGATGGGAGGTGTCGAGGTCCCCGTCCGAGATCAGGAATTTTCTTGGTTTGGCGGGCTAGTATCGGAGGTTTATCAGAGATTTCTCCAAGATTGTTGTTCCTCTCACCTGATTGACCCGAAAGGGTGTTACATTTGCTCGGGGGCTCGAGCAGTTGGACTCATTCGAGACTCTTCACCAGAGATTGTGCAAAGCTCTAGTGTTAGCCCTTCCCAAGGGAGTTGAGGACTTTGTAGTTTATTGTGATGCATCTATATCATGGATGGGTGTGTTGTTGATGTAGACGGGGCATGTGATAGCATACACATCCCACCCACGATTTAGAGTTGGGGGCGGTGGTGTTCCCCCTCAAGATCTGGCGCTACCATCTGTATGGAGTCTGGTGTACCATATATATGGACCACAAGAGCCTGAAGTACCGCATGGATCAACCCAACTTAAATATGATACAGAAGAGGTGGTTAGATGTAGTGAAAGTATCCCTATGGAAGGGGTGATCCGATTAAGGAAAATGGGCAAGCTAGGACCTAGATACATTGGTCCTTTCAGAGTGATCACCCGAGTGGGTAAGGTAGCTTACCGATTGGAGATACCTGTAGAGTTGAGCCAGATTCATAACACCTTCCACGTGTCTCAGCTGAGGAAGTGTGTAGCCAATGAGATGGAGGCGGTACCCTTGCGAGATCATGTATCATCCGAGCAAGGCTAATGTGGTAGCCGATGCCCTGAGCCGTAGAGCATCGTGCTCTGATCCGAGATGTGTGTATGAGGATGACAGTGATGACTCCTATATTATATACCATCTGAGAGCCCTAGGTGGAGGCTGTGATACCGGAGAACCGCAAGAGGGAGCGGGTGATCAGACAGGTTTCTGAGTTTGAGACGGATAGTCAGGGGGCTTATGACTTTCCGTGGGTGGATTTGGCTGCCCTATACAGGTGGAGCTCGGTGCATACTGATGGAGAAGGCACATAGATTGAGATTCTCGATCCACCCGAGGGCGACTAAGATGTATTTGGATCTGAAAAGAGATTACTGGTGGCCTTGTATGAAAAGGGATGTAGCATGGGTAGTTGAGAGGTGCTTGACCTGTCACCAAGTTAAGCGAAGCACAAACTTCCACATGGCCCTTTGCAGCCTCTAGAGATTCCCCAGCGGAAGTGGGAATAGATTTCCATGGATTTTATCACCAAATTACCGAGAACCGCAGGAGGTGTCGACGCGATATGGGTGATTGTGGATCAGTTGATGAAGAGTGCTCACTTTTTGGCTATCAATGAGAACTCTTCTACAGAGAAATTGGCCGAGATTTATATGAGCGAGATGGTAGCACGACATGAAGTACCGACATCGATAGTGTCAGATCGGATGTGCGCTTTACTTCTAGGTTTTGGAAGAAGTTTCACGAGGAGTTGGGTACCCGGTTGCATTTCACTACCACATACCACCCACAGACAGTCAGACATAGTGAGCAAACGATTCAGACGCTTGAGAACATGTTGCGTGCATGTGTTATGGACTTCGGTGGAAGTTGGTACACTTATTTTCCCTTGGTTGAATTTTCTTACAACAACAACCATCATTCCAGTATTGGTATGCCTCCCTTTGAGCTCTTATATGGGAGGATGTGTCAGCTCCCGTCTGTTGGGGAGAGGTATGTGTAACATACATGCTTTAAAATCGTGTTTTGTAATGAAGAAAATTGTGAAATATTATGTAAAATTGAGTGTTGAGTTCTAACAGATGGTTTTTACTAGAACTGAAGTAAAACTATGTTTAGAATCACTCAGAAAATATTGGAAGTCTTATGAGATTCCAATTAAAAGCCAAATAGTGAAATTTAGCGAAAATATGAATTTTTAAATAAGTAAAATTTTATTATTTGATGTTGTAGAGAATCTCGTTAGAAAATTGTAGGCGAAAACTTCGTCAAAATCCGAGTTATAACGAAGACGTTATGACTAACCGAAGATCCGCGACAAAACCGGCACGACGCCGAATGACGTAAAAAGTGAGTTTTTGATAAACTACTTTTTAGCTTTAGTAATCTAAATGAAAGTCATAGTATTCGTTAAACCGAGAAATTCGATAACAAGAACGCCAAAATCTGACTTCGTATGAGGAAGTTATGATTTTTCGAAGTTTCAACGTAGCAGTAGACAGCTAAAAACTCGAATTTTAGATTGAGAAATATTTTACCGATACATCCTAAACGAGAATCGAAGGTCTCGTCATATGTAGTACAACGGTAAAAAGTCTGACGAAAACGGATGTCGGATGAAGAAATTATGAATTTTTAACGGATTTTGCTGTGCCGGTCTGTTAAAAATAATAATATTAAAATTAAAGTCAAAATTAGCCGACGAAGTCTAAAAGAAAGTTGTAGAGCGTAATTCTAGCTACGCGTGCATATAAATAACGTCAAAAACGGAGCTCGTATGCGAATGTTATGGATTTTAGAAGTTCGGGGCACGAAAATCAAAAATTTTCGCATGAATAGTAACCGGCCATGTCACCTCGCACGAAGCAGGTGCGTCACCGGAGACGTGGCCCAGAACGAACTGCCTTGCTGCTTGCTTCCGGAGTCCGATGCGTGCCGCTCAGCGATTCGACCGAAGTGCGAGCCAATCGGCTTCCGACGCGCCTCGCTCTTGTGTCCGAGTCTCGCACCTCCACGTCGCGCCTACCAGCCTCGCAGCCAAACCTCGCATCCGAGCCTCCCCTCTCACGCCACCTGCTTCACTCCGATGCTGCCACCAAGCTTCGCTTCTTAGCCGACTTCCGAACCTCGGCCCTATATAAAGGAAGCTGCGAGATCTTCCGGCTAACTTTGAAAATTTGACACTTTTTGCCCCTCTTTCCATATTTTCTTCATATTAACTTTTCCCGAAGCCCCGAAATCAATTTTAGCACCCGAAACACGTCCCGAGACCCTCGGGAAGCCCGGAAATTTTATCTTTTCGGTTTTGAAGCCCTACCTTCGCAGAGCCCGGTTTTCAATCAAGCTCCCTGTTTTCAACATAGAAAAGCATATTTAAAGCCGAAGTGCTGTCCAAATTACTATTTTAACCCCCGGTTAACTTAAGGTGAGTTCAATATATAGGAACAATTGTATGTTATGTGTTATATGTGCTATGTGCTTTTCAGTATTATCATTTTGAGTTAGTTTCTCGTGTTATTCGCTATGCTTATAGCAATTGTAATACCTTTGACCATGTGATCAGTGAAAGGACTTAGATTCATATTGGTACTGGTACGTAGCCTTTGGCCATGTAGAGCATGTCTCCGTAAGAGAATGACTTCTATTCTATGGTATTGGCAAATGGTTAGACAGGACTATAAGCCTGAAATCTAACAAGATGTTAATCAGAAATTGCATGTCTTCTATGCCAATTGGGCCAAAGCTCTATTGATGTATATCAAGAATTGAAAAGAATATCTTTGAATAATATCTTTGATTGATATGAACGCTTGTCACATGATCTCACATACATCTTGTTGTTCCTCTTTGCTTTGCCACATTGAAGTATATATATGGCATAACATTATATTGTATCTATTTTTGAACTCACTAAGCGTCACCGCTTACCCTATTAATGTTTAACAATTGTAGGTGATAAATAATTAGTATGTTTACATACTATTGAAAGATGTAGAATAGTTTGTAATAGTACTTTTGTACTACTTTTTATGTTTGTATAAATTACAATATCTTGGGTAGTTATGTAATATATATATATATATATATATATATATATATATATATATATATATGACACTTTGTAATAGAAGGTTTGTATCTAATAGTTTGTAAATCTTTTATATCAATGTAAAATATTGCTTTTATGAATATGCAAATAGCATGTTTTGGAGTAATGATAATGTGAAATATGAAAGTTTGGGTCTTTCAAATATACGAGAGTTTGGGTCTTTCAGTATGGAAGAGAGTGATGGGTAGCACTGAGATAGTGCTCAAGACGACCGAGAAGATTCAACAGGTCAGACAGAGGTTACTGACAGCTCAGAGTCACCAGAAGTGTTACGCAAACCGACGACGATCCGAACTAGAGTTCCAGGTTGGAGACTTTGTCCTCCTGAAGGTATCCCCATGGAAGGGGGTGATCCGATTCAGGAAAAGGGGCAAGCTGGGACCTAGATACATTGGTACTTTCAGAGTGATCACTCGAGTGGGTAAGGTAGCTTATCGATTGGAGCTACCTGCAGAGTTGAGCCAGATTCATAACACTGAAAGACCCCAACTTTCGTATTTTTGAAAGACCCAAACTTTCATACTTCACAATATCATTACTCCAAAACATGCTACTTGCATATTCATAAAAGCAATATTTTACATTGATAAATGGATTACAAACTATTGGATACAAACCGACTATTACAAAGTGTTATATATTACATAAGTACCCAGGATATTGTAATTTATACAAACATAAAATGAAGTACAAAAGTACTATTACAAACTATTCTAAATCTTTCAACAGTATGTGAACATACTAGTTACTTATCACCTGCAATTGTTAAACATTGATAGGGTAAGCGGTGATGCTGAGTGAGTTCAATAATAGATACAATATAATGTTATGCCATATATATATACTTCAATGTGGCAAAAGCAAAGAGGAATAACAAGATATATGTGAAATCATGTGACAAGCGTTCATATCAATCAAAGACTTTATTCAAAGATATACTTTTCAATGCTTGATATACATCAATAAAACTTTGGCCCAAATGGCATAGAAGACATGCAATATCTGATTAACATCTTGTTAGATTTCAGGCTTATAGTCCTGTCTAACCATTTGTCAATGCCATGGAATAGAAGTCATTCTCTTACGGAGACATGCTCTACATGGCCAGAGGCTACGTACCAGTACCAATGTGAATCTAAGTCCTTTCACTGATTACATGGTCAAAGGTATTACAATTGCTACAAACATAGCGAATAAAATAACACGGGGAAATAACTCAGAATAATAACACTAAAAATCACATAGCACATATAACACATAACATACAATTGTTCCTATATATTGAACTCACCTTAAGTTAACCGGGGGTTAAAATAGTAATTTGGGCAGCACTTTGGCTTTAAATATGACTTTCTATGTTGAAAACCGGGAGCTTAAATGAAAACCGGGCTCTGCGAAGGTAGGGCTTCAAAACCGAAAAGATAAAATTTCCGAGCTTCTCGGGAGCTTCGGGATGTGTTTCAGGTGCTAAAATCGATACCGGGGCTTCGGGGAAAGTCAAAATAGTGAAAATATGGATTTAGGGGTGAAAAATGGCAAATTTCCAAAACTACTCGGGAAGGCTCGCATGCCTTCTATTTATAGGGGCGAAGATGCGAGGGTCAATCGAGAAGAAGAGTCAGCGAGACAGATGGCAGCGAGGGAGAGAGAAACGTGAGGGGGGGGAGGGCAAGTCAACAGCAAAGGGGCACGCGGCAGCAGTAGGGCGAAGCAGGTGGCGTTGCGAGGCGAGGCCGCGAGGCCGCTGTGAGGCTCGGACGCGAGGAGGCGTGGAGGAGCGAGCTTCGGACACGCATGCGAGACGCGTCGGAAGTTCATAGTTTTGCGCTTCGGTTGAATCATTAAGTGACACGCGCCAACTCCGGATTAGGCCACGTCTCGGATGATGTTGCTGCTTCGTGCGAGGTGATGTGGTCGAACACTGTTCATGCGAGATTTCTCGAATTTTGAGCCCCGAACTTCTAAAATCCATAACTTTCGCAAACGAGCTCCATTTTTGACGTTCTTTATATGCACGCGTAGCTAAAACTACGCTCTACAACTTTCGTTTAGACTTCATTGGCTAATTTTGAATTTATTTTTAATATTATCATTTTTAACATACTGGGATAGGAAAATCTGTTAAAAATTCATAACTTCTTCATCCGACATCCGTTTTCGTCAGACTTTTTACCGTTGTACTACAAATGACGAGACCTTTGATTCTTGTTTAGGATGTATCGGTTAAATATCGCTCAATCTAAAATTCGAGTTTTTAGCTGTCTACTGCTAAGTTGAAACTTCGAAAAATCATAACTTCCTCATACGAAGTCAGATTTTGGCGTTCTTTTTATCAAATTTCTCGATTTAATGAATACTATGACTTTCATTTAGATTACTAAGGCTAAAAACTAGCTTATCAAAAACTCACTTTTTACGTCATTCGACGTCGTGCCAGTTTTGTCGCGGATCTTCGGTTGGTCATAACTTCTTCGTTATAACTCGGATTTCGACGAGGTTTTCGCCTACAAGTTTCTAAAGAGATTCTCTACAACATCAATTAATAAAATTTTACATATATAAAGTTTTTATATTTTCTCTAAATTTCACTATTTGGCTTTTAATTGGAATCTCATAAGACTTCCAATATTTTCTGAGTGATTCTAAACATAGTTTTACTTCATTTCTAGTAAAAACCATCTTGTTAGAACTCAACACTCTATTTCACATAGTATTTCACAATTTTATTTATTACAAAACACAAATTTAAAACGTGTATGTTACAAACACCTTCCACATGTCTCAGCTGAGGAAGTGTGTAGCCAATGAGATGGAGGTGGTACCCTTAGAGGACATTCAGGTAGATGCGAGCCTAAATTACATTGACAGGTCGATAGCAATTTTATATCGAAAGGTGAAGGTTTTGAGGAATAAAGAGGTGCCCCTGGTTCAGGTCCAGTGGCAACATCAGAAGGGATCCGAGTGGACTTGGGAGCCGGAGTCCGAGATGCACGAGCAGTACCCAGAGTTGTTTCCGGAGCATGAATTCGAGGGCGAAGTATGATTATATTAGGGGGGGGGGGGGAGAATTGTAACATCACGACTCCCAGGTATTATATTTTATAATTCTTATGTTTTTATTTGAGCAACTCGACGAGTTGGAGGCCCCAACTCATCGAGTATAGACGTATTTGGCCACGTGGGTTTTACGACCAACTCAATGAGTCGGAGGGACCAACTCAATGAGTTGGTGTTGTGAGAAGAAAACCTAATTCTCTGGGGTTGGGTCCTATTTAAAGGACCTTAAGCCCTCATTTCCGCCTCACCAACCACCTTAATCCCCTGTGTGAAACCCTAATTGTCTATATTGAGCTAAAAGAGAAAGAGAGCTAATCTTTGGGCATTTTAGTACACTTTTTGAAGAGAAGAGAAGAGTATCAAAGCAGGAACGAAAAGGGACTGTTGGATCCAGTGTTCATCCACCCTTAACTTCTGTTGGAAGGAAAAAGTCACCACCTTGCTCATTATTTTCATTGGATATCGTTTTTATGAAGCTTTTAGGGCTTTTTCCATATTTCCTTGATACTTTGAGTGATTTGAGCTTGCAAAGGGATTAAGACTTCAGATCTAGACCTTGTGAGGTCCCTTAAGCCCAAAGGTCCAAGCTTTATCAAGCTAGAGGAGAGTTTTATTGCTTAGGACCCTAAATGGAGCTTGTTTTGGCATTTCAAGCCCTAAGAGTCGTGCATGGACGTAAAGCTTGCAGCTTTAGGTGGTATCTCAGCCTTGGGAGGCTAGATCTAGAATTTGGGGTTGTAACTCTGCCTTAAAACGTATGAATAAGAACATAGACTGAAGGAACTCGCCGAGTCGACTAGGGTTTTCCCCGACAAGTCTAGACATGAGTAACTCGGCGAGTTGATGAGATAACTCGACGATTTAAGTTGGATTTTCGTGATATTTTTGAGGAAACGAGGGGACTCGACGAGTCACATAGATGCACTCGATGAGTCGGGACAACATGGAATGTTGACTCGAGTGTTGACTTTAGGGTTTGGTCAAGACAAGGATTATGGGGAGCATGGAGGGGTAAAATGGTCTTTTACCCATCCTAAGAGTTAGAGGGAGAGAAAATAAGTTGGTTATTTAGAGTTGTGATTAAGTGTTAATTAGAGGTACTTATGACATGTAGGCAGAGATTAGATTGTTTGAGGGGTACACGACTTTTTTGCTTACTTACGAGGTGAGTCTTCTCATTATACTTACCTTGAGTGGTAAATTTTTTGTGACTGGAGGGTCTTGCATGCTTTATTGAGTATTATGATATCCTGCATTATGTCTTTGTGATTTATGATGTGTATTATTCTGAGTTTACTGAGTTAGGACCGGAGCGTCCACCCGAGTTGTGGGACCGAAGGGTTCCACTGAGACACATCGACCGGAGGGTCTTATTTGAGATATAGTCATGAGAGGCTAATGAGTTATGTGTGGTATTTTGGGGAAATCATTAAGCTTCGTGCTTATCGTGTTATGTGTTATGTGTTTCAGGTACTTACCAGGATCACGGGAAGGCGCCAGCTTGATTGTACACACGAGATGGAGTTATGTTTTGAGGATCCTGAATTTCATTCAAACAATTATGAACATGTGTTTTGATAATTGGACATTCCCATTTATGTGATTTTAAAATGAAATTTTTGTTTAAAAATTTACGGTGTTACACTTCAATAATCAGGATTATATATATATATATATATATATATATATATATATATATATATATATATATATATATATAGGGTTAGGTTATTTTGTTTCTAGTAACTATTGCATGTCAGAATTCACAAATCTGGACCATTGGATGGAATATAATCAAAGGTCATGATATGAGGGTCTATGATAGTAGAATAGGATAACATATACCATATAATCACACAAATTTCAGCATAAGGACATTTTAGTCAATTAACCTATATTAAAAAAAATGAAAATTTCGGATTTTTAGGGATAATTAATTCCTTTATTTTTAAAAATCTGAATATTTTAAATTAATTCAAAATTAAAAATCCGATTTTATTCTGTCAGAATGATAGAATGTTAACCATAAACTATTAAATATATTTTTCGATTTATTCTGTCAGAATGACAGAAGCCAACCATAAACTAGAAAATACATTCTGAAAAAGACTACACAAAATCAATTTTTGAACTAATAATATACCAAATAATCACATTGTATGATTGTGATTTATTGAATAACAAAATTCTGAAGAAAAAAGAAAAAAAACATCAAAATCTAACAAAAACACTAATCTATTATGAGAGAATATTATTTTTAAGCAACACTTTATACATTGTAGCATAACACATTCTGGTATAATACACTCTCGTTCTCTATGTTTTCTTCATTCTCCACATCAATGGTAGTCTCTTCAAAACCTAAATCCACAAAGAAAACATAATCAAGTTTCAAAATTAAAAAATTCAATGCATTCCAAGAGAATAAAATCTATAAATTATGATAGAATGTATTAAAGCCTATAAATTTTGACAGAATATAGTAGAAAATAAAAACTATAAATTCTGATAAAATGTAGTAGAGACTATAAAGTCAACCATAAAGCATCACAAATTCATTACCAATTAAACAAATATACTTATTGTTAACAATTATTCTCAAACATTCTAACATAATACATTTATATAGATAAATTCTAATAGAATACATTACATAATTCAAAGCTGTGATTGAATACATAATTCAAGAGTTGTGATTGAATACAAAATTCAAGAGTCATGATTGAATCATCAACACACATCTGCATCCATTCCCAGTCATGAATTCAAGAAACAAATACATATTTGTAATATCGATTTAGAAATATGAACACCAATTTTGACTTTTTCGAAACATATTCGATCCCACCTCAGATGTTGCAACAAAGCGGGAATAAATTTACCGTCGATTGTAGATATCGAGTTTACATATTCGATTTCACCTCATATGTTACGACACCATCATCATCGATGCAGGGGACCAACACCGGAAAAACGAAGGGATTAGTGGCTGCAGGTGGAGGTTCGTTGGTGAAGAGGGTGTTTACCAGGATCGAAAAAGGAAGAACACAAAACCCTAGGATGAAGGATTTTTGGCTTGGGTGGAAGTCGGTATTTTATGTTGACGATGATGAAACGAATGATGATTTTTTAAGGGTTTATAAACTAATTATTTTGATTAAATGCTATTAAAGGAAACTTGACCCATTATTTTAGAGATTATAATTTTGGAATATAATTAATTGTACATACATAATGACTAAACTACCCTTTATTATTTAATTAATGATTTCTTTTTTCCTAAATTTTGATTGGTACATTTAGGTACACAATATTTACTAAAAACATTTGAACCTAACTTTTTTTTTTTTTTCTCTCTCTCTCTCTCTCTATATATATATATATATATATATATATATATATATATATATATATATATATATATATATATATACGGGTTGGCGGGTTGATCTGCGAACCCGAACAGATAACCCAACCCAACCCATGAAATAAACGGGTTGATGAATTGATGGGTCAAAAATCTCAAACCAAACCCATTTATTTCGGGTTGGATTAGTATCGGGTTACGGAAAGTTGCCACCCTAAAAAAATAAATTATGATAAATATATGCCCTCATGTTATGAAATTACCAAGACGTCCTCTTTCTATTGAATAACATTTATAACCCAATTGTTGATATTCATATCTTAAAATATTTCTCACCAACCTAATAAGTGCATTTTGAATGCCATTAAGATATTTCTCACCAACCTAATAACTGCATTTTGAATGCCATCAAAATGACATTTACATTCCCAAATAAGTAACCTTAATTTTGACAAACCAATTCAGTGATTTGATAACGTGGTTGTCATACATCCTCACATATCCTAGGATTTTTATACCAACACGTAAAATGTTGAAGTACATCATAATCTGGAAACAAACTTCTAATTTTCTATCCAAATGTGAGGTTTGTGTGTGGAGAACCGTGTGGCAAATTTCGTGACATGAGGTCAAAATATTGCAAAAGAATTTATAAGGTTAGAAGGAGTGGTAACATTCTTAGCACCTTATCATGTCAAGTTTGTTAGTGTCATATCATTTTTTGTTTTAACACCTAATTTTTAGCATTTCATAGGGAGTGGTAACACTCCTAGTATTTTATTTTTTTCTTTTTCAAATTTAATTAATTATATTTTTTTAATACACAAACATTTAATATTACAAAAAATCTATTTTTTAAAATACAAATACGTAATATTTAAATAAAAAAATGTTACACTAATTTAAAACATAATAATAAATAAGAAGGATTATGTTTTTAGACAAAAAAAAAAATACCAAATTGCTTAAACTTTGCGACAAAAAATACTAAACTACCGAAACTTTGGGGACCAAATATGTAAATTCTTTATCTTCTTCCCCAATACCAGGTTTAAACCGGCAAGTTTTAACGATACAAGTTTTAGCAACAAAAATTGAAACACAGCAAGTTTTAACGCAACAAGTTTTAGCAACAAAAATTGAAGCTTCCACACCTCTCATTTGCCAAGAACGGAGTGATTTGTTTTTATGAATTTGCCAAATTTTGAAATGGGATCACCAATCACTGCAAGCCAAATTCTCTCTCTCCTCTCGCTATACTCCTAGCGACTCACCGGTAGCGAGCTCCATAGCGTGCGTTAGGGGCCGGTGTGTAGCATGCTTAACGATCTCTTGGCGAGCGTTCTTAGCGGCCGACTCCTTTCAGCCTAACAACGAACTTCCGTGCACCTTTTGATATCTTGAAAATGATTATCAGTTAAAGGGTTAAAATAACTACAAGGTAGATCAAAGTTAAGGGGCTAAAAAAAACAACATTCATAATCACATACTAGGGATCAACATTGGAACCGGCCCGAATTGGATTTGGTGGAAAATAAGAACCGAACCGGACCGCCGGTTCAACCGGTTCCGAACTAGAGAAATAACAACATATTTTGAGAAATATATCGGTTATGGTTTCGGTTTTTGCTGGTTCTACAGGTTCTGGTTCCTACTGGTTTTCGGTTCCAAAAATCTACAAAAATATTGTCCCGGTCCCGGCTTGATCGGTTCTATCCGGTTCCAGTTTCAGTACCGGTTCAGGCCGGTTCCCGGTCCAAATGCTTATCCGTAACACCAACCGACAAAAAACTATCAAATGGGACTATCAGATGTGGCTAGACGTCCACTTTTACGAGAAAATTGTTAATACTATAATAAGTCGTTAAATGTTATACTTTTTTTAATTCTTCCTATGATTTATGGATTTTTTTTGTTGGATTCATTTGATTCATCCTTTGATTTCTTGATTTTTTGTTAGTTTCTTAGTTTATTAGTCATATAAACAAGAAAGAATGTTTTGATTCTTTTGGATGAAATTAATTAGTTATTTAAATATTTTTGTTCAATTACATATACACAGATACATGTATATAAAAAGAATGGTCCCCGTTATAACGTGGACTATGTGTGATCGTCCATCTCGCACATTCTTTAATATCTTTAACTAAAGTATCTTATAAATAAAAATGATTTAAGATTGGATAGTTAGGCTAATAATATGGCGTTAACTTTCTTCTAATTAAAGAGTAGTCTATTCCTCAAGAAAAAACAAAATATGAAAAGGGAAAAAGAGAGAAAATTAGGTTTTAGAAGTTTTGTGGATATGCCGTCGTGTGAAATTGCCATGAGGTCCTCTTTGTTTTTGGAATAACATCCATAACCCATGTATTATGTAACCTTGATGCTATTTAAATTATACATTTCTCAAAAGTAATTATATAACATTTTCTTTTTTTTTTTAAACGACAAATCTAACGTATTCAAAAATTAGGATGACAATGGATTGGATTGAGTCATAAACGAGCTGACCTATTTAATTAAATGAATTGAAAATCTCTTCTCAATCCAACCTGTTCAAGTAAACGAGTTGAGAATTCCTACCCCAATCCAAACATTTTAGTAAATAGGTTGAAATAAAGTTGATCTGTTGATTGTTTTTCTAACCAACATATTTACTAAATAGGTTAAACTCGGGTTTTTTTAAATTTTCATAAAAAAAAACCTTAAAAATAAAAATAACCAACCTGTTTAAGTAAACGAGTTGAGAATTCGTATTCCAATCCAAACTTTTTAATAAATAGATTGAAATTAGGTTGATATGTATATTGTTTTTCTAACCAACATATTTACTAAATAGGTTAAACTCGGGTTTTTAATTTTTCATAAAATAACCCTTAAAAATAATAATAATCCACCAAATAAAATTGCATACAACTTAAAAGTTATAATAATTGTTCAAGTTTGAAAATTATACAACAATAACTTTATAGGCCCACAACCCATACACAAATAAATGTTTAGAACCATAAAACATTATAAATGTTTAATTTCTAAATTCTATGCCACTTGACTATCAATTTTACTAACTCGAATTCCAATAACGGTTACTAACCCATGGTTTTTGATAAATAAAAAAATAATTAAAATATTATGATCAATTAAATAATAATACTAAATAAATATAAACTAAAATATAGTTAAAATTTTAAACATGCTTTGTACACGGTAAATAATTTCAACTCTAACCAAACCCATTTAACTAAACGAGTTAGACGGGTTGATCTATTTAATTAAATGAGTTCAAAATTTCAACCAAACCTACTATTTATTGGGTTGAGTCTTTGTCACCCCTATAAACAAGTAAACTACTTTTTAAATCCATTTATATCCATAACAAAACTTGAACTTTCAATTTCAAGAAGGGAGGACAACACCGGATAATGCTGGGCTAGAAGCCCTTTGGTGTATAACCTTTGATGATATGTGAAATACTTATTTCTTAAAAGTTATTTTTTTAATTTGTAAGATCTATTTAGTTTTTGTTTTTGTTTATTAGATTTTATGAAGAAATGATGTATTATTTAAAAACAAGATGTACTTCAAATATTAAATATTAAATTTTGGAGGGTTAAATTTTATTGGGAAATCATAACTTTTTTTTATATATATAACAATTTATGTTTTATAGAATTATAAAATACAATTTTTTAAAACATAAATTATTGTTAATGAAAAAAACTATTATATGCGCATTGATATATATATATATATATATATATATATATATATATATATATATATATATATATATATATATATATATATATATATATATATATATATAGAGTCAAGATCAAATAAGAAGGAAATTTTTGGTAGGAAGGTAAGAAGTTTTTTTTCTACATATTTTTTTGACAAACAAAATCAATGAATCACTAGATGATTAATTTCTAAGATGATTCACAAGAAAAAATTCTCAAAAAAACATCTTTATGATTCATTTATACAATGATTTTGTTGTTATTCACTAAAATTATCATAAAAATGAATTTTTTTCTTAATTTACTTAAAAATGAATCATAAAGATGTTTTTTTGAGAATTTTTTTTTGTGAATCATCTTAGAAATGAATCATCTAGTGATTCATTTATTTTGTTCGTCCAAAAAATATGTAGAAAAAAAAACTTCTTACCTTCCTACCAAAAAAAATTTCTTACCGGATCTATATCCTATATATATATATATATATAAAAGACAATAGAAGAGATGGTAGATTTATATTGACTTCACTATACTTAAATATATATTAAATATATATGTTAGTGAGAGTAATGATCGAATATATATATATATATATATATATATATATATATATATATATATATATATATATATATATATATACTAATAAAAGGGTAGTTTTTTTTGCCATATGTCCCCATATTAGACCTTTTAAATAATGTATTGCCACTTGTCAATCTATTAGTTCTCCATTTTAAATTTATTAGACCTCCTTATTAATGCTATTTTTCAATGTATTGATTTCTCTATTTTAACTTTTAAATTTTATATTATTGTTTTTATTAGTTCACAAATAAAAAATATCTAATATATATTGAAAATTAATTTTACATATTTATTTGAATCAATGTTTATAATTTCACATAACTAATAAAAATATCTCTTAATTAGTAATTTATTTAAAATAATTGATTAATAATTTTGAGTTTTTATTATAAAAATTTAATTAATTTTATAACCATGGTTCTCACGGGTTATAAACTAGTATATATATATATATGTATATATATATATATATATATATATATATATATATATATATATAATGTAATGTTAGATATCCATGGAAACCACGAGTTTATAAGATAGACAAATGAAATTAGATTGATAAAATAAAAAAAAATAAAAAAAATTCAATACTAAACTACATTGAAAAATGATTGTTAATGTAAAATGATATTGTATTTTAATAAACAAGACTTTAAAAGTATTTAGTAAATATAACAAATTAGTACACATATTATTAAAAAAAGTTATATATGAAGGTCCAAAACATGTAGAAGTTTAAATTTATAAGAAAAATACTAAAAAATTAAATTTTGAAATGTTAATTTCTCATTTAAATTTAAACAAATAATTTAAATAAATAAAAAAAAAAAAATAATTTGGTTTTAATTTAAAAATTTTGAAATTAAAAGGAAAGTTGCATATATGAAATTGATATACATTTATTACAATTATTACATTTAAATATTATATGAAATTTAATAAAATAAAAAAAATCATATGAAAAAAAAATTAAATTTATAGCCACAAAATTAAATGTGACAAAATGAATGAAAGATTTTTATTTATTAGAGTACTTTTGAAATTATTTACATTTTCTCATAATATATGTCAATAAAATAATAATAAAATAAATATTCTAAATAGTTGATTAAAATCTAAATAGCGATAACTTTACTCGTTGAAAATTAATTCAAAAATTAAATTTCGAATTTAATAATCTCGATTTATTGAATTTAAAAGATTGAATTAATAGAAAAAAAAAATATTTGAGACTGTCACGTGTCAACATGAAAATAAAAAATAAAATTTTAAACTAATACTTTAGAAAAATAACACGTGACACACATTATTTTTATTTATTAGGTAATATAGATATAGATATAGATGAGTTTTATTAGTTTTATGAAAATATAATAATATTAGTTTTTTAAAATATGATATGATTTTATTAGTATTTATTTTTGCTTTTTTTATTATGATTTTTTATTTTTATTTTTATTTGATAGTATTTAATTTAACATGATTGTAAATTAAATTTTTAATGCCACTTATTTTATCTACACAAATAGTCAAATATGATTTGCAAGTATCTATGGGTGCTATGCTACATAAATGGAGATCAAGATGTATCTTAAACATATATTTTATCCTTTAAAAATGGAGATATATGCAGCATTATCTCCATATACGAATCTCATTGGCCATTTCGATTCTTCATGATATGAAGTTCAAATCTGTGGGACCATAAACACACTATAGATCTGACGACCATACATACATGACACATCCCCATCATACCTTCATCATCTACGTCAGTTTCCCTGGACACCAGAGACCCTCGGTCACGACTATTCCGTCTTACACCCACAGCTACAAAAACCAACAAATCGTTTCATCCACTCGATCAAAACCTCTAAATACTAACTCATCAATCATTCATCACGATATTATGCTAATTCGAGGTGGGGTTGATTCGAAGTGGTGAAACTACACGGTTTCATGGAGTTTCCGATGGTTTTAAGAGCTCCGACGACTAACCCAACTCCGACTACTTCCGCTTACTGCTGTAGCAGAGGAAGTGTCTGGTTGCCGGAGAGATTAAAGAAACGGAGGTACGTTTCCGTAAAAAGAGCAGTAAGCGTGAGAGCTACGGTCGAGAGAAATGGTGGTGAGGGGATCGATACAGGAGAGAGGAAGAGCGCTGTCGCTGGCGGCGGTGGTAGCGTCGGAGCAAGCTATACAAGTTCTGCAATGGAGGTCACTACATTTAACCAGACATTCCCAGATGCTGAGTTTCCAGTTTGGGACAAAATCGGTGCTGTTGTCAGACTCAGCTATGGAATCGGTTAGTTTCTATTTCTTCTCCCTAAATTAAAACTTCAAAACAAAATTCCATTGTGTGTTGAAACTTGAATGAGGACATTAATGGTTGTACTTGATCGAATAGTCGATTCGATGGTGATCCACGACGGGGTTTTAATTTTTGATATCTCGAACGAACATCGATCAATGGATATTCTGTTTGTTTGAAATTTGAAGAAAAAAATAGGGTTTTTATCATTTATGTGGATATTCAATTTGGGAGAGACAACATCACAGCAAAATCTGAGCATCATTTTAGGGTAATAACTAATAAGCATGTCTGGAATCTACTATCCAGTTGCCAAAATTTCACCATAGGATTTCGCCTTTTCATAATTCACTATTCTTCATGATTGCATCTTCCTTTCTAATAAAAGTGAAAAATTCATGTATACCCTTTTTGTTTTTTGGTAAACATATTGTTTAATTTTGGCCTATTACACACATGTTCTTGAATCCATCCACAATTAACTCGATCAAGAAAATGGAAACAAGGTATGATTGCATCAAAAAGCTAGATTATTGATTTCCTAATTCCAACCCTAATACGGAAGTTTCAAGTTTTATTAAGAATCAGAATTAGATAATCGACTGTAACAAAATGATTAAAGTGTAAATGCAAATAAACTATCATATGCTTTTTATCCAAAACTCTCCACTTTTACAAAGTGTAATGTTTCTTTCTTGTGTGTAACAAAAAGATTTTGTTGTTATGCTTTCTATCAAGATATTGGTTGTTATGTTTTTATTGTTCTCTTTAGATGATTAATTTAACGAATTTTAATCTTTTCTTTTTTGTGAAAACAGGAATTTATGGTGCAATGGCATTTGTAGGAAACTTTATATGTTCAACAACAGGAATCGATAGCACAGGAGGATATTCACCATCATTAGATGCAATTGTTCAAGGACTTGGATATGCTGCTCCTCCTATTATGGCCCTTCTTTTTATTCTAGACGTATGATCAATCTTTAATCTTTAATCTAATATTTGAGAAAATGACAACATACTCAGACAAATTTGTAAAAAGTTAGGAACTTTATGGGGAAAGAAAGCCTCTTTTTCCGTGACTTGATATTATAAAGTTGTTTAAATAAAAGAAACACTCGTATATAGTTTACCCGATATGGATAAATAAAAGATCGTTTCTTTTTAGATTGCATGAAGTGTCTGAATGTGAGGTAATGACCATTTTACCCTTGCTAATAAAGCGAATGTGATTTGTCTGGTGCACAGGACGAAGTGGTGAAGGTATCGCCTCATGCTCGTGCAATACGGGATGTTGAAGATGAGGAGTTAAGAAGCTTTTTCTATGGAATGTCTCCATGGCAGGTATATTTTAGCTATGTTTGACAGACTAGCTGAAAAGTTAGCTGTTAGTTGAAAAGCCAGCTGATAAATGAAAAACTAGCTGCTAACTGAAAAGCCAACTGATTAATGAAAAATAGCTGATAAATGAAAAGCTAGAAAGCTAGCTGCTAGCTGAAAAGTCAGCTGATAAATGAAAAGTTAGCAGCTAGCTGATAAAAAAACTCGAAAAATAAGCTAGCTGTGACATTGAACTTTGTGTATATATTATCATTTCCAATTATTTTATTAAATTTTTTTTTGCAGTTTATATTAATTGTGGCTGCAAGTTCAGTTGGAGAGGAGCTCTTCTACCGGGCTGCAGTTCAGGTGAGTTTACACAAATAAATTTGTTTAAAAAATTATTTAATAATATTTATTTAGTTTCTTGATCTTTGTTTGAAAAATATGTAGGGTGCATTAGCTGATGTGTTTTTAAGGGGGAATGATCTTGTAACAAATGCACATGGAATGGCTGCACTGGTGAGATAGATGACTTGACAACTTTACATCTTTCATTCAGTTAATGCAAATGTTATGATGTTTCTTTGACTTTTTTTTTTGACTTTCTTTGACTTGTAGACAGGTGTATTGCCTCCATTTGTACCATTTGCACAAGCATTTGCAGCTGTGATCACAGCTGCACTCACGGGTTCGCTTTATTATGTGGCTGCATCTCCAAAAGGTTTTTTTATTTATTATTTATTTATTTATTTTTTTTATTTTGCATATTTCAAGATTTTGTTTCTTCATCACATAACGCATGTTGCTCGTGTTCAGATCCTACTTATGTTGTGGCACCAGTTTTGAGTTCACGTTCTGGTCGTCAAGAAATGAAGAAACTTTTTGCAGGTATAAAATTTACTATTCTACCCTTCTACCAATTGTTGTTAGTCTCATTAGAGAGAACATAAAAAGAGAAGGTAGTAGGGTTGGTATTTCACATTTCCGACCATCTATCTATGATTTATTGTGTAGATTAAAAAAACTAACCTTTTTGTGACCAGTCTACCCTAGAGTTTCCATTTTACCATTTTACCCCTCATTTCTGTGACTTATGCATGTACATTTCTACAGCATGGTATGAAAGGAGACAAATGAAGAAGATATATTCTCCATTACTTGAAGGACTTCTAGCTCTTTACCTTGGATTTGAATGGAATCAGGTACACATAAACTTCTGAAATGACGATTTTACCCTCCATTTTGAACTTCTTTTTTAACGAATGTATTTCTTTATGATATGATTTGGCAGACGAATAACATTTTAGCGCCCATCATCACGCATGGAATTTACTCTGCAACGATACTCGGACATGGGCTTTGGAAGATTCATGATCACCGAAGAAGATTACGCCAGCGAGTTCAGCAGCTTAATCTTGAAGAAAAGAACTTGAGAAATTTCTGAAATTAGGTCTAGTATTAGTAGTAATAGAAACTATACCCTTTTGGCATGAAGAAGCTTGTATATAAGTAAACAATAATTCTGTGTGGTTTTGTACTATAAATACTATACAAAGAGACTATTTTCATGACCCAAGCTTATGGCATTTTTTGACACAGAAAGTGTAAAACATTGAAATCACATGTCTTTTTATGGTTTATTGGTTCTTATTCCTTTAAGAAAGTAGTACATAATACAAACATGGGTTTAGACCTATAACTATGTGTGCCTAATGTACATATACACACTAATATGCCCCCGTTGTTTGAATGAGAGGCTGCTGAACACTCAAACTGGATCAAAACTTTGAGAATAACGAGCACCGGAGTCCCTTGGTGAAGATGTTGACATACTGATATTGCGACGAGACACAAAAAACTTGAATATGTCCAAGGGCCATTGTCACGAAGAAAGTGCTTGTCGATCTCTATATGTTTCATCTATTGGTGCTATAGGAGGTTGGTGGATATGTAGATGATGTTACTGAATAAGAGCATGAAGCTCTTGTAGGAGGACACAAAGCCAAGAAGTCTCGGCTACGTATCTGTAACACCAATGTTGAGGTTTGGAGGACCATGATATTAGGCTTAATATTTTCGCATGAATGATATAATTAGCATTAAACACAATATATACAAAAATACATGGCCTATAATTGGACTAAAGAATTAAGGCTACAAATTATACAAGTAATATACACTAATACACCCCCCCCCAAGAGTTTAGTCGGGAGGATGGGGTTGAATGCTGAAACCTGATCTAAAGTTCGTGAACAAAGAAGTGGGAAGACCAAACCTTTGTGAAAATACCAACGTAATGATGGTTGGAAGGCACATGAAGAATGCAAATTTATCTAGTTGCAACCTTGTCGTAAATGAAGTGGATGGCAATCTCTATATGTTTGGTTCGTTGATGTTAAACAGGGTTGTTGATGAGATACATGAAGCTTACGTTATCACAATATACAATGGTGGCTTTAGCAAGAGGATTGTGCAATTCGCATAATAGATTGCGAAGCTAATAAGCCTTAGCGATTGCATTAGCTTTGTACTCAGCCTCAACATTGGATCTGGAAATAGTAGACTAGCGCTTGGAGGATTGGGATATGAGATTATAGCTGAGAAACACACAATATTCGCTAGTAGAGCGACGTGATGAGGGACACCCCTAATCGACAACAGAGTCAGTAAGTAGTGAGGTCAATAGTAGTCAAGTAGTGAAGTTGAAGACCATAATCAAGGGTCCGTTGAACATAGAAAAGGATGTGTTAAGTGCATGTAGGTGAGGTTCCTGAGGATCATGCATGTATATACATATTTGTTGAACATTGAAAGAGAGATCTGATTAGGTGAAAGTTAAGTATTGTAATCCATCAGCCAGGCTGCAGTACAAGGTTGGGTCCATAATTGATGGATCGGTCTTGTCAAGCTTCAATTGTTTGTTAGCAGGAGTACGACAATGGTTGCAAGTAGCCATATTTTCCCTTTCGAGTATCAAGGGGGTATTCTTTTATGGAGAGAAATAATTCATGTAAATTTCTTATGACAGAGATACCAAAGAAGTATGCCAAGACACTAAGATTATTCATAGATAACTCTCTACGTAAGAAAGAGATGATGCGATGAAGTAGCTCCGTAAAAGGAGTGGTCAAGAGAATGTATTTGACATATAGCAACAAATAAGCCAAATAAGATCCCAACCTAAAAATCTTAATAGTTGATTTGTATCCACTCTTTTGTAATCAAACTATCAATGGAAAATATTATTTATAAATATACATGTAGCATGTTTTGGAGTAACAATATTGTGAAGTATGAAAGTTTGGGCCTTTTAGAAATACGAAAGTTAGGGTCTTTCAATCATGGTTTTAGAGCAGTAGTTTAAGTGAACTAAATACCACAAATTGGTATTTAGACTTAAATCGTTGGAAGTTCAATATATGAATGGATTCATTATAAATATATGGATACAAGCCATAGGAATGATTTAAGTGGTGTATTGGGTAGTGATAAACCTTAGTAATCTAGAATATTAAGTTATTTCAAGAATTTTTAGAGAATTAGTTTAAGTGAACTAGGAATTTTGAGAATTTATAGACTTAAACAAGGATTGCTAAGTGATAATGATGCGACGTATATCTAGTATATTTTAGGTTAAATACCTAAATGGACACAAGCACTAGAATATAAGAGGAGACATGCCTTATATTCTAATATGTGTTGAATAATAAATGAATATAGCATGCCTTAGGTTGCTTACCTATATTGCTATTAGTTGAGAAATTTTAAGGTCTGTTGCCGACCTTGGTCTGGAAGGAGAAATTTTAAGTATTCCAGATTCTAAAATTTCTGTGTTATAACTAATAAGAAGCTTTTCGAAGTGATAAAGAGACTTATGATGACGACATTGATAATTTTATAGATAAACGATCAAGGGATATCATAAAATAATATTTATGAAGTGTTATCATAAATAAGTGTATTAATCCCTATTGAGTGGTATTATACATTTAAAGTATGTTAGATGAAATAATAACATCTTTGGAAGAATGATGTGCGTTTAAGACACATTTGGGCGAGATAAATGTGTTGGTGCAATCTATGAAGTTGTTCCACCACTATCCAGATTGAAGCAGTGATTGGCTATAGAGTCAGAAGAACTGAAGATGGTGATCAATACTTCGGCAGTATCACAATTGAGGTTGTGAAAAATTTAAAAGAATTAAATGAAGATCAAAGGAAAGGATAATGAAGTTTTCAGACTTAATAGACCAAGTCCTTGTCTAACATTATGATGTAGTATGCAGTTTGAGTAGTATGATAAGAGTTGATATGTAAACCTATGCAGAATGCTCAAACTTAGTATTTAATAATACTAAATGGCAAATTGACTTCTATCATATCCTTATGGAAGTTCCATTATGTGTTAATTCGACTTTAACATACATGATTAGGATGGTGAAATAGGTTATTTGGCTATGAAAAGGCTGAGTGACTTACTTGTTAAGAGTAAGGTAGAGTAATTTGTTGAAGAAGACATACATTCATAGTATTGTATGAGAAGAGATGTGTAGTTAGGAATGACAGAGAACCAAGTTGAAGCTAGTAGAGCTTGCTGAGATACAGCTATAATGCAGACTTCCTAGGATAGACTCCTATGAAGTAGACTTAAAAGATACATCCATGAGAAGAAAATTTACTCATATACAGGAATGACGATGTCATAAAAGGATAATTGTAACACCCACGGATCCGGACTAGTCAATTTAAAGACGATGAGTATCAAAATTGAGTTTTTTATGGAATATTATTTAGAATGATTAATCTTAACCAAGTTGTAGTATATGCTACAAGGGTTCCGTACATATAAAGAACGCCGAAATCCGATTTATAACGAAGAAGTTATGACTCGTCGATGTTTTACGGTAAAACTTGCACGACACCGGGAGATGTAAATAGTGAATTTATGATAGAAGACTTTTTAGACTTAGTAATCTAAATGAAAGTCGTACAATACGTTAAATTGAGAACATACAAAAAAAAAGAACGCCCAAATCTGACTTCGTATGAGGAAGTTATGAGTTTTCTAAGATTTGGCATAACAGTACACGATCCGAAACTTGAATTTTAGTTCGAGCGGTTTTTGGCCTACGTGACCTAAATGAGAGTTGAAGATCTCATTAATAGGAGCCCAACGGTAAAAAGATAGACGAAAATGGATTCCATATGTAGAAGTTATGAATTTTACGCAAATATTTAACAATATAATCTCCTCCTACTATTAAATTTAAGATCAGTTGAGAATTAGTCGACAGTGTCTAAATGAAAGTTTTAGATCTTGTTTTTACCTATGCGTGGATATAAAGAATGCCGAGAGTAGAGCTCGTATGTTAAAGATATGGACGAAATTTGGTCCCTACTCTTCGAGCGCGATAAATTCGATATAGTTTTGTAAATCTGAGATAGAATGAGAATTAGCTGACGGCGTCTAAATGAAAGTTGTAGTACTCGTAAATACTGACCCATGGATATAAAGAACGTCAAAAATGAAGTTCGTTTGAACGAGTTAAAAATTATAATAGCATATTTACGTATTAAAATAAAGTATAAATCATATATACGTACACATATATATACAAATGTATATATCATTAGAATGGTATCGATGATGTGGTTATTATAAGACTAGTGTTGAGTACTTTTGACATTAGTTTAGTACAAATATCGTTAAATCTATTTAAAATAGTATTATGAAGGGGTGTTTAGTTGTTTATATAACTATAAGGTCATTAAGTAATTATGGAGGGTAGTTTTGTAAATTCAATTACTATAAATAAGAGGCTTGAGCTCTTATATTTCTTGCACCATTCTCTTGATTCAAGATTCTTTGTCTTCTTATCCCTCGAGCATTTCGGTCCCTCATGATTCAACTTCTTTTTCTGTAGTTTTAGTATAGTAAGGTGAGCGCTGAAGCACTACACGAATCTTTCTTAAAAATATTTAGCGACGAAGTTCTGCCCCTGCAGAACCCGACTCCTAGCTAAAACCACCTTGTAAGTAAGTTATGTGTCACACCCCCAAACCAAGGATGGCGGAAACGTCCGGGGGTGGAGGACTTCATGTATAGTATCATAACCACAATTTCAATAGTAATTTAAGCAAACACAACCAACATATATATAATTGAAAAAGTTACATCACTTGTATGAATTACATGTTTCAAAATCAATTACAATATGTTGACAAAATATGAAAAGTTTGACGCCTTAACGTCCCATCCTCAAAAGCATTTGATTACCTGTTTAGTGATTTCCTGAGAATACAAGTTGTTTGAAAAGTGTCAACACAAAGGTTGGTGAGTTAATAAGTTTTTGATATAAAACCTAATAGAAGTCTTTCTCATGTAAGTGTCGCGTTTGTTTCAGAAAAATTTGATATTTTCCTTAAAATCCGTATAATGTAGCCTTATGACCAAAGACCAAAATGTATAAGAAATCATTCTTACTTAGTAGAATACTGTGAGTTTGAATTGATATAAAAAGTGAATTTAAATCAACATAAAACCTACTTAGGTTTTATAAAATCCCGTAAACTTTATGAATTGTTATCTTCATATGTGAGTCGCTATAATCATACTATGACTATGTGAACCTGCCACGACATTTCTCAGGCGTCGCGAAAATGAAATGACATTTGTCACCCGTAGACCTGCAAGTCCCACTGTATCTAGCAGCAAGGTGTGGGGTGTCAAACCCAATATAGATCTATATACAAGTATCACGTTCTCCCTCCAGGAGACTCTGATTATAACTACCAGGAATTATATTCCGCACTCGGACGTACGGAAAGAGAATGTCTCACAATTTAGGGTAACAAGTTTACGTATAATGTGTGTGAGTGTAAACCTTTTCTGTATGAATGTACCCTTTTTGTATGAGTGTGTTATGTAATGTATCATAAACTATACCTATTATAGTTTATCTAAAACGTTTGTAATATGTAAGAACTCTTTTATGGAAATGTATTAGTGTTATGAATTCATTAAACTATACTTTTTATAGTTTATTATACGTGTTCTAAAATGAATGAATAATATTTATTATGAATGACTTAGTTTCAGTTCATGATGATAAACTAACAAGAAACACATTCAATAATTAGAACTTATGATTATACACTTTGCTCAACATAATACAAAGTGTTATGATATTTACATGTTGTTGGCTAAATTTAACCATTCTGCACTGTTTTGGAAAAATCATACAAAGTCGAAAACTAGATCCTTAAATTCTGAGAGTTCCCAAAATGTGTCTAGTTTACTCATAATTTTTATCACGATTTTTAATGACCTCCAACTTGGGTGAAAAAGTCCATAATCACATACTGGTCCGGATTGTTGTTTGAAATGATAGGCAGTTTTGTAAAAATCACCATAAATTGTAGAAAAATCGTATGGAGATGTGCAAGTAGTCATTTTAAAGCTAAGAACTTGAAATATTTTCACCTCATACAGTTTTGAAAACAAAAATTTTTGAGTTGCCCAAAACAGTCCGTGAATGGAGTTGAACTTTTTTGATGAAGGCTGTTAGAAAAGTTTAGTTATGTTCTTGGTGTTTTAACTTGTATTCCCCCCCTAAAAACTTGAGAAAACATGAAAATATAGGGGTATGAACTCACATTAAGTGATTTCAGTAGATGATTGTTGAAGAATGGAAGTGTTTAACTCAAGAACACTTGGAGATGCCTTGAAGATTTTCGAGAATCTAACATCATAGTTATGGAGTTTGTGTAAGCAATCAATGATTTGAGTAGAATGAAGTGAAATAATCATAAGGAGGATGAATTATAATTACTAAGAGTGGAAGAACACTTGAAAATCAGCCTTGAATCTCGAATTTGGTGGAGAAAAAGTTTGAGAGAAAATGGTGTTTGATACTTAGTGAAAGGAGAGCAAATGAGAGAAATGAGGAGAGAGGATGTTTGTTCCAGCTCTAAAAACGTGGGAATGAGTGGAAATTGAGTGTAAGGGACATTGAAGTGACCTAGGTAAGGTGGGGAGGTGTGGCTGGTCATAGAGTGGGTGTGGGGTGGTTGCTTGTGACATAAGTTAAGGCAAAGTCAACACTCCACTTCTTTGTACTTTACCCACTAACTTTTAATTATTTTAACGCGGGATTTTCACCCAAAATTATATTTTAACATAATGAACCATAAATATTCATAATTTAATAATATTTTCATGAAAATCACCCTTAACCGGGTTAAAAATGGGCCTTAAACGCAAAACTACGCGAAAAACGGGAAGAAAAGCATTCCCAGCGAGACCTCTCGGTCCTAGGCCGAGGTTCGGTCCTTACTGATGATGAGCCGGAAACGAAGGGAGGCAAGGAAGCGAGAGGAGGCGAGGAAGCGAAGGGAAGGCTCAGTCCGGAGATAAGAGGCGAAGATGGTCAGACCCGAAATGAGCCGAATGAACAGTAGCCTTCGGGTTCGGTTCTTCCTGGGCGAGGTTCGGCCCTGAGAGGACCTTCGGGTTCGGTTCCTCCTTGGTCTCGGGTTTGGCTCCTCCTTGGTCTCGGGTTCGGCTCCTCCTTGGTCTCGGTCCCTAAGAGGACTTTCGGGTCCTAAGAGGCTTCGGCTCTTATAAGGAGGTTTCGGTTTCGAAGGTCCATTTTTCTCGTTTTTATCCCGTTTTAAGCCGTTTTTGACCCGGTTAAGGGTCGGGATGGCCCGAAAGACTACAAAAAGTCCAAGGAACTTTTGAGAGAGATTTGGGAGAGATTTGACATTCTTGGAGAGATTCCTCATACAAAGAGATATTTGAGAGAGATTTCACATACTTGGAGAGATTTGGGAGAGATTTGACATAGAGAGAGATAGAGTGAAAACGATTGAGAGAGGTTCCTTATGTGACAATTGTGAGTGTTTGGCTCCGCAACGCAAGGTTCTTGAGCCCCGTTAAGTCAGGATTAAGGATCCTACACACTCCCGATGAGTATGCAAGATGGTTTTATCAGTTTAGTTCATTGATTAGCACTAAGGCTCAGGAAATTTTAACACAAGAACTTTTCCCAAGTGATGTTTTCCCATTAATATAACAAGTTATACAGTATGTACATAACACAAACCCTAATACACAAGGTTTAATCGAGTTGACCGGTTTGACTTGATGACTTGACTTGACTCTAGATTGACGATTGTCACATTATGCCTACCCTATTTTAATATAGCTTATATTTAAAATTAGTATTGTTATTATGAACTTATAATAAATATTTGAGAAATTATTATGACTTATATAAGTGTCATGATAATATCTTTTTAACTACTCGCGGTACAGAGAATCTGGTTTAAAGGGTCGCATAGGGTTGTTAGATTTCAGAAGTGCTATATGCCAAAATGGTCCAGCCCTCCGGTGTTTTTTTGTCTGGCCTCTGTCTGTACATAGTGGTTGGAAAGTATTTTTTAAACACTTATATAATAATAATAATAATAATAATAATAATAACAACAAGATTAATAATTAGTCACGGTAAATATTAGACTAAAATTTAGCGATAATAATGCTAGGTTTCGTCAAAGGAAAATAGAATCGTTAAAAGTGAAGCACTGCCGGAGTTTGGAATCATCACTTTAACAAGTGAGTGCATGGTCCCTTTCATCTTACAAATAGATATGAAGTATTTTATATAAAATATGTGTTATGTGTGCATATTATCTGTATACTTGCTATCTATGTTGAATGAACAATTTTATACAAGTTTTATATGATTTAAATTGTATACGTATTTATATCTACATAATATGTTGGGTAAAACATGGGTAGATGAAATATGAGTTGGATGATGAGTTGAGATGTGAAATAGACCATGATGTAAGGGTGAGAGGTGGACGATGTGAGAAGCCTTGTTCTCAAGTGTTGGCCCCGTCATCTAGCAAAGTATAAATGACAACCACGAACTATTCTAGACAATCCATTGGAACACTCGCAGGCTCGCAACATGTAGGTGTTATTTAAACTGTGTATTCACCAGGTATACTCTAAAAACCCATTGACATGTATTTCGAGTGGATTGTCGGAAACGATATTATCGATAAACGAGATAACCCTGGCAGCTATGGATTTAGTGCCTGTTGAGCAAACCCTGGAAATGATGGATTTCATGCCTATTCCTTAGGATAATCCTTAGAAAAAATGAACGAGGAATAACTAATTCTTAAGGTAAATACTTAAAAGTAAAGAAGATAATGGGGATGGGTAATTGGGTTAATTTCTCGATGATTAAACATAATAATTATATTAGTGTGGGTTGAAAACCCTATGTACTCACCAGGTTTCCCAACCTGACCCACTCAGTTTATTTATATCACAGGTGTTGATATGAAGTCACATTACACTGAGAGATTAAGGAGATATAAATGACTAGTGATAATGAATGTAAGTTCTGTTTATGCTTATGCTTCTGTATTGACGATGACATCCCAAATGTTTTAAAATGAATAAAAATACTTTTCTTCGGAAATGCTTTGATAACGTATTTATCATGTTTTACTGGGAACAAATTCCGCAACATTTTTATTAAAAGAGGTACTCTGATTTTTATAAAGCATAAACAAAATCGGTCTTTTCTGACCGAGAAAATGGGGATGTCACAATAATGAAACGAACAAATGTGTATGAGGACTTGCATGAGTTAGAAGATGATGCAGGTAGTTGGAAACCATTTGTCTCCACACTGCTAGAATAAATTCTAGTATAATATGTCTTGTAGAATAGACACTACCCGAGAAAGAATTTATATGAAGAATTTGGAAGTGAAATTCCTATTGACCTAGGAAAAGTATTATAATATGCTATATCGAGCATATGCATGAGAAGAATCCTAAAAGGCGAGTATAGGAAATCTAGATATGTTTGATAAAAATGCGAAATCCCTAGTTGAGTCTAGGAGAAATTGGTGTATGTAATTGTTTGAAAACATTCATGTGTGATAAGCCGCTTTGTGAAAACTTTTGAATGATGACTTGGAAAACTGAGAGATAATACTTGGGACGAGTATGAGTAGGTGTGAATAGTAGTAGAGGCCTATACCATTGGAAGCACAAGACTCACACTTGGATCAGGGAAAGTCACAAGGTTACGAATAAACTAGTAATTGATTCCGTTTTTGTTTGAGTATGTCATTACCTTCATTTCGGTAATGACTAAGAAGATGATTTTCGTTCAGACCTTAGTGGTCGTAAGGAATTGAGTCCAATTAATATAAACATGCGAAGTGAATTGATTAGTTCAGAGAACCATGTCTTGTGTAGCGACAAAACTTCAATCGGAAGATTGAAGAAGGAGATGGTTGAAGTAGTCGATAAAAGTAGAACAACCTTCATTAAGGGATTAAGCAAATATTAGCTAGAAATGCTACTAGTTATGAAGTTATTATGTCACATTAGAACATGAAGGAAGATTTCTTCCGTGATAGTATTTGGCTATTAGAGACAAGATTCTGGTTCATTGTGTGTCTTTTGCGTTACAAAAATCAAAGGTCATTAGAATATGACCATTCGAGTTGTTATTGTAAGAAAAGTGAAGACTTTATATTGGATTGAATCTATAAATCAAATTTAAGGAGTAAGAGTCTGCAATGAGAATTGAGTTTTAACTCAGAGATTAGGACTGAAGGCCCATGGAGAATGAAGATCGGGTGCAGGTATTAACACCACCATCAATTAAGAATTTTGAATAGTTTGAGAATGGTATGGCAAAGAAAAAGCTAAAGGTCGTATAAATTAGATTACCATATAGCAGGCACGCGAGGACACGAGTGTTGTGACTAGTTCATTTCTCGTCAACTCTAGATTCTGATGTCTCAGATTCTTTTGTGTCTCATGAATTTGCTCATTCTTTTCAAATTTCTTGCTATGCACTCGCACAACCATTTCGTATAAATACCATGGAAAGTGTGTCATTACTTGTTGGTAAAGTCTATAGAGATTTTGTCATAGAAACTGAAGGTTATATTTTTCTTGCTAACCTAATACCTATCTTCTTTTCCAACATTGATATTATTCTCGGTATAAATTGGTTGTTAAAGAACCACACAGAACTCCTGTGTTACAAAAAGATGGTACTCATCCCTATCGAAGGGAAGAATCCTATTTAAGTCTACAGTGAACAAAGAACTAAAAATCTTAAAGAAAATCTTTTTCCTAAAATTCGTAAATTTAAATCGAAGGGGTATTCTACTTATCTAGCCTATACAATTGATATCTAAAAAGAGGAGAAGAAAACTGTAAATGACGTTCCTGCTGATAATAAATATCTTAATACATTCCCCGATGATTTTCTTGAACTACCCCTGATTAGCAAATAGAATTCTGAAATGATTTTATGTCTAGTGTTGCTCCAATTACTAAAGACTGCTATACAAAATGATAGCATTTGGGTAGTAGTCAAATGATTGACTAAGAGTGCACATTTTCTTGCCATGTGTGAAACAGATCCAATGGAGAAATACGCACAAGTATACTTGGATGAAATATTGTGCCACTAAAGACTACTTCCGTTCGTGATAGTAGCTTCACTTCTCATTCATGGGCAAGTATGCAAGGTGAATTGAGATCTTGTATCATTCTCAGCACAATTTATTATCCCCAGACAGATGGTTAGAAGAAGAGAATGATCCAAACAGTAGAAAATATACTAAAGGTATATGAAGCGTTATATGGGCATAAATGTCATACTCCATTTTGTCGGCATGATGTAGGACAGAAAGTCCTTGGTGGTCCTGAAATGATTCAAGACACCATTAACAAGATTCAAATTGTATGAGAATGAATGAAAGCGACCCATGATCAACAAAAGTCTTATGCTGTAAATAGAAGACAAACTAGAGAATTCTAGGTGAGTGAA
Organism: Lactuca saligna; assembly: GCF_052625555.1. Lineage (NCBI taxonomy): Eukaryota > Viridiplantae > Streptophyta > Magnoliopsida > Asterales > Asteraceae > Lactuca > Lactuca saligna. The sequence continues at coordinate 130,280,339 of NC_136422.1, read as the reverse complement.
TTCGTAATGCTGAAGGAATCCCCATGGAAAAGAATTATGCGTTTTAAGAAGAAAGGAAAGATTTGGTGGATATTCATAATGTATTTCATGTGAGTTATCTGCGTAAATGTTTAAGTATATATGATGAAACGGTTCTATTATCCGAGGTGAAACGGGATAAAAAGAAGAGCCTGGAGAGATCATAAATGAAAGAACGATGGAATTGCGTAATAAATAAGTAGAGTTGGTACTTGTCAAGTGGAAACACCAACAAGTCCCAAATTATACTTGGGAAAAATAAGAACGAGTTAAGAACGAAATATCCCCATTTGTTTAAATCGTTATGATTTCGGGGATGAAATCCTCAAAAGGAGGTATTTGTAACATACACGTCCAGTTATCGTGTTGTGTAAATTTAAAAGAGAATAATATTATGAAATATTATGTGATTTTGAGCATTGAGTTCTAACAGATAGTTTTTACTAGAAATGAAGTAAAACTATGTTTAGAATCATTCAGAAAGTATTGGAAGTCTTATGAGATTCCAATCAAATGTCCGTTATTGAAATTAAAAAAATATATAAAGTTGAAAATAAGTTAAATTATATTATTGAAAGTTGTAAATAATCTCGTTAGAAACATTTAGGTGAAAACCTCATCGAAATCGGAGTTATAACGAAGAAGTTATGATTTATTGAAGTTTCGCGACAGAACCGACACGACACCGTATGACGAAAAAAGTGTGTTTTCGATAAACTACTTTTTAGCCCTTATGATATGAATGAAAATTTTAGTATTCGTTAAACTGAGAATTTTCATAAAACGAACGTCAAAATCTGACTTCGTATGAGGAAGTTATGATTTTCTAAGTTTCGGTATAGCAGCAGACAACTAAAAACTCGAAATAAAGATTGAGTGATTTTTAGTAGCTGCAACCTAAACGAGAATCGAAGGTCTCGTCAATAATAGTACAATGGTAAAAAGACAGATGAAAACAAACGTCGGATAAAGAAGTTATGAATTTTTAACAGAGTTTTCCTGTCTCGGCCCATTAAATATATAATAATAAAAATACATTCAAAATTAGCCGACAAAATCTAAACGAAAGTTGTAGAGCATAATTTCACCTACGTGTGGATATAAAGAACATCAGAAACAGAGTTTGTATGTGAAAGATACGATATTTTGAAGTTTATGGCACAAATTTCGAGGCTGGTCCGAAGGGTATACCCAACGTACTTGATCCGATGAACACGTATCATGAACTCTTGACACATGCGAGGCTCGGGGTCCGATCAATCGACACCACACAGGTACTCCCCTCGTACGTGGGGTACGCCCCACATAGAGGAATCCAAGCAATACGCCCAACGTACCGAGGAACTACACACCGCGTAGTGAGCTGCTTCGGACCCTATATAAGGGATGCTAAGGTTGCCGTATTTTGTTTACAAATTATCTAATTTTACACCCTCTACTCTCTCTAAATTTACCCTACCACCCCGAAGTCCAGGTATCAACCCCGACACCTAAACGAAGTCCTGAAGCTCCGAAGTTCCCGAGAAAATCATATTTTCTTGTCGAAAATCTGCCCGGGTAAGGCCGGTTTTCAACTAAAGTCCTCGGTTTCGTCACAGAAAGTCACATTTTGAGTCAAAGTGCTACCCAAATTAATAATTTAATCCTTCGTTATTTCGCAGTGAATTTCAATATAAGGACAATTGTATGTTATGTGTTATATGTTCAATGTGCTTTCCCGTGTAATCTTTTATTTTATATCGTTGATCATGTAGAGCATGTCTCGTATCACTTCTGGTATTGGCTTTGAGCCTTTGGCCATGTAGAGCATGTCTTGTATTATTCTGGTATCGGATTTATGCCTTTGGCCATGTAGATCATGTCTCGTATCACTTATGGTATTGGCTTTGTGCCTTTGGCCATGTAGAACATGGCTCGTATCACTTTTGGTATTGACATAGGGCTATGTAGGGCTGAAAGCCTGTATATTCTAGCAAAATGATAATCCAAAAATGGAAATTATTATGTCTCATTGATTGTAAATCATTGAATCAGATTGTTGGTTGATATGGAAAGTCTGTCATATGATACACATATGACTTTGTTTCTCTTTGTCCCTCTTTGCTTCGATCATATTGATATGTATATGGCATAGCGTTATATTGTAACTGTTATTAAACTCAATAAGTGTCACCTGCTTATCCCTCTCAATGTTTAAACTATTGTAGGTGATAAGTATCCAGTATAGTCATGTACTTGTAGGAGATGTAGAATAGATAATATTATGGCTTTTATGTTTAGTGTTAGATATCCTGGGAAGTTATGTAATATATATAACACTTTGTAAAAATATTAATAGTTGGTTTGTATCCGGTCTTTTGTAATATGCATGTAGCATGTTTTGGAGTAACAATATTGTGAAGTACGAAATTTTGGGCCTTTCAGAAATACGAAAGTTAGGGTCTTTCAACTAGCACACCACATAGCAAACAACCATAAAAATATGAGTAGCCTGCTTGACTAGATCACCTCAGATGGTCTACAGCCTATCTGGATCACTTTACACGTCTTCGGCATTACTGGACCACCTCGTAGGGCCTATAGCCTATCCGGACCGCTCTACGGGCCGCCGACCTGATTGAGCCGCCTCACAGGGCCTGCAACCTATCCGGTCGTTCCCGGGTTTCTTGGCCTACAACGCAAAGCTTGACCGCTCCATCACAATATGTTGACATATACAACAAATAAACTTATAGCTAATAAATTGATAAACAGGTAGATCTACAAATCACTACCGCATTGCAATATCCTAATACCAAGATACAGATCTAACAGATTATTGCAACATAGCAACATCCTCTATACCAGGATACATAACCTAGTGGGCCGACATTGGTGCCTTCGACCCATGAGTACAGTGAGAAAACTCACCTCTCAATCTAAATGCAGTCTGAATAAATCCCTGCTTCGACAACCGGCTCAACGCGACTCCAAAATATCAAAACATTTCCCATTCTAAATTAATAACATTTTCCCAAAATACCCTTATTCAAAACTGGTCAAAATCAACAAGTCAATCGAGTCAACCCATGTGAGTTAACTTAGCGTCGTACACGTGGTGTACTTGTGGTCCGAGGAATTGGGTCTCAACCTACGTACACACAACGTACGATTTGGTACGCCCAGCGTACGCACATGTTCTCTTCTTAACCACTTAAGAGCTTAATTATTCGAATTTTTATGTCCAAATGCAGATCCAAGGCCAAAATACCACTGAGAGTCACAAAGTTTCCAACTTTATGACTTTGCATGCCCATTAAGTTCTTAATACAAATGATCCCAACTTCTTAATACCTTAAGACCTTCTAGAGCATGCATGGAGAAGAACTTAGCATCAAAATCTCATTTTTATGACTCAAGATCCCTCATTAGGTCTGAAAGGATGACTTATTTGATCCAGAGCATGCCATGCTCAAGAATCACAAAGGTTGGGACCAAAAATACACTAAATGAAGGAATATCTAAATCTACAAGATAAGATGATCAAGCTAGGAGCTTTGTAGCTCCTTGAGTTTGTTAGCAAGTAGAGAATCCTAGATCCAAGCTTCTTCCAAGCTCCAATGTCTTTCTACCACCTTCTTTTTCTTCAAGAACACCACCAAAACAGAAAAATGAGCTCAAGAAGCACGCTTCACACTTAGGGTTAGCTAGAGGGACGATTTTCAGATGGATGCTGATGAGGGTGAAGGTCTTGGAGCCGTAAAGTTGTTTAAATATGGTCCAAAACGGAAAATTTAGGGTTTGGAACCCTCGCATGTACGCCCAACGTAGAACATTCTCGTATGTACACCCTGCGTACAAAGCATATGCCTATCGTACTAAGATCTGGCTATAAATTACTAAAATGTCACGATGGGCCATTTTGCAACCTTTCTCATGCACAAGGGCCAAAATACAATATTTCTTCATACATAGGGTTAAAATTGAAATTACCTCATCATCAAGATGTTACACACTGCCTGTTTAGAATTTGTTCTTTTGTAAAGCTTTTCCATTTCTAACCTTACACAATTAGTACTTTTGTAACCTTTGTAACCGAAAACAAGTAGTTCTAATTTATGAATCTATTTTCAGAATTTTGCTAAATGTTGAAACTCATTGTCTATATTGCTTGTAAAACACTATCATTACTTAGTAAAATATCGGTTAAGAACTTTATAACTTGCAGATCTCTAAGATTTTGAGAACAAATTACACAAAAATACAACTCAACATACTTGTTCATGGATAAAAAGTATAAATAAATTAAATGTGTCTTTTCCAAATGTCTAGGACAATGGCCCCATGAAAAATTCTACGAGCTCGTCCACCACCAACTCCCCGAGTAACTCTAAGAGTTACACCAAGTGTAACTCCAACTTCGGAAGGAACTCCTGACGAAACCCCACCAATTGTCAATACCTCAAATTATCCATTTCAAATGGACCCTGCTTGCACAAGGGATTGCCACAAATTTAGCTACATATGAGACTACTCGGAATGAAAGTTCTAGAAACGGTAGAAATGGTGGCGGCACTCTAGTAATTAACCAAAAAAAATCAAGGCCTTGTTCATACACTACTAGGAAAACAGTCTTTTACAACGTGCAACGTGTGTCGTAAAACACTCAGACGACATGCAAATACGTGTCAAGGAAGGTCGTGTCATAATGAGAGATGACACGCTTTTGCGCGTCGTCTATAGATGATGCGCATTTACGACGTGCATTTATGACATGCATTTACGATGTGCAATGTGTATCAAGGACGCCCCTGTCATAATGGAAGACGACACACATTTGTGTGTCGTAACCTTACAACGCACGTTTAGGACACGCGTTGCGTATCATTAAATCCCCTGTCATAAATGAAGATAACACGCATTTGTGTGTCATAAACTTTAGGAACCATTTAAGATATACATTTACGATGAGTATTTACAACACTCATTTACACATAATACAAGAATATGGAAACAAATATATACCAAAACAATCAATTTCATCCATAACATCATGTCAAAAAATTGTAATACATTGGTATTAAGGGGATCCGATTGTACATTGTTATTATGAGGTTTTCCTTAACTATATAACCTAATACTACATAACTACATTGTTGGTCCTGGATACTCTCCATCCACTGTAAGTATTTCTTTTCTACTACATAAACGACTTATGTTCTTCCACTGGACCTGCGCAAAAGTTTAAAACCAAATAAGCAAATTCAGTCATATATAGCTTTAATTTGTTTTTCCACTATAATTGTTTAAGTATTGTTGGTAGTTGCATCTGATTAAAGGTTCTAAGTTCGAATTTCATAGTTATGAACCCTGTAATAGAAACTTATACGTTTCAACTTACTGTTGCACAATGCCACCTCTTGTGAATCCCTGCATACAAATTTCAAAAACAATTAACAATAAAATGACATAATTTAATAAAAATGGAAAACTTGTAAAGCATATAAGACTAATAATTTACCTTTTTGTCAAAATTAAACATTCCATGAGAGATGTGTGGCTCATTTGGAAGCTAAGAAGAAAAACACAATGAATTATCGATAAAGTTCATTCAACCAAAAAATGATTGATGTGTATTATATGTAAATGATAAATTAATTATTACTAATCTACCCTTCTATCAGTAATGTTCATTCAACCAATAAGCATTAACTACAACACCCCAAATAATTACAAAACTACCCTTCCAATAAGTAAACTAAGATCCTCGATGACACAGGGTCATAACTGGGGGTGAGTGAGACCAATCGGCCATGGTCCGCTACTTCAACCCAACATAAGCTAATAAGTTGGTAATGGCGGAAGATCCTCAAATTTGGACTAAACATAGTAAACTCAAAAAGCACAAGCACCATTGTTGTAGTTTACTCAAAAAATATATAAGGAATTAAGGTGTTGGTACTTACTAGCATGTCATCAGGCTTGATACCAGAATCCATTAATCATTAAACCAACCAATTCAGGGATAAGGTTAAGTGACTAGGATAACATTTTGACTCTCCGGTCCTTAGTCAAAGGTCTTATTTTCATTTCATGGCTGAATGATGAGAGTAAAACAGTGAGCTACCAATTGATGATTGGCGTATTTTGGTATCCAACTTTACCTTTAAGCAATGGTGTGTAACACTAATTTTTCAAACAAAATTTTCGATTTTTATAAAACATAATTCCATCAATATTCATAGAAATAACCCCTTTTAATTGTTCAGCAAAATAGTACAAAATCCCAAGATCAAAATGTCAAGCTCCAAACGTGTGTGTACGGATCAAGCCGGCGCCTTCCCACGGTCGTCACTAGTACCTGAAACAAAAAACATCAACACTGTAAGCACAAGGCTTAGTGAGTTTCCCAAAATACTGCATATAACACATATTAGCCATTCGAGGCTATAACTCTGTGGGTCCGTGCACCCAAACTCTGTGAACCCTCAGGTTCTAACTCTGTGAACCTTCCGGTTCTAACTCTGTAAACATGCACAGCATCAAACACATAAAAGTAATGCAGTACAACACATAACATACATAGCATACAAATACTCTATCACATAACTCTGGTTACCTACTCAAGGTAAAGTATAGTGAGAAGACTCACCTCGTGTGTCTCGGTAAACCGTAACCCTGAAATCGCTAAACACTCGTTCTGCCGAGCTGAAGTCCCCCTATAGCACAATATATCTCTAATTAACACTTTCCCAACTAGGGTTGACCATACCATAGCAGGACAATCTAGGTCAACGCTGGTCAACGGTCAACTTGACCGGACTCGGCGAGTCACTATAGCGACTCGGCGAGTCTGAGCGCATTCACCAATTTCCCTGGAATCCTCTCTTGACACGTCGAGCATCCCCTCCCAACTCGACGAGCTTCACCTGGAACGAGTTGTGGGGCCACCACGACTCAACTCGCCGAGTCTCAAGAACAACTCAGTGAGTCCGGTTTGACTCGGTCCACCTGTCCATCCTGACTCCCCCTTGACCCACTGAGTTCACTCATCCCAACTCGGCGAGGCCACTCGCTGAGTGGTCGTGCAACATTCAAGCTACTCGCCGAGTCTGTTCTTCGGACTCGGCGAGTCCGTGCCATGCACTGACTCAATCTTGCTCTAAAGGCCAGATCCAGTCCACTAATCCATAGATCCAGTCCCCCCATGCTTATTTAGCACGTAAAGTCACAATCTTGATGCATAAATAACCTCTACATGATCACAAATGATGTTTTTGACTCTACTACTTCAACACAAGGCCAAGGACTCCATTTCCACCCATAAAGCTTGATGAGTGAGGCCCTCTGGACCTCTATGGATCCAGATCCATGGTCTCAACTCAAAGAGGGAACCAAAGGGCACCAAATCACCCCATAAATGATCATATTAAGCCCTAACTTGCATCAAGTTTCACCAAACAGAAAATGGTCCGAAAATAATACCTCTAGAGTGATGATCCAAGCTCCAAATCCACGAAATAGCAACCTCCTTTGCTTCCTCTTGCCTAGGGCCTCCTTCTTCTTGCTAAACAACACACACAAGATCAAGATTGGCTCTCTTTCCTTCACAAAACGCTCAAGAACTCTAGGGACACTCTCTGGGGGTTGGGTGAGCGCAAATGACGGCCATAAGGCCCCTTAAATAGGCCACAAACCCGGAGATTTAGGGTTTCATAACACAGCGCAGACTCGCCGAGTCCATACCCTGGACTCGCCGAGTCCAAGTGCGCACCCTCGCTCAATCCCGTGTCCCTACTCGGCGAGTCTGAGCCCCAACTCGCCGAGTCCCTCTTACAAAATAACACAATTAAACTTACATTATACCTGGTAAAATCCGGATGTTACAACTCTCCCCCACTAGAACTGGACTTCGCCCTCGAAGTCCCGCTCTAAAACAGCTCCGGATGCTGCTCACGCATCATACCCTCCGGCTCCCAGGTCATCTCTGATCCCTTCCGATGTTGCCACTGAACCAATACCAGAGGTACCTCCTTGTTCCTCAAAACCTTGATCTTCCGATCCCTAATAGCCACTGGTCTCTCCGCATAATTCAGGCTCGCATCAACCTGAATATCCTCAAGTGGAACCACTGCCGACTCATCGGCTATACATTTCCTCAACTGCGATACATGAAAAGTGTTGTGAATCTGTCCCAACTCTGCTGGTAACTCCAGCCGATAGGCTACCCGGCCTACCCTGGCGATCACACGAAACGGGCCAATAAACCGGGGTCCCAATTTGCCCCTCTTCCTGAACCGGATCACTCCTTTCCAAGGAGAGACCTTCAGGAGAACAAAGTCGCCGACCTGAAATTCCAACTCGGACCGGCGCCTATCCGCGTAACTCTTCTGCCGGCTCTGAGCGGTCAATAACCTCTGCCTGACCAGCTGTATCTGCTCTGTCGTCTGATTCACGATCTCTGTACTGCCCATTACCCTTTGCCCAACCTCTCCCCAACATATGGGAGTCCGACACCTCCTACCATATAACAGCTCAAAGGGCGGCATACCAATGCTCGAATGATAGCTGTTATTGTAGGAAAACTCCGCTAGAGGCAAATACGAGTCCCAACTACCCCCAAAATCCAATACACAAGCTCGAAGCATGTCTTCGAGTGTCTGTATCGTCCGCTCACTCTGCCCGTCGGTCTGGGGGTGGTATGCGGTACTAAAATGCAACTTAGTACCCAATTCCTCATGAAATTTCTTCCAAAAACGGGAAGTGAAACGCACATCGCGGTCTGAAATAATCGAGATCGGCACCCCATGCCGAGATACAACCTCCCTCACGTAAACCTCCGCCAACTTCTCTGCTGAAGAACTCTCACTGATGGCAAGAAAGTGAGCGCTCTTTGTCAATCTATCCACAATCACCCAAATTGCATCAAATCCTCTGTCAATCCTCGGCAATTTGGTGATAAAGTCCATAGTGATATGTTCCCACTTCCACTCGGGAACCTCCAATGGCTGCAACTTGCCATGCGGTCTCTGGTGTTCGGCCTTTACCCTTCGACAGGTCAAACACCTCTCGACAAACCATGCCACATCCCTCTTCATACAGGGCCACCAATACTCCTTCCTTAGATCCAAATACATCTTCGTGGCCCCGGGGTGGATCGAAAATTTCGATCTATGAGCCTCCTCCATCAATGTAGCACGGGTACCGCCCACAAACGGTACCCAGATCCTGCCCTGATAAGTCATAAGGCCTCGACTATCCGATATAAACTCAGAAACCATCCCAACAACCCGCTCTCTCTTCTGCATCTCCGGACGCACGGCCTCGGCCTGAGCCCCACGAATGGCGTCCAGAACTGGAGCTATCACGGTCAATCTCAAACATACATCTCGCAGGGGAGTACTCTCCGCCCTGCGACTCAACGCGTCGGCTACCACATTAGCCTTGCCCGGGTGGTACAAGATCTCACAATCATAATCCTTGACCACGTCTAACCATCTCCTCTGCTGCATATTTAGGTTAGGCTGATCCATCAAGTACTTCAAACTCTTATGGTCCGTGTATATCGTGCAACGAACTCCATACAAGTAGTGCCGCCAAATCTTGAGGGCGAACACCACTGCCCCCAACTCCAAATCATGTGTGGGGTACCTCGACTCGTGAGGCTTCAACTGCCTCGATGCATAAGCTATTACATGACCCCTTTGCATCAATACCGCTCCCAATCCTAGGATCGATGCATCACAGAATACCACAAAACCTTCCATACCTTCCGGAAGGGCTAATACTGGAGCTTCACACAACCTCTGGCGAAGCATCTCAAAGGAGGTCTGCTGCTCGGGACCCCATGCAAATGCCACACCCTTCCGGGTCAATCTGGTGAGTGGAACCGCAATCTTGGAGAAATCCTTAATAAATCTCCGATAATACCCTGCCAACCCGAGGAAACTCCGTATCTCAGAAGGTGACCTCGGCACCTCCCACCTCATCACTGCGTCAACCTTGGCCGGATCAACCAATATCCCCTTCTGGTTAACGAGATGTCCCAGAAACTGGACCTCCCGTAACCAGAAATCGCACTTGGAGAACTTTGCGTAAAGTTTCTCCGCTCTCAAAACCCCAAGCACCTCCCTCAAATGCTCCTCGTGCTGCTCACTGGATCTCGAATATACCAGAATATCATCAATGAAAACAATCACCGACCGATCCAACATCGGCCGACATACCCTGTTCATGAGGTCCATGAACACAACTGGGGCATTAGTGAGCCCAAAAGGCATCACCACAAACTCATAATGCCCATAACGCATCCTGAATGCTGTCTTCTGGACGTCCTCGTCCCGCACTCTCACCTGATGATAGCCCGACCTCAAATCAATCTTGGAGAACCAAGATGCTCCCTGTAGCTGATCGAATAAATCGTCGATCCTCGGCAGCGGGTAATGGTTCTTGACCGTCAGCTTATTCAATTCCCGGTAATCAATACACATGCGATGTGAGCCATCCTTCTTCTTCACAAACAAGATGGGTGCTCCCCACGACGAGCTACTCGGCTGAATAAACCCCTTCCCCAGCAACTCCTGAAGTTGCGAGGATAACTCCTGCATCTCTGGAGGCGCAAGGTGATACGGCACCTTAGCAATAGGCGCGGCCCCCGGAACCAAATCGATGCCAAACTCCACTTGCCTCGCGGGAGGCACACCTGGTAACTCTTCGGGAAATACATCTGGAAATTCCCGCACCACCGGAACTTCCTCCACAGAGCTCGGTCTCTCGGAGATCACTCGCGTATCCATCACATACGCTACATAACCCTTACAGCCCTGCTGTAAACACTGCCTCGCCCTAGCAGCCGAACAAAAGGCTGATCCAGAACGTGTACCCTCTCCGTATACTGAAAGAACTCCCCCACTAGGATCCCGTATAGTCACCAGCTGCCGCTCGCAATCGATAACCGCACCGAATCGACTCAACCAATCCATGCCCACTATAACACAGACATCACCCATCGCAATCGGAATCAGGTCGATCGGAAACTCGACCCCGAATATCTCCAATACACATCCTCGGAAGACCTCTGTAGCACAAATCACTCTGTCGGCGGCTATGGAAACCCGCAGGGGCCGACTCAATACTCCATGACTAACACTGATACGCTGACTAAATGCCAAGGACACAAAAGATCGACTCGCACCCGAGTCAAATAACACTAAAGAAGGTACAGAATTCACAAGGAAGGTACCTAAGCATAGCATGATATAAGCATAATATCTCAACACCATAAACAATAATGAAAGGAAACATACCAGCCACAACGTCGGGTGCAGCGCGGACCTCTTCCGCAGTCAGCTGGAAGGCTCTCCCCCGAGCCCTCGGTGCCTCGGCCTTCACGGGCCGACTCTCTGCAGCAGCAGCTCTGATGGCGGCGGGAGCAGACCCCTAAGATGCCCCGCGCAGCAGCGGACACTCCGCCTTCCGGTGTCCGGTCTGGTTGCAGTGGAAGCACACTGCAAATCCCTTGGGGCAGTCCTTAGCCATATGCCCCTCCTTGCCACATTTGTAGCAAGACCCTGCCTGACAGGCGCCATCGTGACCCTTGCCGCACTTCCCACAAGTGCGGCCCTTCTGGCTCCCGGGTCTGGGATCAGCGGGCTTGGCCCGCTTGGCTGCCGGCTGGGACTGTGTCGGCCGCCGATCCCTCCCCATAGACTCCGCCTCATCCCTGGCCTGAGTCTCAAGCTCAATCTCCCTCTTCCGAGCATTTGCCTGAAGCTCGGCAAATGTCCGGTACGAGGAGTTCGCAGCGAACTCCCGAATATCCCGCCTCAAAATGCTCAGATAACGGCTCATACGTGCCTGCTCGGTGGAGACGTGCTCAGGGCAAAACATCGCCCTCTCCTGAAACATCCTCGTAATCGCTGTAACTGACTCGGTACCCTGCTTGAGGGTCAGAAACTCCTGTGCCAGACGTTCCCTCTCCACCTGAGGAACATACTCATCTCGGAACATGGAAGTGAACCTCTCCCAGGTCACTGCCGAAAGCTCAGTCGGTGTGAAATGCGCAGTCACAAACTTCCACCAGTCCTTCGCTCCCAAGCGAAGCTGGTTCAGTGCGAACCGAACCTTCAAATGCTCAGGGGACGAGCAAGTGAAGAAGCATCCCTCCATATCAGATATCCACCTCATAGCTGCCACCGGGTCCTGCGTACCATCAAACTCTGGTGGCTTGGTGTTGCTGAACTCCCTGAACAACATCGCATCACCTCCCTGGGGTCTTGCCGCAGTAATCGTTGCGGTAGCTGCTGCAACCGCAGCCTCAGAAAGAGCGGCATAGCGCTCGTCAAACGTCTCAATCAAAGCGGTCTTAATGGACCCGAACATCTCTGGTATCTCGGCTCTGATGACCGCAGCCACCTCCTCATGAATGATCTGTCGAATGTCCTCATCACTAGATCCGGCATCCTCCGGCATGTGTCGTGTCCTCACCATGATCAACCTCTGAAATACAACATGCGATAATTAGAATTCACTCTAACACCCTTACATTCAACAATCCACCCCTCCTTGATTCTTGGCATCCCCAGATTCTTATTTGAACTGTGTACCGCTCCGGTGCTTTTAGTAGTACGGGCCCAATACTACTGTCCGCACCGTCTCGGTACACACCCCAAATCTTCCTCTTCGGATCCCAGTCCCCAAGTACTCTATTATACTTAAATCTCTCTGAACAGATCTCACACAAAACCCTAGCTGCTACCTAATTACTCTCAGCGTCTCATAGCAGCTCACCATTCCCTAAGCTAAGGCATCACAAAACAGGCCACTCTAGCCCTATCAGCAATACCTAGCCTACTCTAGCATGCACACACATCACAATAATAGTTATTACATAACAAAAGATATTTTGGGAATTCACCGTTCGGGCGCTGACTGATCGTACACACGTTTCTTCCTGGAAAACCCTTTACTCTTAGAAAATTTTGGTTTTTATTTTGAAAATATCTCTTCATTTCCTCAGTTTGAGTTCAAATACCCCCGAAGGTGTACCCGAATCCCTCAAACCAAGGCTCTGATACCAATTTGTAACACTAATTTTTCAAACAAAATTTTCGATTTTTATAAAACATAATTCCATCAATATTCATAGAAATAACCCCTTTTAGTTGTTCAGCAAAATAGTACAAAATCCCAAGATCAAAATGTCAAGCTCCAAACGTGTGTGTACGGATCAAGCCGGCGCCTTCCCACGGTCGTCACTAGTACCTGAAACAAATAACATCAACACTGTAAGCACAAGGCTTAGTGAGTTTCCCAAAATACTGCATATAACACATATTAGCCACTCGAGGCTATAACTCTGTGGGTCCGTGCACCCAAACTCTGTGAACCCTCAGGTTCTAACTCTGTGAACCTTCCGGTTCTAACTCTGTAAACATGCACAGCATCAAACACATAAAAGTAATGCAGTACAACACATAACATACATAGCATACAAATACTCTATCACATAACTCTGGTTACCTACTCAAGGTAAAGTATAGTGAGAAGACTCACCTCGTGTGTCTCGGTAAACCGTAACCCTGAAATCGCTAAACACTCGTTCTGCCGAGCTGAAGTCCCCCTATAGCACAATATATCTCTAATTAACACTTTCCCAACTAGGGTTGACCATACCATAGCAGGACAATCTAGGTCAACGCTGGTCAACGGTCAACTTGACCGGACTCGGCGAGTCACTATAGCGACTCGGCGAGTCTGAGCGCATTCACCAATTTCCCTGGAATCCTCTCTTGACACGTCGAGCATCCCCTCCCAACTCGACGAGCTTCACCTGGCACGAGTTGTGGGGCCACCACGACTCAACTCGCCGAGTCTCAAGAACAACTCGGCGAGTCCGGTTTGACTCGGTCCACCTGTCCATCCTGACTCCCCTTTGACCCACTGAGTTCACTCATCCCAACTCGGCGAGGCCACTCGCTGAGTGGTCGTGCAACATTCAAGCTACTCGCCGAGTCTGTTCTTCGGACTCGGCGAGTCCGTGCCATGCACTGACTCAATCTTGCTCTAAAGGCCAGATCCAGTCCACTAATCCATAGATCCAGTCCCCCCATGCTTATTTAGCACGTAAAGTCACAATCTTGATGCATAAATAACCTCTACATGATCACAAATGATGTTTTTGACTCTACTACTTCAACACAAGGCCAAGGACTCCATTTCCACCCATAAAGCTTGATGAGTGAGGCCCTCTGGACCTCTATGGATCCAGATCCATGGTCTCAACTCAAAGAGGGAACCAAAGGGCACCAAATCACCCCATAAATGATCATATTAAGCCCTAACTTGCATCAAGTTTCACCAAACAGAAAATGGTCCGAAAATAATACCTCTAGAGTGATGATCCAAGCTCCAAATCCACGAAATAGCAACCTCCTTTGCTTCCTCTTGCCTAGGGGCTCCTTCTTCTTGCTAAACAACACACACAAGATCAAGATTGGCTCTCTTTCCTTCACAAAACGCTCAAGAACTCTAGGGACACTCTCTGGGGGTTGGGTGAGCGCAAATGACGGCCATAAGGCCCCTTAAATAGGCCACAAACCCGGAGATTTAGGGTTTCATAACACAGCGCAGACTCGCCGAGTCCAAGTGCGCACCCTCGCTCAATCCCGCATCCCTACTCGGCGAGTCTGAGCCTCAACTCGCCGAGTCCCTCTTACAAAATAACACAATTAAACTTACATTATACCTGGTAAAATCCGGATGTTACATGGTGCATATATGAAACACAAAAATAGTGAAATATGAATCCAAGAGAAGGATTTTATCAACAAAAATTGATGCAAAATCTAATAAAGCAGGTTTAACTACAAAATTAAAAGCATAAGAAATTAAATAAGGCTGAATCATCAGACTGAATTTGCAATATTTTCTCTGTTCTTGGAACTGCTAGAGAAGAACTAAAAGCATAAGATATCATAAAGAGCATTCTTTGCATCCGGGCGGTTGGTTTCCAAAACACCTTCTACTTTGTTGATCTTGCAATGAAGCTTCCCTGCTGCAATGATTAGTGACAGCTCCCTGTTTCCCTACCAAATTCAAACAATCACACACACGTTGTTAAAAAGACCAGAATACCCTCATGATACAGATAGGAACAAATAAATCAACGAAAATAATGTTAGATAATTTTCTTACAGATCAATGAAATCAACCATGACACTAAATGCCTTTGCCATGACTTCAATGGTGACACTCTTGTAAGATTCCAGGAACTAAGAATACACAACTGTCCTGATCTGTTTCATGTAAAAATGGAAGTGTGGATGCAAATACCGATCCAAGTTAATATGCTCAGTGATCCCAACTGCAAATAAACAATATCATTATAAATTATTAAATTAAACCACAACCAAAATAACCCTCATCAACATGTAAAAGTTATAACATAAACTCACCAAAAGCAGAGAAGAATGATTTGTATTGACACTCGTACAGAGTTCATGAATTCTGATAAAAATGGAATCTTTCCGATCACTATCAGAATCTCTGGTGCATCCACAACCTGCATAGATTAGAGAAAAAGTTCAAAAAAATGAAAAAATGATTAAAAAAAAAAGGTAACACATTGAAAGGACTACTACATAGTACATACCATTTTGCAGCCTGTAGAAAACTCCGGATTTCCTTTTACACCTCTTCAGTTTGCAAGCTCTAAAAAGAGTGTGATTTAGTCCCTGAACATTTCAGATTCCACATATAAAAAAGACGTAAATATTCAAGAATCATAGTTTAGATATGTAGAAATGGACAAACAGTAGAATAAAGATAGGATACTTACCGGATGAGGGGCTAAATTGATAGAATATTAACAGATTTGTTAAAATACCAAAATACCCCATCATATATATAATTAAATCGTTTGACACATTTTCCATTCCTTCTGATAATATTCTACAAATCAAATGCTCGTGATTGTTGCAAAACTGGAGAGAAAGTGTATAGGCGAAGAAAATTGAAAATAGGTGGACTGCGCTTAAGCTAAGCAAGGAGATGGGAACGAATCAAGAGGGGTTAGGTGACACAGCTTCCAGTGCTCCATATCCGCATTGCATAATTACAAACATTATTTATTAATTAATTATTTAAGATTATTTTAATAATAGTTGAGTATGAGTGGCTAAATTGATAAAATGGGTGCTAGAAATACAATACTTACAACTAATAACAGGGGCCCCTGTTTGTACTTGTCATGGAATGAAAATGTTAGAGGCTTCAGGTCCTCTCCAGGCCCTCTGATGAATCAACTGCATCGATTAATTTATAAAAAAAGCACTACTTTCAATGATGAGGATAAGCTATATGTTATATTGACATGATAAGTCTTTTATTAATTATTATTATGCATTATGCAAAGAATGAAAATTCGTGATATACATTAATGAGGAGGTTATGATTGTAGCCCTTTTAACATCATATATGGCGATGAGAGCCTTGTAAAACTCGTTTCCATCTTTATGTGACACAGCCAAACGCTCCCTTGTAGCATCCCATGCTATCTTCTCAAAATTTCTGCCAAATACTTAGACCATGGAATCTACTTCTTCCATGAATGGTTAAAAAATTAAGGTCATACTTTTATCCTGCAAACACAGTACCCTCTCCCCCATGGCGTTCAAGGTTACTCCATGTTGGAGCAAGAAGATGCGGACCCTGCAACCTAGAAACATATCATTCAAACATCAACAAACTGGGGTAGCTCTTGGATTGTTAGATAACATGGCACATAAAATCAAAACTAGAGTATAATAAGTACAAAACAAAGTTTGGTTAAGATAAATGAAAATTAACGAATATTACTTTTCTATGACCTTAACCATTTACTTATGTGTTACATGTCCAAGATAAAAAGTGACCTCAGTGGAACCAATTGCTTCCATTTCAGCAACAGCCCGAGGAAATTGAATTTTGAATTATATCCTGTAACATTCAAGAAATTATGATGCAAAGTCACTTCATCTCTATAGAAGATATCATTTTGGAACCCCAAGAATCCATGGTCTCTTTCCATTCAAGGAAACCTCCATTTATAACCGACTCCGAGTTCAGTTCCTACATCAACAAAAGTCAAATCCATGCAAAGTTTGATGAATGTTCTAATGTTATAATATATGAATATCTCCAGGGAAGAACAACCACTGTGCTTTGACCTCCCTGATACGAATGTTCTAATGTTTTAATGTATAAATATATCAAGGAAGAACAACCACTGTGCTTTTTGACCTCACTAAACTCAACATGATAAGAACTAGAAAGTAACATAAATATATATAACAAAAAGAGATACTTAATTGCTGATGATGAGCTTCTGGATATGTAAATGTAGTTGTATTTTGTTACTAGAACCTACCAACAAAATCTATATGCATGTGGAATATCAGGTCCAAAAAAATCTATATGCAATAAGCTAAATCAGGTTTTAAAAGTGATGAAAATACCTAGGTAGTGTATGCATAGTTCATTAGTAGTTTTAGGGATCAACTGTTCACATAAGCAATCTGAATTGCTTGATATATGGTCAGTGGTTGGAAATAAAACCAAAATAGAAAAATTTTATGGCTTAAATGAGAAAAACACAAAAATATAAGTATGTAACCATATACACTAAATCTAATACAAATATTTTATGAAGTATATGTAACTACATTACCCAGTGAAGATGCGGAGAAACATGAGAATCTAAAGGGATGCCTCTTCATTCCTAATACTCATTCCAACTACTTAACTTCTTTGTTAATATAGACAAAGGCCCTGCATTTTGAGTTTGTGTAGAGTAGCTTTCAGAAGTAATTATAAATGATCTGAAACCAAACCAATGCAATTTCACACCAATACCTTTACAAGGGCATAATTTACTTGAGAGATTCCATCCCTGATCATACCATCCAGTTAAATGAACAAACAATGAGATCCCATGTGTAATTTAATCAAATGTGTATTGAAACATTGGGAGAAAAGAAGGATAAAAAAGGAACCTCAAATGATCCAAGGAAGTAATCAAAGTCGCACAGATACATGAGAGGTAAAAATTAAGGTGTGAGAATATGATTACCTAGAAACATAGACGATGGCGACACGGTGGGGCTGGGTGACTGGGATGGTTCCGGTCTTCATGTTGCCATTTTTGTGTAATATCTAAGATTTTGAGTTCTCTTCCATGAACCGTTCTCACCAATTACCACCACTATTGGATTCTGATACACTGTGTCTAATATATTTTTCTTCAAACCAATGAAGTCGGAGGTTCACCATTGAAATTGATTTGAACAACAAGACCTAGGGTTTTGGGTCGATTTGATTTTGAAAGAAATGGGGTAATAAAAACAAGAAGCATCGACATATACAATCCATTTTGAGCCGTTAGAAGCAGGAGGAGGTATGGTTTCATCAATTTCGACTGTGGTGGGCGTTGGAATAGATCGTGACAACGGTGTTGGTGTTGTCAATGGAGAAGGAGAGACGAGAAGGAGGAGGATAGAGATGTGATAAAACCTAGTGGAGAAGGAGAGACGCGAAGGTGGTGGTGTCGATTAGGGCTTGTTCAATTGGTAGCTTCAATTGACGGTTGATGAATCATAGTTGTTAATCGGCACAATCTGAGGCTAGAAGAGGCAACGAGGATTGAAGGCAGTGGATGTGGATGAGTGGTGGAGACGAGGGAGAAGAAGGTGGGGGTTTAAAAAACTTGGGGATTTCATTTTCCCTCTAAGACGAAGGAGACGCGCATTTCTTTAAAAAAAATATAAAGCAACATTCACATAGGACGCACAATTTAGATAAAGTGCCCTCTGTGTTTTTAATTTTTTTGCATAAGACATTAATTTAAGGGAACGCAATAATGTGTGACCTAAATTCTTAAATTTTTTGAAGAGATGACAATTTTTTAATGTCATTCTCTTTTGCATAACATAAATCAATGAGTGTCGTAATTTGCGTGTCTTAAAAGGCTATTTTTCTAGTAGTGATACAAGGATTTTGTAGGCCAAAAACCCCGATCCTTCTAGGACATAGAAGGATCTGTTGGTCTATCCTGTTGGATAGAAAAGATGGAGGCAGTATTTCCTATCAGTGCTTGCACTGAGGACTGCCGAGTTAAGTATGCTACCTACAAATTGAAGGATTCCACCTTGAATTGGTGGAATAATCATGCCAAGTCCATGGAAATTGATGAAGCCTATGTCATGTGCTGGGAACCCCTAAAATAAATGATAATCAGGGAGTACTGCCCTCGACAGGAAGTCCAGGACCTGGAGCAGGAGCTCTAGAATCTTACCATGAAAGGATCGGAGGTGGCTGCCTACACCTCTCGACGATAACGAACTTGAAAATCTCTTCCTGGGAATGGTGACCCCGGAAGATATGAAGACTGAAAGGTACATCTGGAGATCGAATTCACCAGTTCAAGGTTTTGTTACTGCATCCAGACCCTCCACATTTGATAATGCCAAGCAATTAGGCTATCAATTGAGTGAACAGTGTATCCACCAGGGAACCCTGACCCCACAAGCAAAACATAATTAGGGTAGACAATGAAAGTTCCATGGAAAGTAAAAAGGGAAATCCAAGAATCACAAACCCAAGTCAGAACCTGCGTCTTTATATGCCGCAATCAAAAACACTCCCACCCATCCAAGTCCTACACTAGAACTCTACCCCACTGTACCAAATGCAAATTCCACCATGTTGGAAATTGCATAGATATGACCTGCAACAACTGTGGTATGAAAGGTCACGTCGCAAGGCACTACAGAAAGGCACCAAACACTACGAACTTGTTAGGCGTGTCAAACCCAACAAATAATGGGGGTACAATAGACCGCAAATACACTACTTTAATGCACTAAAAAGTAGTACAAGGCAAGCAGGGTCGAACCACAGAGAAATGGGATAAAGGTCTATACCTCTTTGCACATGTTACTTTGGTCACAAAGGGGGAATTGTTTGCAAAAGTCAAATAATGAAAATAACAATCAACTTTGAAACATGTAGAAAATAAAATAAACTTGTAAACAATTTGATTGAATGGTTCTAGTTCTAGTTCTCAATGTTGTTGTTCAACTTGATTATGACTTGATGTAATTCATGATTGCTATTCTAAGTTGGTACTGAAAGATATTAACACGCTCTAATACCTCTCGCTTGGGAAATTATCTAACCAAAACATGCTCTTTGACTAGACCTAGCTTTACTAATTCAACCTAAACACGCTCTTAGATTGTATTGAAAAATTGCATTAAGTTTTGTACAAGCTTCCCAACAATGTTCAGTTCTTCTCATATGCTCGGAAGTGTAAAAACATATGATATATGTTTTACAATAAGAAAAATTATTATTTGTTAGCAATTATTAACTTAATAGAATAATTAGGTGTCCTAAAAGTTAATTAACTACATAAAAATTCAATTCATGAAAGTGGCCAATCAAACGCAAATCAAATTCAAGGATTCTAGTTTAAACAAAAACATAATCACTAGGACAGAATCACAAATCAAACATCAAATCATATGCTTCAAGTCAAGCAATCAACATGTTTTGAAAAAGAACTAGAAACTAGGGTTTCTTAGCCACACATGGCTAAGAACAAATCAAACAAGAATACAGATGGATTTGGAATGTTTAATGCTTACAAAAATGAAATCAAAAGTGTTTGCAATGATTAGGTCTTCTCAAAATCTCCAAGAAGTCTCCTAGAATCGCCCAAGATCACCCCAAAAATGCTCCAGAAACCGTTATTCCCATTAAATGATTCCTTATCTTGTTTTAATTAATGTTCACGCGCATGCCATAAGGCCATGCGTTTTTGGCATAGCCATGCCTTTTTCCCATGTGTTTTTGGCATGGCCATTTGTCTTGACCATGTGTTTTTGGCATGGCCCATGCTTTTTGCTAAAAATCAAATAAGTCTTCAGTGTTGGCTCCATCTTCAGTCTAGCTTCACCATGAGTCATGTTGCTCAAATATGAGATGATAAAGGATAAATATGACTCGTGTCAGTGTGACAAGAACCGAATTTCAAACATAGTCCTTTCCTATGATGACAATGCAACAATGACTCAGGTTATGTCTTCATGTTTTCTGCCATGGAATGACCGGTTCATCTTCTCTTCATGCTCCAAAGCTCCCAGCATCCAAGATCCACACTCCATAAAGCCTACAAAATAAATCAAAAAATAGTGAAGTACCAAACATTCTTGATGAAATATGCAATTGCCCAAATAATCAACTAAATGCAAGAATTATGAAGTATAATGCTATGAAAGGACAGAAATAAACATGCAAAATAGGTGCATAAAATGCATCTATCAGAACTTAACAATTATTGTGGGAGGAAGCCATAACTGCTTTGAAAGTGATCAAGTAGTGCATTTTAAGAAGGACCGCCCGAAACTAAAGAATCAGGGTGGCAAAGGAAGAGCATTTGTAATCACTACGGGAGATGCTTGCTAGGAACCAACTATGGTTACTGGTATGTTTCTTATCAATAATATTTATGCTTCTGTCTTATTTGATATTGGTGCTGATAGAAGCTTCATTAACCAAAATTTTAGAAGCATGCTAAACCATAAATCCTTCAAACTTAATGAGGCTATACGGTAGAAATGGCAAACAGGCAAGTATAGAGCACCTTAGAAATACTTACCAATTGCCTTCTCACCTTGAATAACCACATCTTTCACGGCGACCTACCCATGACCATTGGAAGTTTCGATGTGATTATTAGAATGGATTGGTTATAGCCTCACCAAGCCAAAGTTCTATGCTATAAAAAAGCCATTCGACTACCCCTACCCAATGATGAAGCCCTTGTGATTTACAAGGATAAATCATGGAAGAATTTAAGATTCATGTCTTGCATGAAAGCAAGAAAATGCTTACAAAAGAGATGCTTCACTTTCTTGCCCTACGTGGTGGATATGCAAGGCAAGGATAAGGAAATCAAAGATATTCTATAAGTGTGCGACCACGGTCGTATTCCCAGAGGATCTGCCTGGAATAACCCTAGTCAGAAAGGTTGAATTTCGAATCAACCTAATCTCGGGTGGAGCGCCAGTGGCAAGATCTCCTTAACGCTTGGCACCATCGAAAATGAAAGAACTATCTAGTCAACTCCAAGACCTAATTGACAAAGGCTTTATCCAGCCAAGCTTCTCACTGTGGGGAGCTCCAGTATTATTTGTCAAAAAGAAGGATGGATCGTTCAAGATGTGCATTGACTATCGAAAGTTGAACAAACTCACCATCAAAAACCGACACCCACTATCGAGGATCAATGAAATGTTCGACCAGTTGCAAGGATCCTACTACTACTCGAAGGTCAAGCTAAGATCCGGTTACCATTAACTCAGAGTTCAAGAAGAAGACATTCCAAAGATGAAATTCAGGACTCGGTACAGTCAATGCGAGAACCTGGTTATGCCCTTCGGGTTGACCAATGCATAAGCCATATTCATGGGACCTTATGAATCGGGTGTGCAAACCTTATTTCGATAAATTTGTGGTCGTCTTTATCGACGACATTTTAATATACTCACGAACCAAGGAAGAACATGGCAAAAACTTACGACTGATTCTGGAACTACTAAGGAAGGAGAAAGTTTATGCAAAGTTCTCAAAATGTGAGTTTTGGATCAACGAAGTGCATTTCCTAGGTCATGTGGTCAGTAGCAAATAGATTCATGTTGACCCTGTGAAGGTCGAAGCAATTAAGGATTGGAAGGCACCAACAATCCCAACCAAAGTACCCCAATTCCTAGGGATTGAGAGCTATTATCGGAGATTCATCAAGAACTTCTCTAAAATATCCAAGCCTCTCACTGATCTAACTCAAAAGGAAAAGAAATTCGATTGGGTAGACAATCAAGAGTTAGCCTTCGAAAGGTTGAAACAATCATTGTGCAGTGCATTGATTTTGTCTCTCCCAAAGGGAACAAAAGATTGTGTAGTATACTGCGATGCCTATCACCAAGGATTAGGATGTGTACTAATGCAAAGGGATAAATTCATTGCATACGCATCTATACAACTTAAGCCAAACGAGACAAACTACACTATCCATGACTTGGAATTGGGAGCTGTAATGTTTGCTTTAAAGATTCGGAGGCACTACCTGTACGAAAAGAAGTGTGTCATGTTTGCTGATCACAGAAGCCTTAAACACATTTTCGATCAGAAGGAGCTCAACATGAGACAATGAAGGTGGGTAGAATTGGTAAATGATTTTGAATGTGAAATTCATTATCATCCTGGTAAAGGAAATGTCGTAGAAGACACTTTAAGCAAGAAGGAACGTTTAAAACCACTTCGTGTGAAGGCTCTAACCCTAACAATCCACTCCAATCTCACCACCCAAATTCGAGACGCTCAGATGGAAGCCCTCAAAAATGAAATATCGCAAAAGAAAACAGTGAGGAATGGAAAAGTATTTCGACGTTAAGGAAGACAGAACACGATATTTCATGAACCGAATTTGGACCTCGATGTTTGTTGAAGTCAGTAATCTAGTTTTAAACGAATCTCATAAGTTGAGATATTCGATACATCCTGGATCAGACAAGATGTATCTCTATCTTAAAAAGCTTTATTAGTGGCACAACATGAAGGCAAAGATTACTACATATGTCGGTAAGTGTTTGACTTGCGCCAAATTCAAGGCAAAGTACCAAAAACCATCAGGACTACTACAGCAACCATCGATTCCGGAATAGAAATAAGAATAGATAGCCATGGGCTTCATAACAAAGTTTCCAAAGACTTTGAGCATTCATGACACCATTTGAGTAGTGGTTAACCATTTAACCAAGTCTAACCATTTCCTAGCCATTTAAGAAACTGACAATATGGACAAATTCACAAGGATCTACATCAACGAAATAGTGTGACTGCACGGAGTGCCAATATCTATTATCTCAGACTGGGATAGCAGATTTACTTCCAATTTTTGGCAAACTTTGCAGAGATCTCTAGGAAACAAACTAGACATGAGTATTATGTATCATCCTCAAATGGATAGACATACTGAAAGGATGATACAAACTCTAGAAGATATGCTCCGTGCTTGTGTGATAGACTTTGGTAATGCATGTGATATTCATTGACTGCTAGTCGAGTTTTCATATAACAATAGTTATCACACCAACATACAGGCCTCCCCATTCAAGACCATATGTTGATGCTAATTTCGTTCTCCGCTATGCTAGGTAGAAGTTGAAGATACTCAACTGGCTAGAAAACACGTTGGAGATAATTTACATACTGGCCCTGAAATCATTCAGGAAACCATAAAGAAGATTTTTCAGATCAAGGAAAGGTTAAAGGTCACACGTAGTCTTCAGAAAAGCTATGCTAACGTGACACGTAAACCCCTTGAATTCGAAGTAAGAGACCGTGTCCTACTGAAGGTCACACCATGGAAAGGTGTCATTAGATTTGGAAAATGAGGTAAGCTAAATCCATAATACATCAGGCCTTTTGAAATCCTGGAAAGGGTTGGTCCCGTGGCTTGCAAACTCAAATTACCCCAAGAAATCAGCAAAGTTAACGATACCTTTCACGTGTGTAACCTTAAGAAGTTTCTCTGATGAGAACCTCGTCATTCCTCACGATGAGATCCAGGTTAACACTAAACTTCACTTTGTAGAAGAACCAATGGAGATCATGGATCAAGAAATCAAACACATCAAACAAAACCGCATACCTAAAGTAAAAGTCTGATGGAACTCTCGTAGAGGGTCATAGTTTACTTGGTAACATGAAGTTTAGATGAAGCAGATACCCACAACTTTTCAGCACTGTCCCTCCATTATTGGAACAAAATAGTAGTAGAAACGAAATAATTTCGGGACATAATTCCTTTAACAATAAGGTAATGTGACATCCTGGAATTTAGGTCTAAATATGTAAACAGTCAATTCACCACAACTTCTTTGTAACTTGACCTATTGAGTTTTAATGCGTGTCTTGAAAAATACATAATGTCATTATAATTACAACAGGATATGAAATAGTACCTTACTTCTTGTTGTGAGACATATCAAACGAATCACAAAAAACAAACTGTAACCTTAGTTAATACATCTGAAAACTTGAATTTTATAGTAAGCGTTTGTGAGTGAAGTAAATACTTTAGTCTTGTAGTACATGTTCCTGAGTTTGGAAATAAAAAGAACGCCCAAAACAGAGTTTGTATGCAAAAGTTCCGGTCAATATAACAAACCAAACCAATATAACACTGGTTTTACCAAATTGCATAACATATTTCTATCCGCTGAGGTGCTTACACACCTCAAATGGAAATTCCGAGAGCATTTCTGGACTTAGATTACGGTCTAATATCTGATTTACTACTCGAAATATTTTTAGTAAACATACTTGTAAAAATTAGCAAAAATCAGACGTTTCAGATCAATTAGACACAGATCTTAAAATGCAATTTCCTAAAGTTCTACAACTCGAAAAATTAATCCGTTTGGGGTTTTGAAATCCTTGAATTTTAATTTATCATTCGTTGCCTTCGGAAAAATATATAGATGTCAGGAATTGGACACATGAATCGAAAACCGTTTTTATAACATTTTAATATTTAAAGTGGGAAATTTTAGTTTTAGACATGCACTAGACATTTTGTGAGAAGTCAAACCCTTACAATTAAGGGTGTGAGCATAGAGACCTTCTACTTGATCAAGAGATCAAGCATAATAGAGAAAGAGAACAAGATTATTGTTTTGGTCCTCTTGGACTATACACACATACACACCACCATCCATCCTCCTTGCTTTCCTTTTAGGATGATAAATAGGGAGCACGGGTTCCTCTTCCTACTCACAAAAACATAGCCTCACTCTCTCACTCTCTTGCTTTTCTTGGTTTGAAGATCTACCAAGAACCACCATAAAACACCATCATAAACTCCATCTTTATTCCCCCACTATTTAGATTTTACAAACACCACCCAAGCACCCTCACATACCACTACCTATTGCCTTCCTCTTGTTCTTGGAGCTGTGCCATTGGGAACCAACATGAACCACCAAACTCCACCCTTCTTCTTCCTTGGATTGCCGACCAATAACACCCATCACCAAGGGCGGATCTTTATTAGGGCTAGGTGGGGCTGTGGCCCCTCCTGATTTTTTTTATCACAATTAGTCACTATACTTTAATTTTAAACATATTAGGTCCAAAAATATAAAATTTTGGCTGTGGCCCCCCTGCTCATCGATTTTTATAGACATTATATTTCCGGCCCCCTCAAATAAAATGTTGAAGCTCTGCCCCTGCCCACCACCGTATTTCGACTATTTCCGATCACCACCAATGCCTCCCTCTTCCTTCTCATCAATCTCGCTGACCAGAAGCAAGAACGAAGCAACAAGAGGTTACCAGAGCAACCTCCTTCCGCCACAGCCACCACTCTCCACCACCTTTTGTTGCCGCCATTACCCCCAATCACCACATTAAGGACTCGCCATCTCCACCTTCGTTTTTCTTTTTGATGTTCCTTTTTTGTTGTGATTAAGATTCGACCGAGAGCCCTTCATTTGCAATCCTCGATATTTTTTTTTCTTTCTGTGATACCTGCATGAAACAGAAGGGATGGGACGAACTCCCTCTCTTTCCCAAACTCCAATTTAAAATAAGCAATTAACCCCCTCCCTTGTTATTTTTTTTCACAAATTAAATCTTAACCTTCAAACTTCCATTTAAGCTCTTTAAAAGTAGCCTCTCTTAGAGAAATGTTGACAAATCTGGTCCCAAATCCCAACTTTGAATTAAAATAAACACAACAACCCCTCACTTGAAAATAGTTTACAAAGTCAGTCCTAACCTCAAAAACCTAAATTAAAATTCTCCCTTAGAAAAGTTAACAAAATTGGTCCAAAATCCCAAACTTGATCTATTTCAATTAATATTAGTCCCTTATTTAATATATTTTTACAATACAGCCTTGGTTTTGAGTCATTGCTAGTTCGTGTTCTTGTGGTGTTTCCCGGCTCAACTCCTATACTTAGTTGATTCGAAATCACGCTACAAAAGGTGAGTGACTAGGTCCCTTTTTTATGTTTTATTATGCTTGGGGAGAATATTTGTGAAACACATATATCGATTTTGAAAAGTGCATACAAAAATTAATAGCTAGTGTAAACGATATTTTATCAAAGTATTATATCATAAATTAGTTTATAATGACATACATATATTATGGTGGGTTTAATATGTTGCGAACTAGAAAATATAATATATCATAGTACTATTATTTTCATGTGATAATGCATGTAATAAAAGTGTCACTAAAGTTTATCAATATTGTGTTATTAAACCTATATCATGTATGTACTTATACATATATTAAATATATATGTCTAATTTATAACATATATATATTGGAATTTATACAAACACTCAAGAAAACTTACTATCTATTTACGCAAGTAAAATACATTTTTTTTGGATATATCAAAATTACTTGGCTTTTATAGTGAAACATTATTATATACCTTAGTTAATGGCTTTTATAGTGAGACATTATTCATAGCCTAAGTTTAACTACTTAGTATACCCTCTCGTCTATAACCGTTAATCCTTAAAGCGAGATATGTATGTATAGATCTATATGGGTTGACATCCCCACTTGTGGTTGCTAGCTACAACCTCGACAAGTCAATCGAAGCAGGTGAAAATTATCTTCAATCTTTATCGACGATGTCTAATGAAACATCGTAAGGGGTTATATCTAGTCACATAGTTTGGTTATAAAAATCATTATAAGCATTAGCTATATTAGTTATCTAGAAACCATAGATTTGATTTCTCTTTATATCAAACATTTTCAAACATTGTTTTAACTACAAAAGAAATACTTTTCAGACTTTTTAAAAGTATTATTATTGCGGTTAGCATAAAACCTGTAACTTTGACCAACCTTTGGGTTGACTCTCAAACTACACGTATTCTCAGGAGATCATTGAACCAGCTTTTAGCAGATAAAATGTTCATGGATTTCGGGCAACCTAGTCTTCTATTGTTTCTTTTATATTGGCCTATCTGTTAAGGCAGATTCTTGAACCTATTATTATTTGTAAGAACCATGTATTCAAACATTATAGTGGAATATAACTATAGTGTTATTGTTGTTGTTGTAACTTGCTACTTGTATTCAATTTGCTTGTGATCTATGAACTAAGTCACAGATCCTGATATGTTCCGTCGCCTCGACTGGGGGTGTAACACTAAATTCCAAAACAGTCGTTGATTCCCCAGTAGCCACGCCGTGATATCCAAAGGCTACGCCGTGGGGACTAGTCTGAACAACTCAAATGAGCTTAATCCAATTTCTTCTAATTTCAAGAGCTCCAAAGCTCAAATCTGATTGTTTCCAAGTTCTTAATAGGTAAAGTTTCTAACATTATCCATTAGGAAGGTCTAAACTGTTGGATTAATGTCTAAGTCCATAACTATATTTGGTATGTACTTGACCCGACCCGACATGGTCCATTTGGGTTGCACTTCACCGACACAATTTATATGGATAATCTTTTGAGAATAGTATGTTTATGATTAATATTAATATATTATAAGTTCTAATATATTAATATGGAATCATATTATTTAATTAGTATTGATCAAGAATTAATTTAGAATTAATTAAGTGATCAAAATGAACTAATTAAATATGGACTCTTGTATATATGGAATGGGCCAAGTTCATTTAGGTTGGGCTAAGCTTTCATGGATAGTCCATTGAGTGTTTAACCCATGGATCATATGAAATGAAAGGTCATGGGTTTAACCCTAGTTTCCATACTATATAAAGATGTCCTTGGTTGGTGAAATTGGCACTAGTGTGGGTACACTATGAAGGGCTAGCCAATTTCACTAGAGAGAACCAAGTATCCATATTCTCTAAAGTCTTCCAAGGTGTTTTGGTGATTTTTGATTCCACTTGAGGCTTCCACACTATTGGGGCTAAGCTCTTAAAGCTTGAAGACATCAAGCTACATCAAAAGGTATGTCATCTAACTAGTACTTTGTAGTACAAGTGCTTCATGATATGCTAGTTAGGATTAAAGCCTTGGAAAGTTCTTATTTGCATGTATTATAGAGAAAACATAGATCCAAGGTTTATAGGGTTGCATGTACACCATAGGAGTGTTAGAATGCTCAAAACCCGACAGTGGTATCAGAGCCTAGGCTTGTTTTCTATTATACTTGATGCAAGTTGCTGAAAAATGCTGAAAAACTCGATTTTCTGGCTTTCTGGGCACTGGACTCGCTGAGTCCACTGATGAACTCGCTGATTCCATGAGTAAAATCATCCTACTCGCCGAGTAGGTTCATGCACTCGCCGAGTAGGAGCCCCAGACAGCACATTTTCAAGGTTTTTGGCTAGAAATGGACTAGGAACATTACCCTAAGTTGTTTTTGAACTTATAAACTTGTTTTTGATGTGGTAATGTTCATGCTAATCCAATTTCAAAGATAATTATCAATAGATTCATCTTTTGAATTAGTTTAGTGATTAGGCTAATTACATGAAAAAGTTTGATTTGAATTATCTTGTTCTTATGAGTTGCTTAGATTAATAGAAAAGTTAATTGATTATGTGTTTTCAATCCAAATTAATCTAAGATTTGATTCTAAAATGTGTTTTTGTAACTTGTCCTCAAGTTATATGAAAAGTCACATTTAAGTTTCATAAAACTCATAAAAGTTGGCAATGGTTACAAAAGATGAAGAGTCTTGTCCTTCAGTTATGGAGGTTCAAGAGTCACTTCATTAAGTAATAAAATATGTAACCTTAATTAATTCCATAAGTTATAAAATAAAGAAAAAGTTAATTCTTTTATTAGTTTAAAGTCTTCCATAACTTATCCTCAAGTTATGGAACTTGAAGAGTTTTTGGATTAAAACTACTTTGAACACATAAGTTATGGAATTAATTAGTTTTTGAATAGTTTCAAAACTTTCCCTCAAGTTTTGGAATTTGAAAAGTTTTCACTTATGAATACTTTAATTCTAAGTTAGCCCTTAGAATTTTAAAAAGTTAAAATTCAACCCTTATACTTTATAATATTATAAGTTAATATATATATATATATATATATATATATATATATATATATATATATATATATATATATGTATGTATGTATAAGAGTAAAGTCAGTCTTACCGCTAGTACGCCTCATTCACGAAGCCGGTCTATAAGGTGGGTATAAGGTTGTTGCCTATAAAATGGCAACTTAATGGGTGTCCACTCTCACCCACCGCTTGCTTGACTGGTGGAGGGTCGTTAGCCGAACGGGTTTGACAGGACTATAATTCTCCCTTCATTAAAAGTATTAATGATAAATACTAAGTAACTAAACTCTTAATAATTCTCAATCTTAGTTACTTAGGAAAATGTGAATAAGGTGCTAATCCATGAAATTACACTTTACACTTTGTTTAAGTCATTAGTGGAGCGTGTGTGGTTAACCGGCACACTAACTTGGACTTAACATGGTAGGTAAAGGGTGACTTAATATTTATCATAGTATCGATGGAGCATGTGTGGTTAACCGGCACATCGATTAAGGGGTAAACACTTAAGGGTACCAAGTAATTTGCATGGTTACTTCACACCTTGTTTTGTGATCCTCGGCATCCCAGTCACAAAACCTGAAGGGCACACTCGAGATTGAAACATGCCATTGAACAGTTCAATGAATCTCAAAGATCTAGGAGTTTCAAATCCAATTAAAACCTAATAATACATTTCGTTTATCTTGGTGGAAATTGGTGAATCGTCATTCACCTACCTTCAAATATTTTATAGCTTGGATTACGGCATCCCTCTTCTAAGTTATAAAATAGGTTGTTGGGTCCTAGCCTTAATATTTCATATTGAGTGTATATTAAGGACTTAAGATCAACTATCTTGAATATCTCCCAAAACATGTCTAGTTTAGACATTTATGATCTTCCCAAATCTCTTGAAACAAGCTTTCCTAATGAAGATGATGTCCCATGGATATCATACTTCTTTCTCCTCCTCCAATTATTCTCCCTAACCCACAAGTTCTTGAAAAGTTTAAGGTCACTCAAGCCCTATTGGCAAGGCAAGGTCTAGGTGTGATCACATCTTGGAGATGTAGTCACATATTGACAAGCCGGGAGAGTTGGGTGTTAAAGTCTTGAGAAAGTTGGTGGTTCAACTACTTTCTAAGTCACATAGTGAGTTCTTTTGGAACACCTATGAAACAGACTATGACAAGACCCTTAATGATCTTATCTATTTGCTAAGATAAACTTCCTAAAACTTTATGGACATTGAGAATGATGACATTGGATATCCAATAAAGCTCTCTCTTCCCAGTGGAAAGGGATCGGCCATAGTCAACTCGGTTGACCAAATGGTAAAGAGAAAAGCTAAGTCTGTGATAGTCCCGTGTACCATCATCAAAGGGTCCGTATGTTTATATTGCCAAAGAAAGGGGCATTGGTTGCGAAGCTGCCAGATTTACCTAAGGATGTTAAAGTCAATAAGTTTGACTCTACTTCAGGTAAAGTCCACTATCTAACTCTGTTAAGTTTTTATTCTGAGATTGTTGATACATGATGTGACTGGGTCACATGGTGATGTTTTAAGAATCAAAGAAAAGTGAAGAAACTTAAAGAAAGAATATGTTGAATCTGATCGCATAGATGGATTTCTATCGCATAGTTTGAAGATCGGATTCTTGAGCTACTTCTTAGGAGTTATAAGATATTACTTAGGAATAGATAACAACAAGTTTTCATATGGATTGTAAGGATAGTTTTTTCCGCAAAGTTTTTAAAATAAAAGGAAAACAATATGATGATTTTATTTATTTTAAAAATATCCTTACAATGGCATTTGAGGAAAAATTGTTGCTTATATGATTCCATTAATAGCAAGAGTGGAAATATGAAATTGATTCTTTCATTTGTGGTAATGTCTAAATTTACCAAATAAAGGAAAGATTCTCATCACCCAAGTCTCAATTGGACCGGAACTTGGAATCATGCAAGGTGTATAGCATGATGAATGAGAACTTTCAAGTATTGGAAAATTAAGACTAATTACTTGTTCACATGGATGTGTGAGTAATGTGAAGGACTAAGGGATTGAGTACACATTCTTGTGCACTGGTCAAGTCCACCACAAAAGATCGATAAGACTATTAGTCATAGTTTACTAAAGCTTAGTAAATATGGTTATACTTACAAGCTTAAGTGTGACTCTGAGACATTGGAAAAGGTTCCAATGTAAGGTAGAGCGAATAAGAAGAATCAAATTAGGCAGAAGGATAAAAGTTTCTCAAATCTGAAAAAATGGGAGAGTACTTTAGTATCAGTTTTTGTGATCATCTTAATGATTAAGAAACCATAGCACAATTAGTTCTCTAAGGAAATCTTAGTGCATTCTTATGACTAAGAAGAGGAACTTGAATTGTTGAAATGGTTAAATCAAGAAGATGAGTCATACTTCGTTCCAAAAACAATTTTGAGAGTCATACTCCAAGATTGTAACTTGAGTGACATGTCTTAAAGAAGGTTTAAAACACTTGTCAAATGTAAGAGTAAAAGTTTTCTACTCTTGTACATTTGAAATTTGTAAGTTGTGATGTTTTGGATAAAACAAAGACCAACTTAGGCCAATTGTGTGAAGTGTTTGTCTTGATTAGAATCCACACTATCTCTTAGATGTTTGACAAGCAAGTCTTATAGGTTAAGAGGACAGTGGGAGTCTTAAAAGTGTTGAAAGTCTCAAGAACTAATCAAGAATAAAACCTGAAGTTCTTCACTAGCACACGACTTGTGGTTTATAACCTATTGTGTTGACATATTATGTTCCCATTCCAGTTAAAGTTGGCTTTGCATATGAGTTCTTAGAGTTATCAATTTGTTGCACAACAACTTGGAAGCAATGGTAGGCCCTTAAGCTGTCAGGTGGCAAGAAATTAAGATTGAGTTCAGTCCATATGAGTTTGGATTTGTCATTATCCTTGTCTTGTGACTATGGTTTTGACAATTCACATGGATAAGAACACATACACCATTAAATCTAAGTGTCATAAGGTTTCTCTCCGATTCATGAAAATGATGGTGAGGAAACACTTTCACTAAGTAGATTTTAGCTAGATAGCAATTGTGATATTTGGATTCTCAAAGTCGTTAGTGGAGCGTGTGTGGCTTACCGGCACACTAACCTGGACTTGTGAGAAGTGGCAAAAAGGTCTAACCATTATGATTACGGAATCCCTCTTCATAATTGTTTAGACACACAAGTGTGCTATCTAAGGGAAGGTGTATGATTTTGATAAAGTTTTATCAAAACAATCTAGTATCAGAAATCTGAACTTTGGTAAGAAAGTCAGCTGATTTCTGAGTACATGTCAAAGCTAGTGGGAGCATAAGTGTTGTGCTAATAATCATCATGTTAGTGGAAGCATGATAATTATGATAAGTATTGCAAGTTAGCAATGTTAATTATAGAAAACAAAAGGTTTCAATTGGGAAAGAGTTGTTTGCTATAATTAAGGGAGATGAAATTATACTTCATCTCAAATCTATAAGCTTAGATCGTGAGGTTTTAATCATTTAGTCATGGATATATATATATATATATATATATATATATATGAATTTCATGTTGGAATGGCTCAACATAAGGAAATTCTGTATATGGGTCCATTATTTGCGTTCTAAAATTCGATTATGATTACGACATCCCTTTTCATAATCTGAATTATGAGAACTTGGCAAATTGAAATGGAAATATTATGGCAAAAGACGGGTTTAGTCTTTATGTGAGACATCATGAATCGTGTCCCATATGCTTCGGATATAGGATCGATTACATGTGCTATATTCATCCTTTCTAAAATTTTCCAAATGCCCCGGGCATTAAGAAGGGAAAAGGTTTAGAACTGGATATGACTAAAATGATTAAACAATTGTCGAGGATAATCTAAGGTTTACCAAAGATTGGTTGCTCAAGGACAGTTGGAAGTATAGTGATAATTCTGGAAGGACCATATTGACATAATCTGTAAGGAGGCAACTCTTGTTCAGAAGTGATAGTCAAAATGGAATCTGGAAATGTTTCAAAGTTAGAATTTTCAATCTATGTAAGATTAAGGAAACTTAATGCAAGAAGGATATTTCCAAGGAGTTGATCTCCTTTGGAATGCTCTATAATGTTTTTTGTCAAGTCTTTATGACTTTGTGCATAATCATTACAAGAGGATTAATGCATATAAGTTTAGAATCTAACAGATTTCAATAAATGGCATGAATTTGGAATTCTTGCATTTGCAGTAAGGATTTGGGAGTGTGAAAAGAGAATCATTGAAGTTATGTTCAATTGATCTAGTTCACAAAGTAAAGATCATAGACAAACATAGTATGCATACTTGGTGTGTGGCATGACTAGTGTTTAGAAAAAAAAAACATAGTGTACATGCTTGGAGCATGGGACAACTATTGTTTTAAATTCAAGAATAAAGTTGAGAGCTGAAACAGTATACAATGAATAATGTGTAATCATATGGTGATAAATAAAAGGTGTTTTATTTATTTTCATAGGTTTTGATACCATATTGGATTCAATTATTCTTGTGTTTCACTTTGCATGTTTTGACTTCCCGAATAAACTAGGTTATTCTTCCAGAATGACTAAGTTATTCAAACCATCCACAGTCGGTCATATGTTGGAAGTAGATATGAATTAAGATTGTCATGGGTTGGCTTGTAGAGGTCTAAGGTGTTGGACAAAGGGCTACAACACTCATGAGTGCTCATAAGTTTTGAGTATTGGATTCAACCCGCGCTCATTGGAATCACTTCATGGATTTTAATCACTAGTGATCATGAGACGATAATATCTTATATTCTTCAAACCTAGAGATATGAGTTGTTACTATGAGTTGGTTGTACATTGATTGCACGAAAACACATTTGGTAACTCGGTGCTATAAAACGTGCCTTTGTGTATGATTCAACAAGTAGTAGAACAAGCCATATGAGTCGAAGTTTATCCATTCCTTTTACCTTCGGGATAAAAGCAATATCTGTGGGCCCCTCGATGATTTGATGATGACAAATGGAAGTGCTTGGCCGGGCCAGGACTGATTTGATTTGTTCAATTAGTCAGTCGTCATAAATCGGAAATCGGGAAACAACAAATGGACAGAGAGAATGATTATAATCCATGTCTCAGTCCATATGATATCTAGAATGGAGGAATATATGATCCCTTATCTAATGGACAAGTCATTGACAAAGGTCAGAGTTCATCGACAAGGTCAGAGTTCGACAAAAGCTTTTGAGAGCTACGATTGCCAGTCGGTTCCTGAAGTCATACGCAATAATAGTTTTAGACTTATCCAAGTGGGAGACTGTTGGATTAATGTCTAAGTCCATAACTATATTTGGTATGTACTTGACCCGACCCGGCATGGTCCATTTGGGTTGCACTGCACCGACACAATTTATATGTTCTAATATATTAATATGGAATCATATTATTTAATTAGTATTGATCAAGAATTAATTTAGAATTAATTAAGTGAACAAAATGAACTAATTAAATATGGACTCTTGTATATATGGAATGGGCCAAGTTCATTTAGGTTGGGCTAAGCTTTCATGGATAGTCCATTGAGTGTTTAACCCATGGATCATATGAAATGAAAGGTCATGGGTTTAACCCTAGTTTCCATACTATATAAAGATGTCCTTGGTTGGTGAAATTGGCACTAGTGTGGGTACACTATGAAGGGCTAGCCAATTTCATTAGAGATAACCAAGTATCCATATTCTCTAAAGTCTTCCAAGGTGTTTTGGTGATTTGTGATTCCACTTGAGGCTTCCACACTATTGGGGCTAAGCTCTTAAATCTTGAAAACATCAAGCTACATCAAAAGGTATGTCATCTAACTAGTACTTTGTAGTACAAGTGCTTCATAATATGCTAGTTAGGATTAAAGCCTTGGAAAGTTCTTATTTGCATGTATTATAGAGAAAACATAGATCCAAGGTTTATAGGGTTGCATGTACACCATAGGAGTGTTAGAATGCTCAAAACCCAACATAAACCACCAAGATCTGGACTTTAAGTTTCAAAGGGACCCAAAAATGCATTTTTCTCAACTTAATCCATTAAGTTCAAGTCTCCCACTTCCATATCTAAATCAACAATATGTTTAGAGGGATAAAGTTTCCAACTTTATCCAAAATAATGCCCCAATCATTTAAGACCCAAACTTCAGTACACCAAAAATGGCCTAAATGACCAAGATAACTTGCATGGCTAAAAAGGGAAAGCAAATGATTAGAACTTTCTTAGACCATGGGGTCCAAGAAACATTCCAAACTGATCAAAATATGTTGGAGTCTACTCAATTTCAATATCACTCATAAAATGGACCAAAAGGAAAAAAAAAAAAAAAAAAAAAAAAAAAAAAAAAACCCAAATGACAAGATCTAATGAACTAGATAAGCAAAAATGTAGTGCCTTTGATAGATCCAAACTTAAAGCATCATTTCTTGTAACCAAAAGAACCTTCTTGATCTTTAAGCTCCATGAAAATAACATAAAAAGCATCCAAAAGAGGAGAGAGGAAAGAGGAGAAGCTCAAATATTGAAGGTGGAGGCTAGGGTTTCTCCCAAGGGGTTCTAGAGGTGATGGAGGTTGATAAAATGCCTAAAAATGTAGAACCTTATACTTATATATGTTGAAAACCCAGGAAATCATGGACTTGGGCCTGATTGGTAGCCATGACATGGGCTTTGATCCCCACGTCGTGGCCACAACTTTTCACCCAAATCCATTTCAGCTTCAAAACACTATAACTTCTTCGTTTCAACTTCGTTTTCGGCGATCTTTATATCCACGGAAAGGTATTGACGAGCCCCACACTTTTATCTGGTTAATTTTGGATTAACACATGTCGAACTAAAAACCATAATCAATGCAAGAAGCCTATCATATAACTTTTTCTATTTTACTCCTTAGCTTCAAAACACAAACCAATGGCTTAGATAACATAACCACCATTATCAACATCCAATAAGGTATAAGCCATATTCCTTTGAAGTCCAATGCCTTTACTTTATCCATTCATTGCCCGCAATACCGACATAAGAAGCTTCTCGAAACAGGATGTTACATGACAAGTTTAATTGTTAAATTGATTATCTTGAAACATTTATACAATAGATAAATTTGTAATTATTTTGGTGAATAATTAGTAGGATATTAGTTATGTTCAAAATAATATGAAGCTATAAAATGATTAGTTTATTATTATATTTTACTTTTGGTGTTACTAGATACAAAATAGACAAGGGATCGAAGCTATCAAGGCATATGTATTCTACCGGTCGCCATGCCACTTGTAGAAATGGTAAACTAGTATACCATTAATGGGTTATTTATTTATTTACTATGTATGAAACTCATGTATTATATGAGTTTATCTAAAAAAAAATTAAATATGAAATTTTAACAATTTGAAAACTTTGAATTTATAAGAAAAACGAGAAAAAAATTGAATTATTAAAATTAATGAGACTTTAATGTACTGAATACATTACATATATAAACATTTTCTCATATATCTTACATATATATTACCGTAAATATTAAATGTGGAATTTTAATTTAATAAAATGAAAATACAATTAAATTACAAGCGAAAATTAAAAAATTCAAAAATTTTAGAAAATATCATGTGTCCAAATGAATGAGAAGAGAACATGTGACAAAAAATTATTTATTTATTAGGATGAATTTATTTATTTATTTAATATGACGTAGCCTTGTACTAAATAGTCAACCACATTTTAGTCCAAGATTGGCAAAAATAAATAAATAAATAAAACTGAAATACTCACAAAATGTAAATAACCCTAATAAAACTTTCATAAGAAAAAACACGTTATACGTGCACTCACATTGTCAAAGAGTCGCAATAAATATTATTACTCACATTGTCAAAGAGTCACAATAAATATTATTACTCACACTGTCAAAGAGTCACAATAAATATTATTGATAAGTTATAGTAATAAATATAATTATTAGTTTATAAGTAAACACGATCTTTTAGCATAAATGTATAAACAATATATTAATTTTTCTAGACAAATTGATAATCCTTAAAGCCAAAAGTCAAAATAATAAACATTTTGATTACCTAAACATCTACCATTACTAATAGTGGAGATTCACATGTAAAGTGAGGGCGACATTTTCCTAAATCCTAATAGGCTGTTAGGTTCATTGAAATGTAATGGAATCGGGGGTATTAGAATTCAATTCCACCAAATTTCAGCTCAACCTTTTGAGATGGAATTTGATTTCTAAATGAAAATTTTCCACCGAACGAAAATTTCTTCAAAGTTTGGATCGAATTAGTTTCAATTCACAAGACCCTCTACCACCATCACTATTGCCAAAGATCACCAACCGCACAGCTACTGTCATCACCACCGCCATCACCATTCACGACCATCACCACCACCAACCCCTAAACCACCGTCACCGGTACCTGCCACAACCAACACTGTCGTTGCCACCACCACCACCAACGTCGTCGACGCCACCATTACCACTACAACCACCAGTCACCGTCGACGCCACCACATCACCCACCACTGCCAGCGCCAGCGCCATCACCATCACCACTGTCATCACTACCGCCACCACCATTATCATTGCCAACACCACTGACATCATCGCTACCACCTCCACCACCATCGCTGTCAGCACCAACGACACCACCGCCACCACCAACGCTACCTACGAACACCACCACCACTACGACCACCACCCACTGCCACCACCACCACCAAGGCCATAACGATACCACTACAATCTATCGCCACTGCCAACACCGTTGTCATCACCACCGCCACCACCATTTTCATCACCACTACCATCGTCACCATCATCGCTATATGCTACCACCACCCACCACCGCACCCACTACCACATATAACTTATAAAACAAAATAAAAGTAAGCAAAAAACTAAGGATAATTATATTATTTTACATCATTCCAATTGTATTTCCTTCAAAAACAAACAACATATGGAATTGGATTCTAATTCCATTTCCTGTCAATCAACCAAACAAACTATGTAATTAGAATACAATTCCTGATAGATTTCAATTCTTTGAAAGATTGCAATTCATTTGTAAACATTTTACAAACCAAACGCCACTGGATGTTGGAAACTCATCTTATCGGTTTATAAGATAAATCATCGAATTAGTAAAAACATTTATGAGCAGTGGCAGACACAACAAGAAAAATCAGGGGTTGCACAAAATTTTTTAAAGGTTGCACTACTAGAAAAAAACCCTTTCCGAATGTAGTTTTCGTCACAAAATCATCACTAAACTGACAAACTTACATTAGATTCACACTTATCTCTGATGGATTCGTGACGGATTTGTGACAGATTTCGACGAATTTTCACTAAGTTTACATTTGACGGGAAAATTTGAGAGGTAGCACGTGCTACAACGTACTACATACTTGATCCACCTATGTTTATGAGCATTTATATACGAACAATATATATATATATATATATATATATATATATATATATATATATATATATATATATATATATATATAGAGAGAGAGAGAGAGAGAGAGAGAGAGATGTTCAAATGTCTCTAACAACTATTGTGTACATGTATAAACCAATAAGAATGTAAGAAAAAATAAATCATTAATAATAAATATAAGGGTATAATATTAATTTATACTATAATTAATTATGGTAAATCGATAAAATCAAATAATATTCACTTTAAATTAGGTTATCAGTCTCACAACACTATAACACCACAACCCTTTCCCCATCTTTCTCTAAAAACCATCGTTCATGACCATCATCATCTTGGTTGCCGACCACCACCGTCATCATCTCCATCACTGACTCTTCGTGTTATGGGATCGATCCTAAACCTCCAAGATGTGCCCACACTGAAGTAGATTCTGGATCTACACCACTCTTTTGATGCAAGTCCTTTTGATCTTCAAGTTTCTTCCACTAGAAACAACTTCCAAAACTTCGATCTCCCTCCAAAGGCGTCATACACACGAGCTTAGGGTTTTCTGGTTCTCAAGGGCAATAAGGACGCTGAGAGAAGGACATAAAGTCCTTTAAATAGGGTGAAACCCTTGAGATTAGGGTTTTTCTCATTCCAGCACCTACTCGTCGAAGCCAGCTTCCGACTCGGTGAGTTGTTCACTTAATTCGCGACCCGAAACCCGCTCCGACTCGGCGAGTAAGTATACCTACTCGTCGAGTCCGTTCTTCAATTTACACTTTAAGCCCTTAAGTCAAACTTCTGAAATTTGGGATGTTACAACTCTCCCCCACTTAAATTAGGCTTCGTCCTCGAAGCCTATTGCAGTATACGCTTCCGAATTAACCACTTGCATTGCAAACTCCGAATTCTCAAATAACTCAGGTCCTTCCAGACCCTACCACTGCACCCCTTTTTAAAATAACTTCTTCTCGCGTGGCATCCTTGCTAAAACTCCATGCCAACCACCGGTCTCAATGTCAACACATAACAACCAAGTATCACCCGATGATACTGTCCCCTTCCTGACAGGAACACACTTTCGTGACTTACAAAAGTTAGATACCACAATAATTCACTGGGTCCTCTCCCAGTGCCAAACTATCCTCCCTTTCCATATATGACGATAGCCCGAGCAATTCTCAAGGTTGGGACTCATTATGTCCTCTTCTTGAATCCATTCCTTTCATGCTAACTACCCCAGGTTCCTACTGGAACAATAGAATTCACAGATCCACCTATCCCTATGATTCACTTATATTTGGCCATATCTCATATAATCGTGCTATGAGTGACTTGCCATCCACAAGCTATCCATGAAAATCCACAATGCCATTATCGCTGGAGAGCCAAGATTGTCTGAAAACACTGAACTGTCTAAAAACACTGAACTGCCTGGAACACTGACTGCCTGAAACACTGAAATGCCTGAACACTGACTGAATGAAACACTGACTGCCGGAAACACTGAACTACCTGAAACACTGACTGCCTGAAACACTGACTGCCTGAAACACTAAACAGCCGGAAATACTGAACTGCCTGAACACTTACTGCCTGAAACACTGACTGCCTGAAACACCGACTACATGGCTGCTTTCCAACATCTCTTGAGACCTTCCTGGTCTCAATTCATTCGTTAGTCATCTGAAATATCGGGTTCCAACCCGATTGCGGGGCTAAAGGACTCCCTGTTTTAATCGCCCCCCACGACTTCCGAACAAAATCCTTCTCTGGAACTATTTGCTACTAGTTATCATGTCACTGAGGCTCTAACAACCTCCTGATCCAACCGATTGGGTCCGAGCGTCGAATCCTGATGTTATCAAATCGCGACTAAACGTGATTGCTACATGACCAATTGTAGCCTTATATAACAAGTAACCTGAAGCAATCCATTGCTTCCTTGATCTCAAAATTGCAGTGACATTCCTACAGTCTTATCTTTGGCTCAAATAGTTCTAATCCATCAATATAATTCCAAAATCCACTTCGTGGATTTTCGCATCCTTACTACTACGCTTGATCTGGGAGCTAATGTTCCTTCCACGTCCTAACAACGTGCTCATGCTATCTACCAACCAGGTGGATGCTACGGCTACACCTATAGACTTAAAACACTCTATCCCTATCTGGCTACTAGTGAATGCTACGGCTACATCCGCAGACTTACAACACTCTAACACTGTCTAATATTCCGAGGGTATCCTGACTTACCTGAGTCCTGCTAGCGATCCTCCGATCTGATTTACAAAACAAGCCCTCAATCATCATGTAATGTCCCGAATCTTAGGTATTGTTTTAAATCAGAGTTCTTGGGTTAAGACCTACTCAACGAGTTGGTTGCCCTACTCGTCGAGTAGCAGCGGGGTGAGATCGCGTGTTAAGTGACCTACTCAACGAATCCATATTGGGACTCAGCGAGTAGGAGCTGGCAGATGAAACCCTAAATCCTGGGGTTTGCACCCCTATTTAAAGGGACCTTAGCCTCCCTTGGACCTCTTTACAGTTCTAAAGGAGTCCTTGAGAGCCCTTATTTGTGTATGCGTGCCTTGTGTGTGTTTGAAGCTTTAAAAGAGGATCTTTGGAATGAGAAGACTTGGAGGAGAAGGAGATTGGAGCATTAGAGTGTGGGAATCAACACTCATCTTAGAAATGATCTTCTAGAGGTACCCAAATCGCCATATTTCTTGTAGATCTCTTCCATTGGTTGAGTTTTAGGGTTTTTCTTGGAATATCAAGTTAGTATGATGAGCTATGAGCTAGATCTGAAGTTGTAACTTCAGATCTGGACCCTCTTTGGATTCTAGAAGCATAAAGTTACAGTTTTGATCATGATTAAGGTCCCTCTTAAGCATGAAGCCCCATTAAGAGCTTAGATTTGACATTTGGAGCCTTTAAAGCCATGCATGCACGCCCTAGAAGCTTGGATCTGTGAGCTGGAACCACTGCATGGCTCAAAGTAGGTCTGTATGGAAAAAGGACTAAATGGACTCGACAAGTCGCAAGGTTGACTCGGTGAGTCATATGAAGATGGTCGTGAACTTGATGAGTTGGATGAACAACTCGCGAGTCCGATCAAGATTGCCATAAACTCGACGAGTTGAAGAACAAATCGGCGAGTCGGATAAGTTTTCTCCAGGATATGTATGCGTGTGTATCCGTCGAGTTGCAAGGAGGAAACTTGATGGGTGGCCTTAAAGTTTGATTGGGAATCTAAGGAACTCGAAGAGTCACCTTCATGACTCGGCGAGTTAGAAAGTGCTTTAAGGAACTCGGTGAGTAGCCAAGGGTACTCGGTGAGTTAAGGTTAACATGGACTGTTGACCTTGACTGAGGACTTTGCCTTTGACTAGGGGTTGACTAGTAGGTTATGGAGTACCTTATAAGGTTGAGGACTTATGAGTATGTTGTACTAAGATAATATGTGGTGGAGCCTGTGTTAGGTGATCCGAGAGTTGGAGTTTACCTTTCGAGTTGATATCTGCAAGGTGAGTTATCCTCACTATATCGATAGGGTCTACGGCACCAAGGTCGGCCCTTTTAGTTGTTATTGTTATGGTATGCTACATGTGGTTATGATCTGTCAGATCGGAATCAGGGTAGACAATATTTTATTCTCTTATGATCCATAGGGATCGGTATGTTAGTGACCTGCTAGGTTGATACTCTAGTTACATGAGAATTATATGATTGATGATCAGTGAGATAGATATGTTTGATGTTGTATATGCCAGTATATGATATTTATGCGCACATGGTTAGTTGCTTGTTGGTTGGGTTGAGGCAGTCCTGCTTTGTGTTGAAGGCCAACATACCCTATGAGCGGTCCGAGGAGACTGTAGGCCCACGTGGTAGACCAGTCATGCCGAAGGCTCGGGATAGATCCAGACAGAATGTAAGCCAAGTAAGGCGGTCCAGTCAGGCTGATGACCTAGTATTCATGATTGATGGATTTATTATTACTGATATAGTATTGTTAGTGTGGTATTGGTATTTTGGGGGTAGCTCACTAAGCCCTCGGGCTTATAGTTTTCATTTTATTGTTTCAGGTACTTCAGGAGATCATGGCAAGGCGAAGGCGTGATCGTACCGCTCCTCATCCTTATGTTATGATTTTGGGGCACTCTGATGGACATTGATTTGAAAACATTTTTGTAAACTAACGCTGTTTGATTTTATTTATGATTGAAAAAGTTTAAATTTGGTGTAAAATTTATGGATGTTGCAAATCAAATCCTATAACTGCCATGCCATCTTACAACCTTACTACACTCGCGATCCGTCGAGAAACTCTTCAGTTTGAGTTCCCAATCAACTGTCTACTGATCCCTAATACATGAAACCAACATTGGGAAGTTTTCCAAACTCCCAACTCCTGAACTCCTGAACCCACTAGACCCTTCGGGCTGCTTTCCCTTCCTACACTGGATCACCAACCCTTTCTAAGTTTAGCATGCTACTAACCCTGAATACATGAAGGGTTCTCCGCCATTTTGATCTGGCTAATTCTTACAGCTTACAGTTTGAAAAGGATAACTATCCTTCCTATCATCTAAAGGGTCGATCTGCTGACAACCGACGTTTATCTCTGTTGGCGCTTCAACTAACCCTTCATCAGACCTGAACCAATTTTGTCAACTAATCGAGCAC
Source organism: Lactuca saligna (assembly GCF_052625555.1). Lineage (NCBI taxonomy): Eukaryota > Viridiplantae > Streptophyta > Magnoliopsida > Asterales > Asteraceae > Lactuca > Lactuca saligna. The sequence continues at coordinate 130,236,014 of NC_136422.1, read as the reverse complement.
CTTTAAATCCCCGATTGTTCCTACTTCAGTGACTGCATCCTGAGAACCTGTTCAGGGGGGGGGGGGGGGACATCTTCGAACTACTATCCTATTGTCCTCTGGTTACTCCACTGGGAACTCAAGCTTACCACTGCTAAAAATATGATCGATCTATACACAAATAACACCTTCCCGAAAATAGCGAGACAACACCGAGTCTCACTCATACTTGCTACAATTACTGCATCTGAAGTGACCTACTTTATGGGGAACGTCCTCAACTATCATTCTAGAATCCAAGGTATGTAGATGGCGTATGACTTAATCACAAATAGGTAATATAATATTCCAATATGAGTACTTACTAAATCGGTGCAGTAACATAACTACAACATTGTAATTAATAATTGAAAAGAAGGTAAAAGATACGTACCCCCAACATCAAGTGTTGCTCGAATCCTTGTTGAAATCAACAGGAATGCCTTGCTCTGAGTCGTGGGCGCCCTTGCCCGACCCTGATGTTTGTTGGTAGTTCTTGAAGTCACAAGGGTAGGAGCTGGCACCTGCCCTGCTGTATAGAAACTCAGATAGTGGGCTTTCTTGTGGCCCCTCTGACTGCAACGGAAACATATTAGGTCAAGCCCCTGAGCGATGATAGTAGTACAATCTCTGCTAAAATGACCAGTCTGTCCGCACTTGAAACAACCAAGATTACCACCTCTACTACTCCTATATGCACCCCTGTGCGTCTTGCCACACTTCCCGCATCGGTTGCGGCCCTGGAAGTCTCTTGATCTCAAACTCAGCCCTTTGGTTCTTTTACACGAACTTGTGGGCCACTAACCCTCATCCAGTTTCCTCTTCCTTTCTGACTCCCAGTCCATCTCACACTCTTGTGTTACCCCGTCATCCCCATCAATCGTCTGAACAACCGTTGTCTGATCTTGAAGCTTCTCGGTCAACCTATCAGTGACCCTCTCGACGATGTCAGGTAGCTCCTTGCGAACGACTCGTGAAACCTTCGTAACGACCAAATTATACAGGGGACTCTCCTAGGGATAGGGTGACCCAATCACTCTCGACCCATGATGACAAGAGCTAAAAATGGGACCCCCCACTCTCTTTGATGGATCCCTGGGATCCATTAGAATCGGGCTCTAGATGAGCCACAAACTGTCCTAAAACTATCCCGGCCCTAAAGGCCTAAAGACGACTATCCAAAAGCTCCACGATACCCTCCCTAACTGTACTGAATATCACAGGAGTCCGATCAATGATGTTGCGCATAATCTCTGCGGAAATGATATCTCTTATCTGATCATCAAGCTGTCCGGCTCTAGGGCCTTAGCCAGATCCCTCCCCGGCACCTGAACTGCCAACTGATATCTCGCGCAACATCACCATGCTGAAACATATCACAATAACTGTTAGAATACTCATTGCTACTGAGGGATCTCACGCATACTCTACCATTCCCTGGTTTCATCTTGGCCCCTCTTTAATCGAGTACGGATCCTCTGCTTTCAGTAGTATGGTCCCATACTACCTTCTACATCTATCCGTACTTTCCTCAAGAGTTACCTTAACTCAACCAAGTTCCTTCTACTGCTACCGATCTCTGCTACTCTCATCCTAGGCTTTCCCTAAGGAAATCTCTGATTCTACCCAAACCAGTCCTCAGTAGCTGAAGGCCTCCTTGTAATGTCAATGAGCCATCACCTGAATACCATCACATATAACGAGGCTCGGATACTCCTTCGAGTAAGGGACTCATCCTTACAACGGTTAGACTCAAACGAGAGCTGCGCAATAGGTTCAAATCCAATACACTAAGATTCTTCAACCCTGATTACATGTGACTTGTCGTATTCACCTAATGGCTAACTCCTATCACTCGAATTCCCACAAAGCACAAAGCAAGCAACATTCACAACACTATAACATCACAACCCTTTCCCCATCTTTCTCTAAAAACCATCGTTTATGACCATCATCATCTAGGTTGCCAACCACCACCGTCATCATCTCCATCACTGACTCTTCGTGTTATAGGATCGATCCTAAACCACCGACAGTCAAAGATGACAGGAGCATCGGAGGGAAAGACTTTGGAAACGGAAATAAGAATCGAGAATTAACCCTGTAGGGCTCGTTTGATAGATGTGACTTTATTTGGGTGTTTTCTTGATAATCTTGATGTGGTGTCTGGAACTATTGATTGATCTATGAAGCCTTTTAATTTTATAATTCTTTTGCCCAAGATTCATAAAGAATGATGCTTACCCTAATTCGTTTTTATGGTATTACCAATCTCAATCAGGTTTGTCTTCTTGATATTGAAAAACTTAAACTTTAATGTTCTCTAAAGAATTTATGTTTTTCTACTTTGCTTTCGATCACACTAAGCCTTTCACAGGATTTATGTTTGTAACGACCCAAAAATCATGACTAAAAATTTCGTTTGAAAAATGTTACTTAAACCACGATTGTCAAACCATAACATAATTCTTATAAAATCAGAGTATTAATTCAAAACATATTCTTATTATCAGAGTGAAACATCCCAGGCTGACTAAATATGGTGTGTGCCATGCGATCTACCCAAGCTCTTCCCTCCGCTACCGGAAGTACCTGAAACCAAAACTAAAAACTATAAGCACGAAGCATAGTGAGCTCCCCCAAACTACCACATAACATACAATAACATATAAAGCACATATTGGGCCTTGCCTACTGCATCAGACCGAAATCCGGACTAACTGGGGCCTTGCCCCCTGCATCGAACCAAAGTCTGGCCAACTACATCGGACCGAAGTCTAGACTAACTGGGGTCTTGCCCCCTACATCGGACCGAAGTCCAGCTAACTGCATCGGATCGAAGTCCGGACTAAATGGGGCCTTGGCCCCTACATCGGACCGAAGTCCGGCTAACCGCATCAGACCGAAGTCCGGACTAACTGGGGCGTTTCCCCCTGCATCAGACCGAAGTCAGGCTAACTAACTGAACATAGCATAACGTAATCATAACTAGTAGAATAAACACATATACTGCATACTGCATCGGACCGAAGTCCGGAACACATAACACAAAAACATGCTTGAATCACAAAGACATCAAGCACACTAAACTACTGCATTGGACCGAAGTTCAGAACTACTGTTAACTAAACGGGTCGGCATTGTGGCCCTAGAATTGTTCCTACTGGAAGAAAAACTCACCTGAACTGCTGAACTAGCCGATAACCCTCTGGCTGCTAACCGACAACTCTTTGAAATGCCACACCTCTAGCTCCCTGAGCAACCAATACCAATAACAACACTTAGACTAAACTGTCCTCCCGTGTTCAACTAAATTAACTCTAGTCAAAGTCCTACTCAAAATCAACCCTCCGATTGACTCTACTCGCCAAGTCACCCCATGACTCGTCGAGTTCAACATTCTCCGAGTCTTATCCCGTCCAACTCACCAAATCACTACTTAACTCACTGCTTTGAGTCTTAACTAGAAGAGGTTGGGGTTCTGCGACATGACTCGCCGAGTCCAAGGCAATGTTCAACAAACTCTCCAAGTTGTTCTTCCAACTCATTAATTCCATGCCCATCTTCATATGACTCGTCGAGTCCAACCAAGGAACTCGTCGAGTCTCTTCTGTCCTTCATCCATATAGATGCTTTTTAAGCCATGCAGGGGCTCCAAAATGTACATCCACTCTTCTAGGGAATAACCCCCACGTAAAGTTGCAAACTTTACATGAAACCAAGGAGTTAAAGGTCCAAATCACTCTAGGGCTAGGGCTTAATACAAAGGGGCTTCACCAACAACTCTTTAACTGATGCTTTATGACATTCTAGACCAACACAAGTCTAGATCTGGATTAGCAACCTCAGATCTAAACTCCAAACCCGAAATAGATCTCAAACATACCAAAATGGCCCCAAATCTCATTCATGAATATATCTAGATTCAAAAGAGGGAAGGTAACAACTTATTACCTCCAAGATGTGACCAAACTGAAGTAGATTATGGATCTACACCACTCTCCAGATGCAAGTCCTTTTGATCTTCAAGTTTCTTCCACTATAAACAACTTCCAAAGCTTCAATCTCCCTCCAAAGGCCTCATACACACGATCTTAGTGTTTTCTGGTTCTCAAGGGCAATAAGGAGGCTGAGAGAAGGACATAAAGTCCTTTAAATAGGATGCAACCCTTGAGATCAGGGTTTTTCTCATTCCAGCACCAACTCGTCGAGTCCAGCTTCCGACTCGGCGAGTTGGTCACTTAATTCGCGGTCCAAAACCTTCTCCAACTCGGCGAGTAAGTATACCTACTCGTTGAGTCCCTTCTTCAATTTACACTTTAAGCCCTTAACTCAAACTTCTTAAATTTGGGATGTTACAATGTTTTTTAATTTATGACATAAAAGTAGAAACCATTTGTTTTAATTATTGTTAAATAAAAGCACTAAGAAGAGATTGTATGTTTTTCAATTTTGCTTTAGACCATCATGATTCATTGATTGAAATATCATTAATGATAAAAGATGACTTTGAACTTAAAATTAAACTTTTTTATTACCAAGTTCATTCAACTTGAACTATTTGCGAATTAAAGACGCATCATTCCCCTCATGGGAATGATGTCTGTATCATTAGAATGGACCCTATAACTTTTGACGTTTTGATTTTTTTTTGGTTTGTGCAAATAACATATATGAGATCGATATTTTGTTTGTGATTGGTTTGATCCTTATCCAACTTCAATTTTGTATCTTTTGTCTAGACACATATTGTTTTTAGTTTTCTTTATCATTTACCTACTGTTAAAGTTTGGTGTAATTTCTTTTAGTTTATACATTCTAACTGTTCTTTTTTAAATTTTAGTGTAATTTTTTTAGTTTCTACATTCTAACTGTTCCTTTTTTTGTAGGCGCATTTGTGTTAACATGGTCTTTGGTATTTTACATGTGTTGTTCCTTGTGCATGTTCATGATAATATAAATTTTTTAAGAATATTTAGAACCATTCTGGGAGAATATTTACAAATCATTCTAGCAAAATATTACATAAACACAAAGTGTTTATAGAACATACAATCACATACAATGAACATGGTGATCAAATGCTTGAAGGTTGGATGATGGCATGCGGGATGAAAATGAACAATGATAAATGATCTTCACAAAAGAAGGCATTGACAGAATAATTTACAATATAATGATAAGACTACATGTTATAATATATATTTTGGTAGAATATACAATTAGAATAATCTATAAATTGTGTTTGTTATGTTATTAGAGAGTGTTTCATTATGATAGAATAGTATATCAATATTTTTATTTTTTAAGAATGTGATAATAAAAATTTAACTTGTATAAAAAAAATTTGTTATTCTTAGACAGTTCATTAAATCAAAAAATATTATTATTTCGTTTGAAGAATGATATCATCTGATTGTATATTTTGACATTCAATCAATATATGTATTCTATAAGAATATGTCTGTTGGCATTCTTATAGAATATATTATTTTAACATAATGTCATTATGATAGAATAAATTTGGTTACTATAAGAAACATGTTGAAATTAATATTGAATTAATTTAAAATTTTCAGATTTTTAAAATTAGAAGAATTAGGTATCCCTAAATTTCAAAAATTTTCCTTTTTTTTAAATATAGCTAATTATCCAAAATACCCTTATTCTGAAATTTGTGTGATTAAATTAATTATTTTAATTAGTTAATAAATATAAAACCATTACTTCAAGTACCACAAATTGTTAGAATCAATTTCACAGGAACACAATACTTAGTGAAAACACAATAACCTAAGCCTATATATATACATATATATATATATATATATATATATATATATATATATATATATGTATATATATATATATATGTGTATATATATAAGTTTAGGTCATTTTTGATCACTTAATTTTTGGTTTTTTGTTCATTTGGTCACTTAACTCTTTTAAAGTTTTAAAAGGGCATCAAACTTTTGGTTTGGTCACATTTAGTTACCTAACTTTTAAAATTGTGCTCATTTAGTCACTAACCTTTTAAATTTTTTCAAAAGTTTAATGAGTAAATTGGCACAATTTTAAAAGTTAGGTGACTAAATGAGCAAAAATCTAAAAGTTAACTGACCAAACCAAAAGTTAAGTAACTAAATGAGCACAAAGTCAAAAGTTTGATGATATTTTAAAACTTAAAAAAAGTTAAGTGACCAAATTAGAATAAAACCAAAAGTTATGTGACAAAAATGACCTAAACTATATATATATATATATATATATATATATATATATATATATATATATATATATATATATATATATATATATATATGGTTATGTTCATATGAGACAGTCTAATTTTGTGAGACTGTGATACGCAATCTTATCCACTCATTTTGTAGATAAAAAAAATTTAATGAAAAATAATTGAAAATTTTCGAAAAAAAATTTCAAATATTATTTTCGTAATTTATACTTTCCAAAAAAAATAAAAATAAAAAAATAATTTTTTTATATATTTTTGTAGAGTATTAGAATATTTTACATATCTGACAAATCTAATAGAATATTCTAACATTTTAAAAATTACATTAGAATATTTACAGTATAATATCTATTAGAATATTTTACGTATTTTTCAAAAAAACGGAATTTTTTTTTATTTAGGTAGTTAAAGTGACGAAAATAATAATTAAATTTTTTTTTTGGATTTTTCTTTTTATTTTGCATTTTAAAATTATTTTTAGATTTGGTCTCATGGTTTCATATATATATATATATATATATATATATATATATATATATATATATATATATATATATATATATATATATATATATATATATATATATATGGGCTTAGGGAATATGTGGCTGTTATGTACCTAATATTAAGTATAGAACCATCAAAAACTACATAATTTTAATAAAATTCAATCAAATATCTCTATCGTATTTCTTGTATCATCTATTAGAGCTTATAATTGGTTTTGTATATATTTTTTTATGGAATTTTATAAGTTTAATTTTTTCACCACAAACCGTACATAAGAATATTTTATCAACTACATATAGTTAAGTATATTAAAATTTATTACAGAAAACTATAGTGAAAGGCTGAAATTGTTCATTAGAAACTCCATAAATCGCATCCTCTAATCCATAAAAAAAAAAAAAAAAAAAAAAAAAAAAAAAAAAAAAAAAAAGCAAGAATATACAAGGTAAGTGTTAGAGGAAGTTATAAAGTTTCTACTAGAGGTTTAATAAAAATAACACATATAAAAACCCATTAGAAATACATTGATGTTGGCGATGAAATTACAAAATAAACAATAATATGAGTTGAAAAGCAATAGAAATAAGCTAACTGGAAAGAAAATTGTGTTTATTTAGTTAAAATGAAGTCAATTTAGATGGTTCTATACCTAATATTACATACATACAGCCACATATTCACTTTTCCATATATATATATATATATATATATATATATATATATATATATATATATATATATATATATATATATATATATATATATATATATATATATATATATATATATATATATATAATGTGTGAAGTTGTTTCTTTGAATTTTTTTATTGATTTTTGTCACTCGAATGCTTTATAAGTTATTGATAATCTATAACATAAAATTTATATGATGTTTACATATTTCAGCGTTGATCAACGTGAGACGTGAGTTGTAACAAACTCATCCGTTTAATTATCTTTTCTCTAGCAATGTTTCAATTTAGTGCGTGAGACAATTGCCACAAACTCCTACACTCAACTTCACACGCATTCTTTTATCAATGAGTTGTTACTTTTTTCTTTTGAAACTATTTTATCTACACAAAACAATAGAAAGAGAGGAGGATACTAAAGTATATTAGAGTAAATAATTTAAAGCAATTTTTTGTGATTAATTAAAATTGAAAAAACATCATAAATGGTCCCTATGATTTCTCAAAATCTGAAGTTTAGTACTCGTGGTTTAGAAACATCATAGGTGGTCGCTGCGCTTTCAAAACTTTTAACAGTTGGTCCTTATCCCTAACTCCGTTAGTTTTGTTCGTTAACTGAAGAGCATTTTCGTTATTTCGCTACCATTGGGACCATTTATGATGTTTACTCGTATTTTAAAAATAATAAAAAAAAATGAAATAGTTGTTGGATAAGGTGTCTAAGTCCATAACTATTTCTGGTATGTACTTGACCCGACCCGACATGGTCCATTTGGGTTGCATGGCATCATGCAATTGGATAGACTAAATGAGAGAAATAACACTTGGAGATTATTAATATATTATAAGTTCTAATATATTAATAATATTATTTGATTAGTTTGATCAGGAATTAATTTAGAATTAATTATGTGATCAAAAGATAACTAATTAAATATATGGGTTGATTATGTAAATCATCCATATCTTGTATAGTGGGCTAAAAGGCTCCATGGACTATCAAGTTGGGTTCCACCCATAGGATGCTCCATGGGAGTTACAAACCCATGGGTCATGGAAATGAAGAGTCATGACACATTAGGGTTTAACCCTAGATGTGTCAACACTATATAAGAAACACGTTCTCCACCTAAAATCGGCTACACACTAAGAAACAAGAGGGCTTGGCCGATTTTGAGAAGTGTGTGTTCTCTCATAAGTTCTTCCAAGAGCATTTGGTGTTGTGTGAAGCATTTGAGGCATCACACTTGGGGTGCTAGGCTCACAAGGTTTCAAGGAACACAAACAACAACAAGGTAAGTTATTCTATCTATACTTTAAGTTAAAATTGTTCCCCATGTATGCTAGATAGGAATATAACCTTGGAATTCAACTTTGCATGATAATTAGACAAACATAGATCCAAGGTTATTAGGGTTGCATGTACACTTAGGAAGTGTTAGAATGCTCAAAACCCATCAGTGGTATCAGAGCCTAGGCTTGTTTGCTCTTATTTGTGCTTAAAAGTTGAAAAAGAATCGAAAATCTTGCTGTCTGCGAATGGACTCGTCGAGTCTATAGGGGGGACTCGTCGAGTTCATGAGTATCTTCAACCAACTCGGCGAGTGAGTTCATGCACTCGGTGAGTAGGGTCGACTGATTGCAGAATTTCGATTTAGTTCCTGGGAATGAATTAGAAACATTACCCTAAACTGTTTTGGTAATTGAAAACTTGTTTTTGGTGGTGTAATGTCTTTGCTAATTCATTTACAACAACTAGTTATCAAAATTACAAAGTTTTAAATGTAATTTTTGATTGTGTTCATATTCATGTTCTTGTTCTTATGATGTTTTAGATGATCATAGGAATTATTTGTAACTTATGTGGTAGATTAATTCTTGATCATAATGTGTTTTAATGGAGTCCATAACTTGTCCTCAAGTTATGGAAAACCAAGAGTCACACTTGAATTAAAACCATTAAAACAAACACAAGAGTTAGAAAAATGAAGAGTCTTCATTTTATTACTCTATTAAACTCATAAGTTACAAGAAATGAAAAGTTTTGAAAGTTACAAAACTTGCCCTCAAGTTTTGGAACAAGAAAAGTTAAGTTAAAACTTTAAGTTCCAACCCCTAGAATTTTCAAAGTTAAAATTCAACCCTTATACTTATATTATGATGATTTAATAATTATATATATATATATATATATATATATATATGTATAAGAATAAAGTCGTCTTACCGCTAGTACGCCTCATTCACGAAGCCGGTCTATAAGGTGGGTATAAGGTTGTTGCCTATAAAATGGTGACTTAATGGGTGTCTACTCTCACCCACCGCTTGCTTGACTGGTGGAGGGTCGTTAGCCGAACGGGTAAGACAAGGACTTATAAACTCTCATTCAAAGTATGATGAATATTATAAAGTAACTAAATGTTTTATTAAATTCCCAATCTTAGTTACTTTAGGAAAATGTGAATAAGGTGCTAATCCATGAAATTACACTTTACACTTTGTCTAAGTCGTTGGTGGAGCGTGTGTGGTTAACCAGCACACTAACTTGGACTTAACAAGGTAGGTAAAGGGTGACTTAAGGTTTATTATAGTATCAGTGGAGCGTGTGTGGTTTACCGGCACATCGATTGAGTGATAAACTTTAAGGGTACCAAGTGATTTGCATGGTTACTTCACACCTCGTTTTGTGCTCCTCGGTATCCCAGTCACAAAACTTGGAGGGCACTCTCGAGATTGAAACATGCCTTTGAAAAGTTCATTGAATCTCAAAGAATCTAGGAATTTCTAAAAAAATCCAATAAAACCTAATATCTAATATTTCGGTTTTCGTGGTGGAAATTGGTGAATCGTCATTCACCTACCTTTCAAATATAGTATAGCTTAGATTACGGCATACCTCTTCTAAGTTATATTATATTGTGATTGGATCCTAGCCTTAATATTACATTTGGGTGTTTTATTAAGGACTCTCTTAAATCTATACTAAACTTGTTCTTCTCTTTCAGATGTCTTCACATAATACTTCTGGCTCGAATCCTAATGGCTCCTTTACTCTTATGAGTTTGTGTGGGAAAGTCACCTTTGATGGATCCAACTTCAATGAATGGATCAGAAACATCAGGATGATTACCCGCTACGAGGACAAAGAATATGTCCTTGACAAGGAGCTTAAGGAAATTGATGAGTCCACTGCAACTTCCCAGGAGATCGCTGACTTTCATACTCATGAAAGAGATGCAACCAAGGTGGCTTGCATCATGTTGGCCACAATGACAGCAGAACTCCAAAAGTCCTATGAGGATTTCTACCCTTATGAAATGCACCAAGATTTGATGGAAAGATACCATCAAAGTGCACGACAAGAGAGGTACGAAATCATCTGCTCCATGATAACAACCATGATGAAGGACGGAGATTCCGTCACGAGCCACATGCAGAAAATGCAAAGGTATGTGGATCGTTTGCTGAAGCTTAATGTGAACTTCCCTGAGGAGCTTGCAATAGATATCATTTTGCACTCCTTACCATCGTGCTATGATCAATTCCGCATGACATATCACATGAACAAGGAAGAGGTCACCCTCAGCAAACTTCAGGGACTTCTCAAGACCGCAGAAACAGGTCTTAAGGGGAAGTCGGTTGCTATCACTCCTACTCCAAACTCAACTCCGGTTTTGGCAATCGGGAAAAGTCGAGGGAGGAAGAGAAAGAGATCTTCGAAGGGTACCAAGGCTCGGACTCTTGATGGCTCTTCTTCAAGTGGAACCAAGAAAAGGTTTCATTACTCCTTCTTCTGACCCAAAAGAGGCTGAATGCTTCTATTGCCATGAAAAAGCTCATTGGAAGCGGAACTGCCCAAAGTACCAGCAGGATGTGAAGGATGGGAAAGTCAAACCCAACCATGCAGGTATTTACACTATCATTTCTAATAACTCACCCCATTCGAAATCTTGGGTCCTTGATACCGGTTGTGGTATTCATATTTGTTGTGACTTGCAGGGACTAAGAAGAAGTGAGAATGTGGAGCAAGGAAGAATAAACTTGATCATGGGGAATAGGAAAGCTTCACCTGTCACCAAGATTGGAGTTTATACTTTATCGCTAAGTAGTGGGTTTAGTTTAGATTTGAATAAGTGTTGTTACTCGCCAGGAATGGCAAGAAATATTATTTCCTTTCATGCTTTGTACAAACAAGGGTTTACCTTTTCGTTTAATAATGAAGTTGGTTCTATTGATGCTTTCTTTAATAATGTTCTTTATTTTAAAGCATTACCTTGTGATGGTGTGTATGAAGCTGTGTTTGTTGTAGATAACTTAGGAAATAATGTTTTGTGTATTGATTCTACTAATAATAATAACTTGGATAAAGCATCATTATGGCATTGTCGTCTTGGACATATAAGCAAGAAACGCATAGGCCAACTCCAAAAAGATGGAGTCTTGGAGTCGTTTGACCTAAAGTCAAATGATAGTTGCGAATCGTGCTTACTTTGAAAAATGACAAAGTCACCCTTCACAGGCTCGTGTGAAAGGGGTGAAGGTTTGTTGGACCTTATACACACGGATGTGTGTGGACCATTCAAACATGCCACAAGGGATGCTAATCGTTATTATTTGACTTTTACTGATGATTACAGTAGATATGGATATGTCTACTTAATCAAGCATAAGTCAGAGACTTTCGAGAAGTTTAAGGAATTTAAACAGGAAGTCGAGAATCAATTGGGCAGGAACATTAAGATGCTTCGATCCGATCGGGGTGGTGAGTATCTTAGTTCAGAGTTCCTCGACTATCTAAGGGAATGTGGGATTGTCTCACAATTGACACCTCCCAGGACACCGCAGTTGAATGGTGTGGCTGAGAGGCGTAATCGAACCTTGTTGGACATGGTTCGTTCCATGATGAGTCGAGCTTCGCTACCAATCTCATTCTGGGGGTATGCCTTAGAGACTGCCGCCCATATCCTTAATCTAGTCCCTACAAAGAAAGTTGCCAAAACTCCTCACGAGATGTGGACTGGTAAAGTACCTAAACTAGACCACATCAAGATTTGGGGTTGCGAGGCTTTCGTGAGACGCGAGACTCATGATAAGCTCGAACCTCGAAGCGAGAGGTGTATTTTCATCGGCTACCCACAGCAATCCTTTGGTTACCTCTTCTACAGACCTAGTGACAATGTGGTCTTTGTAGCAAGAAGAGGAGTCTTTCGAGAAAGAGAGTTTATAAGCCAAGGAGACAGTGGGAGGCAAATTGATCTTGAAGAAATTCAAGAGTCAAGTGGTGATGGAACTTCAAAATCTAGCCCTCAACTTGAGGAGGAAACTCCTGTTGAGCCAATTGACGAATCTGTACCTCTGAGGCGTTCCACGAGAGTTAGGAGTGCACCTGAGCATTACTATGGATTCCATATTACTGCAGAACGTGAGACACTTATTAGTGATGGGACACTAGTAAGTCAAGATGACCCTAACAGCTACGAGGAAGCCATGGCAGGCCCCGAGTCTGCTAAATGGAAAGAGGCTATGGATAGCGAGATACAATCCATGTATGACAATCAAGTTTGGAACTTGGTTGAGAATGTAACAGGTCGAAAGACTGTAGGGTGCAAATGGGTCTTCAAGAAGAAGACCGACATGGATGGTAAAGTACACACTTATAAGGCTAGACTGGTTGCAAAGGGCTTCTCTCAAATTCCTGGAGTGGATTATGATGAGACCTTTTCTCCTGTAGCCAAGATTAAGTCTATTCGGGTTCTGTTAGCCATAGCCGCATTTCATGACTATGAAATCTGGCAAATGGATGTCAAAACCGCTTTCCTTAATGGAAAGTTGGCTGAAGATGTTTACATGAGTCAGCCAGAGGGTTTTGTCAGCAACGAGTACCCTAATAGAGTGTGTAAGCTTGAGAAGTCCATTTATGGGTTAAAGCAAGCACCTCGCAGATGGAATCTTTGCTTTGATGAAAAGGTCAAGGAATTTGGCTTTTCTAGGAGTAAAGATGAATCTTGTGTGTATGTCAAGGCTAGTGGGAGTATAGTTAGCTTTTTGGTATTGTATGTGGATGACATACTACTCATAGGAAACGACATTCCAACCCTGCAGGAAGTAAAGTCCTGGCTTGGAAAGTGTTTCGCTATGAAGGACCTCGGTGAAGCTGCCTATATTTTAGGGATAAGGATCTTGAGAGATCGGAGTAAAAGACTAATTGGACTTAGTCAAAGTACCTACTTGGATAAGGTGCTGAAGAGATTCAGCATGCAAGACTCCAAGAAAGGAGAGTTGCCCATCCAGAGTAACGCCAAACTGAGTAAGACACAAAGCCCTAGCACTGAGGCTGAGATAGCACAAATGAGTCGAGCTCATTATGCTTCGGCTGTAGGATCGATCATGTATGCTATGACGTGTACTCGACCTGATGTAGCTTTTGCCCTGAGCATGGTTAGCAGGTTTCAGGGGAACCCTGGCAAGGCACACTGGACTGCCGTAAAGAACATTCTCAAGTACCTACGAAGGACTAAGGACTGGGTCCTTACCCTCGGTGGGAGTGATGACTTGAGAGTTGTAGGGTATAGTGATGTTAGCTTCCAGACTGATAGGGATAACTTCCGCTCTCAGTCGGGCTAGGTCTTTACCCTAAATGGAGGAGCAATTTCTTGGAAGAGTTCCAAGTAAGAGACAGTGGCAGATTCTACTTGTGAATCAGAGTATATTGCAGCTAGCGAGGCGGAAAAGGAGGCGTTATGGCTGAGGAACTTCATTGGAGACCTTGGAGTTGTATCAGCTATTAAAGAGCCAATGGAAATTTTCCGTGATAGTGAAAGTGTTGTTGCCTTAGCCAAGGAACCAAGGGATCACGGGAGATCCAGACACATCAACAGAAAATACCATTTCATCAGACATCGGATCGAAGAAGGACTCCTCATGGCAAAGAGCGTATCATCAGATGAGAATCCGGCAGATCCCCTCACGAAGGGACTGACTCGGGTTAAGCATCTCCAGCATGCTCGGAGCATAGGGCTGAAGGATGATATTAGATTTAGTAGTTAGATAACCTCGAAATTTGTAAAGTGTAATTGACATCTGATGATGAATAAAAGTGTTTTATTTATGAGTAAAGTGTTGCTATCTCTTATCGATCGTTTACTATATTTCTTTTGCATGTTTTGACTTCCAGAATAATTTTTTGTTTGGTATAACATATTATTCAAACCTCCACAGTCGGTCATATGTCGGAAGTAGATATGAATCAAGACTGTCATGATTGGTTGTAGAGGTCTTGGACAAGGCTACAGCAATCATGAGTGCTCAAAAGTTCTGAGCATTGGACTCAACCCACGCTCACTGGAATCACTTCATGGAATTCTATCTCGAGTGATCGTGAGACGGTAATATCGTATAAGTCTTCAAACCTAGAGATATGATTTGTTACTTACAAGTTGGTTATGCATTGATTGTACGAAAAACGCATTGGTAACTCGATGTTATAAATCGCGCTCTTGTGTGTAATTCAATGAGTAGTAGAACAAACATATGAGTCGAAGTTTATCTGTTCCTTCTTGGATTAGAAGCTGATATCTGGGCCCCTCGATGATTTTGTTTTGACCTATGTACCGGGCCCGGTCAGAACTAAGCTGATGTGTTCAATTAAGTTCTTTGTCGAACAAATCGGAAATCGGGAAACAAACTGTTGGACAATAAGTAAGACATTGTTCCATGTATTTGTCTGACTGATATCTAGAACAGAGGATTATATGATCACTTATCTTAAATGGCGTACCATCATCTTCTCAGTTCCGAGAAACCTTGTAAAGAGCTACGATTGTCGATCGGTTCCTGAAGTCATACTTGCAGTAATAGTTATTAGACTTATCCAAGTGGGAGACTGTTGGATAAGGTGTCTAAATCCATAACTATTTCTGGTATGTACTTGACCCGACCCGGCATGGTCCATTTGGGTTGCATGGCATCATGCAATTGGATAGACTAAATGAGAGAAATAACACTTGGAGATTATTAATATATTATAAGTTCTAATATATTAATAATATAATTTGATTAGTTTGATCAAGAATTAATTTAGAATTAATTATGTGATCAAAAGATAACTAATTAAATATATGGGTTGATTATGTAAATCATCCATATCTTGTATAGTGGGCTAAAAGGCTCCATGGACTATCAAGTTGGGTTCCACCCATAGGATGCTCCATGGATGCTCCATGGGAGTTACAAACCCATGGGTCATGGAAATGAAAAGTCATGACACATTAGGGTTTAACCCTAGATGTGTCAACACTATATAAGAAACATGTTCTCCACCTAAAATCGGCTACACACTAAGAAACAAGAGGGCTTGGCCGATTTTGAGAATTGTGTGTTCTCTCATAAGTTCTTCCAAGAGCATTTGGTGTTGTATGAAGCATTTGAGGCATCACACTTGGGGTGCTAGGCTCACAAGGTTTCAAGGAACACAAACAACAACAAGGTAAGTTATTCTATCTATACTTTAAGTTAAAATTGTTCCCCATGTATGCTAGATAGGAATATAACCTTGGAATTCAACTTTGCATGATAATTAGACAAACATAGATCCAAGGTTCTTAGGGTTGCATGTACACTTAGGAAGTGTTAGAATGCTCAAAACCCATCAATAGTATCCTCTCTCTTTATTTGGATTGGGTTTATCTTTGATAAACACCCAAGAACATCCCGCCTAAAAAACATCCCTGAAACAAAAAGCATACATAAAATCTAGGTTTATTCTTAAGTTAGCCTCTAAAAATCATTCCAGCCTCTCCATCTTCATCTTCATCTAAAAACCATCCTAAGCAAAACATATGTATTTCATGTTTTTCTAACAGGTACCATAACAACACCTTCCTTCTGAAAGTCTGATACATACACATACGATGCAAATCAAGTTCGATGGCCAGATTAGAAATGGATACATGTTCCCTAGAAGGGGTTTTATAGTGGAGAATGGAGTAGTTTCCGTTTATGATTTAGATCGAGTTTTGGCATGTTTCAGATAAGAAATTGATTCAGATCCGGGTTAGTGTGACATCCCCAAAAATCACGGCCAGAAAAGACCGATTTGTTTATGCTTTGTTTAAAAATCAGAGTTACATTTTAAATGAAAGTGTTGCGGAATTTGTCCCAAAACAAAATATGATAAAGATTTATCAAAAGCATTTCCATAGAAATGTATTTCATTAAAAGACTTGGGATGTCATGTTCGTACAGATCAAAAGCATAAACATTACAATATAAGCCTTACTACATTATTTCATATCTACAGACCTATATCTGTAATCCCTCGTCCAAAACATCACACCTATGCTCATGCGCCACTACCTGTAATACAAGAAACTGAGTGGGTCAGGCTTGGGAGCCCGGTGAGCACATAGGATTTTCAACCCACAATAAATAAGTTTATTAATTTCGTTGATCAACAATAATCTGATTACCCGTTCCCGTTATCCTCACTTTACGTCCCTAAACACCTATCATAAGGGACCTAGCCTAAGGATCATCATCGGGACAGACACTACTGCTAAAGGGATTCCTCAGCAATAAATATCCTAAAGGCAACCATGTGGGGGATGGAGTACACCGGTGAACATATCGTTCACAAACACCTACAGGTTGCGAGCCCACTAGTGTTCCACTGGACTGTCTAGAAGAGTCCGTGGTCGTCATCCATACTCCACTAGATGACAGAATCAACAACATCGACATTGAGGCCTCTCATCATTTTATCACACATCACCTATTATATCTACCCATGTTTTACCCCAACATTTTCGTAGATATAAAATACATATACAGTTTAAATCATTGAAAACATGTATAATAACGTTCATCTAGCATAGATAGCTAGTATTCAGATAATATGCACACATAGCACGTAATTTATATAAAATACTTCATATCTATGTGTAAGTTGAAAGTAACTATGCACTCACCTGTTAAAGTGATGATTCCAAAATCGGGCAGTGCTTGCTTCTAACGATTCTATTTTCGTTTGACGAAAACTAGCATTATTATCTCTAAATTTTAGTCTAATATTTACCGTGACCAACTATTAGTCTTAGTATTATTATTATTATTATATAAGCGTTAAACAATATTTTCCAACCGCTATGTACAGACAGGGGCCAGACATAAAACACCGGAGGGCAGGACCATTTTGGCATATAACACTTCTGAAATCCAACAACCCTATGCGGCCCTTTAAACCGGATTCCCCGTACCGCGAGTAGTTAAAAAAAATATTCTAAAGACACTTATATAAGTTATAATAATAGCTCAAATATTTATTATAAGTTCATAATAACAATACTAATTTTAAATATAAGCTATATTAAAATAAGGTAAGCATAACTTACTTACAAGGGGGTTTTAGCTAGGAGTCGGGCTCTGTAGGGGCAGAACTTCGTCGCTGAATCTTTCTAAGAAAGATTCATTCAGCGCTTCAGCGCTCACCTTACTATACTAAACTACAGAAAGAGAAGTCGAATCACGAGGGACCGAAATGCTCGGGGGATAATGAAAGAAAGACTCTTGAATCAAGAGAATGGTGCAAGAACTATGAGAGCCCAAGGCTCTTATTTATACTAATTGAATTTTCAAAAACTACCCTCCATAATTACTTAATGACCTTTTAGTTATATAAGCAACTAAACACCCCTCTATAATACTATTTTAAATGGATGTAATTATAATTGTACTAAACTAATGTCGAAAGAACTCAACATTAGTCTTATAATAACCACATCGTCGATACCTTTCTAATGATATATACATATGTATATATATGTGTACGTATACATGATTTATACTTTATTTTAATACGTAAATATGCTATTATAATTTGTAACTCGTTCATATGAACTCCGTTTTTGACGTTCTTTATATCCACGCGTAGGTGGAGATGTACTCTACAACTTTCGTTTAGACTCCGTCGGCTAATTTTGACTTTATTTTTAAAGTTATATTTTTAACATGCCGGGACAGGATTGGTCTGTTTAAAATCTCATAACTTCTTCATATGAAGTCAGATTTGGGCGTTCTTTTTATGCACGAAAACCTTGAGACATATTCTACAACTTTATGTAGAGATATCGGGATTATCTCACACTTTAATTTTGACGCTCATTTTTATTCTTTATTAATTATACATTTATAATTAAATAATAAACACATAAACACACATAATTCACATAATTCTTAAATATTTCATCTTTATTACTTCAAAAAGAGTTACAGGAGTTGACCTAGACTATTACATTGACAAAAATGCTTAGCCCTGAAACCCGGGCATTACAATTCTCTCTCCGTTAGGATGATTCCATCCCGGAATCATGCATCAGCAAACAGATGTGGATAGCGACTCATGATGTCATCCTCTGTTTCCCAAGTGAGATTTGGCCCATTCGAATGTTTCCATCTGACTGGCACCAAGTCGACCATCTTGCATCGTAACTTCTTAGTCTTACGGTCAACAATTGCCTCAGGCTCTTCGATTAGCCTTTTGTTCTCATCCATCCTTAACTCTGAGATTGGAATTATGTCGCGAACATCTCTCGTGAATTTCCTCAAATAGCACACATGGAAGGTGTTATGAATACCATCGAGTTCTTCGGGTAATTCAAGCTTGTAAGCTTGGTTCCCTATCATCTGAAGAACTTTGAATGGTCCAATAAACCTTGGACTCAACTTTCCTCGTTTCCCAAATCGTATAAGTCCCTTCCACGGTGAGACTTTTAGCAAAACCGAATCCCCAACTTCAAAGGTTATTGGTCGTCTTTTCTTGTCAGCATAGCTCTTCTGACGATCCTGAGCTGCTAACATTCTTTCCCTAATCATCTTCAACTTCTAAGCAGTCTCATGGACTATCTCGGGGCCCATAAACTGTTTCTCTCCGGCTTCAAGCCAACAAGACGGTGTACGACACTTCTGTCCATACAAGGCTTGATAAGGGGCCATCTTGATGCTCGAGTGAAAAATATTGTTGTAGGAAAATTCTACCATAGGTATGTGCTCGTCCCAATTCCCTTGGAATTCGAGGGTACATGCTCTCAGCATATCTTCCAACGTCTGAATCATTCTTTCGCTCTGACCATCAGTTTGCGAATGGTAAGCAGTACTTAAACACAACTTTGTACCCAACTCCTCTTGTAGACTCCTCCAAAACCGTGATGTGAAACGACTATCACGATCTGATACAATCGTAAGAGGGACACCGTGAAGTCTTACAATTTCCTTCACGTAAGCATTTGCGAGCTTATCCATAGACCACTTCTCATTGGCTTCTATGAAGTGTGCACTTTTGGTGAAACGATCCACCACTACCCAAATCATGTCGTGTCCGCTCTTCGTCCTGGGTAGTTTAGTCACAAAATCCATGGTGATGTCTTCCCATTTACCCATGGGTATAGGTAAAGGTTCTAAACTCACATACGGTTTTTGATGTTGTGCCTTGACTCTCGCACATGTCACACACTCGACTACATACTTTGCAACATCGAGCTTCATCATCGGCCACCAGTAGTAGGGTTTTAAGTCCTTATACATTTTAGAGCTACCGGGATGAATTGAGTACATGGTCTTATGTGCTTCTTCCATTAGAAGATCTCTTATTCCTCCTGTCTTAGGTACCCAAATTTGATATTGGAATACCTTCAGTCCTCGACTGTTTGTACTGAACACTAACGTTCTTCCCAAACGTTCTTCCTTTCGGTCATTCTTCTCTAAAGCTTCTTCTTGAGCTTTCCTGATACTTTCCACAATCGTCGAGACGACTTCAATTCTTAACGCTCTTGGCCTTTTCCTTTCAAGATTGACTTTCCGACTGAGAGCATCAGCAACAATATTTGCTTTACCTGGGTGGTAAAGTATCTCACAGTCGTAGTCCTTGAGAAGTTCTAGCCAGCGTCGTTGCCTCATGTTCAACTCCTTCTGATTAAAGAGATACTGGAGACTCTTATGATCAGTGAAGAGCTTGCACTTCGTTCCGTAGAGGTAATGCCTCCATATCTTTAAGGCAAATACTACCGCTGCCAACTCCAGATCATGAGTGGGGTAGTTCTTTTCGTGCTCTTTCAATTATCGAGATGCGTATGCTATCACATTTTCTCTTTGGGGCAGAACACAACCCAACCCTACTCCAGATGCATCACTATAAACCGCAAAGTCTTCAACTCCATCGGGTAGAGAAAGTATCGGTGCTTCACATAACTTCTTCTTTAGCTTCTCGAATGCCTCATCATGCTTCTCACTCCACGTATACATAGCTCCTTTATGGGTTAACGCTGTTAATGGAGAAGCTATCGAAGAAAAACCTTGGATAAATCATCGATAATATCCGGCTAATCCTAGAAAGCTTCGAATCTCCGTGGGACTTTTCGGACGTTCCCACTTCATCATAACCTCGATCTTTGCGGGGTCAACCTTTATTCCCTCCTGGTTAACAACATGACCCAAGAATTGGACTTCCCGTATCCAAAAGTTGCATTTGGAGAACTTTGCAAAAAGCTTCTCCTTCTTTAACACTTCTAATACTTCTCGTAGATGCTTGCCATGATCCTCCTGGCTTTTCGAGTAGATGAGAATGTCGTCAATGAATACTATCACGGATTTATCGAGGAATGGTTTACAAACCCTATTCATCAAATCCATGAATGCTGCAGGAGCATTTGTTAGTCCAAATGACATAACCAAGAACTCATGGTGTCCATATCTTGTTCTGAATGTAGTCTTCTGAATATCCTGCTCTCTCACCTTCAGCTGATGATATCCTGACCTAAGATCGATCTTTGAGAAGTAGCTCGAACCTTGCAGCTGATCGAATAGGTCGTCAATCCTCGGTAATGGATACTTGTTCTTCACCGTTGCCTTATTCAGCTCTCGGTAGTCTATGCACATCCTCATGCTTCCGTCCTTCTTCTTTACGAATAACACCGGAGCTCCCCAGGGTGATGAACTAGGTCGAATGAAACTGTTGTCCAACAGCTCCTGAAGTTGCATCATGAGCTCCTTCATCTCCGTCGGTGCTAATTGGTATGGTGCTTTTGCTATCGGTGTTGTTCCTGGTAACAAGTCGATACGAAACTCCACTTGTGTATCAGGTGGTAATCCTGGAAGATCTTTGGGAAAGACTTCCGGATAATCACACACAACCGATATATTCTGCACCTCTTTCTTTTCTTTCTTAGCATCGATTACGAATGCCAAGTACGATGCACATCCTTTGGACAAACATTTCCTGGCTTTCATCAAGGAGATGATTCCATAATTCACTCTGCGTTTATCCCCGTACACCATAAATGATTCCTTTCCGGGTGGGTTCACCCTTACTATCTTCTTTCGGCATTGAATCTCAGCATTGTCGGCGCTAAGCCAATCCATACCCAAAACGATGTCGAAACTGTTTAACTCTATGAGTAATAGCTCTTTGTGGAATTCGTTTCCGTTTAGGTCAATGACGATGTTCCTAATACGATTACTAACAGGTACGAATTTGCCACTGGCAACTTCTACAATCAGGGCATTATCTAGTTTTTCTACAGGCAATGCCAATTTCCCACCAAATTTATGCGACAAACCATTTACAAGAAAGGTACCTGAAGCGACATCTGCTGCCTGCTTTGCAGCCTCGAGCGTCATCTGGAAGGCTCTCGCCTTCGGCTTTGGTGGTACGTTGGGTCTTCCTGCCTCCTTCTTCTTCGGGCAGTCCTTCAAAATGTGCCCTTCTTCATTACACCCATAACAGGCCTTCTGGTTGAGGGTGCATTCATTGGCATATTGCCCAGGCTTTCCGCATTTGTAACAAGTGACCCCTCTGTCACACTTCCCAGTGTGCTTTTTCTTGCACTTGTCACACCACTTCGCTTCTGATCCTCCTCCTCTCGAACCAGACTTCGAGAACCTACTCTTCTTGTTGGACTTCGAGGATCCATCGAACTTCCGTTTCTCACCAACCTCAACCCTTTCCAGACCTCTTTCCTTTTGTTGGGTCTCCACGTTCTTAGCCGCTCGAACAACTAATTTCAGAGTGGTTGCCATCTTGACAGTTGGGCCAAAGTCAGCCGGCAGTCCGTTTGCGAACTTCTCAATTTTGGAAAGTTCGGTTGGCACTAGGTATGGAAACAACTTCATCTTTTCGGTAAATGCAGCAGCATAGTCATCGATGCTCATTCTCCCCTTCTTCAAATTTTGGAACTCATTGTTCAGATCAACCAGGTCTATCTATGAACAGTACTACGCCTTCAGTTGTTCCAAGAACTCATCCCATGACATTTTCAAAGCTTCTCCTTGTGGCATTGTATCTGCCAATAGCTTCCACCAGCTCAAGACTACAGTTTTCAATTGTCTTACAACGAAGACAGTCTTTTGCTTCTTGCTGTAGTCGCAGCTCTCAAACACCATCTCCATCTCGGAGATCCAGTCCATAATCTCAACAGGCTTTGGGCATCCTGAGAGACTTGGTGGTTTCACACCCAATAAATTTTTGTACATCCACCCATCCTTGTTGTTTCTCCCTTCTAGGTCATTCCTTTGCTCGCCTTGAGTCCCTACTTGACTCACTTGGCGGCTATAGTTCCCTTCCTCAGATGGCTCAGGAACTGGCTCCGTCGGTTCAACATGTATGGTAGGTTCGTCCCTATTTTCGTGGAGCATCCGTCTCATTTCCTCCCTTTGTTTAGCTATCATAGCCTGAATCATGGCTTGGACTCCAGCCATGGTGACTGGCTCAGGTGCAACTTCTTCAACAACAGGTATTTGCTGAACCACTGGGGGTTGGTTCCTACCTCCATTCACGTTCACGTTTCTGCTACGGGTCCTTGCCATCTTGATCTATACACCGAATAAGGTGAATTTAGATCTTTATTTAGGATAGACGTTTAAATCGTCCTTATCACTCCGAAACGTTTACATGTTAGTTCTAATATCGTAGTCGTACGTTTAGAATCCTCAACACATAAGGTTTCTAGATCCGGTCGGCAACAGAACATAGATCCAAACAAATAACCGCATATCATGCACAAAGCATTTAGCACATAAAAGCATTTTAGGCACAGTTCCTAAAATAAGCTAGTGCTCACACCTGACAATCATCGCTTAGCATTCTAAGTTTATGTCTAGAAATCCTACAAATTCCTAGTTCGCTTAAACTAATGCTCTGATACCAACAGTGACATCCCCAAAAATCACGGCCAGAAAAGATCGATTTGTTTATGCTTTGTTTAAAAATCAGAGTTACATTTTAAATGAAAGTGATGCGGAATTTGTCCCAAAACAAAATATGATAAAGATTTATCAAAAGCATTTCCATAGAAATGTATTTCATTAAAAGACTTGGGATGTCATGTTCGTACAGATCAAAAGCATAAACAGTACAATATAAGCCTTACTACATTATTTCATATCTACAGGCCTATATCCGTAATCCCTCGTCCAAAACATCACACCTATGCTCATGCGCCACTACCTGTAATACAAGAAACTGAGTGGGTCAGGCTTGGGAGCCTGGTGAGCACATAGGGTTTTCAACCCACAATAAATAAGTTTATTAATTTCGTCGATCAACAATAACCCGATTACCCGTTCCCGTTATCCTCACTTTACGTCCCTAAACACCTATCATAAGGGACCTAGCCTAAGGATCATCATCGGGACAGACACTACTGCTAAGGGGATTCCTCATCAATAAATGTCCTAAAGGCAACCATGTGGGGGATGGAGTACACCGGTGAACATATCGTTCACAAACACCTACAGGTTGCGAGCCTGCTAGTGTTCCACTGGACTGTCTAGAAGAGTTCGTGGCCGTCATCCATACTCCGCTAGATAACAGAATCAACAACAACGACATCGAGGCCTCTCATCATTTTATCATACATCACCTATTACATCTACCCATGTTTTACCCCAACATTTTCGTAGATATAAAATACATATACAGTTTAAATCATTGAAAACATGTATAACAACGTTCATCTAGCATAGATAGCAAGTATTCAGATAATATGCACACATAGCACGTAATTTATATAAAATACTTCATATCTATGTGTAAGTTGAAAGTAACTATGCACTCACCTGTTAAAGTGATGATTCCAAAATCGGGCAGCGCTTGCTTCTAACGATTCTATTTTCGTTTGACGAAAACTAGCATTATTATCGCTAAATTTTAGTCTAATATTTACCGTGACCAACTATTAGTCTTAGTATTATTATTATTATTATTATATAAGCGTTAAACAATATTTTCCAACCGCTATGTACAGACAGGGGCCAGACATAAAACACCGGAGGGCAGGACCATTTTGGCATATAGCACTTCTGAAATCCAACAACCCTATGCGGCCCTTTAAACCAGATTCCCCGTACCGCGAGTAGTTAAAAAAAATATTATAACGACACTTATATAAGTTATAATAATAGCTCAAATATTTATTATAAGTTTATAATAACAATACTAATTTTAAATATAAGCTATATTAAAATAAGGTAAGCATAACTTACTTACAAGGGGGTTTTAGCTAGGGGTCGGGCTCTGCAGGGGCAGAACTTCATCGCTGAATTTTTCTAAGAAAGATTCGTGCAGCGCTTCAGCACTCACCTTACTATACTAAACTACAAAAAGAGAAGTCGAATCACGAGGGACCGAAACGCTCGGGGGATAAGGAAAGAAAGACTCTTGAATCAAGAGAATGGTGCAAGAAATATGAGAGCCCAAGGCTCTTATTTATACTAATTGAATTTTCAAAAACTACCCTCCATAATTACTTAATGACCTTTTAGTTATATAAGCAACTAAACACCCCTCTATGATACTATTTTAAATTGATTTAATGATATTTGTACTAAACTAATGTCGAAAGAACTCAACATTAGTCTTATAATGACCGCATCGTCGATACCTTTCTAATGATATATACATATGTATATATATGTGTACGTATACATGATTTATACTTTATTTTAATACGTAAATATGCTATTATAATTTGTAACTCGTTCATACGAACTCCGTTTTTGACGTTCTTTATATCCACGCGTAGGTGGAGATGTACTCTACAACTTTCGTTTAGACTCCGTCGGCTAATTTTGACTTTATTTTTAAAGTTATATTTTTAACAGGCCGAGACAGGATTGGTCTGTTTAAAATCTCATAACTTCTTCATATGAAGTCAGATTTGGGCGTTTTTTTTATGCACGGAAACCTTAAGACATATTCTACAACTTTATGTAGAGATATCGGGATTATCTCACACTTTAATTTTGACGCTCATTTTTATTCTTTAGTAATTATACATTTATAATTAAATAATAAACACATAAACACACATAATTCACATAATACTCAAATATTTCGTCTTTATTACTTCAAAAAGAGTTACAAGAGTTGACCTAGACTATTACATTGACAAAAATGCTTAGTCCTGAAACCCGGACGCTACAGTTAGATTTAGGTTTCATATAAAAAATCAATTCAGATTAAGATTAGGTTTCAGATTAAAGGGGTAGTTGTTTCTGGGTTCAAAATCAAAGCAGAAGATGATGAGGCAGTTGAGGAAAAGAACCTCCACCCTGCCTCCATTAACGAAAAGAAGGTATGTGAAGCTTCCATCTTCCTTGATTATTATCGAATCAGAGCACCCCCCCCCCCCCCCTCTTTAGAGTTAGATGGAAAAAACCCATAAATGCCTCATCGGAATCGACTAAGCAAGTGATAGCTTATTCTTATTAGTTTATTTTAGATTTTTAGCTCTTTTTAATTAGTTTTGCATTGTATATTCTTTATTTTCTTTATTATGGATCGTACCGGGTGCTTTTTATTTTGCATAAGGTATTTTGCAGGTTTTCAGCGTTCGTTGCGGTTGCGGGTTGATTGGAGTCGGACTTAGTGGGCTCTAGAGGCATTGTTGGGCTTGGCGGATCCATAAAAGAAGATTTGGGCCTTAAGAGTTAAGGACTTGGATATTATGGGCTTGTGAAGATGGGTTATAAACCACTATTTTTGGGCTTGGAGCATCCATATTTGAAGCTAAATGATGATTGGTTGGTTTAAATCACATGGATATGGAGGGGACCAAAGGAATCATTGGTAGTGGAGGAATGAGGAGCCAATAGCATTACACCAACACTTGAGCGAGTGAAATTTTCGTTGCGCGGGTACCCGCGCAACTGCCCAGTTTGGGCATTTTGGTCATTTGGCACACCATAACATGGGGGGATCAGATCCATCAGCTACATTCTCGACTTTCACCATTGGAGACCTGTAGGAGGCGATTTTAGGGCTTGAAGACTCATTTCTTTTCATTTTTCCAAGATATTGGTAGTTTCTTTATGCAATTAAAATTATGTGATTGTTTTTCTATTGCCATGAGTGGCTACACTCTTTATATTGGTTAACTTTGGTTAAAACCTTTGAATGTTTGTGGGTTTTTGAAGGATTCATGCTAGATTATCAATTATTTTATGTTTATGGTTCTAGATCATATTTCTTATGCTTGTTTAATGCTTTGATCATGAGCTTGGCACTTGAATGCGCTAATGTTAGTTTATTTCTTTGGTTTTGTATTGAATCATTGAATTGACATATAACAAGAGCTTTATGATGGTAAAAATCATCTCTAGTTTATGAATCATAGCTCCTTTATGGATGTGTAAGCATTGACATCCTCTAGGAATTGGAGATTTCTTCATTCTTTAGGCTAATCAACTTCTTGGGTTCAATTGCTTAAATTAAACCCTTGATCTTGATTAAGAAGGTGTGTTGTGGTCTTCCCCAACCTCCATACTACCTAAGAGGAATCTTGGCATATCATGCTTCATGATTGCTATAACTAATTTGGGATGAATGATAAGCTTCATGTTGAATCCTAATGATAAACACACAAATGTTCATTGTGTTGAATTGCCTTAGTTAACCAACTCTCTCCAATATTTGAGCATTTCACTATCTTGCTTAATTCCAAGTTTTTATTTATTCAAGTCTTTTAGTTTTCAAGTAATCAAACACCCCCCCCCCCTCTTTTAGTTTACTTGTAGTTAGTTAGTTTACTTACAATAGTTCTTTTAGATTGCATTGGTGATTGAATACAACCATTTCCCCGAGGATCGATACCCCTTTTTACCATTATATTACATTTTATTTGCAAACAAATGGTGTAATTTGCTTGGTGGACTTGACAACCCACCAGGTTTTGGCGCCGTTTCCGGGAAAATTGGTTATTGTTATTTGATTGTTTATGCCTAGGTCTACAAGAACCGGTGAACTACTTTATAATCCGGAAATTGAAAAAGAAGCAAAAAGGTTGAAAAAGTTAGCCAAACAAGCAAAGCAACAACAACTTGTTCAAGCCTCTTCTTCTTCTCCACTAATCAACATAGAAGATCAAGTCCATACTTCAAGTGATACCGACACCGAACCGAATTCTCCAATTGTTGTTTAATCCCTTGAATACATTCCGCTTGAAAACTACATAGCCATGAATCATACTCCACCTCACAATTCCAACCTAAATCCAAACAATCAAGATGCCAATACCCCACCCCAACAACCAAGAAAACAACAACAACAACAACAACAACAACAACAACAAGAACCTCTCATTGATGTGCCACCTTGGAATCAAGCCCTTCCTCAAAACCAACCCAGTTATCAACCCCCACAAATACACAACCAACAGTTTCACAAAAACAACCAACCTCAAACTAATGCTTTTCAAGTTCCACAACAAGTACATTACCCAAATCAACCTAATTACTCACACCCTTCAATGTACCAAAACCCAATGTACCCACAACAACAACCTCCTTACAACCAATACCCTAACTACCAACCTTATCCAACACCAATCTATAATCCCCAACAATACCCAACAACATCCCAATTATTTGCAACAATATCCCAACAACCCCAATCCACTCAATCCCCCTCAAGAGTTGACACTTAGACAAATGATGGAAACAGATGTTACTCATACACCTCTTGCTATTGTTTATCCCACAAACCGCCGAGGAATTGAATTGAAGTCAAGTTTCATACATCAACTTACCAAGTTCCATGGTTTGGATAGAGAAGACCCTCAAAAGCATTTGAAGTCATTTCATATGATATGTGTTAGCATGTTGCCCGAAAATGTGACATTGGATGATTTCAAGCTAACCGTCTTCCCGCTTACCTTGGAAGATAAAGCTAGAGAGTGGTTATTCAACTTACCATCAGGGTCTATTCACACGTGGGAAGAGTTACTCAAAGCCTTTAATAGCAAGTTCTA
This sequence comes from Lactuca saligna, assembly GCF_052625555.1. Classification (NCBI taxonomy): domain Eukaryota; kingdom Viridiplantae; phylum Streptophyta; class Magnoliopsida; order Asterales; family Asteraceae; genus Lactuca; species Lactuca saligna. Next base: position 130,207,240 of record NC_136422.1, on the reverse strand, counting down.
TCCCACCTCCCTGATATCAAGCCAATGAAGTGACATTTTGGGGATTCGTCAAGGGGAGAATGAGACTTTTCATGATTTTTGGGAGCGATTCAACAATTTGTGTACAAGTTGTCCTCAACACAATATTCCCGGACAATTACTTCTTCAACAATTTTATGAGGGTATGAATGAAAAATATCGAAGAATGATTAATGCTTCAAGCGGTGGTGACATCTTCAACAAGACACCTCAAGAGATAAGATCACTTTTTGGAACCATTTCTCAAAATCAAAGGAATTTTGGAACTCGAAATGAAATGAAGAGAAATTCTCCACAAATGGTTGGTGAAGTTAGCAACACTCAACACATGGAATCAAAGCTCTTAGATTTGACTAATGTGCTAATTCAAATGGTGGTGGGAAGTGGTCAACAATTGATGGTGTGTGGCATTTGTACAATGACGGGGCATTATACGGATAAATGTCCCACACTTGGAAATGAACCGGAAGATGTGAATGCAATAGGAGGGTATCAAGGTCAACCAAGACCCATGGGATTTCAAAACAATTTCAACTCAAATTGGAGGAATAACCCAAACAACCCATACCCACCAAAGCAAAATCCACCAAACATTTTGATGAGACCTCAACATCCACAATACCCCTCCCAAAAACCTCCATATCCATAAACTTCTTTCAACCCTCCAAATTACCAACAACCTCCACCACAAGGCCAATCAAGTAGTAACCATCAAATGAGCCTTTAACAACTCGTTACTTCTCTTGCTCAAAGCCAAAGACAATTTCAACAAAAGACCAAGAATACCTTCTCAAACATTCAAGCACAAACCGGAGACTTGGCCACTGCTCTCAACAAGATGGAAAAAAAGGGCAAACTTCCATCTCAAACCGAGAAGAACCCCAATGTGAGTGCAATAACTTTGAGAAGTGGGAAAACACTTGGAGAAAGCAACCTAAAAAGAGATTCAAGAGAAGAAGAAGATGAAGTCATCATTATTGAACCTTCAAAAGTAGTACCTCCAAAGGAACCGGTTGTTCCAAACATTGGTCAACCTGAATCTTCCAACAAGACCATAAAGCCATTGGTCATACCACCACCCTTCCCTTCCCGGTTAGCCGCTTCAAGGAAAGAAGAGGAAGAAAATGAATTATTTGAAACTTTCCGCAAGGTCCAAATCAACATTCCACTATTGAATGCTATTAAGCAAATTCCAAGTTATGCAAAATTTCTCAAGGATTTTTGCACCAAGAAGAGGAAATTCAAGGAAAATGAAAAGATTCAAGCCAATGCAAACGTGTTTGCGGTTATCCAAAAGAAGTTACCTCCCAAATGCAAGGATCCGAGAATATTTGCAATCCTTTGTACCATTGGTGAGTTGCATGTTGAAAGTGTCATGTTAGATCTTGGAGCCTTGATTTATGTGATGCCATATTCGGTTTTTTAATCTCTCAATGTTGTGCCTTTGGAAGAAACCGGAGTAATCATTCAATTAGCAGATAAGTCAAGTGTGTCTCCAAGAGGAGTGTTGGAGGATGTGCTAGTACAAGTTAGTCAACTTGTTTTTCCGGCAGATTCTTATGTCATTGATCTTGAAGAGAAGACTCCTTCCAAATCATCTATGATCCTCCTTGGAAAACCTTTCATGCATACCGCTCACACAATCATTGATGTCCATAAAGGAAAGATAACTATGGAGTTTGATGGAGAAACCATTCACTTCAACATCTTTGAAGTAATGAGGTACCCTAGCAACATTTCTCCATTGTATCGGGTTGATGTGATTGAGCCAATAAACGAGATAAGCCTTAATGTATGCACATACAATATACTCATGGAAGATGAGTGTAAGCCTAAGAGGGAAGCTCAAAGAAGAATGAATCATCCAATGATGGAAGTGATCAAGAAGAAGATAATTAAAAGGTTCAAAAGGTGCAAAGAGAAGAAAAAGGCATTTCATGACAAACACATAATCCAAAAACACTTTATTCCGGGTCAAGAAGTTCTTTTTTATCATTTACACTTAAAGTTATTCCTGGTAAAGTTGCGATCTCAATAGCATGGACCTTTTATTGTTATAAAAGTGTTTGATCATGGTGTGGTTGAAATCAAGAGTTTGGAAACAAACCAAATCTCCAAAGTGAATGGGCGCCATTTGAAACTATTTTATGAAGGCTTTGACATGGGAGAATTTGACAACGTAACATTGGAAACACTGATTTACAAAGGTTGACGGAAGCGGGGCTATGTCTTGGCAAAGATTTTAAATAAATGCATTGTAAATAAATAATCTCCGCTTGAATTTTTGGGTGTTTCTAAGCTTGAAGTTGGTCTAAAAATAAGCATATTGAAGTTTAGCAATGATCTTGGTAAAGTTTGAAAAAAAAATGCCTAAAATCCACAACTTGCGCGGGTACCCGCGCAGCCGTTGCGCGGCCGAGCCGTCAGCCGCGCAGATTCTGAGCTCTAAATTACCCCCACATCGGATGCAATCTGATTGCTGCGCGCGGCCGGTTCCCCCACCCGCGCAAGTTCTGCGCGGTCGACTACCACCCTCGCAACCTACTTGCACGATTGCCTTCTACCCTTGCAAATTTTTGCGCGGCCATGACCAAATCCTTCCTCTTCTTTGTGAGACCAATGATGCTAATTCATTATTTGTGCAACCCAACCATCACCCGTGCAAAGTTTGCGAGGGTAGCCGCACAAATATATCACTTCATAAGAAAATTTCGAGCCATTTCATATGCTCCTTTACGCGACCAAGCTTTCATCAATGTGTATTTAGGCGGCTAAGAACTCCATCCAAGCATCATTATGCGACCCATGTGTTGCTTCCATACCATCCTCGCGGGCCTCCTCCACCTTGATCCCGGTACGATCCTTCCTTAATCTCATCCTAAGCATTGAGGACAATGCCTCATTTTAAGCTTGGGGTAAGGTACTCTTATATTTTATTTTTAATTGCATTTAGGTTGTATATTGTTGCATTTAGAGTAAGTCATTTAAGTCATTCATAAAAAATTGCATAAAAATTTAAAAAAAAAATATTGCATATTTTGTTTCTTTCTTTTCTAATTTTCATACTTTATAGATGCATTCTAGTTTAAGTTAATGCATTTTTGTTTTCTCTTGTCTTCTCATCCCTGCAGGTACCATAGCGTCGAGTCATAACTATTTAATCATAGATTGGTCCTAGGTCTTGATTTGGAATTCCTTGTATTTGATAAATGGAACACCTTTTGAGCCTCACAAACCACTTTGAGACCGCTTGTGTGGGGGTCAGATACAGGTAGCTTGATTGGGTCTAGGTGCGGAGGGATGTGGTTGGTCAAACCGATGTGTGCGAGCAAAGATTAGCCCGGTAAGGTATTTTGAAAACATTGAAGATATTGAAGACCTACATCTTGGTTTTGGGGGGGAGTACCCCTTAGTACTCACGAGTCTCATCCGAGCCTTACTTAGTAAGATTCTCACCACCTTTTAAGATAGGTCATCATTTTTCTAGGGGTCTAGAGTATATAGCTAGATAGATTTTTGTTTATCATGCCTTGCATTGAGGTGCTTGATGAACTTCGAAGTGGGTCCCCCAATTCACATCTTTTGGGACCAAGTTTTTTCGGTAACACCCATTTTTGAGTCATATCCCACCCTTTTTAGGTGATCTTGGCACATTGTCAATGATCAATAGGTGTTCATGATTAAGCCTCTATCTATTACTCCATTTTCATTATTGGAGTCCTATGTTACATGGTGAAATTCCTTAGACCTTCAAATAAGAATGACAAGAAGAAAACACAAAAATTGAAGAAAATTTGGAAAAAGTGAAGACAATAAGATACGATAAAAGATGATTCAAGAAAAGCAACAAAAACAAAGAAGAAAAAAATGAAAAAAAAAACGATGAGAAAGTTGAATGTCAAGCAACAAAAGAGGCTGAAATCCAAATAATAGAAGTTCAAGATTGAAGATTTGAGTTGTTAGGTTTAGATTTAGGTTAAGTAGAATTTTTATTATTTTATTTTATCTTTTTGATTTTTGGTGAGAAAAAGCCCCGACGATGAGACGGTAGACAGTAAAGGATAATACAAGGGAGAAGCCTCTGAAACCAGATGTTTGCCCGGAGGCCGTGCTGCGAAACCCTATTTCGTATTATACACTTTAGCCTGACAAATGTAGGAATCATCGTGTGTGAAGAGGTGCCTTTCCTTCATGCATTATGATCTGCATTAGTGATTTAAAGTGCCCCCACTAGGAGCATCTCTGTTTCATTTGTCTTGCACACCGCGACCGCATCCAGCCGTGATCTATTCGCCCATCAAGTGGTTGAGAATGTGGTTTGTGGTTCTAAAAGGGGGAACATTTTGTAGATGTGTAGGGTCCATTGAAAGACTAATTCTAACCATGTTGACCGATGTTGACCAAGTTCTATGGTATCTTTCTTTTTCTACTTTAAGTTTAGTTCATCCTGAGTTCATTTTAGTCTTGTTCTAACTTGAGGACAAGTTAGGTTTAAGCTTGAGGTGATTTGATAGTTTATTTTATTTCCTTATTTTTATTAGTTTATTTTAGATTTTTAGCTCCTTTTAATTAGTTTTGCATTGTATATTCTTTATTTACTTTATTATGGATCGTACCAGGTACTTTTTATTCTGCATAAGGTATTTTGCAGGTTTTCGGTGTTCGTTGCGGTTGCGGGTTGATTGGAGTCGGACTTAGTGGGCTCTCGAGACATTGTTGGGCTTGGCGGATTCATAAAAGAAGATTTGGGCCTTAAGAGTTAAGGATTTGGATATTTTGGGCTTGTGAAGATGGGTCATAAACTACTATTTTTGGGCTTGGAGCATCCATATTTGAAGCTAAATGATGATCGGTTGGTTTAAATCACATGGATATGGAGGGGACCAAAGGAATCTTTGGTAGTGGAGAAATGAGGAGCCAATAGCATTATAGCAACACTTGCACGGGTGGAATTTTCGTCGCGCGGGTACCCGCGCAACTCCCCAGTTTGGGCATTTTGTTCATTTGGCACACCATAACTTAGGGGGGGTCATATCCATCAGCTGCATTCTCGATTTTTCACCATTGGAGACCTGTAGGAGGCAATTTTGGAGCTTGAAGACTCATTTTTTTTTTTCATTTTTCCAAGATATTGGTAGTTTCTTTATGCAATTAAAATTATGTGATTGTTTTTCTATTGCCATGAGTGGCTACACTCTTTATATTGGTTAACTTTGGTTAAAACCTTTGAATGTTTGTGGGTTTTTGAAGGATTCATGCTAGATTATCAATTATTTTATGTTTATGGTTCTAGATCATATTTCTTATGCTTGTTTAATGCTTTGATCATGAGCTTGGCACTTGAATGAGCTAATGTTAGTTTATGTCTTTGGTTTTGTATTGAATCATTGAATTGACATAGAACAAGAGCTTTATGATGGTAAAAATCATCTCTAGTTTATGAATCATAGCTCCTTTATGGATGTGTAAGCATTGACATCCTCTAGGAATTGGGGATTTCGTCATTCTTAAGGCTAATCAACTTCTTGGGTTCAATTGCTTAAATTAAACCCTTGATCTTGATTAAGAAGGTGTGTTATGCGCTTCTCCAACCTCCATACTACCTAAGAGGAATCTTGGCATATCATGCTTCATGATTGGTATAACCAATTTGGGATGAATGATAATCTTCATGTTGAATCCTAATGATAAACACACAAATATTTATTGTGTTGAATTTCCTTAGTTAACAAACTCTCTCCAATATTCGAGCATCTCACTATCTTGCTTAATTCCAAGTTTTTAGTTATTCAAGTCTTTTAGTTTTCAAGTAATCAAACACCCCCCCCCCCCCCTTTTTTTAGTTTAATTGTAGTTAATTTATTTACAATAGTTCTTTTAGATTGCATTAGTTATTGAATACAACCATTTCCCCGATGATCGATATCCCTTTTTACCATTATATTACGTTTTATTTGCAAACAAATTATGTAATTTGCTTGGTGGACTTGACAACTCACCAGGAAGATGTCGTTGCCATCCACTTCTTGTACTCCACCATTGTAACCATCAACGAGCACCATTGTTGCAACAACCAGCGATCACCGCCACTGTAATCCCTGATGGGGTTTCAAACCTGCAAAAACAACTCATATCATAAATGGGTGGTGTGTGATGAAGCTAATCTAAAATGCATGAATGCCTCGTTAGAAACTGTTACTCAAGGTATAGAAAAATGAGAAAAGCAAATCAATTTACTGGTAATGGGGTGGTGGTTTAGATTAGGATGAGTTTTGAAAAAAAATTGATATGGGATGAAAATCGAAAAAGATGATGGGATGGGATGAGAGGGAGACCTTATATATTTTTAATTTTATTTATTTATTTATTTATTTTTAAAATACGAGAAAACATCATAAATGGTCCATGTGGTAGCGAAATGACGAAAATGTCCTTCATTTAACGGACAAAAATTAACGGAGTTAGGGATAAGGACCAACTATCAAAAGTTTTGAAAGCACAAAGACCAGCTATGACGTTTATAAATCACGGGTACTAAACTTCAGATTTTAGAAAACCACGAGAACCATTTATGATGTTTTTTCATTAAAATTTGACATTACAAATACTATGTAACATCTGCATCTATTGTGAAATAACAGTTTAAATGTTTATTTAATTGAGATTTATTAAATTTAAGAGTAAATTATATGAATGGTCCCTATGGTTTGGGGTAATTTGCACGTTTGATCCCTAACTTACTTTTTTAACTCGGAAGGTCCTTACTGTTTGTTTTTGTTACATGTTTGGTCCCTTCTATTTGTTTTTGTTACGCGTTTGGTTCCTGTCTTACCTAAAAAGACTATTATTTGATTAGAGAAAGATGATAGGATAGGTAGGGTAAGGTGAGTGCAGTGGGGTTGAGAGTGTGTTTATTTAAATAAATTAAAAAAATCAAGGGCAAAATAGTCTTTTTAGGTAAGAAAGGCACCAAACGTGTAACAAAAACAAACAATAGGAACCTTTCGAGTTAAAAGAATAAGTTAGGGATCAAACTTGCAAATTATCCTAAACCATAGGGACCATTCGTGTAATTTACTCTAAATTTAAACGTTAATTAAAGGGTGGGATTCAAACTTAATTAATAAAAATGATAAGAAACTGATGCACGGTATGTCATATTTTTATTGCAAATAAACATTCATTATTAATTATCAAAATATAACAAACATTATAAGTACTCGTGAAATTTGATGACTTTAGCTAAATTATATATAAAAAAGTAAATATAATTAATTCTATTTTACCTGTTTTTTTAATCAAATATGTAATTTCCCAACAAAGCTTTCTTTATAACAAATAATATTAAAAAAAAAAAAAAAAAAAAAAAAAAAAAACTAATCATTTCTATATAATTAAGCTCCAAACCACAAAATAAGTAGACAAACAACAAGTAAACGAACATTATACGTATAACAGTTAATTAATATCAATCTAAATATTGTGTTAATTATTCCTCTTACAAGAATACATTGTAAATACAAATTTAAAAAATTCAACATAATTTATTTACCCCCCCCCCCCCCCCCCCCCCCTCAAAAAAAAAAAAAAAGATAAGAAATAGATTATATAAATTAATCCAATCTTCTGTTGTGTAATTATATTGTTATGTAAAAGATGCTTAATTACATAAATAGCTAGTAATCTTGAGCATAGAAATCAATAATTTCCCTGAGATTAAGCTTGAACAATGACGATACATCATTATGCATCAACCATAACATATGCTCAAACAAAATGGCATCCACATCTACATACAACACCCTCTTCTTCTTCTGTTGATCAACCGTCAATCTTAATGATGATGATGAGTTTTTCTTGTTGTTCTTCACCAAATCAAACAAAACCCTAAAAGGGTTTTCATCTAACACGAAAGGGTCCACCAAAAACTCCTTCTTTTCCTTCCCTACCACCACTGTGATCGGATCATCTGAGCCAACAAAGAAGTCATCAGTTAGCTGCCGGTAACCTAGCAGGTGGCCGGAGCAACGGCGGCTCAAGATTGAGACTGGTAGAACCAAGCAATCCATTTGTAGGAGGATAGGCGATAATGGGTGTGTGTTTGTAAGTGAAAAGAGTGTGTGTGTATGTATGTATATAGGTGTTTGTTCTAAGGTTTTTCAAGGTGGAAGGAGTCAAAGCTTTCTGGTTTTCTGAATTTAAAATGAGGTGGTGAAAGGTGGAGTTTGTATGGTAGTAGTTGAATATGCCAACCAAACGGCTAATAATGGTGTGACAAAGGAAACAACATGTAACTAGTTGTCGATGTTTGCTAGTTACTCATATGTAGCCGTTGGGAGCTAGTATATATATATATATATATATATATATATATATATATATATATATATATATATATATATATATATATATATATATATATATATATATATATATATATATATATATATATTTATTATCGAAAATATATTTTTATTGAAATTGTGAAGCTGGAAAGAGCGTAGGAGGAGCGTGTGGGCCTTTATTTTCTATGGATTTCACGAGAAAGACTTTTTTATTAAAGTGTTTATTTTTTTTAAGTTCTTAGTTTTAGAGTAAAATGGTCGACGTTTGTCGTTTGCTTTGGTTTCGTCCCAAAGAATTCCTCTCTTTTTTTACTATGTAAGTATTAAGATTTATTTATGCACTTAATCCTTCTTTAGAGTTTTGAGAGCCTCAACTGAATCTATTAAGCCATTATAAATTTATAATCGTGTTAACAATATATGTTTTTATTTATTATTATTATTATTTAGTGGTGGGACAATCCAACTTCCACCGGTCATCCTGTACAAGACTAGGTAATGTATTTATTGTCGTCGGCTTCACCAGCTTCCAAATTTGTATATGATCCTTCTTTTCTAGTTGTATTTTTCGGAAAAATTGTTTTATGTATATATTTTTTAATTTATTTTGTACTTGACAAAGGATTTTGCATCCGAAAAGTGTGCAACTAACATTTTAGGTTGAAGTTTGTCATTCAACAATAAGTGTGCATATTTATGTTTAATTTGCTTGAGTTGTGTACATCTTACTTTCATTTACGACAAATTATTATTGAAGTGATATCTTACTTTAATTTATGACAAATTACTATGAAAGTGATACCGATTGTGCTAGATTTTAAAGTAAAGCAATAGAAGAATAAATATTCATATTTTATATCACATACTCTCTAAGATAAGACGGATTTTTATACTCAAGCAACATGTTTACATGAACTACTGAAAAGGAAATCAAGTCATAAAATTTCACCATTTGTCACTCCCAATAAATTTATTCTTTGAAGTAGTTCCTGCTATCCAATAATCGAATATGTAATAAAATGGAACATTACTGTGGAATGAAAAAAAAAAAAAAAAAGCTTTGGTTGACATAGAAAAAATGAACGAAGCTTTCATCACAGAACGTGATATCTTTTCTGATTTTCATTTATTAGGAGCGCTTTCTTTTTCACTCATTCTATGAAAGAAATGATATATATTTATAATTATAAATTATTTTTATTTATATAGCTTTTAATAGTATTCATATTTTTAAAATTTTCAAAACTTCAATGAAATATATTTATTATTTATTAAAAACTAAAAAAATATAATTACATTTCAAGATTTCAATCTTTTATATTTTTTTTAGATTACATATAATTCATTTTAGAGTACTAGAAAACATATAACATGTATTTTGCATCAAACAAATATATAAATATATTTATATACAATTTATTTTACCATATACTATTATTTAATTAAAGTTTATTATTACAAAACAAAATTACATAAATGATCCATGTGGTTTACATAAATCACAAGTTCATTCTATGCTAATTTCTTTTTACGAACAGTGTCCCCATTTTGGTTGATCATGTTGTTTCATTTTGTTACAAATTTGATCTGAAATTACTATTATACCATTTTCAATTAAATTTTCCTTTTTTCATTTATATAATTTTACTTTAAAACCACATTGGAATTTTATGATAATATAGAAAGCACCAGAGCACAATAAAAAAGAATATGATCCAAAGTCCCTATTTGCGAATCACATGTAACACACAAAAGAGAAACCATTTCAATATCATGTTGTCTAGATTGATCATTATTCGGAGTTATTCAACTTCACTCTCGAAGCCAACAAATTCTCCTTGATAAGAACTAAGTTGTTCCATCTAGGAGATTCTCTCACAACTAAAGTCAATTTGTTAGTCAAACACCTAGCCGAAGACAACATATAATCACTTGTTCAACACCCCCTTTAAGCTCTTAGTGCACACAAGTAGGCTAAACATCAATCAGTAACCTTTACTAAGGGAAAATGACATTGTAGCCCTACAATGTATTTCACATTTGCCCATTCAGTCACTTATGTTATTTTCGTGCCTTTTAGGGGAACAAAGTTGGTTTTGCCGGGTCGAATATGTCATTTTGTAGAACTAAAGGGGTCAGCCAATCATCTAAAACCCATTTGACCATTCCATGCTTTATATGTGTCTATTAACCAGTTCTTATCCATTTGACTAATCTTCTTCCTTCGTTTTCTCTGTTTCTTCTTCTTCTTAATATTCTTCTTCTTTGTAACATCCTAAAATTTAAGACTAGCTTCTTAAATTATTAAAGTAAATAAATGAAAGGTGATTTATTTAATTAAATTATAAAGGAATAATTATATCATTAGTTGATACAAAGTTTAGAAGGTTCGAAGTCAAAATTATAACATTTTAAAGGTTAAAGGGACAAAAGTGTCAAGTTAGCAAAATGAGTTGAACAAAGGGTTGACTCAATTAGTGGAAGGGACTAACAAAGTTATAAAATGGATGGAGAAGGACTTCTTATGTCAAAAACTGTAAGTTAAAGTCACAAATATTGTGGTTTAGTAGGGTTTAGACAAAAGATGTAAACTCGAGGGACCAATAGTGAAAATATTGGGAAATAAGATGTAAGGCTCCTTAATTCTTCTTCTTTAGATCGTGTTTTGCAAGGGAAGAACTCCCTAATGGCGATTTGATCTTAAGAGCTCCTAGGGTTTGAATCAAGCACGTTTTGAAGCATTCAAACAAGAAGGAAACAATCAAAGGCAAATGAGGTATAATCTCTCCTATATTACTCCTAAAATTCAAGTTCAATGCTTGGAGAAAACACCAATGTCGAATTTAGCTTCTTCACATGGTTACTATTTTGGTTTCTAACCTTCCTTGAGTAGTTTTGGTGATTCCAATCACTATATTTGTAGATTTGATGGTTTAGGTGAAAATCTTCATGAACCCTAGAAATCTAAATTAGGTATTTTATGTGTATATGTTAAATTTGAATGTATTTAATGACCTAGATGATGTTTGATGACAATGAATCCAATTAGAATACTCAAACACATCCATGATGGTAGAATGTTGCATAAACATGAATCTTTGGTGATTTTGGGAAAGATATGATGACATCAATGGATTTTATGCATTATGGTATAATTATTGAGCAAATGAACTTCAAAACCATGAATGGATGCTTTTAGTATGATTTAGATGCAAAATAGTAAGTGTTGATTTATTATTGAATGAATCCATGGAGTTTGTACACAAAAATGAATTTTGGGAAATTTATTAATAACAACATAATGTTTGACATCTAAGAGGTGAATTGCATACATGAATTTGAATTAAAACTCTAGAGATGAAATCGGAACATAAACATGAAGGGATCCTGGTGAAGTTCTAGCTTTAGTGATTGTTTTATCCCAAAGGGCAAATTGGGAATATGGAATGGAGTTGAGGATTTCATAGTTAGATTAGGTGTTTAAAATGAGATTAGTTATGGTTTCATGCACTTGACAACATCCTCTTGAGTATTCAACAAGTTGAGAACAAGTTTTGTGGACTTTGAAATGTTCAAGTGTAGAATGGACTAATTAACCCTTCATTTAAAGTATAAGGATCATCATGATCTTAAAGGATTCAATGAGCACTTGATGGATTAACAGGGTGTTTTTGGATGATAAAAGACCTCCTAATAATATGTGAGAACATAAATAAATGGTACAAAGTGATATGAAAAAGGTCTTCAAGAACTATGTAAATTAGGTGTAACTTCCCAAAATTCAATGCAAAAAATTTCATTTTTAATTAAGTAACTTATAAAATCATTTACTGAAAACACCATCAATTTCATATCAATCCATAATCCCATAAGTCAAATATCATTAAAATGTCGTGTAATAATAATAAAGTCAAAGTACAATACCAGGGATCTCAAAAATGCGGAAATCATATGTGTGTGTGATGCACTGTTACCGTGCCAGCTCCTTCCACTTTGATGTAGAGGTACCTGAAAACAAAACTGTAAAATGTATGCACGAAGCTTAGTGAGTTCCCCCATCATACCACATACCATACATAAAACATAATGCATAACATAATTGGGTACTGACCACCCTTTCGATCCTATCGACCGGTACCTTGCCTAGCATATCAGGGTGCTAGCCTCCCTTTCGGTCCTTTCGACCGGTATCCGGGGACTATTTCACCCCTACCACTACCAATAATATCATAGCACATATGTCAGAAACTGTCTAACATAACTGGGTACTAACTACCCCTTCGGTCTTTTCGACCGGTAATGGGGTCTAACCTACCCCTCCTATCACGTATCACATAACATCATATCATACTAGCACATAATCATAACAGGTAGCAACATACCAGATAATTATCACAAAGATAATTATCTCTACTATAACTTTTACTAGTGGGCCGACCTTGGTCCTTCGATCCATTTCTTCTGAAAGGTAACTCACCTCAATGTCGTGAAGTGTCTGAACTCTCCTCGCTGCCGGGATCAACTCCTCACAAATCCTACACATAATCATCTTCCTCATTTACCATTTCATGGTCAACTTAGGTCAAAGTAAAAGTCAAAGTCAACACCCTGGTCAAAGTCAACTTTCGTTCAACTCGTCGAGTTGGTCCAGCAACTCGTCGAGTTCATTCTTTGACTCGTCGAGCCCATCTTCATGCTAGTTGGGACGTTTAGTCCTTGACTCATCAAGTTCTTCCGTGACTTGGCGAGTTCTTCCATGACTCGCCGAGTCCATCTTCATATTATTGGGACATAGCCTTGAACTCACCACGTTAGTTCATACACTCGCCGAGTCCCATGATTTCCAGCTCCTTGCTGAGCCCAACCAAGTAAGTGTTCTTCTAACTTAACACATGGTCCATTATCAGATGGGATTTGGTGGGAAATGCGACCCGACTCGCCGAGTCACATGAGTGACTCACCAAGTCCCTCTATATCCAAAACTATACACTCGATTTCAGTTGGTCTTAATGCATCCACATCATAGATCTGACCTCCTAGGGTCCATAATACATGTAAAGTCCCAAACTTGAAGTCCATGCATGGGGTATTTGGCCCAAATGGACCTAAAATGGAGTCTACAAGATGCATGGGATGCTTATGGCAATAAAGTTGGCACCTTTATGCCATAAGAACCCTCAATGGTTCCAAATCTTAAGTCATACCCTCTTAGAATCACATAATCTCGAATGTGACCTATAAAAGTTTAGAAAATGTAAAAATGAACCCTAACTAGACATCTAAGAGATAAATGGTCAAGGATGAAGCTTTTTACCTCAAATGAGCTGGAAATAGGACACAACCTTTGGATCTACTAGCTTCCACTTGAACTCTCAAGCTCCTTCTTCCTCCTCAAGCTTCACAACCACCACAAACACACAAAATGGCTCAAGAACACTCAAACAAGGTTAGGGTTTCGATTTAGGGCTTTCTGGACATAGGGAGGCGATGATGGAGGCCACAGCTGGAGTGTTAAGGCATTTAAATAGGGTGCACACCCTTAAATTAGGGTTTCATCTAGACAAGACTACTTGTCGAGTTAGGTCATCCGACTCGTCAAGTAGGTTCTTCTTCCCACGTCCCAATTTTAACCTCTACTCGACGAGTTGGGGCCTCCAACTCTCCGAGTCCCAGAACACATGTGCAATAATTTATATTTACATTACGTACCAGGAATCGGGCGCTACAAATCTCCCCCACTTATTCTAGACTTCGTCCTCAAAGTCTGCCACTGTATCTTGGAAAAGCTCAGGGTAGTTCTCCCTCATCTCGTCCTCTGGCTCCCATGTCCATTCTGAGCCCTTGTGGTGCTGCCATTGCACCTTCACCAACTCAACCCTCTTGTTCCTCGGGTCCTTTGCCTTCCTGTTGAGGACAACTACTGGCCACTCGATGTAGTTCAGGCTGTCATCCACCCGAATATCCTCTAGAGGCACCACTGTTGAAACATCTACCAGACACTTCCGCAGCTGGGAGACGTGAAAGGTGTTGTGAATCTGGCTAAGTTTGGCTGACAGGTCCAGCCTATACACTACCTTGCCCACCCGAGCTACAACACTAAAAGGTCCAATGTACATGGGGCCCAACTGTTGGAATAGTGTCTAACGCTGCAACTATATTAGGCAAGTATTTGACCCGGTTGTGCAAGGTCCTTTTGGGTTGCCTTCACCATAGCAACTTGATGGGATGATTTATTAAGAGAGAGTAAATATTATAAAGATTAATATATAGTTATTTGATTAATATAAGTCATAGAATTAATTGGAATTAATTTGGTGACTTAAAGAGATTAATTAAATAAAGGGGTATAAACTATCAATTGTTTGAAAGTTAAGCTTTAGACTATAAATCCTTATAGATATACAAGGGACGGATTCTAGAAGCTAGGATAGCTTCAAAATCATCCATGACTTATCTAAGGAAAGGATATTGATAGCCTTAAGAGAAGATTATCCAATTAGGGTTTAGACTGTAACCCTTAAGGAGTCTGCAAGTATAAATAGACCCTATAGGTAAGGGAAATCGGTATCTCATCTAAAGTAAGAAAACTCTAGCCGATTTCCTCCCCTCTCCTCTTTCCTAAATCATCTTCCTTGCTATTGGTGTTTGTAAGCCATTAAAGGAGTGACATTTGTGACTCTATAATCTCCAAGACAACAAGATCAACAAGGAATTTAAAGGTATGGTTCTAGATCTATTTCAATGTTGTTATTTAACCTAATTAGGCATTCGAAGTCTTGGATTCAAAGCATGTTTAATTAGAAAGCCTATATCCAAGCATTAGGGTTTTGCATGCGCACATAGGAAAGTTCTTATGGCTAAAACCCATCAGTGGTATCAAAGCCTAGCTTGGTTTTCTTTAGATTGTTGCTTGATTAACTGAAACAAACCTGCAAAATTCAATTTTTTGGTTTCTGAGTCATGGACTCAGCGAGTTCCAAAGTGGACTCGGCGAGTAGGCCTGACTCGGCGAGTCCCTTTGTGTACTCGGCGAGTCCGAGCGTCAGGATTAGCCAAAACCGGGATTTTTTCATGTTTATCTTATGGAAACTTACCTTAATCATATTAGATCAACCCTAATCCGATTTTTTTGATATATATGACTATAATCTTGATCTAATTAAAGATATTTATCATCTAATAAAGTATTTAATTTCCTTATATGATAATTAATTAATTATTTTGATTATTTTGGTAATTATCTTAAAAGAAATCTTGAATAAATCAAATATAGATAACTAGGATATTAATTGTTAATTGGAATTATTTGTTATTTGATCCTCCATGTTTTAAATGTTTAAAACTTGCCCTCAAGTTTTGAAATTTATATTTGTGATTAAAAGTTTTAATTTGGACAACCTAAATTTCAAACCCTATGTTTTAAAAGGTTTAAAACACAACCCTATACTAATATGATATTACTATAATAATATATATATATATATATATATATATATATATATATATATATATATATATATATATATGTATGTATAACTAAATGCAAGTCTTACCGTTAGTAGGCCTCATTCACGAAGCCGATCTATAAGGTGGGTATAAGGTTGCGGCCTATAAAATGGCGCTTAATGGGTGTACACTCACACCCACCGCTTGCTTGATTGGTGGAGGGTCGTTAGCCGAACGGGTAGGATAGGGCAACCTCATCCTTTCATTAAAAGTATAATAAGTAATACAAAGTAACTACACATTTTTAAAATTTCCTAATCTTAGTTACTTTAGAAAAAGTGAATTGATGCAATCCCATGAAATTACACTTTGCACCCTTGCTAAGAAGTTAGTGGAGCGTGTGTGGTTTACCGGCACACTAATTGGTTCTAAGCAAATGTGGCAAATGGTGATTCATTGTTTATCATAGTTCGATGGAGCGTGTGTGGTTTACCGGAACATCGAATAGGTGATCGTTACAATGAAGGCACCATGTGAATTTGCATGGTAATTCACACCCGCTTTGTGATCCTCGGTATCCCAGTCACAAACAAGAGGGGCATATCGAGATTTAAACATGACATTGAATAGTTTCAATGAATCTCATCCGAACCTAGGAATTCTCAATACACTTAGGACTAATAGTTTAGGTTTTGTGATGGAGAATTAGTGAATAGTCATTCACTTACCTTCAACTTATTTGCATGTTAGATTACGGCATCCCTTATCTAGTATGTAAATGTTATTGTTGGATCCTAACCCTAATTTTTCTTATTGGGTGATAATTAGGGATTCTTATTCTAATCTATCTTTGTCCTTTCTATTTGTAGATGTCAAATGCAAACAACGCTGCTGCTAGTTCTTTCACGTTGATGAGCCTTTGCCAAAAGGTCACCTTCGATGGAACGAACTTTAGCGAATGGATAAGATACATTCGCACCATTGCTCGCTATGAGGATAAGGAGTATGTCCTCGATGAAAAGCTTGAGAAGATCAACCCCGAAATCGCTACTCCGGCCGAAATCACCGCTTTTGAGACTCATGAGCGAGATGCAACGAAGGTACATTGCATCATGATTGCCACCATGAACTCCGAATTCCAAAAGTCCTACGAGGACATGTACCCGTACGAGATGCACCAAGACTTATTGGAGAGATACCACCAAAACGCGAGACAAGAGCGTTATGAGATTTTCACTAACATGATTTCCGCTAAGATGGGTCATGGAGAATCTCTTACCGTGCACCTGCAAAAGATGCAAAGGTATGTTGACCGCCTTTGCAAGTTAAATGTTGACTTTGGGGAAGACTTGGCGATCGACATGGTGCTTCACTTTTTGCCTCCGATGTACAACCAATTTAGGATGACCTACCACATGAACAAAAAGGAGGTCACCCTAAGAAAACTCCAAGGTCTCTTGAGGGTCGCTGAGAGCAACTTCAAAGATAAGTCTGTTGCACCTACTCTCAATCCGCCTGCTGCTCCTGTCTTGGAAATTGGTCAAGGAAAGGGAAAGAAGAGGAAGGCTTCATCGAAGAACTATCGCAAGGTTAAAGCCCGAGATGGTGCCTCTTCTAGCGGGACCAAAGTTGATCCCACTAAGCCCTGTCCTAACCCGAAGGAGGCAGAGTGCCACCAATGCCACAAGATAGGACATTGGAAGAGAAGCTGCCCAGAATACCTGCAAGCAATCAAAGATTGAAAGATCAAGCCATCTTTCGCAGGTATATACACAATTAAATCTAACGATTCTAATCATGCTATTTCTTGGGTTCTTGATACCGGTTGTGGTTATCACATTTGTTCTAATGTGCAGGGACTAAGAAGAAGTAGGGATGTGGAGCAAGGAAGGATCAATCTAATCATGGGGAACAGAAGATCGTCGCCTGTGACCAAGATTGGAGTGTATTCTTTAGTGCTTAGGAATAATTTATGTTTAGATTTGAACAATTGTTGCTATTCGCCAGAAATGCTAGAAACATCATTTCATTTCATGGTTATATAGACAAGGATTTAGATTTTCTTTTAATAATGAGAATGGTTCTATTTTGGCTTATCTAAATGGTGTCTTTTACTTTGAAGCTATACTGTGTAATGGAATATATGAAACTGTTATGATTGTTGGTAACTTAGGAAATGATGTTTTGAATATTGATTCTTCCACTAGTATGGATAAAGCATCCTTGTGGCATTGTCGTCTTGGACATGTCAACAAGAAACGCATAGCCCAACTCCAAAAGGATGGAGTATTGGAGTCATTCGACCTTAGGGAAGATGACACATGCGAGTCTTGTTTACTTGGAAAGATGACTAAGTCACCCTTCATGAGTACTTGTGAAAGGGGTGAGGGGCTATTGGACCTAATACATACCGATGTTTGTGGACCCTTTAGATCAACCACGAAGGACGGGAACCGCTTCTATGTGACTTTTACCGATGATTATAGTAGATATGGGTATATCTATTTAATCAAGCAAAAGTCAGAAACCTTTGAAAAGTTCAAAGAGTTCAAGAATGAAGTGGAGAATCAATTGGGCAGGAAAATCAAGATGCTTCGATCCAATCGAGGAGGAGAGTACCTAAGTCTTGAATTCCACGATTATCTCAAGGAGTGTGGAATAGTTTCGCAATTGACGCCTCCTAGGACACCGCAGTTGAATGGTGTGGCAGAAAGGCGTAATCGAACCTTATTGGATATGGTTCGCTCTATGATGAGTCGTGCTTCACTACCTATCTCTTTTTGGGGGTATGCCTTAGAGACTGCCGCCCATATCCTTAACCGAGTCCCTACTAAGAAGGTTGCCAAAACACCTCACGAGATGTGGACAGGGAAAGCTCCCTCGTTGGCACACATCAAGGTTTGGGGTTGCGAGGCTTTCGTAAGACGAGATACTCACGACAAGCTTGAACCTCGAAGTGAGAGATGTATTTTCATCGGCTACCCGCAGACATCCTTTGGATATCTCTTCTATAGACTGAAGGACAACATTGTCTTTGTTGTGAGGAGAGGAGTTTTCCGATAGCGAGAACTCATAAGCCAAGGAGATAGTGGGAGGGAAATCGAACTTGAAGAGATTCAAGAGTCGATATATGAAGGAACCTCTACCGCTGGCACTCAACCCGAGGAGGAAACTCCGGTTGAACCGATTGACGAGTCCTTACCTCTTAGACGTTCCGATAGAGTTAGAGTTCATCCCTAGTTTTATGGTTTTTCATATTACTACCGAAGGGGACACGTATATTAGTGATGGTACACTAGTAAATCTTGATGAACCTAATAGCTATAAGGAAGCCATGGAAGGCCCGGAGTCTACGAAATGGAAAGAGGCAATCGATAGCGAGATCCAATCCATGTATGATAACCAAGTTTGGAATTTGGTTGATTATGTGCCCGGACGTAAGACCGTTGGGTGCAAATGGATCTTCAAGAAGAAGACTGATGTGGATGGGAACGTACACACATATAAAGCGCGATTGGTTGCAAAGGGCTTTACTCAAACTCTAGGAGTTGAATATGATGAGATCTTCTCACCAGTTGCGAAGATTAAATCTATTAGAGTGATGCTAGCAATTGCCGCATTTCATGATTATGAAATTTGGCAAATGGATGTCAAGACCGCCTTCCTTAACGGAAAGTTGGCTGAGGATGTTTACATGGCTCAGCCAGAGGGGTTTGTGGATCCGAAGCATCCATATAGAGTGTGTAAGCTTGAGAAGTCCATTTATGGACTTAAGCAAGCGTCTCGCAGATGGAATCTTTGCTTTGATGAGAAAGTCAAAGAGTTTGGATTTGTACGAAGCGAACACGAATCTTGTGTATATGTCAAAGCCAGTGAGAGTATAGTAAGCTTCCTCGTTCTATATGTCGATGACATATTACTCATAGGAAACGACATCCCGACTCTGCAGGAAGTTAAGTCCTAGCTCGGGAGGTGCTTCGCTATGAAGGACCTCGGAGAGGCTTCTTACATTTTGGGAATAAGGATAGTAAGAGAAAGAAGTAAGAGACTAATTGGACTTAGTCAGAATACTTACTTAGAGAAGGTACTAAAACGTTTTAGTATGGAAAACTCAAAGAAGGGAGAACTACCGATACAAAGTAATGTCAAGTTGAGTAAGACTCAAAGTCCGAGTACCGAAGCTGAAATAGCAGAAATGAGCCTAGTACCATACGCTTCTGCAGTTGGCTCAATCATGTACGCTATGACTTGTACTCGCCCTGATGTAGCCTTCGCTTTGAGCATGGTTAGTAGATATCAAGGGAACCCTGGGAAAGCACATTAGATTGCGGTGAAGAACATCCTTAAGTACCTTCAGAGGACGAAGGAATGGTTCTTAGTCCTCGGAGGGAGTGATGACTTGAAAGTGCGAGGGTATAGTGACGCTAATTTTCAGACCGACAGGGACAAATACCGTTCGCATTCGAGCTGGGTCTTTACCCTAAATGGAGGAGCAGTGACATGGAAGAGTTCCAAGCAGGAGACTGTAGCTTATTCAACGTGCGAATCAGAGTACATTGCAGCGAGCAAAGCATCGAAGGAGGCAATATGGCTAAAGAACTTCATCGGTGATCTTGGAGTTGTACCTGCCATAAAGAAGCCCATGGAGATTTTCTGTGATAACGAAGGGGCGGTTGCCTTGACCAAGGAACCGAGGGATCATGGTAGATCAAGACATATCGACAGAAAATATCACTTCATTAGACATCGTGTAGAAGAAGGAGAACTCATAGTTAAGAGGATATCATCAGAAGATAACCCAGCAGATCCGCTTACGAAGGGACTGAGTAGGGTTAAGCACTTGCAGCATGCTAGGAGTATTGGGCTGAAGGATGATATTAGTATAGATTAGATAGTATTAGAAACGGGTAATAGATAAATGTAATTAACATTTGACGATTAAATAAAGGAGTTTTATTTATGAGTAATGTTACTGTCTTATGTTGATCGTTTAACTATTGTTTCACTTTGGATGTTTTGACTTCCAGAATAATTGAGTTTATTAGGAATAAACGAATTGTTCAAATTGTCCGCAATCGTTCATATGTTGGAAGTAGATATGAATGAAGATTGTCATGAATTGGTGTGTAGATTGTCTAAATGGTGTTAGACATAGCAAAGGGTTGCTGCAACGTTCATGAGTGCTTATGAACTAGTTTTGAGCATTGGAACAAACCCGCGCTTGTTGGAATCACTTTATGGAATACGATATAAAAGGTGATCACAAGACGATAATATCATATAGTCTTAAAACCTAGATATATGGTTTATTATTTGTTAAGTGATTGTACATTGATAATGCGAAAACGCATCAGTAACTCGGTGTTATAAAACGCATTGTTGTGTATAGTTGGTTAATGAATAAGTAAATGCATATAAGTCAAAGTTTATCTGTAACTTTTATCAAAGAAAGTAAAAGCGATGTCTCGGCCGCTCGATGATTTGATTTGACTTATGTGCTGGGCCCGGTCAGAACTGAATTGATGTGTTCGATTAAGTTCTATGTCAAATAAATCAGAGATCGAGAAACCTAAATGTTTGACTAACCATTCCATAGGATTGTCAGCATGATATCTAACAGAGGACTGTACGATCCCTTATCTAAAGGACAAGATTGATTAGATCAGAGTTTGACGGCGTCTTTGAGAGCTACGATTGCAAACCGAATTATACTTGTATAGTTACTAGACCTATCCAAGTGGGAGACTGTTGGAATAGTGTCTAAGGCTGCAACTATATTAGGCAAGTATTTGACCCGGTTATGCATGGTCCTTTTGGGTTGCCTTCACCATAGAAACTTGATGGGATGATTTATTAACAAAGAGTAAATATTAAAAAGATTAATATATAGTTATTTGATTAATATAAGTCATAGAGTTAATTGGAATCAATTTGGTGACTTAAAGAGATTAATTAAATAAAGGGGTATAAACTGTCAATTGTTTGAAAGTTAAGCTTTAGACTGTAAATCCTTATAGATATACAAGGGACGGATTCTAGAAGCTAGGATAGCTTCAAAATCGTCCATGACTTATCTAAGGAAAGGATTTGGATAGCCTTAAGAGAAGATTATCCAATTAGGGTTTAGACTGTAACCCTTAAGGAGTCTGCAAGTATAAATAGACCCCATGGGTAAGGGAAATCGGTATCTCATCTAAAGTAAGAAAACTCTGGCCGATTTCCTCCCCTCTCCTTTCTCCTAAATCATCTTCCTTGCTATTGGTGTTTGTAAGCCATTAGAGGAGTGACATTTGTGACTCTAGAAGCTCCAAGACAACAAGATCAACAAGGAATTCAAAGGCATGGTTCTAGATCTATTTCAATGTTGTTATTTAACCTAATTAGGAATTAGAAGTATTGGATTCAAAGCATGTTTAATTAGAAAGCCTAGATCCAAGCATTAGGGTTTTGCATGCGCACATAGGAAAGTTCTTATGGCTAAAACCCATCACCAACTTGACCCACTTCCTGAATCGGATGACACCTTTCCAAGGTGACACCTTCGGGAGGACCATATCTCCGACCTGGAACTCCAGGTCCGAACGACGTTTGTTGGCATAACGTTTCTACCGACTCTGAGCAGTCTGAAGCCTGCTCCGGGCCTGCTGGATCCTCTCTATCATCTTGAGCACTACTTCCGTGCTCCCCATGACCCTCAGCCAAACCTCACCCCAGCATATCGGGGTCGTGCACTTTCTCCCGTATAACATCTCGAAGGGTGGATGGACAATACTCGCGTGGTAGCTATTGTTGTAGGAAAACTCTGACAATGGAAGGTAGGTATCTCAGCTACCATCAAAGTCTAGAACATAAGTCCACAACATATCCTCCAATGTCTAAATGGTCTGCTCGTTCTGACAATCCGTTTGCGAGTGAAAAGCAGTGCTAAAGTGCAGGCGAGTACCCAACCCGTCATGGAATTTCTTCTAGAATCTGGAAGTGAACCGCACGTCTCTGTCTGAAATCACGGAGACTGGCACTCCGTGTCGGGCCACCACCTCTCGGATATAGATGTCGGTTAGCTTCTCGGCTAATATGATCTCCTAGATTTGTATAAACTTGTCACTCTTGGTTAACCGATCCACGATGACCCACATGGAATCCACTTCCAGTGCAGTCTTAGGAAGCTTCATGATGAAATCCATAGTAATATCTTCCTATTTCAACATAGGGATATCCAACGGTTGCATCTTGTCATGAGGTTGCTGGTGCTCTGCCTTGACCATCTTGCAGGTCAGACACCTCTCGACATACCAGGCTATATCCCGCTTCATGCAAGGCCACTAGTAATCAGGATGAAGATCTTTGTACATCTTCGTCTCCCCGAGATGGATAAAAAAACCTGGATTTATGGGCCTCGTCTATCAGAATCTTCCGCACTCCGCCCCAGTACGACACCCATACCATCGTGTGTAGGGTCAGCAACTAATGTCTGTCATAGTCAAATGAGGCCACCTGGCTTATAATCCGCTCTCACTTTCGGCGCTCCTCCTTCAATTCCTTGACTCGCGCCTATCGCTAACAGCGAAATCACTACAGTCATCCTCAAACAAATATCTCTGATCGAAACTGCCTTATGACTGAGCGCGTCGGCCATAACGTTGGCCTTCCTTGGGTGATCAAGGATCTCACAATCATAATCCTTTACCACATCTAGCCACCAACGTTGCCGCATGTTCAGATTTGAATGATCCATGAGGTACCTCAAACTCTTATGGTATGTGTAAATGGTACATCGGACCCCATAGAGGTAGTGTTGCCAAATTTTGAGGGCGAAGACAACCGCCCAAAACTCCAAATCATGTTTCGGGTAATTCGCCTCGTGAGGCTTCAACTGCCTCGAGGCATATGCAATGGCATGCCCTCTCTGCATCAATACTGTGCCCAAAACCAAAATGGGTGCATCGTAATATACTAGAAAGTCCTCCACGCCCTCTGGTAGGGATAGAATCGGCGCCTCGCACAATCTCTGCCTCAATGTCTCAAACGATGTCTGCTGCTCAGGCCCCCGACGAAATACAAAGGCTTTCTTCATCAGTCGGGTCAAGGGAATGGCTATCTTGGAGAAGTCTTGAACGAACCTCCGGTAATAACCGGCCAATCCCAGGAAACTCCAAATCTCAGATGGAGACTTCGGAACCTCCCATCTCATCACAACCTCCAACTTGGCCGGGTCAACCAAAATCTCGTTCTGATTGACAAGGTGCCCAAGAAACTACACCTCGCACAACCATAGCTTGCACTTGAAGAACTTGGCATACAAGCTCTTCCTCCGTAGGGTATCCAACACCTCCCATAAGTGCTCCTCGTGCCGCTTCTGTTTCTTGAAGTAAACCAAGATGTCATCAATGAAAACTATCACAAACCGATCCAACATCAGTCTGCATACACGGTTCATGAGATCTATCAACGCGACAGGAGCATTGGTGAGCCCGAAGGGCATCACCACGAACTCATAGTGCCCATAACGAGTCCGAAAAGCAGTATTTTGTATGTCCTCGTCTCTAACCCTCATCTGATGGTAATCTGACCACAAATCTATCTTGGAAAACCAAGATGCACCCTGAAGTTGTTCGAAAAGATCATCAATCCGTGGGAGTGGGTAATGGTTCTTAACTGTTACCTTGTTCAGCTCCCGGTAGTCTATACACATCCGATGCGACCTGTCCTTCTTCTTCACAAACAGGACCGGGGCTCCCGAGGGTGAACTGCTCGGTCTGATGAATCCCTTGTCTAATAGCTCCTGCAGCTGTGTAGACAAATCCTGCATCTCGAGAAGAGCCAACCGATACAAGGCCTTGGCTATCGGAGTCGCACCCGGGACTAGGTTGATCCTTAGCTCCACCTGTCTCTCCGGAGGTATTCCCGGCAAATCCTTTGGAAATACGTCTGGGTACTCTCGCACCACTGGCACATCACTCACGGTCGCCTTGCCCTCCACTCGGGTATCCATGATATAGGCAACATATCCGGTGCAACCCTGCTGAAGGTAGCGCCTAGCCCTCGTTGCTAAGCATAAAGTTGGCCCGCGTTGTGGACTCCCTCCTTGAATCACCAGATCTCCCCCACTTGGGGTTCTGACTCGAACCAACTGTTGCGTACAATCGATCACTTCCCCATTAGGGCTCAACTAATCCATTCCTATAATATCCTTGTTCCCGCGCAACGGAATGGGAACCAAGTCTACCTGATAGTTCTCCTCATACAGCCTTAGAGCACAATCTCTAAAAACCTCGGATGCTCGCACTGATCGGTCGTTAACAATCTCGACCTTTAGAGAGCAATCCAACATGCCCAAGGAATCAGGAAACCTCTTGCTAACATCAAGAGAAACAAATGACCAGGTAGCCCCCAAGTCAAATAACACCTGTAATGGGATGTCGTTCATATGGAACGATCCTAAACACAACACATAAAACATATAGATAAACACATATGCGAAATAAAATAAAAGCTACGAAGAAGAAATCATACCCGTCACCACATCGGGTGCGGCATGTGCCTCCTCAACGGTCAATTGTAAGGCTCGACTCCTAACCACTGGAGTATCTGTCTTGCCCAATCGGTCGTCTATAAGCCACGGGGTCGTTGGAGCTGGCGCCACCACTGGCGTTGCTGCTGCTATTAATCCCGGGTAATCAGACTTTTTATGGCCCTTATGATTGTAGTGAAAGAAAATCAGGTCTGGTGTTTGGAAGGTGGGCGCAGGGGAAGTACAATCCCTACCAAAGTGTCTGAGCTTGCCGCACTTGTAGTAGCCCGATGATCCCAATATATAGACCCCCTAATGGGTTTTGCTGCACTTCCCGTAGTGGCCCCAACCCTACTGGCCCTTCGACCTAGTGTCGGATCCCTTAGGCTTCTTCCCCGAAGCCCCAATGATATTCACATCCCCTGCCTTCCTATTCCCGAGGTGCACTATATCAATCTCCCTTTCCCTCGCCCTTGCAATTATGTCATCCAAGGTCGGACATGTCGAGTAGCTGACATGTTTCCGGATGTCAGCTCTAAACATGTCGTGATAGCAGGTTTTCCGCATCTCCTCACGGAGGCACCAATAAGGCCCTCTCCCGGAACTTGGTGGTAATATCCAACATTGTCTCTATCATTTACCTCATATCTAGAAACTCTCTGGCTAGTTGTTGAAGCTCCACAACGGGCGCGAACTCAGCTCTAAACCGGGCCACAAAGTCTGACCAAGTCATAGACTGAATGGCTGAGGCTCCCATGGAATCACCAACCGACTCCCATCAATCTTTGGCCCTATCCCTCAAACATCCAGCTGCATACCTGACCTTCGAACCCTCAGGGGAAAAGCTCATCAACGGAGCAGACTCCATGTCTGCAATCCATCGTCTGGAAACAATGGGGTCTTTCACCCCGTGGAAGTCTGGCACACCACATCCCCGGAAATCCTTAAAGGATAGTGTACATATCTGGAAACAATGGGGTCTTTCCCTGTCTGGCTAGATGCCATATCTCTCCTGAACGCCCTGAGGCGATCCTTCATCAGCTTGATGATCCCTTCCTTGATTGACCCAAAGATAACCGGGGTCGCCTCAAGGATACCTCTTGTGATCTATGATGTGATGAACTCGTGTACTCTCTCATCCACTGGCTCGAAACACAAACCCAAACCTGATCTTGATCATCACTATGATCCCGATCCCCCTGCTCCGTATCGTGTAATCATCACCATTCTTAAACAAAATACATAAGTGTCAGGGTCATACATAATCTCGAGAGATCTTACACACCCTACAAGTTCCTTGGTTCTATATCGACACTCCTTGACTAAAGTACGGATCCTCTGCTTTCAGTAGTACGGGCCCATACTACCTTCCACATCTATGTATACTTTCCTCAAGGATTGCTTCGACTTCACCAAGTTTCTTCTACTACTGCTACACCCTTTGCTAATCTCACCCTAGGCGTACCCTAGGGTAACTCTCCAACCCACTCTCCGCCATCAGTTGCATATGAAGTCCCTATCATCTCTCCCTAACTAGCTCGTGAATACCATTACATATTACTAAGACCAGATAGATCTTCGAATGAGAGGTCTCTCCTTACAACGGTTAGACTCAAACGAGAGCTGCGATAGGGTTAAACCCAACCTTCTGAAATTATTCAGTCCTTGTAATATGTAACTTAGCGTATTCGTTTTCCGGTTACATAAAGATAACTAGGACCCCTAATAGCACAAATCAAGCAATATTCGGGCATTGAGTAACCTAAACGAAGCATATTCTATCCAGGCTATCATATCACTATCTAATCAGTACTATCATGCAGCTCAATAAGCACATACAATAGGCATATCAAACATCTTCCTAGATCCTTAGCCCTAATCTAGCATGCAATTCTCATAAAAATACAATAGGCATAAAAAGCATCCTTCCTAGAACATTAGCCCTAATCTAGCATGCAATTCTCATAATCATATAAACATAAAATGTATGGGTATCTTAGGGAAAACATACTTGAGCTCGGCCGGTCGCACGCATCACACACCTTGTCCTTTCTCAAAACCTTTTACTTTAACTTTAGAAAAACCATTTTCTTGTGAAAAATCTTTCAAACCCACAATTTGAGTGACACCCCCGAAGGTGTGTCCGAATCCTTCAAACCAAGGCTCTGATACCAACTTGTAATATCTCAAAATTCAAGGCTAAAATTTTCATTTTTAATTAACTTATAAAATCATTTACTGAAAACATCATCAATATCATATCAATCTATAATCCCATAAGTCAAATATCAATAAACATGTCGTGGAATAATAATAATAATGTCATAGTACAATCCCAAGGATCTTAAAAATGCGGAAATCATATATGTGTGTGTGATGCACTGCTACCGTGCCAGCTCCTTCCCCTTCGATGTAGAGGTACCTGAAAACAAAACTGCAAACTGTAAGCATGACGCTTAGTGAGTCCCCCACCATACCACATACCATATATAACACATAATTCATAACATAACTGGGTACTGACCACCCCTTCTGTCCTGTCGACCGGTACCTTGCCTAGCATATCAGGGTGCTGGCCTCCCCTTCGGTCCTGTCAACTGGTATCTTGCCTAGCATATTAGGGTGATGGCATCCTCTTCGATCCTTTCGACTAGTATCCGGGGACTATTTCACCCCTACCACTACCACATAATATCATAGCACATATCTCATAAACTGTCTAACATAGATGGGTACTAACTACCCCTTCGGTCTTTTCGACCGGTAAAGGGGTCTAACCTACCCCTCCTATTACGTTTCACATAACATCATAACATACTACCACATAATCATAACAGGTAGCAACATACCAAATAATTATCATAAAGATAGTTATCTCTGCTATAACTCTTACTAGTGGGCTAGCCTTGTTATGGTTTGTATGATGCTTAATGGTTACACTCAATGTTTTAATCTTAAATATTTTTGTGGGACCGGTTTTTGTTAAATATGGGTTAATACTCATAGTGATTTGCTTAAGCCATAACATTTTAAAGTTTGAAAAAGTTTGAAAATTTTGGGGTGTTACAGATTGGTATCAGAGTCATAGTTTAATCGAGTTAGTATTGAATCATTCCACTCTTTGGCTTAGACTATGGTTATGGGCAGTATGAATGTGTATATGATTGCTATGCCTTATTTAGATAGAATCTTATGCAATATATGATAGAAAGGAATTTTCCATGCTAGATGTGAAGCTTTAGATAAAGTTAGATGGACTTATAGAATGCTACACTATATGCTTATATATCAAGTAATAGAAGTAAGACTAGTATATGGACAATCTAAACCAGCTGATCAGAACCTTTTAATGGTGAAGTCAAGGTCGGTTATGTATGATATGGGTATTTTAGTATAGGACCGTACTATTATACACACATGATACATCCTCAAACTCGGTGGAACCATGAAGGGGTTTTGTGAAAATTGGTAAAGATTTAAGTGAATTGGGGACTTAATGAACACATACCTTGCGTCAAATTAAAGTCTTCAAAGAGTTTAAAGTATGTTAATGGATAATGGAAATTTTTTGATAGCTTTGACTTTTCTATCAAAGTTAAATAACTAGTATAAAATGAAAATTAATTGGTGTACATTTGATATATATGTTTGAAATTGAGTTTGTATCCATTAAGTGCTTTTAATAGTGAATTAGAAACATCAAAGAATGAGGTGAATTGAAATATTTAATTTGTTAGCAATCAATTAGCTAAAAATGGATAAAGTTAACTTTTGGTAAACCTCTAAAATAGGACAAGAATTGGAACTCCGTAGTTACGATTAAGAAACTAGTTGAAGTTGCTAATTTGGGACAAGTTTAAGCTACTACATAAGAGTGATAATTTCCAATTACTAGAAAGTTGATTGAAAAAAATGGAATAGAATCATGAATTTCATCTTTAAATGAAAGTAATTAATTACTAGAATGTGATTGACAACACTGGAAGGCAAGCCATTTACCTAATAGAAAAAATCATGTTATGGTGATGAAAGTAAGATAACACACGAAAGTGTGACTGAGACAACTTGGGAAGGTGTATGATGTAACTAACTTAAGGAGATCTGTTGGAATCCTAAGGAGCTGACAACTAGATGTCAACATTATCAAGTGTCAAGTGTGATGATAGTTATGGAAGAAGGATGTCCTTGTGACACCAGGATGATCGTAAAAGACGAGAGATCGTGAATTAACTAAATGTAGTAGACTGGAAAGTGAAGTCAACACATGAAATAAGAATAGTGTAATATACCTAAGGGTATTTATTGAGCCTAAAAGAGGACAAACAACTTGAAGACCGCCTTGGATTGTAAAAATAACGGAAACTAAAAGTGATGATGATGATTCTATGAGAGTACCTTTCCCTATGGTACTAGACTTCTGTGATGAACAATTTAACAGGAGGAACTTTGTAAGACCTATTTACAAGTTCTATGAATTGTGATGAAAAGTTAAGATTACACAAGGACGTGATGAGGGTGACGGAAGAAATAAGACTCCAAGGTGTGATAGTTTAACGATGAAGGAGTAGTATCTGGAACGTGTCCTATGATTGATAAAGGAGGAAGACAATTCAACATGATAGGATACCAAAGAATGCGAATTGAAAAATCAAGGATCTTATAGTGCTAAAACATTTGTGGACAAGAATGAACACTTAAAGTTGTTAAAAAGGATTGTCAAGAATTCGATGACGAGCTAAGGAAATTTTTGAAATTTCCATAGATGATTCGGAGAGATGAACTACTACAGTGTAAGCATCATAGGTTGAATCGGACCTTAAAAAATTCCCTTATTTCTTTTAAAGGGTAGATGGTAAGAAGGATATGAAAGTGTGATGATTCGATATTACAAGAGCTCACATCCCTCTGGAAGTTGAGTAAGAACAACATGTGATGCTTGGAATTATGAGTTACATAAAGAAACCAAGGATAAAAGATTTAGAACATCCAAGTTGTGCAACCTGATAACATGGACCGAACATGTTCAAGTATAATTGATTACTAGGTTTAGGTATTGCTACTAGTCTAGATTCGGCCACTAGATAAGGAGTTGAAAAAA
This sequence comes from Lactuca saligna, assembly GCF_052625555.1. Classification (NCBI taxonomy): domain Eukaryota; kingdom Viridiplantae; phylum Streptophyta; class Magnoliopsida; order Asterales; family Asteraceae; genus Lactuca; species Lactuca saligna. The sequence continues at coordinate 130,176,822 of NC_136422.1, read as the reverse complement.
AAAACTTATGATAATGATGTTTTCTTCTATGAGTCAATATAGAAGACAGGACTTTGAATTGAGCAACATGGGTCACCTGACAATGACTAAAGTATGCATAAATTGGTTGATATAAAAGTTGTTTGTGTATTTATAAGGAATGGTTAAAAAATAAAAAGAAGTAAAGTATGAGGATACTTAAGAAATTAAACCAAAAAAGTGTTGAATATGAGAGCCAAGTACTTGAACAACAATGTTGAAGGGCACATGAATGTTGAAATATAGATAGAAGCTATAAGTGATTAATGGTGTAAAACAAAGGTGGAATTCGAATACTACAAGGAGTAAATGTGAGGCAATGAGCTTCCTATAAGGAAATAAATGAAACATCTTGCTATATGATGAGGATCATCTTGTGATTTAACTTTAAAATAAATGCCCTCATTTCTTTTAAGAGGTAGATAGTTAAGAAGAATCAAGTTGCAAGTGATGAAATAATTTAGACCCAACAAGATTTTGAAAGTTGAGTTGAAACAACACGATGTGCCTTAAATCTTCAAGTCACAATATGCTTAGGCTTGTAGACATAAGAAATGTGTTAATTCATGAAATGAGATTTTTGGTTTGACACGTTACTTAAAAAGATTGAAGGGAGATATATACAAGGTTTAGGAAGTGCACATCAAAATGAAGTAGTATGTTTACCATAGTGTGGATTGGCATATAGCTATATAAGATATTAGTATCTGGTCCATGTGGATATTGTTTGGAAGGTGTTCATGCCAAGTTGAATATATTAGAATGTGGTTGAGACTTTGATACCATTGGAGATTAAAAAGGACAAGATGAAAAGATATATCGGAAGTTGAGTCTTGCTAATGACTTACTAATGGAATTAGTAAATAATGGAATGTTGGCAGCATGTTAGAGAAAAAAAATAGGGGGTCATACTTAGGTACATTAGAACCCAAGTAGGGAAATAGACAAAATTCGGGTTAACGGTTAGAAGGACCAAATAAGGTTTCTTACATGCCTTAGACTTTGTTGGAATAAGATACGACTATATATCTCAAGGAATTTGATATCATCGTTGGAGCAATTTGTTAAAAGTTCAAAAAGGTGACAAAAGGATAAAATTGTCAAAGATGGTAAATAACCCCTAATTATGTATTATTGATTATTAGGGCGACTTCAATCCTGAAAAATGAACAAAGTGAGGTGACCATCGAGGAAATTGAAAAGTGATGGGATGAAGTTACAATGAGATGGTTCACAAAGCAATTCCGAGGACGGAATCATTTTAAGGGGTAGATAATTGCAACATCCTAAAATTTAAGAGTAGATTCTTAAATTAATAAAGTAAATAAATTGAAAGATGATATATTTAATTAAATCATTAAGGAATAATTATATCATTAATTTATATGAATTTTAGATGATTCAAAGTGAAAATAATAATATTTTAAAGGTTACATGGCTAAAAGTGTCAAGTTGGCAAAGTGAGTTGACCAAATGGTTGACTCAATTAACGGAAGGGAGTACTAAAGTTATAAAAAAAGATGGAGAAGGACTTCTTATGTTAAAAAAAGCATAAGTTAAAGTCACAAATATTGTGGTTTAGTGGGGTTTGGCCAAAAGATTAAACTAAAGGGACCAAAAATGAAAATATTAGGAAAGAAGATGCAAGCCTCCTTCATTCTTCTTCTTCTTCATATCGTGTTGCAAGGGAAGAACACCCTAATGGTGGTTTTAATCTCAAGAGCTTCTAGGGTTTGCGTCAAGCACATTTTGAAGCATTCAAACAAGAACGCAAATAAACAAAGGCTAATGAGGTCTAATCTCTTCTCTGTTAACACCAATTTCGAATTTCGCTTTGTAACACCGAAAATTTTCAAAACTAAAATTTCATTTAAATTCGCTTTGATCTTAAAACACTTTTTGTAAAAATCTCATTTTTGTTTAAAATATAAAACATAACTCCATAATCAAATAAATAGTAATCCAGTATCCTCTAAAACATAACTCTTTCTCTGGTGTGTACAATCGAGCCGGTGTTGTCCCATGATCTTGAGAAAACCTGAAACATAAGGCACAAAGCTTAGTGAGTTCACCAAAATAGCACACATAACACATACTAGCCACTCGAGGCTACAACTCTGTGGGCCCTTGGGCCCTAACTCTATGGACCCTCTGGTCCTAGCTCTGTGAACCTTCCGGTTCTAACTCTGGTATACTTTGATATACACACGGCATACATCACATAGAAATAATGCAGTGCAACACATCACTTAAATAGCATACAATAACTCTATCACATAACTCTAATTACCACTCAAGGTAAAGTATAGTGAGAAGACTCACCTGAAAGCAGAAAGCAGTTATCTTTACACTTGAATCTGGAACTCGCCACCGCCTAACACATAAGGCAAATATCCCTAATTAAACCAAAAATTTCTCTTTCCCTCTCTAATTGGGTAGTGGGTAAAAGAACATTTTACCCCTCTATGATCTCCATTACTTATGTTGACCAAAACCCCAAAGTCAACAGAAGTCAACTCAAGTCAACGATCAACTCTGACCAGCCTCGTCGAGTGCACAAGAGTGACTCGGCGAGTCCATGCGTGTCTTCTGACTCCTCCAAGGCCTCACTTGACTCGTCAAGTGAACCCTCCACTCGACGGGTCTCCATTGGATTCGAATCGCGGTGCAAACTGACTCGACTCGTCGAGTCTTCCCATGGACTCGGCAAGTTTCCTACATGACTATGCTCATTCGACCTTCTGAGGCCAGATCCGCTTTACCAACTAGTAGATCTAACCTTCTAGCACTCAAAAGTCACGTAAAGGTTCAAACTTTATGTTCATGCAACCCACAATTAGCCATAGATGGAGAAATAACCCTTAAAATGACCACCTAAGCTCCAAACTCATAAAGGACTGCATAAAGTTGGGGAATGGGGACTCTCTAGACCTCTCAAGGTCCAGATCTGAAGATATACACACAAGGGGACATCACATACTCTAGATCTCTTACCAAAAGAAGTGAGAAAACCCTAGATTCATGAAATCTATCACACAAACGAAGATGAACATGAATCCTTACCTCTCACAGCAGCTCTGAACAAAATGATGGAAGATATGAGTCCCACAAAACAGCCTAACACGAAATCCATCCTTCCCCTTGCTAGAACACACCAAAATATGATGAATTGGCCCTCCTCTTGCACCATAAGCTTTCTCTTTGTTCTCTAGGGTTTCTCAGGGTGTAGTGGCTGCTAATGAAGGCCATAAGGACCTTTAAATAGGTCCCAAACCCGAGAAATTAGGGTTTCTCTGCCCAGCACCTACTCGGTGATTCCTCCTCTGACTCGTCGAGTCCACTCATTAAATCCGCGTGAAAAAACCGTCTCGACTCGGCGAGTTAGATCTTCAACTCGTCGAGTCACTCCTTTAATCAAAAGATTAAACTACACAATAATAACCCTGAAAATTTGGATGTTACAATTCTCCCCCACTTGAATTAGATTTCACCCTGGAAATCATCCCTTAACCACACATAGGTTTAGTCATTAACCCGAAAGGCACTACCGATATGATCTTCGTACCGCACTGATATTTCCTTTATGGACATCTGAAACCACATAGAACCTCCAAACCCAGAGTTTAAACCAACTTTTTCTCCGCTAAAAATACCCCTTCCTAATAACCGGAAACTCTAGTGGCCTGATCTGCCACTAGACCGCCTACTTGAGTGATCACCATGATTTTTTCTCCTCGAATATCAACCCAGTTTCCTCACTGGCTCTCTGATTCCCATAAGACCACAACCAACAACCGGCTATCTCTCCTCCAAGCTGATCATGCTAAAACATATGAATCACGCCCCACGAATAAATGGGTTCACACTCCACTAGGGCACATATACTAGACTGCTATCAGAAACCCTCCGGACAAAGAATCCCCCAACACTCTGTCCTTAGACACAAAAGCATAACCATGCTCGCTCATAAGTGTCCTCAAACATCCCATTCATGTACCTCAGCTCCAAATTCCATATCTCTTTTAACACCACACGAGGTTTGACCGTCGTCTATCTGCATAACTCTTCTGACGGCTCTGGGCCGTCAGCAACCTCTGCCTGACGTGCTGAAACTTTTCGGTCGTCTAAAGCACCATCTTCGTACTACACATCACACGCTGCCCTACCTCTCCCCAGCAGATGGGAGTCCGACACCTCCTCCCATAAAACGGATCAAAGGGTGGCATACCAATGCTCGAAGGATGACTGTTGTTATAGGAAAACTCAGCCAAGGGTAAGTACGTGTCCCAACTCACTCCGAAATCCAATACACATGCCCGAAACATGTCCTTGAGCGTCTGAATCATCCGTTCGCTCTGCCTGTCAGTCTGTGGATGGTAGGCGGTATTAAAATGCAACCTTGTGCCCAACTCCTAATGGAATTTCTTTTAGAAATTAGAAGTGAAACGTACATCTCGATCTGAGACAATCAAGATCGGTACTCCGTGCCACAATACCACCTCCCTCACGTACAACTCTGTCAGGCTCTCCGCAGAAGAGCTCCCCCCTGACTTCCTCTTCGCATCAACTAACTCGGCCCTGTGACACGCAATTCATAAAATTCTCAAATGAAAACTACAATCCAACCGAAAATCGACTTAGCCTTGACAGAGACTGAGACCCCAGTCTCGCCTCAGTCCAACCACCATGCTCCAAAACTCAATACTAGGGCTACTCAAGCCTAAAACTCTTCTGCATCATACACTGATCGGAGAACACTCCACCATCACACTCTCTTGCCATCTAGTGAGTACTATGGCTCCCCGCAACATCACGACAACCTCTGACTAGTGAGTACTACGGCTCCCCGTAGCACCACAACACCAACTGACTAGTGAGTACTACGGCTCCCCATAGTACCACGACTCCCTCTCTCTAACTTATGAGTACTACGGCTCCTCGTAGCATCACGACACCCTCTGACTAGTGAATACTACGGCTCCCCGTAGTACCATGACTCCCTCTCTCTGACTTATGAGTACTACGGCTCCACGTAGCATCACAACAGCCTCTGACTAGTAAATACTATGGCTCCCCGTAGCTTCACCCCATACTCTCATTCACATTACAATGCCACACTACGTCCACTAACTCATGCTCTGCAGACTATCATATATAGCTACACACACCTGCCCCACATATGCATCACAGACTCTGGCGGCAACCGCTATAACAAAAATACCTACCTCTGCAGAGATCCACTTTCTTAAATAGTCCCTCTTGATGTCAATACCTGAAAGGCTCCCACTGGAACCGTAGATACATGATACACCACTAGTCGTCTCAAACTGAAGATTCTAAATAACTCTAAAATAGGAACATTATACCCGGGTACCACGGAACACCATTTCAGAACATCACGATGTCCTGCCTCAACCACTGATCTCCTACTCCCAGTATCATACAGATACAACAATACATTTCCTCTGAACCCCATAAATAATTCTTCATTTTACCCAATGCGCAACTTCAGTGTATCCAAACACTCAATTGGAATACAAGGAAAGCGTTAACGCCTTAGAACACGCTGATGATCCTCCGAAACCTTTTCCCCTACTGCTCAAAATCTAACCAAGAGTACACATACCGGCCCAGTAGTTGGCTGCTCGATAATCTTCTATCCACCCCAAAAAGGGGCATATACAATCCATACTTCGACCCAGAAGTTTTCAACTACCATACCATCATTACGAGTCTTCCAATTGAAACGACCCTGACCACCACCAGATTCTTGACCATTGGCCACCTTCCGTGGAGACACCCATCCTTTCTCAGACACATACCACATGCATTATCTCAATCTATACCTTTCCTTGATCACCAATGACCCTGGTCTCATGAATTCGAGCCGCAGGTTTCTGTATCCAACCCTTAACCACTCTTGCACAAATTTCGGGTTCCCTCAATAAAATACCCGGTTCTCCCCCACTTAGGGTTCGAAACATCACCAATTGACGCATCAACACTCTACCCCACAGATGGTTTCCTCCAGAAACATCGCACCTACGCTTGGAAGGTACCACACAACACCCAATGATCTCCCCTCGCAGAGATCAAGAAACCTCAAATACCCTAAATCTCCGAAGAAATCCTCAGGAACTTCTCATCACGACTGCCTCTAGCCATTCGAAGTCTCATACAATCCCAATACTGAACATCCCAACTTTCTAGTACTATCACTGACTCTTAGACTGAAACAATAAATCATCATACCCCTCATCCTCGACTTCTCAACCCCCGTTCCAACACGTGAATCATCACGAGAATAGGGACTCCACTACCATACTCAATGCCCATCATAGATAGAAGAGCCACCGCTTTAATATACTTGATTGGATTACCCTCTGATACCGCTACCACACGCCCTACTATACTCAATTAGGGTGCAACGTGGTCCTTGACCATCTTAGTCCCCACTGACTACCTGCTCATGGTAGATCATTTCCTCGCGGCAGACATGCTTCCTGATACACTGGTGGAAAAATTGTCATCAATGTCAACCCGTAGGGTTTACTCCTAAACCCAAAACTGAAATCTCACACCTCTCCTACTTCCCATAGGAACATAAATAGCACACAACAAGTCACAGAAGGTGACATCTCCTCCATCGGTTGATTGTTCACTCAGACCGCAATCCTCCATAAATGCCTTCTCTACTAATCCCTGAGTTTTGCGACTGCATCTGACCTCTTACCAAGGTACACTAAAATGCTCTCAACCTCCCTCTCAAGGGATGCCTCTTCGGATTCAATCATGTCCCTCAGGCCTAAAACCTCATCGCGTCCACACTCCACCAATCAATCCTGATCGGACAACCGGAGAATCACAAGCATCATTTTCTATGAACCATGGTACTCACCCCCTAACATCTTTTCTCAATCTGCTACAATGCATGGCATTCGAACTATAACATCACCCCTCAATCTGCTAAGATGCATGGTACTCAAACCATGGGAGTCATTTCCCAATCTGCTCCGATGTATGGTACTCAAACCATAACATCACTCCCCAATATGCTCCGATGTATGGTACTCGAACCATAACATCACTCCTCAATCTGCTCCGATGTATGGTACTCGAACCATAACATCACTCTCCAATCTGCTCCGATGTATGGTACTCAAACCATAACATCCCTCATCAATCTGCTCCGATGTGTGGTACTCGAACCATAACATCACTCCTCAATCTGCTCCGATGTATGGTACTCGAACCATAACATCACTCCTCAATCTGCTCCTTAGAACCTTCAAAATACTCCTTGTATCGAGTACGGGTCCTCTGCTTTCGGTAGTACGGGCCCATACTACCTGCCACATCTACCCATACTTTCCACACGGACCATCCCAAAGCTCTTAAGTAGCAACTCAACCTTCTCGTTCACCAATCGCGTCACACATGCTCGCTCCTCAGCGAAATGCTCTACTCTGCCAGCGTACTCATCTAACTAAGGCTTCTCCCTAGTCTCTTCCTTGGTCCTCCCACTTCTCTGCCATTAGCTGCTGAAGAGCTCCTAATGATGCCAACCATCTACCTCCTGAATATCGTCATATTCACTCGGTAGCTGACTCCCATCATCGAGAGTTCCACAAAGCACGAAGGAAGCAGCATTCGGGCATCGAAGAATACATAGAACTCACTCTAGGTGATAACTCCGCTTGCTCTGTTCATTCTCCAAAGTACCCCCTCCCCCTCAAACTCTGCAACTCTACCCCTCACGGTTTCTAACTATTCTCTCGATATGCACCACAATTATCATCTAGGTGTCTCTCCTAGATTACTCCTCTACTTAAATCCCCTAAAAGGATTCCAACTGAATACTCTCACTCATACTCAAAAGCGCATCACATATAACAACAACTCCTAGGCTAAGGCATCACAAATCAGGCCACTCTAGTCCTAAGATATGAAATACCTAGCCTGTCTCTAGCATGCATAATATCTCATAAAATGTATCATAAATATCTCATAGCACAAAAGTAAGGGTATTTTGGGAAATCACCATTCGGGCTCTGGCTGATTGTACACACTACTCTTTCTCGCTTCCTCTTTGAACTCTTATTCACTTTTAGAAAATCATTTCTTTGAAAACTTTTCTTACTTCCTCAGTTTGAGTCCAGATTTACCCGAAGGCGAATCCAAATCCCTCAAACCAAGGCTCTGATACCAACTTGTAACACCTAAAATTTTCAAAACTAAAATTTCATTTAAATTCGCTTTGATCTTAAAACACTTTTTGTAAAAATCTCATTTTTGTTTAAATTACAAAACATAACTCCATAATCAAATAAATAGTAATCCAGTATCCTCTAAAACATAACTCTTTCTCTGGTGTGTACAATCGAGCCGGTGTTGTCCCATGATCTTGAGAAAACCTGAAACATAAGGCACAAAACAGTGTAAGCACGAAGCTTAGTGAGTTCACCAAAATAGCACACATAACACATACTATCCACTCGAGGCTACAACTCTGTGGGCCCTTGGGCCCTAACTCTATGGACCCTCTAGTCCTAGCTCTGTGAACCTTCCGGTTCTAACTCTGGTATACTTTGATATACACACGGCATAAATCACATAGAAATAATGCAGTGCAACACATCACATAAATAGCATACATTAACTCTGTCACATAACCCTAATTACAACTCAAGGTAATGTATAGTGAGAAGACTCACCTGAAAGCAGAAAGCAGTTATCTTTACACTTGAATCTTGAACTCGCCACCGCCTAACACATAAGGCAAAATATCCCTAATTAAACTGACAATTTCTCTTTCCCTCTCTAATCGGGTAGTAGGTAAAAGACCATTTTACCCCTCTATGATCTCCATTACTTATGTTGACCAAAACCCCAAAGTCAACAGAAGTCAACTCAAGTCAACGATCAACTCTGACCAGACTCGTTGAGTGCACAAAAGTGACTCAGCAAGTCCATGCGTGTCTTCTGAGTCCTCCAAGGCCTCACTCGACTCGTCAAGTGAACCCTCCACTCGACGGGTCTCCATTGGATTCGAATCGCGGTGCAAACCGACTCGACTCGTCGAGTCTTCCCATGGACTCGGCAAGTTTCCTACATGACTATGCTCATTCAACCTTTGAGGCCAGATCCGCTTTACCAACTAGTAGATCTAACCTTCTAGCACTCAAAAGTCACATAAAGGTTCAAACTTTACGTTCATGCAACCCACAATTAGACATAGATGGAGAAATAACCCTTAAAATGATCACCTAAGCTCCAAACTCATAAAGGACTGCATAAAGCTGGGGAATAGGGACTCTCTGGACCTCTCAAGGTCCAGATATGAAGATATACACACAAGGGGACATCACATACTCTAGATCTCTTACCAAAAGAAGAGAAGCAACCCTATACTCATGAAATATATCACACAAACAAAGATGAACATGAATCCTTACCTCTCACAGCAGCTCTGAACGAAATGATGGAAGATATGAGTCCCACAAAATAGCTTAACAAGAAATCTATCCTTCCCTTTTCTAGAACACACCAAAATATGATGAATTCGCCCTCCTCTTACACCACAAACTTTCTCTCTGTTCTCTAGGGTTTCTCAGGGTGTAGTGGCCGCAAATAAAGGCTATAAAGACCTTTAAATAGGTCCCAAACCTGAGAAATTAGGGTTTCTCTGCCCAACACCTACTCGGCGAGTCCCTCCTCTGTCTCTCTGAGTCCACTCATTAAATCCGCGTGAAAAACCTATCTCGACTCGGCGAGTTGGATCCTCAACTCGTCGAGTCTCTCCTTTAATCAAAAGATTAAACTACACAATAATAATCCTGAAAATCTAGATGTTACAAGCTTCTTCTAAGGTTATCGTTTTGGTTTCTAACCTCCCTTGAGTACTTTTGGTGATTCCAATCACTATATTAGTAGATTTAATGATTTGGGCGAAAATCTCCATGAACCCTAGAGCTCTAAATTGGGGATTTCATGTTTATATGTTAAACTGGAATGGATTCAATGACTTAGATGATGTTTGAGGACAATGAATCCAATGGGAATACTCTAACACATCCAGGATGGTAGAATGTTGCATAAACATGAATTTTAGGTGATTTTAGGAAAGATATGGTGGCATTAATGGATTTTATGCATTATGGTATAATTATTGAGCAAATGAAGTTCATAACCATGAATGGATGTTATTAGAATTATTTATATTCAAAATACTAAGTGTTGATTTAGTATTGAATGAATCCATGGTGTTTATACTCAAAATGGCATTTTGGGAAATCTACTGAAAACTATGTAATGTTTAACATCTAAGAGGTGAATTACATTCATGGATATGAATTGACACTCTAGAGATGAAATCAAAATGTAAACATGAAGGGATCCTAGTGAAACTCTAGCCTTAGTGATTATTTTGGCCCAAAGGGCAAGTTGGGAATATGGAATGGAATTGTAGATTTCAAACTTAGATTAGGTGTTTAAAATGAGACCAGTTAAGGTTTCATGCACTTGACAACATCCTCTTGAGTATTGAACAAGTTGAGAACAATTCTTGTGGACTTTGGAATGTTCTAGTGTAGAATGACCTAATTAACCCTTCATTTAAAGTTTAAGGATCATCATGATCTTAAAGGTTTCAATGAGCACTTAATGGATTAAGTAGAGTGTTTTTAGATGATAAAACATCTCCTAATCACATGTGAGAACCTGAATAAATGGTACAAATTGAATTTGAAAAAGGTCTTCAAGAACTATGAAAAGTAGGGTGTTATTTTGTGAAAAATCGAGTTTTGGGTGTCTAAACAGGAAAACACGGCCTATAGAAGTCTCTGATCGGAGATTTTCTAGTTTTCTTCATAACTTTTACATATGGATTTGGATTTATGCACGTTTTTTTTCCTACATTCATATTTTTTCATGAGGAATAGTTTAAAGAAATAAAAATTAGTAATAGAACCCTTGATGGGTATTCTGATCATTTTAATGACTTATGTCCATATATGGTGTATGTAGTATTTGAAGAGGGCTTTTTTAGGGAAAGGAACTAGAAGAGGACTAGATAACTTTCGTGTGACTAAGGTGAGTATGCATTCGCATTTTCCCACTTTGAGGTACATGGAAAAATGATTTTTATGATAATGAAATACTAATGTTTTGATGTATGAAATATTTTGAAATGAAAGTGTTAAATGCTTTTGGAAAGAACGTTTTGAAAGAATGCCTTGAAAGCAAGAATGTTTTTGAAAGAAAAGAACATTTTAGAAGAAAGAGTGTTTTAATATCGTGTTTGTAATGAGTATTTTGATACTAACATATGAAATATGTAAACAATGGAAAGTAATAACAATAAATGTAAAGTAATGAAAAGAAATGGAAATTAATGAAAACAATTTGAAAGTAATGAAATGAAAACTTCCCGAACCATGATACCTCATAAGAGGCACTAGAACAATTTATCAGGGTGGTGCCTCCCCTTCGCGAGATTGATGTCTTAATGGAAATGATGCCTTGGTGGATTGAGTTGTTCTTTCCACCTTGTTCTAGAGTTGTGAGTGGTTTCTTTATTGGACGTAGACCCTATGTATAAAAATAGAAACACTTTAATACTTGAATTAGCCTTTAATGAAAGAAGGAACTGAATGTAAAAATAAATGTCTTTTGAAGTGTGTTATGACTAATGAAATGTTTTAAAATGGAACAAATTATGGAAAATGTCTATTTGAAATATGTTTTGAAAAGATGAAATAATTTAAATGAAAACGTGATAAATGTTATGGGTCCAAACCTACGTAGCTCAGGAGACATTTTTGTCTAATGTGTCTCTTTTTAATGCTATGTGTCCCAGTTGCAATTAAAGAGAAAAGATTATAAATGAAAGATAGAAGTTAGAGATAGAGAATGGAGTGGAGCTTGTTAAGTTCCTTTTTAAATGATATTGATGTAATTCTTATTTGTTTGATTTTGTTTGTATGATGTTTAATGGTAACACTCAATGTTTTAATCATAAATGTTTTTGTGGGACCAATTTTTGTTAAATGTGGTTGATACTCGTAATGATTTATTTAAACCATAACATTTTAATGTTTGAAAAGTTTGAAAATTTTTGGGTGTTACATTCTTCACAATATCTTCATCTCCTTCTTACTTTTTCTCATCTAAACAAGAAAATATATAGATGTGTGATTTTCGAAACATGACAATCATAAGGACTTACTCCACTAAGAAGAATCCTGGTAGGGAATACTATGTTTGCACGAATATGGTACTCCATTTTGATTTTAACCTCAATAACATTTGGGTTTTTTAGTATTTGGTGATTATTGAAATCTGCGGAGACCTATAAGTGGGTTTCTTTTGTGGTTCGATGAGGTTGAAAATCATAAGCATGTTGTTGAAGTCCAAAATCAAAGCTTCTTGAAAGTGGTAATCCAGAATCTGAGATTGAAGATTTACTTGAAGGAGATGGTAAGCCAAAATCAAAAGTTGTAGATTTACTTATTGCTTAATTGGGTTTTGTTTTTTTGGCATAATTGTTTACAAGTTGTAGTTTGATGTATGTTAGAACTGAACTTGCTATGGATTAATCGAATAATTGTATTTTGGTTTTTGGCAAAATCAAAACCTTATGTCTTCCTCCTCCCTCCACCATCATTAACATTTTGCTTCACATCGCCTTTTTCATTGAGGTTCATATCCATCTCCATTAAAGTTGTCATATTATAGTTACAGAACAACAAAGCAGATCAGTATGTACAAATAGAAAGCAATCAAAGTCGATATTGCAGTTGAAGTCGATAGACAGAACGTTCGGAGATATTCGATTGCAGAAGTCGATACACTCCAAGTCAATACACCCCAATTCGATGCAGTCCAACGATGTTTTTCCAGTTTACACTATGATTTTGACTTTTACTATCTGATTTTGATTTTGAAATGCCAAGAAACTGGATACTAAAGATAGAGGTCCTGAAAAAACAGGTCACTACTTACTTTGTTCCCTTAAAATACACGAAAATAACATAAGAGACTGAATGAGCAAATTTGAAATTCATTGTAGGGCTACAGTGTCATTTCCCCCCTTTACTAATCACTAACCAAAGCTAATTTAGTCATATCAAGACACAAAACGCTAGAAAATCGAGTTTTTTTTTACAGAACATCCACCACCCAACTATCCTCCTAAAAAGAAGTTGATCTACTATCCCCAAAATTTTCTAGCAAAAAGTCAAGATCAACACCATTGTCACTACGTTGCTTCATAGATCATAAAATACCTACCCAATGTGAAAAAGCATAACCAAGAGGAATATGTCAATGCAAGTTACCATCCTCTCCATAAATGGATTTAATGACTCAATATAACATCTCCGTGATATTTAGAAAACATCACTTCCATTTAAATAAGATCCATGTTGAACGCATAAAGATTTCCATTCCTAAACAATCATCTTCTTTGCTCATAGTAACCTTCTTTCGTTTGATCCAAGTTAGCTTTCTTTCAACCAACTTGTCACCCACTATCTTCTTTACTATCTTTATTTAAGAACTTAATCACAGGAAATTGTTTGTCAATTTTAATTTTCAAAAATTTGACAATAACCATCAAATTTAGCTCCTACTATATTAAGAGATTTTGTAATCCTTTTTAGGCATCTTCAAATTAATTGATATATTTCTCTTTGGATCTCTTGAACAATTCATTGCTTTTGCTTTCGTTTTGCATCATAAAGCCATGTCACTGTAAACCCTATAAAACAAAAGTGTTTCGAGTTTACTAATAAGATGTCGGTTCACTTCTTTTGTATCGGACCGAACCAAACAAAATACAGATTTGAAAAGAAAAATCTTAAAGCTTAAAACACTTTTTTGTTTATAAATATTCGGCCGAGAACCAAACGAAAGATAGCGAGTTATTGTCTACTTTGTTGTTGGGCTTCATCCAACTAGACCATATTGTCACTTCAAGTTGTTCATGTTTTATATATTTATGTCTACTTAATATTCTTTTTAATATTCAACTAATAATTGGATATTTACATTAATTTATATATGATACCAAGTACGACTATAATTAAAACGATTAAGTGGTGAGTATTTGTGTTGATGAAAGATGAAGCCATTTGGCAAATACTACTCCCAAATCCAATCCTACTTTGTTAGCGCGTATCCATCCGATTGTCCGGTTTAAGTTGGATGCAGACTGCTGTGTCTGTCTCCAGCTGGTGCTGTGTCGTGTGGGTCGTGGATACCACCTACAATGAAACTGATACGGACACGTTTACTTGGGAGAATTTGAACCGGCGGCCAGACCGGTAAACCGGTTACCTACTTTATGGTGATATTACTCTGAATGTTTTTATAAAATTAAATCTGATCTTATGTGTGGGCCGATAGAAAATGAGTATAATTTAATTTGATCAAGTTTTATTTGTGGCTAACTTCTTTATACGCAAAACAAAGAAAACTTGTAATGCAGGGGCGAACACAAGAGATTTTATAGTTGGAGTTGTACAGTTACAGGTTGTACAATAATAGATAAAATAAAAAAATTAAAAAATTAAAAAATATATATATTGCTGTCGGAAAAATCAGAGGAGAGGTTGCCAGTGCCACCGATGACCCCCCTAAATCCTCCTCTGATGTAATGATGTATCGATTCTACAACAACAATAAATAATATTTATTAATCAACTCTTTTAGTAATAAAAATTAAGTATAATACCCGTGTAATATACGGGTTGATTAAAAATATATTAAATATCAAAGTGTAAATAATAAGTATTTTTTAAATAACATTTCGAAATAAGAAATAAATGAAGTTATTAATTACAATTTACTATCATATTTATTATATTTAATATTTTACATATATATATATATATATATATATATATATATATATATATATATATATATATATATATATATATATAAGTATTATGTGGCTTTTTAATTTTAAAAATTGGAAAAATTAGAAATTGATATGTGGATATTATTTATTTTAAAAATATCATAAAATGATAAATGTCAAAACTAATAAGAAATTGTCATGTGGCAAAATAAATCTTCATTTATTATAATTGATATTGATATTGTCTTAACCAAGTTAATATATATTAAATGTCTAAAAGATAAATAGATAAGTAATAAAGGCTGGAATTTATGATTTAGTTTGTCAAGTATACTGATTTTTGGGATAAGATCATTTGGCATAGCCTATCTTAATGCAAACAAAAAAAACACTACAGAACTCACAAACCCAGGTAGAGTCGCCACAGTCAACATACTCCGGAAGAACAGAGAGACCATCGAAACGCCTACATTTTTGCCGGCGATCAACAAAGATAACAGAAGAAGACGAAGCACCGGGGTCAGCCCCCCTTTTCCGCCGAACATCCATCACATAATAAACACAAAAGCAACAAAAAAAAATCGACAGTAGATGAAAGAAAAGAACAATAAAATAGTAAAATTACCTAGGAAATAAAGAGGGAGGAATGCAGAGAAACAGAAGGGGATGATGAAGGAAAGAGGAAGTGAAAATAAAAATCAACAAATAACCGAATGCAAAACTAAAAAGGAAAAAAAGAGACATGTGGGTTGAAGCTACTGCCACGAAAAAGCAACGCCATCAAAATGCTGACTAATCTATCCAGCAAACAAATCCTAATTCTAATAAATAAGTAGAACTCGGCCACGTGGCATTCTCCCAGCCCCCCAAAATAGAGTTTTCCCGCTCATTTTTTCTTCTATATTTACGTAAATGCCATTGAATCCGAAAATTGAATAAAAGTTCAAACTGATGCAATATATCAGGAAATTTTAACTGTCAACTGCATTCAAAATATTCATGCATTAGTTTTAAATGAATAAAGATTATGGAAATAATTTGAAAAAATATGTTAATGAATAATCAGATTCGAAAATCACGATTAAATTTGAAAGATTGTTTATTTTGATTGCAAATTCAATATATTGCAATCATTAAATCCCTAAAAATCTGCAGTATTTTTCAACAAACGTAAATATCATTTATACGGTTATTTTGTTTTTACCATTCTGCTCCATAGAAACCACAACAAACGTATTCTTCTTCATTCTTTGTTATTCTGCAACGCTTCAAGAATTAAATATCAGGTTAGTGTATTCAAAAATCAGAATTACCAATATTTCTATTTCCTCCATGTTCTTATTTATCTGTATCTATCACGTTCTCATTGTATGATTTCTATTCTTCTTCTTTTTTGTAATTCTTCTTAATCGTCTACTTCTTCTACCTTTTTAGTTTAAAAGACGAAAAACTAATGAACATTACAAGTTCATTTTCTTTAAAAAAAAATTAAAAATAGTCTTTTTCAGATGTGCACAGTAACTTTTTTTTATGGTATGAAATTTTAAAATTTGTTTGTTTTTATCTAAATACAATCTCAAAAAAATTTAGAATTTTAAAATTTATAAGTACATTAAGTCAGTTGTTATTATCATGTGTTGATTTTTAATTTTTCTGTTTTACTCATTGTTATATTATCTGTTAGTGTTAGTATGTTGCAGGGGTATTTTCGGTATAATTGTCGTTTTCATGTTTATTATATATTTGTGTTCCATCTTATTATATAAACTTTTATTCAATCTAAAACATTATTTCATATGAATTATTTGTTTTTGTTTGTATTCCATTTTATTATAAAATGAATTATTCAATTTAAAAATTTATGAGTACATTAAGTCAGTTGTTATTATCATGTGTTGATTTATAATTTTTCTGTTTTACTTATTGGTTAGGATGTTCTGTACATTTTAAAAGGTTGCTAATTTTCCTTACAATTCTATAATGATTAAATTTATTGCAGAAAATGGAAATAGGAAATAAGGTTTACCTAAATAACATTGACCAGATAGATGAAAAATCGCATATCAAGGTTCGGGTGCTTAAAATTTGGAACTTTGTCAGAAATAATAAAGTTTGTTCCATTGAAATGATCATCATGGATGAGGAGGTTTGTTGTATTTGATATATTTTTTATTCATCATTCAATATTAGACATGTTTCATGAACATAATAATTTTTAATTTTTTTTTTAAACAGGGTACACAATACCAAGCTCGTGTCTTCAATCAGAATTTCTCCAGATTTCGTCATCTTTTAAAGGAAGATGAAAGTTATATAGTTATAAAACCCAATATGGCTGCTGTTACTAATGGTTTTAGTTATACAGGTCATAAACAGACCTTAACTTTGGATTGGAAAAGCATCCTAAAAAAATGTGATGATTTCTCGGGTCCGGTCAATGGATTTATGTTTATTGACTCTAATTCTATCATAGAACAAACATGCCCAAAAGACACATTCTTTGGTTAGTCATAAAATATTAATAAAATCATTTTTTATCATTTGTTTTTTTGGTTATACATTTTATTATTTAAATATTACGAATTTAATCCTAAACTTTTATTTTTTTGTGGTATCTGTTGTGTAGATGTTATTGTACATATCGTGTCATTTAGGCCTCTTGAAACTTCAAATCCAGTACCATCCAAGCATTATATAAAAGTCACTCTTAGCAACCTAGAGTGAGATTATATTGTATTATTTATTTATTATTTATTATCTTTAATTAATCACAAATTAATATTAATATACTATTTTATGGTTTATTTAGTTCTGTACATCTGAAGGTTACTATTTTTGGAAGTCAAGCATATCAAATTTCAGAATACCTAAAAAATAACCCGACTGTTAATTTTGTTGTTATCGTGATGCAGTTTTTGAAGCTAAACATTTGGAATGGTTTGTATTCAGTCTTTATATATAGATGTTTATAATTACTGTTTTTATATAAATTTTAATAATTGGATATACATTTTTTACAGGTCTTGGTGAAGCTAAAAGTCATTTTGAAGTAACAAAATTGTTCATAAATTCTGACATTTATGAAATAAATAAGTTTAAAAATAAGTTAGTTTCCAATTGTTTTTTATTTTTTTATAATGTATTTTAACTTAAAAAAACACAAAACCTAATATTCATGAATCTAAATTAAACATTACAGGTTGAAATGTCATGACAATTTCGGTATAACTGAAAAAAGCATAACTACACTTCAAAGCTACTCTTCTTCATATACAGATGACTTTAAGGGCAATTTTCCATTAAAAACAATCTGTGAGATCACCGAACCAATTAAGGTATGTTGCATTATTTTATATGTTTTACATTTTATTTTTGCATAATTTATTTTAATAATTTTTACATTTGATATGATACAGGAAATGAAGTTTTTATTAGTTGCTTCCATTGTTAATATAAGGCAGAATCTACCATGGTATTATGAAGCATGCAAAAAATGTGGAAAAAAAATTATCCCTGTTCCCAAAACCAATCATTCGTATACCAACCCTGAGGAAATTTCAAAAACTATGGTTGTCGAGTGTACAAATGCACAATGCAAAAAATCTGAATTTCAGTCAGTTATAAAGTATAGACATATTTATTTCTATTAATTTTGTCAATCTTAAAACAACACTAACAATGACATAATTATTTTTTGTTTTAGGTATATAATTCCAATTAACGTACAAGATTGTACTGGAACCATTGGATTGACTCTTTTTGATAGGGAAGCAAGGAGGTTGTTAAATATAAGTGCCTACGAGTTGAAAAAGATACATGATGCGGTATATTATTCATACTTTTAAAATCAGAAAACATTTACTTAATTTTTTTAATTTATTAAAATATATCTTACAGGCCGGAGACAGTGATGCCCTATTTCCAATGCAACTTAACGTGTTGAAAAACCGCAAGTTTGGTTTTGTTGTAGATATTACAGAATACAATGTCAACAACTATAATAACATCTACACAGTTCTCAGAGTTACAGAAGATATGTCCATTGTTTGTGAATTGGAAAGTAAAATAGAACTTATGGTATGTAATTTTTTATTGTTGAAAATTTACAATTCTTTAATGTTAAAGTACATAACGATTAACATATTTCCATTTTATTTTTTAGAGTATTCAATCTGTCTCCTTAAATCAAGTTGCTTTGGAATCCGATGATGTTGTACAGCCTGTTCAAAAGGTTTTTCATTTTATTTTATAAACTTTTAATTATATTAGTTATTTTTTTTTAGGAATCAAACATTTTTTTTTAAATTAGGATGTGATCTCACAAACAGACGAAAGTTTTACACCCTCAACAGTTGATAAGTCAACCGCAACAAGTCCTTGCAAAATATCAGGTGATTTGAAGCGCAACCTCCAAGAAATTTATGATGTTGATTCTGGATATGATTTAAGTTCAACTAAGGCTAAAAGAAAGTCAACCGCAGAGGAAACTCCACTCTTGATTCCAAAAATTGAAAAGTGAGTTTCTATCGGTTATAAGACACATTTAATATATTTTGATCATTTGTTTTGGTTATAAAGATATTTTAATTGCTTGGTATGATTTTTATTTTGGGGTATTTAGGATGTCAAATATTATTGGTTTTGAATATTTTTGGATACTTTTATTGTTTTAAATTGGACAAGTTAGTTGATTTTGGTTATAACTCAAATAAAATATATTGCCCCTAACTTGATAAGTATTTCATATATCGCAATTAACAATTAAGACAAATCAATCAATCAATCAATTTGTATAATAAAAATGCGAAATTCTTAGCTTTCTTCCCCAATTCGCATTCTACTGTAAAATTCGCATTCTTCATTCACCCTCTTTCTTCGCATGTTCCAGTCATTTTTTTTTTAGTTCATTCGCATTTGAGTTGTTTGTCTCACCAAATGCGAAATTAATATTAACCATAATCACCTTCGCATCTTTAACCCCAATCCATACAACCTCATATGCAAAACCCAATTTTGATTTGTATTACCAAATGCGAACATTTTTGCTTTTATACGTGAACTGCATTTGACTCCAATATTGAACAAATCACATTTCACAGTCCTTCTTGACTTCGCATTTTTCTTCACGAATCTGTTCAAAAGGTTTTTCATTTTATTTTATAAACTTTTAATTATATTTGCTTGTAAAATTTTTTTAAATTTTTTCTTAATATTTTAAATTTTTGGCCGATATTGCATATGTGGTTATTATTGTTCAAATGTTAAAGCTATCTTGAGCTTGATACTTTGATACTTTTACAGGTGAAATTATATTGTGATTGAGGGTGCTTAATTTGTACTTTATCTAATTTGTATTAAAAAAAATGAAAACTTTGTTGGTATTCTTCTTAAAGTAAAAAATAACTACTCAATAGTCAATACTACAACATTTTACTTTCATTGGTTTCCCTTTAACCAGTAAAAATCATTATTATGTAATTGTTTAGAATGGAACGTTCCCTTTAACGGCTGTTTACTTAATAATTTTTTTCATCATATTGATGAATCCTACTTTTTTTCATTTGTTACCATTTAAATCTTATGGTTATACCATTGTACTTTAAAATGTTTTTTGGTTTAATATTAATGGAACATTCCTTTAATGACAATGTACTTTCATTGGTTTCTATGTAACCTCTAAATATCATAAACTAGAGGGGGAGCCCCCGCGATGCGGAGGTCGGATGAAACCTTTTTG
Source organism: Lactuca saligna (assembly GCF_052625555.1). Taxonomy (NCBI): domain Eukaryota; kingdom Viridiplantae; phylum Streptophyta; class Magnoliopsida; order Asterales; family Asteraceae; genus Lactuca; species Lactuca saligna. Next base: position 130,156,204 of record NC_136422.1, on the reverse strand, counting down.
GTTTGTTGTTTTCTCTATGTTGAGGAGATAAAACAGATGCAAATGTGAATACATACATAATCGGTTTTTCTTATCTATATTTATGTTGAAGAGAGTTGCTAATGTGACAAAATTATCACTTTATGTTGAAAAGCAAAAGGTACGGTTTAGTACCTGACACAGAATAGACAATTTCCAGGAGAATAAAACTTCATAAACGTGCTTGACATGTGGTTTATTCTGTGTTTGCATTACGTTTTATATATGGAATGACAAAATAGACCTAAACGATAGATTATATTTTTTAAAGGTGAATACAAGGCTTAACCATGCATCTGTTCATAAGCATAGTATCAAAAGAGAAAACGATTTAAAGAGACCATGGATAATAAGATGACAAAAGAGTTGGAGATTTTTTTGTTTTGTATCACTCCATATATGGCTGATCATCTTCTGGAAGTGTTTTGAGTAGTTTCCTGAGCTCCTGGATGGTCGTTTCAGTTTCCTTCTTTAGACTGTAAATCGCCATGATTCTTTTTGATGCCACGTACGTACTTTTGTTGATGACTTCCTTCATATCTAGGTAGTTGGTGTACTTTGGTCGACAACTCATGTTCTCCAGCACTTCGTTCTTCATCTCTTGGTTGAAGTAGTAATCGTTTTTGAGTTTTGTCAAAGCGTCCAGCTCTTCCTCCGCCTGGCCAATCAGCATATGAATGATGCTTTCCATTTCAGCCGGTTTCATTTTGTGGGAGTGGTTTTGGCTTTTGGTTTTCCGATGGGTAGTTTGATTGGATGTGGGTTGTAGATGTTATGTGTTTGTGATTTATAAGAAGGTCGAAGCTGTAAACAGGTGTAGAGGGGTATTAAATGCGATGCGAAAGGGCGAAGGGTTCTTGGTGTGTGTAATCGGCTGCAATCGATTGGTATGTCCAATCGTTGTAGGTGATGTAAGCCTATTTAGGATTGACGTGAGTTTTTAGATGTAGGAATGCTGATGTTTATCCGGTACATAATCTAAATTTTTTGTTAATTAAGAAATTTGAAAATAAGATAATGCACAATTTGATTATTGGAAAACTGGTCTAACTAATTTTTATATTATATTTATACAAAGTTGTTGTAATCGATGTCTTCTTTATAAACAGTAACCCATAAAATGACACCCTGTTCTTTTTTAACCTCTTCATGTTTTGCTATATTTAAAAGTGGAAGATGTAAGTTAAGTTTTAAAATGTAGTTACCATTTATGTAATCTAGATACAAGATTTAAAAAATTACATTTAATAGAAAGCAACCTCTATGTGTTGTGTTCTTATTGTTTATTATTTAGGATATTTATGTTGATTATTTTAAACATGGAACATTTATGTCTATTATTTAGAATAACTATTATTTTTGTCACGATAAATATGTTATTTTTAATAAATAATCAATAACCAATTGTAAACAAAATTTATATCTTTGATTCTCTAAAATTAATTCATACATTTTTGTAATGGTTGCAGCATATTTACTTATCTTCTGTAAATAACCTATATTCAACCAACTATTTCCTAATATTCTATACTCCCTTTTTAGATGAAATTTGAATATTAAACTAATTTTTAGTTGTAATCTTTTAAATTCCAAAAAATCAGGAAGAAAATTATATCTAATAAAGATCCAACAACAATAAAATCATATAATCGTAATCTTTTTCCAATATTCAAGCATATAACTTTACCTCAAAACGTGAAATCCAAAATTTTGAAACACCTCATTCGTCTTCTTAATGTTCAATTGTTTCTGCGATTTTTTTTCATTAAGCTTACATCAAACTGCTTCATTAAAGTTGTAATCCTCATTCCAGTTCTACCTGCAAGATTTCCATATCCATATGTCAGGTTAGTATTATCAGTTTAGATCACTTTGTTTTCTCTATGAATTTATGGTTGAAATTTACAACAATAATCAATATGCTGGAATAGATGTTTTTCTAATTGTAAAAAAATAATCTTGAATAGATACATAAGATCAATAAGCAATTTATAATCATCACGATTATCGTGTATCACACAATTTTACCTTCATTGATTCCATGGAGATCTAGGGTTTTAACCCCTGATATCATCCGAACCCACGATTGGTTGAAATTGGGGAAACAGTAGATTTAAATCGAATAAACCCTAGGTTGGAAATGAGGATGATGAGTCATGATGCTCATCAGGGAAATAATTGATTGTGGAATAGCAAGAAGGAGAGTCTACCTTCGAATCGTATTTTTCAATCCTGACGGAGACCAATTCGGACGATTACACGGTATCGTAGATCTCCATGATTTTTTAGGTTGCCTTTCATGCGTTGTAGATTGCGATCGATTTAGGGGGAATCGAGGACAGTCATTGACTGCTGATCTTCGACGATCGTCTATGGAAGATTGGAGTCGTTGTATACAAACATTCAGACTTCTTTTGATGGAGTTATTTCTGCAACTACAACACAATCTTCCGCTTCAAATCTTATTTTCGGACACATATCTACAATCCGACTCATGTTAACTTTAATATCTTTATTTAAAGTCTCTTTTACACAATATAAACAAATATATTTTCTATTTTATACTGTTTCATATTTTTAAAATCTTCAATTTACTAATTTTTTTAAAATATATTATAAAAGAGTAAATTAATATTTGCAAATTTTGTTAAACATTTTAATAAACAAATTAATAAAGGTAACTTTTTAAATACATTTACTTTATTATCATTATTTATTTAATTCTAACTAACTTCAATTGTATTATATAAACATATTATGTACATAATTTCACATTTCATTTCCTAACCTATGTCTTCTTATGCAGAAAACAACAGTAACATGTACCACATGCAGGCCAAAGAGAAAAGAAGACAAAGAAAAATATATTTGGAAAATAAAAGATCGAAGAAAATAAAAACAATATCAAACGTTCCAAGTATATCATTACAGCATCTCTTCAAAAAAACCATTAACTATAACCGTATTAGTATTTTATATTCCATCTTTTACTGTTATATAGTTGAATACATATATTTACAAGTTTTATAAGTTATTTCTATTTGCAGATCAATCAACCAACATTGTTCGTCAAACTCAAAATGTCAATTCATTTACAACACCTGCAAAGCATAACACAACCATACAATACTGTCCTTCCTTTACAGATGTTAAAACTCCATTTTCTAACATTACAAATGTTATAAATCCGTTATCTAACATTACGAATGGTAATTATTTATGGTTTTTAAAATATACTATTATCCATTATGTAAATATTTATTTATTTAGTTAACTATTTTATTTTTATTTTATTCAGATAACATTGGTTTCGATAAATATATCACTTCCAAGTTAGCAAAGAAAAGACAGTACCATGTACTTTCAAATGATATGACATCAAAAAATGCATCTACAGTAACAACTTCTTCATCATCAATCAAGTTAAATCCAGGATGTCATAAATTAAAAACGAAGACAAGACATTTATCCCCTATCCCATTGATTGATTTGATAGAAGATGTAGAAAATATACATCAAGTGAACAATGAAAATCGTATAGTTGGTATCTCAAATGGTAATGAAAAAATAAAATCCATTTTACATTTCAGATACTATGTTCTATATAATTATAAAATTCATTGATATTTTATTCAACGCTTTTATTTTACAGAATATTTGGATCATGGTGATCAAGATTTTGTATGTCAAACATGTCGTGCAAAGTTATGGAGAAATGAATCCATTAGAGGTAAAGAAAATGGGAACACGGATTATTCATTATGTTGTGGTTACGGCAAAGTTCAACTTCCAGACTTAAAGAATGCACCCCCTACTTATGAAAGAATGTTTCGAAGTATGGATTCAAAAAGCAAACACTTCATGAAAAACATTCGACGTTACAATTCAATGTTTTCTTTCACGTCGATGGGTGGTAAAATTGACTCTTCAATCAATAGAGGAAACGCTCCTTACATTTTCAGATTGGGTGGTCAAAATTATCATAGTATTGGAAGTCTTTTGCCAGCAAAAGGATCGGAACCAAAATTCTCTCAGTTATACATTTATGACACTGACAACGAAATTACAAATAGACAAAGATGTTTTCGGTATTTTCTCAAACTTCTTATTCATAATCTATTTTATATATATATATATATATATATATATATATATATATATATATATATATATATATTATGTATATATTACTAATATTATGTATAAATTTATTTATTTTAGTGGTGAAAAAGATCAATCAACATCAACTGATAGTGATATTGTTAAAGATATTAAGGTGATGTTGGATTCAAATAATGTCTTGGTTAGATCTTATAGAATGGTAAGAGATACTTTTCAAAAAATCCAGAAGTTGATATGAAATTACGACTTATCGGGAGAAGGGAGCAAGATGGAAGAACATATAACCTACCGACTGCTTCTGAGGTTGCTGCTTTAATAATTGGTGACATTTCAGATTCAATCGAAAAGAGGGATATCGTCGTTCAAACAAAAAATGGTTGTCTACAACGTATCAGTGAATTGCATCCTTTGTACCTTCCTCTCCAATATCCATTGCTATTTCCATATGGGGATGATGGTTATAGTGTTGACATTCTTCATAGAGGTGTGTCATTTACGACCAACAGCAAGCGTGCGAAATGTACAATGAGAGAATATTTCGCTTATAGGATTCAAGACAGAGATCATTTGTTCTCTCTCATACTTAATTCAAGAAGGTTGTTTCAACAATTTCTGGTAGATGCCTATACTATGATGGAAACGGAGAGAATGTACTACATACGTAGGCAACAACATGTTCTTAGATGTGATTCTTATGAAAATTTACGTAACCAAAAAGCTCAAGGAACGACTGATATCTCGAATGTCGGCCAACGTGTCATATTACCTTCATTCTTTACCGGAGGTGCACGCTATATGCTGCAAAACTATTTGGATGCCATGTCACTATGTAAATGGTTTGGATATCCTGATTTCTTCATAACCTTTACGTGTAATCCCAAATGGCCTGAGATTAAAAGGTTTCTTAAGGATACTTCACTTCAACCAGAAGACAGACCTGATATACTATGTAGGTTGTTTAAGATCAAGCTTGATGCATTCATTAAAGACTTAAGGGAGAATCAAATTTTCAGCAAAGTTCAAGCATGTAATTAAAACTATATTTTTAATTTTTTTATAAAACATTGATCTTATTATTATATTTTAAATATGTTTTGATATCTAATCACATTCTCTTTTATTTTTTGTCAAATTCTTTTACAGATGTTTATACCATTGAATTTCAAAAAAGAGGTTTGCCACATAGTCATATATGTCTATTCATGCATTCTGACAACAAGCTACCAACTGTTGAACTTATCGATCCAATAATTTCAGCAGAGATACCAGACAGAATTGAAGATCCTGAATTGTATTCACTTGTAAATGAGTTTATGATTCATGGTCCATGTGGAGCTGAAAATATGAATTGTCCATGCATGGTGGATAAAAAGTGCTCTAAAAACTTTCCAAAACAATTCATTAATCATTCGTCTGTTGATCAGAATGGTTTTCCGTTATATAGGCGAAGAAACGATGGTCATTTTGTAGAAAAATCAGGTGTAAGGTTGGATAATAGAAATGTTGTTCCATACAACAAATATCTATTGAAAAGATATCAGGCACATATTAATATTGAATGGTGCAATCAGGGATCTTCTATAAAGTATTTGTTTAAATACATAAATAAGGGTCCTGATAGAGCTACAGTTGCTGTTGTACCAACCAACAATGAATGTGAAAATAATGATGCGGTCGATGAAATAGCTGAATATTACGATTGTAGATATTTATCAGCATGTGAAGCATCATGGCGAATTTTTAGATATGATGTTCATTGCAGATATCCTTCTGTTGTTAGACTACCTTTTCATCTTCCTAATCAACAACAGATTGTATATGGCGAAGATGATGATATTGATGATGTTCTTGACAAACCTTCTGTTGCCGCTTCAAAGTTCACAACTTGGATGGAGTGTAATGCAATCGACAGTGAAGCACGAAAACTCACATATGTTGAATTCCCTACAAAGTTTGTTTGGATATTAAATGGTCGGTTTTGGAAGCGAAGGAAAGTAGGAAAAGCCATCGGTAGAATTCATTCAGTTTCACCTAAACTAGGTGAAGCATATTTCTTAAGGATTCTTTTAAATAAAGTAAAAGGACCAACATCATTTGATGAAATTCGCACGGTAAATGGAGAAACACATTCTTCTTTTAGAGATGCCTGTTATGCACTCGGGCTATTAGATGATGACAAGGAATACATTGATGCAATTAAAGAAGCAAATCATTCTGGATCTGGTTTTTATCTACGCTTTTTATTTGCTACATTGTTGATGTGTAATAGTATGTCTAAACCAGAGATCGTTTGGGAAAATACATGGGAATATTTGGCAGATGGAATTCTATATAGCCAACGACGAAGATTTAAGTCAGCAGGTATTACATTTTTTCTTATTTTTTAAAATTAATTTATTTTTATTTTTCAACACCTATTAAATATTTAGTAATGAAATTATTAAATATCAACCACGTATTTTATTAATTATTTAATATTTTCGTGCAGAATTGTCTCTCGGAGTAGATGAACTTAAGAACTTAACTTTGTTCGAAATACAACAAATTTTACTTCGAAACAACTCTACTCTCAAAAACTTCAAAAACATGCCATACCCATATGTTGAATCCGTTTCTTCTTCAAACAATCAACTTATCACTGAGGAACTAGATTACGACATTCCCGTGATAAAGAATGACTATGATCGTATGTTTCTTGCATTAACAAATGAGCAACGGAACATTTTCCTAACCATCAAGAGTGCTATTCAACAAAATAAAGGAGGTGTCTACTTTGTTTACGGGTATGGTGGAACGGGTAAAACTTTTTTATGGAAAACAATATCTGCAGCAATTAGATCTGAAGGAAATATTGTATTAAATGTTGCTTCAAGTGGTATTGCTTCCTTATTATTGCCCGGTGGTAGAATAGCACACTCTCGATTTATAATTCCATTTGAGCTTACAGAGGATTCTTTTTGTAACATAAATCCAGACGGTGAGTTGGCAAGCTTAATAAGGAAAACCTCTTTGATAATTTGGGATGAAGCACCTATGGTCCATAAGCATGCATTTGAAGCTTTAGATCGAACTTTGAAGGATTTATTAAGGTGCGTAAATTCAACCATCTCAAATATTCCATTTGGAGGGAAAGTTATTGTCTTTGGAGGAGATTTTAGACAAATTCTACCTGTTGTGTCGGGTGGCAGTAGACAGAACATTGTAAATGCTTCTTTGAGTTCTTCATATTTATGGGAACATTGCAAAGTCCATAGATTAACAAAAAACATGAGGCTAACTGTTGGAAGGGATCAATCGATATAGGAAAAATAAGAGATTTTGCAAATTGGTTGTTGGATATAGGAGAAGGAAAACTTGGTGGTCTGAACAACGGTGAAACGATTATCGATATTCCGGATGATATTCTCATTAATGATTCACATGATCCTATAGGTTCCTTAATTGAGTTTGTATATCCTTCAATTTTAGAGTATTATAGCGATATAAATTATTTCCAAGAAAGAGAAATACTTGCTCCAAAAAATGAAGTTGTCCAGGAAATAAACGACCGTTTACTTAAGAAGTTTCCAGGAGATCAAGTTGAATATTTAAGTTCAGACTGCATATGTGAATCCGAATTTCTCCATGATCAATTTGATGCAAATCTATACTCTCATGATGTATTAAATGGACTCAAAGTATCCGGTTTACCAAATCATAAATTAGTTTTAAAAATTGGTGTTCCAGTAATGTTACTGAGAAATATTGATCAGAAAAACGGCTTATGTAGTGGCACAAGACTACAGGTGTTATCATTGGGCAAACGTGTTATTGAGGTACATATAATAACTGGAACTAATATTGGAAATCGGACTTTTATTCCAAGAATGTCTTTAACTCCATCAGAAAAAAAGATTCTTTTCAAATTCACAAGAAGACAGTTTCCTTTGGCTGTATGTTTTGCAATGACTATTAACAAAAGTCAAGGACAATCGTTGTCAAAAGTTGGTCTGTTTCTGAAAGATCCAGTTTTTTCACATGGACAATTGTATGTTGCCTTATCTAGAGTTCAGAGTAGAGAGGGATTAAAATTATTAATTTTAGATAAAGATGGCAAACTCAGAAATAAAACTTCCAATGTTGTTTATAAGGAAGTTTTTCGAAATTTGTAGCCAACTTTTTTGTAACGTCGTTTTATTCAATTTTAGGAAATCACACTTAATCCATCATATTACTGTATTTTTTTATAATTACGTATTGTTGTATTTTATGTTAATTTCATTACACACATTGGTATTGTATCATCTACATATGTCCAATTAGAATGATGAATAAAAAAAAATAGTTTTCAAAAATCTTCATTCCTAATTAAATACTTCCCATTTAGTTAGTAATTAAATAATTACCAATAAAAAAATTATTTAAATATTCAATATTACAATTTATAAGTTATCAGAATTATTGATATAATATTTTATTAAATAATTAATTTTTAAATTCAATTCAAAAACAGCATCCGTGGGTTCCACGGGTTTTAACCTAGTAGGCATATAAAAAGAAAGTGGAATATAAATAAACATAAAAAGAAAGTGGAATATAAACAAAACGAAATGTGAAGGACGAAAAGTGACAAACGATTGCCACGTTTACTGTTCCTTTTAAACAGAATTTATATATATATATATATATATATATATATATATATATATATATATATATATATATATATATATATATATATATATATATATATATATATATATATATAATGTAAACACTAAACACAGATATATGTACATGTAATTTATTGAGTGGGTTGGTTCAATTAATCATCTTGGTTAATAGCAAATATGATCCGAACTATAAGTTATTTACCAAAATGAAATTTGAAGGTCTTGGGTCTGTGGATGCCTATGTCGCAGCAAAGTTCAGGTTTCTCAAAACAATATATATTAAGAAGTGGCAAAATGAAATACATGCTAAAGAGTCGCTGGAAATTGATATTGCCCGGGCCAAGGTGGCTGATCTGGACAGGGAGGCCGAGAACAAGGTGTTGTCTAGCATGGATCAACAAGACTATGCTAATTGTATGCACAAAATCATGTAGATTCAAAAAATAACCACTCTTGATCTCAAGCAAAAATCTTGTATCTAGACTGTGGATGGAGATGAAATTTCAAAATTCTTTCATGGTCACATTAATTGTAAAAACAGGAAGAGTCGTGTGAATGGGCTTTTGATAAATGGGAAATAGAATTCCAACTTTGATGAGATAAAGTTGGAAGCATGTCGTTTCTTTGGGGACAAGTTCACAGAATCCCAACCTAACAGGCCAAAGCTCCTCAGCCCTCACTTTCGCTATCTCTTGTTAATGGCCGCCATAAGGCTTGAAGCTCTTATCTCGGTGGATGAAATAAAATAAAAAACGTTGTCTGGGCTTGTGGCTCCGAACGGCCCCCGGACCCGATGGGCTCACATTTAAGTTCATAAAAACCTATTGGGACACGATTGGTGGTGATATTGTAAACTATGTAAGGCACTTTGAAACGCACCAGACATTACTAACGGTTGTAACTCCTCTTTCATAACTTTGGTCCTCAAGTGCAAAGATCTTGTCTCCCTTGGTGATTTCAGACCTATAAGTGTAATCGGGTGCATGTATAAAATCATCGCCAAAATTCATTCTTGCAGAATCAAGTAGGTCATTGGCTCAGTGGTGGACGAAGTTCAATCGGCTTATGTTGAAGGGCATAACATTTTAGATGGGCCCCTTATCGTCAATGATATATTTTCTTGGGCTAAGAAAGCGAAAAAGAAGGTGTTTCTTCTCTAAGTCGACTTCGACAAAGCCTTCGATTCCATAAATTGGGGGCATCATGACTCGGTGCTCTTCAGATGGGATTTGAATCCAAGTGGAGATCTTGGATTCGTAATTGTTTGGTTTCTTCTCGGGGCTCGGTTATTGTTAATGGGTGTCCCACAAAGGAGTTCAGCATTTCCAAGGGTGTCCACCAAGGAGATCCCCTCTCTCCATTCATGTTTATTGTTGCCATGGAGAGGCTAAAGGTGCTCCTCATGGCCGCTAAGGAGAAAGGAATCTTTAAAGGAGTCAACGTTCCTAACTGTGATTACTGTTTATCTCATCTTTTCTCTGCAGATGACGTACTTTTTTATGGGAGAATGGTCTAAATCCAACATCAAGAACCTGGCTCGCATCCTTAGATGCTTTCACATCTCTTTAGGGCTTAAGGTGAATTTCTCAAAGTCCAAAGTCTTTGGTATTGGGGTGAGTTTGGAGGAAACGTCTGCATGTGCAAATATTTTAGGATGCGTCTTGGGTTCCTTACCTTTTTAGTATTTAGGTGTGCCCCTCGGAGCTAATATGAATCGTACTAAGAACTGGCAGCCCTTGTTGATAAATTCCATGCGTCAACTTGGAAGTCCAAAACCCTCTTGTTTGGTGGTCGTCTCACCCTTGTTAAATCTGTCATTAGAAATATCCTCAATTAATTTCCTCTGTTTTTTAAACCCTTTCTCAAAGTTCTTGAGAATCTCAAGAATATTAGAAGGTGGTTCCTTGGGGGATGAGGTCGGGTGGGGGTGGGGTGGGGGGGAGAGAGACACATTGATAAAAAAAAAATAAAAAAAAATAAAAATAAAAAATCAATGGGCCTCTTAGGATAAGGTGGTTGCTCTTTAAATATAAGGGAGGTTTGGGTTTTGGGTCCATCCATATGCTCAAATATTGGGTTACTCATTAAATGGTGGTGGCGTAAGAAGACTGGTCCATCATCCATGTGGTGCAAAATTATTCGTGATATTCACAAGCTCGAGGAAAAACCTCCTAATTTTCTTTCTAGGAAATCCATTGTTGGGTTTTGGAATAACATTGCTAGCATGAAGAAGGACCTCTTCGATCGAAATCTTGACTTTCATAGTATTTTTGAGATCAATTCCAATCTTGGAAACCCGAGGAAATAGTCTTGGATTAATCTTGTATTAAAAAACAAAATTGCAACCTAATTAAGAAAAGAAATCTTGTATTAATCAAGAATCCTTGGTTACTTTTTCAATCAGAAATTCCATCACTCTAATCCTATACAAATTTTAAACTAACCTAAAAACGTCTCTCACTCATATAGATGTTAATCAATGGAACAAACTAGAACGATATCTATCATAGAATAAGATTTATGTGCGGGTGTACAGTAGGGTTATGGTGGAGAACCAAATTCCTTGTGGATCATGTAAGCTTGCTTTCCGAACTGTTATTTCCACCATATGTTCGGATTATAGGAAATCCAATCTAGGATAATCCAAAAGGACACTTGTAAATCTAGGCCTAGAAACACAAATCAAATTTTCAGACGAACTATGAGTTTGTTATAAAAGATAGAGAGAGTTTCATAGGGTTTTAGACGGCTCAAAAGGAGGATCCAAAGCTTCTTTTTCATCTATGAAACCAAAAAGGAAAATACAATATTTATAAGAGATTGATGAAATCAATCCCTGAAATAAAGGAAAATAAATCCATGATATCTCTCTAACATATCATAATCTAAACATATATTTTATTTAAGTTGATGTATATATATCACACATGCCCAACTTGCTAAAAAGATTGGAAAAAAAATTCTTTGATATGGCTTTAGTCAAGATGTCTGCTAGCTGGTCTTTTGATCAGATTTTTGGTAATTCCAATGTCTTGTTGTCAAATTTTTTTTAATGAAGAATCTATTGCGACATTCCCATTTTTATGGCCCGGAAAGACCTTTTCTTTATGCTTATTTTAAAACAGAGTATTCTTTATATTGCGAAATTTGTCTCATAAAAAGTATTACTTATGAAATGTTTTTTGTTGATTCTTAAAAACTTAGGATGGCATAACTAATATAAGACACATAAGCATAAACATAGTCATTACAAGCATTATAATATCTTATTTTACTAATGGCATGTGTCTCCTCGAATCTCTCATCAGATCCAAAAATCATTATCCAAGTACCCACGTACGGCTACCTGTGATATAAAGAAACTGAGTGGATCAGACTTGGGAGTCTAGTGAGCACATAGGGTTTTTGTGACATCCCCAAAATCACGGCCAGAAAAGACCGGTTTTGTTTATACTTTATTTCAAAATCAGAGTAATCTTTTAATAAAAGAGTTGCGGAATTTATCCCAAAACAATATTATGATAAAGATTTATCAAAAGCATTTCCATAGAAATGTATTTCATTAAAAAGACTCGGGATGTCATGTTCGATACAGTACATAAGTATAAATAATACAACATAGGCCTTACTACATTATTCCGTATTTACAGGCCTAAAATCCATTGATCTCTTATCCCAAGATATCACATCTATACTCATGCGCCACTACCTATAATACAAGAAACTGAGTGGGTCAAGCTTGGGAGCCTGGTGAGCACATAGGGTTTTCAACTCACAATAAATAAGTTTATTAACTTTATCAAACCAAATAAACCCGATTACACATTCTCGTTATCCTCACTTTACGTCCCTAAGATATCTAACACAAGGGACCTAGTCTAAGGACTATTATCGAGATGGACACTACTGCTAAGGGGATTCCTCAGCCATAAATGTCCTTAAGGCAACCATGTGGGGGATGGAGTACATCTGGTGAGCACACAGTTCAAATAAACACACAGTTCGAATAAACACCTACAGGTTGCGAGCCTACTAGTGTTCCACTGGACTGTCTAGAATAGTCCGTGGTTATCATCTATACTCCGCTAGATGACTGGATCATCATTAATATCTATGACGAGGCCTCTCATTATTTTATTTTGTCACACGGCAACTATTACATCTACCCATATTTTACCCAACACATTTTGTAGATATAAAATACATATACAGTTTAAATCATTGAAAACATATATAAAACGTTCATCCAGCATAGATAGCAAGTATTCAGATAATATGCACACATAGCAGGTAATTTATATAAAATACTTCATATCTATGTGTAAGCTGAAAGTAGCTATGAAATCACATGTGAAGGTGGTGACTCGGTACTCAGACAGCGCTTCGTTTACTTTAAAATAATTTCCTTCAACGAAACCTAGTATTATCACCACTAGATTTTAGTCTAATATTACCGTGACTAATTATTATTATTATTATTATTATTATTATTATTATTATTATTATTATTATTATATAAGCGTTTAAACAATATTTTCCAACCACTATGTACAGACAGGGGCCAGACATAAAACACCGGAGGGCATGACCATTTTGGCGTATAGCACTTCTGAAATCCAACAACCCTATGCGGCCCTTTAAACCAAATTCCCCGTACCGCGAGTAGTTAAAAAGATATTATAACGACACTTATATAAGTCATAATAATAGCTCAAATATTTATTATAAATTTATAATAACAATACTAATTTTAAATATAAACTATATTTAAAATAGCGTAAGCATAACTTACTTGCAAGGGGATTTTAGCTAGGAGTCAGGCTCTGCAGGGGCAGAACTTCGTTGCTGAATCTTTCTAAGAAAGATTCATGCAGCACTTCAACGCTCACCTTACTATACTAAAACTATAGAA